>NC_138769.1:737033751-737633751 GCF_965119305.1 Pelophylax lessonae | reverse complement strand
TTTTTTTATTTTTAAATTTTTATTATGATGATTTTTTGTGTTCATATGTGACTTTATATTGATCGGACCAATATTGGATTTTATATTTATATACCAATTTTTATGTCTGTTTTGTAGCCCTGAAGAAGAGGGGATATTTTTTTTTTGGATATTTTTTTTTTTGGATTTTTTTTTTTTTTTTTGGATATTTTTTTTTTTTTTGGATATTTTTTTTTTTTGGATATTTTTTTTTTTAACCCCTAAAACACTTTGGCAGTGTTGGAAGTGCAACAGCAAGCACTATGCACTCCGAAACAATAGGTGGTGCTGTAGTGATATACTAGCGTCTGCAGGCAGTACTAAACAGAAGCCGCCAGACAGATTGAGACCAATGAATTAAAATTGATTAATAAATTGTTCCCTCGGCTGCTCTAAAGCTCCACTGCAAAAAAGTCTAATGAGAGCGCAAGTAGATAACAGCTCAAAAAAAAAAATCTCCCGCTTCATCAGGTCTACAAAACAGACATAAAAAAAATGGGTATAGGTCCAAACAATTCAATATACAAACACAAAAAACATGGCGCCACCTCTGCCTTAGAAAGGGAATCCAGAGTTGAGGATTTGCGTATATAAATTCTAATGAGACAAAGCCAAACAAAAGGTCAGAGCGTCCAAATTCTTTTAATATTGATAATGATTCACAACATAAAACAACTGACGCATTTCGGGGGCTTAAAAAAAAAAAAATCTCCCCTCTTCTTCAGGGCTTCAAACAGACATAAAAGAATGGGTATATAAATATAAAATCCAATATTGGTCCAATCAATATCAGCTCACATACAAACACAAAAATCATAGGCTGGACGGCAGCTGTTGTGTGTGTATGTGGTTGAGAGTTAGCACTGGGTGCAGTGCTATCATTGTAAGTGCATTACCTTTATTATATCTACTCATTACATTTTAAAACAGAGACCACTAGTGTGTGTTTTCTCGTTGCTCCCATACATGTATCTGGCGCTTCTGAGGATCAGTTTGCCCGTATTTGGATGTTAGTGAAGAGTCATCAAACGATCATTGGGACCATTATTCCCTGAGGGAATCTAGCTTGCTTTGACCTTTCTGGTAATTCAGAGCTCATAGCTGTGAGGTAAGCAGCTTATTCGTATAGGTGGAGGAGCACTGAGCACTGAACACATTTCAACATCCAGCTCACATTGTCACAGTGATGGCTGAATTCATGATTAGACTTTTGTTTAATTATAATATTTTTCACTATATGTTTGATATTTGCATGTATATTTGGTTAGTTGCGCTGCACTAGTTTCTGTTATTTCAAAAAATAACCCATAGCATTGAGGAAGTGACTGCAATAATAACCCCCAGCATTGATGAAATGACTGAAAAAATAACCCACAGCATTGATGAAATGACTGAAAAAATAACCCCCAACATTGATGAAGTGACTGCAATAATAACCCCCAGCATTGGGGAAGTCCCTGCAATAATAACCCCCAGCATTGGGGAAGTCACTGCAATAATAACCCCTAGCATTATCATTGGGGAAGTCACTGCAATAATAACCCCTAGCATTAGCATTGGGGAAGTCACTGCAATAATAACCTCCAGCATTGGGGAAGTCACTGCAATAATAACCCCTAGCATTAGCATTGGGGAAGTCACTGCAATAATAACCCCCAGCATTGGGGAAGTCACTGCAATAATAACCCCTAGCATTAGCATTGGGGAAGTCATTGAAATAATAACCCCCAGCATTTGGGAAGTCACTGCAATAATAACCCCTAGCATTAGCATTGGGGAAGTCACTGCAATAATAACCTCCAGCATTGGGGAAGTCACTGCAATAATAACCCCTAGCATTAGCATTGGGGAAGTCACTGCAATAATATCCCCCAGCATTGGGGAAGTCACTGCAATAATAACCCCTAGCATTAGCATTGGGGAAGTCACTGCAATAATAACCTCCAGCATTGGGGAAGTCACTGCAATAATAACCCCTAGCATTAGCATTGGGGAAGTCACTGCAATAATAACCCCCAGCATTGGGGAAGTCACTGCAATAATAACCCCTAGCATTAGCATTGGGGAAGTCACTGCAATAATAACCTCCAGCATTGGGGAAGTCCCTGCAATAATAACCCCTAGCATTAGCATTGGGGAAGTCACTGCAATAATAACCTCCAGCATTGGGGAAGTCACTGCAATAATAACCCCTAGCATTAGTATTGGGGAAGTCACTGCAATAATAACCCCCAGCATTGGAGAAGTCACTGCAATAATAACCCCTAGCATTAGCATTGGGGAAGTCACTGCAATAATAACCTCCAGCATTGGGGAAGTCACTGCAATAATAACCCCTAGCATTAGCATTGGGGAAGTCACTGCAATAATAACCCCCAGCATTGGGGAAGTCACTGCAATAATAACCCCTAGCATTAGCATTGGGGAAGTCACTGCAATAATAACCCCCAGCATTGGGGAAGTCACTGCAATAATAACCCCTAGCATTAACATTGGGGAAGTCACTGCAATAATAACCTCCAGCATTGGGGAAGTCACTGCAATAATAACCCCTAGCATTAGTATTGGGGAAGTCACTGCAATAATAACCCCCAGCATTGGGAAAGTCACTGCAATAATAACCCCTAGCATTGGGGAAGTGACTGCAATAATAACCTCCAACATTGGTGAAGTGACTGCAATAATAACCCCCAGCATTAGGGAAGTGACTTCAACAATAACCCCAGCATTAGGCAAGTGACTGCAATATTAACCTCCAGCATTGGGGAAGTGACTGCAATAATAACCCCCAGCATTGGGGAAGTGACTTCAACAATAACCCCAGCATTAGGCAAGTGACTGCAATATTAACCTCCAGCATTGGGGAAGTGACTGCAATATTAACCCCCAGCATTGGGGGAATTACTGCAATAATAACCCCTAGCATTGTGGAAGTGACTGCAAAAATAATTCCCAGCATTGGGGAAGTGACTGCAATAATTACCCCCAGCATTGCTAAAGTGACTGCAATAATAACCCCATGCAATGAGGAAGTGACTGCAATAATAACACCCAGCATTCGTGAAGTGACTGCAATAATAACCCCAAGACTTAGTGAAGTGACTGCAATAAAAACCCCAGTGGTCAGTGGCAGTATTATTTAACCCCCCCCCCCCCCCCCCCCACACACACACACATTCATGGTCAATAACAGTATCATGTGAATCTCCCCATTGATAGTCAGGGCTGTAAAATGTAATCCCCCAACAATGGTGGTCAGTGGTAACCCAGCCGATCATGCACTCCTACGCTGCTCTGTCTTTCTCTCCCCATCCAGCTAGGACTATACTTGTACCATTGGATAGAGATTACTCCATCTGACAGTACCGGCTTTGTTTCAGTGCCGGGCGTTGGATCACAGGGAGTGTTCCAGCACCTAGCCTCCCATTGCTCCTCAAACTCTGAAAATCTCCTAACAGGTGGTTGACTCCAGCTAAGGACATGACGGCCATACTCAAGCCACATACAACCAATGGGCTGCTTATTGGGCACCAAGTTTTTTTTGCAAAATCCATATAAAAAATACTTCTGTCCCCAAATTGCGTTTAAAATAAGTGACAGATTTCCAAAGAAGAAGACAGGTTTTATAAATGTCCCCTGTTATGTGTCTCCTCCATCCAGTTGGTTCATCTCATTTAAAAAATAAATGCCATTTCTTCGAAACCCCCTTTGACTTGGCCTTCGTCCTATAGATTTGTGTGTACGGCACCCAGCAGGCCAAGTGACACGGAAGGAGGAAGGGTCCCCAGGAGGTGGGGAAAACACTGACGGTTTACTCATAATTGGGGTGTTGGAGGTACGGCGAATTGTGATGTTTCCATGGTGACGGTTTCTAAAACGGGAAAGGATATTTCAGGACATGTAGAGGAGTGAGGATTCGAAAAGAAACATTGGTTGGTGGAACTTGTAAGACAGATCAAGGTGCCCAATATATACTTAGATTATTAATGAGAAGAAAACGAGGTGAACTGGGTGACCTCTCATCTGAAGCATGGAACGCGAATCCCACATCAACCGACACAGTATATAAAGGGTCGGGACCTGGGTGTAGCAATGACGGATAGATCCATATGAGAACCAGGACAAATTGGCAGAGGAAAATCACATCTTTATTTTACTTACCTTAAACATTTACGTGATTTTGCAAACTTGAGCTACTGATTTTTTTCATTTCCAAAGTTTTGTCAAAAAAAGCCTAAAATGTCTCCATATAGACTGCCTAGGGGCAATTTGCTTGGAAAAAATATATATATATTTATTGGTGATCTGAGGCCAACCTTAAAACTACCTCTAACCCTAAAGTGAATTCTAACTCTAACCTTAACCCTTTGTTTATAAACAAAGTCATGTGATCTCTCGGTCCTCCCAGGACCTCCTGCTCTCTCTAGCTCCCTTGTCACCTCTTCCCATGCTCGCCTCCAGGTCTTCTCCAGAGCCTTTCCCATCCTCTGGAATGCTCTACCCCAATCTGTCCGACTATCTGCTACTTTGTCCATGTGACAGAACCCACTGTCACTGTGTGGTTTGGAGGGGACTGTGCGCAAACCTCCTACCGACAGACTATGGGCCAGAAGATACTGGAGACCTGGGGACATGCTGGCAGTGAGTTAATGTAATATAATGCTACAGCCCTTCCCCCCCCCTCCTGTTTCTGTGTTTAATTGTGTGGATTCATGACACATAGACAATGGTCTGGACTGGAGACCTCTCTCCACAGGGGGTGTGTATTGAGAGACTGCCTGTCTACCATAAGCTCATTAGGTTATCTATAGCCTGTTTCAATGTACAAATGTTCAGTTTCCATTGGTTGTTCCTTGTCCCCTCCCCCCCCCTTTTGGCAAGGCTAAGGGGAGTGTCCCATAACTGTGTGTAAAACTGTATGTCTTGGAATTTAATAAACAGTTTAAGCTCTGCATGTTGAACCCTCAACACCTGTGTGGATTGTCTCGTGATTGAGGGGTTAAGGGCTGGGTATGGCTTCTGCGCAGGCTGTGGGTGCGTTTGGAGGACAGGAGACACAGGTCCGGCGGATGTGCACACCTGGGGTACTAAGATCCGTTACAGTTCACTTTCAGACGATCCCTGAAAACACATCTCTTCAGAGAAACCTATCTGGCCACCACCGAACAACTGTACTATCCGTTTTATCCGTTAGCCCATCCCCAACAGTTATTACCTCTTGTATCTCTTGACCAGTGGCGGCCCGTCCATGGGGGACGCAGGGGCGCCGTCCCTCCTATCCATGCGTCCGGCCCCTTAATCTACATGCAGGGAGCAGGATGCATGGATTCCAATGTTTTTTTTTTTTGAAGCACGTGATTAAAGCCAGAGGCTCTATTAGGCTTCAAAAAACGGGTGGGCTGGGGGCACAGAGCATTGCGCCCTGAGCACACCCAGTTGTGTGACAATAGCGAATGAATATTCGCTATTGTCACACGGATTCTCCTCCTGGCCAATCAGGAAGTGGGTCCTGAGACCCGTTTCCCTATTGGCCGAAAGGAGAAGGCATGCTATTGGCCAAGGAGGAGGAGGAGGGAGGAGACAAAGGGGAAGCCCGACCCACGGAGGAGACTGAGGAGGAAGTCGCCACCGCCGCTGCCTGCCCTCCACATGTCCAGGGTGAGTGAGCGGGGGGGGAGGGGGTATGTAGTGTGGGCTGGAGCTGGTGTGGTTCAGTTTACACAGCGCTTTACAACTTGAGGGTAGATAGTACAAATACAATACACTTTAATACAGGAGGAATCAGAGGGCCCTGCTTGTTAGAGCTTACAATCGAGGGAGGATCAAGAGCAGACGGACCACAACATGCCCCCCCCCCCCTCTGGCCCATGGAGCACCAGCCGCCCCTGCTCTTGATCCTCCCTCGATTGTAAGCTCTAACAAGCAGGGCCCTCTGATTCCTCCTGTATTAAAGTGTATTGTATTTGTACTATCTACCCTCAAGTTGTAAAGCGCTGTGTAAACTGTTGGTGCTATATAAATCCTATGTAATATTAATAATAATAATGTAATCACTATGCTACTGCTGACACAGTGACCGCATGACTTTATTTATAAATAATAGTAGCGATGGCTTTTACTCAGCGCCTCCTGTGTTCTGGTTTCAGGACAATTCCTTCATTTATCTGCTGGACTCGGAAGGACGGCTGGTGTGCGATGACCCCTACCATGAGCTGCCTCAAGAAGGAAAACTCAGGTACAAACATCTTACTGTTATTTGTTTTAAAATGGAACCACTGTTATCAGTTTCTTCTCTGAATCCAGATCACTCTATCCCTCTTATCTATGATAGTTCCTCCTCTGTACCCAAATCTCTATCCCTCCACCATCCACCATTGTCCCTCTTCTGAATCCACATCCCTCTTTCCCTCCATTGTCCACAATGGTCCCTTCTCTGTACCCAAATCTCTCTGTCCCTCTACCGGCATCTACCTTGGTCCCTCTTCTGTACCCAAATCTCTTTGTCACTTTATTGTCCACAGTGGTCCCTACTCTGGACCCAAACTCTCTGCCCCTCTACTACCCACCTTTGTCCCTCTACTGTACCTAAATATTTCTGTCCCTCTATTGTCCACATTGGTCCTTTCTCTGAACCTAAATCACACTGTCATTCTATCATCCACCATTGTCCCTCTTCTGTACCCAAATCTCTCTGTCCCTCCACTATCCACCTTTGTCCCTCTTCTAAAGCCAAATGCTACTGTCCCTCTATCATCCAACATTGTCTCTCTTCTATACATAAATACCTCTGTCCCTCTATCTTCCACAATGGTTGCTCCTCTGTACCCAGATCTCTCTGTCCCTCTATATTCCACAATGGTTCCCCATCTATACCCTGATCTCTTTGTCCCTCTATATTCCACAATGGTTACTCTTATGGACTCAAATCCCTCTGTCCCTCTATCTTCCACAATAGTTCCTCCTCTGTACCCAGATCTCCTTGTACCTCTATCCTCCACAATGGTTCCTCCTCTGGACCCAGATCTCCTGGTCCCTCTATCTTCCACAATGGTTCCTCCTCTGGACCCAGATCTCTATGTCCCTCTATATTCCACAATGGTTCCTCCTCTATACCCAGATATCTCTGTCCCTCTATCTTCCACAATGGTTCCTCTAAAGGACTCAAATCCCTCTGTCCCTCTATCTTTCACAATGGTTCCTCCTCTGTACCCAGATATCTCTGTCCCTCTATCTTCCACAATGGTTCCTCCTCTATACCCAGATCTCTCTGCCCCTCTATCTTCCACAATGGTTCCTCCTCTGTACCCAGATATCTCTGTCCCTCTATCTTCCACAATGGTTCCTCCTCTATACCCAGATCTCTCTGCCCCTCTATCTTCCACAATGGTTCCTCCTCTATACCCAGATCTCTCTGTCCCTCTATCTTCCACAATGGTTCCTCCTCTATACCCAGATTTCTCTTCCCCTCTATCTTCCACAATGGTCCCTCCTCTATACCCAGATCTCTCTGTCCCTCTATCTTCCACAATGGTTCCTCCTCTGTACCCAGATCTCTCTGTCCCTCTGTCTTCCACAATGGTTCTTTCTCTGTACCCAGATCTCTCTGCTCTTCTATCTTTCACATTGGTTCCTCCATGATACCCAAATTTCTCTGTCCCTCTATCTTCCACAATGGTTCCTCCTCTACACCCAGATATCTCTGTCCTTCTATCTTCCACAATGGTTCCTCCTCTGGACCCAATGTTCTCTGCCCCTCTTAAAGTCTGATATATGGATATATGTTTAATGTAAAGTAGCCCTGTCATAAAGAAAAATGGGTGCTACCATATCTGGCCTCCCTTGGAGTAAGCTAGTTGTCTGGATGTCATGCTGATCTTCTTTGAGTCTTTCTGACCCACATGGTTTGTGTAGACCGGGAAACAAAAACTTTATTTTCTGCAGCTACCTTCGGAACAGTGACATAAAGTAGTGAGGCCAGAGGATTGATATGACAGTCAGGCAACCAGCATTTTTCATAGATGGTTTACAATCTCAGCCTCCATATTTCTCTAGGAAAGGTTTTTTGTAGTGGTTTGAATTTTGTACATTGTGGAGAAGGTAATTAGATGCATGAAGTTGAGAACATTTATTATCAATGGCACATCTCCTTCTCTCTGGAGTGAGATATTGGGGTGGAAAGGACGAATGTTTGGCGTGAATCCTTGTTGCAGAAAGGCATCCCCCTCCCATCTCGGGGGGGGGGGGGGGTTGATGTGGTGTCCTGTTATAGTTTTGCTCCATATTATCTGAGTGTTAATAAAATGATATTTATATACCGAGTGTCTGCCTGAACTGAAGGTGACGGGAAATGTTATAATCCTCTCTATAACTACACTAATGGGAACGCGGAGCGCACTTTATATTAGTTCCCATAATGAGCTTTGCCTGAGCCATGTCACATATCATGACAAGATGAGCGATCGAGACGATGGTATCCTGAGGAGACAATTCCCTCACCTGCCAAACTCATCCCGAGGTGCTCCGAAATCCTATTTTCACCTGATAGTACTAATGTCACTTATTGTCACCGAAATCATTTCAGCTCATAAGTGTTGGAGATGATCCACTTGTGTATGATCTGCATTCCCTGTGGACATTTATAAACTTATAGAGAACACTGAGTAAGTCAACTCTGCACCAGAGGAGCGTACACTCTAATGCTGATGTTTTTAAAACATAATTTTGGTAACATGCTGGCAGAAGAACCTCCTGGGTGGGTCGGTATTTTTCAGTCATGGTTGAGGCCTTTTCTGCAAAGCTGGTAGAATGCTGGGCCAGTGAAAAGGGTCCGACATGGTAAGCTGCAAGCTTATGATGCCCCTGGCCTGAAAATGCTTCGGCGGTAGTGAGTGATGGCGGAGGAAAATAAGTCTCTTCCTCGGAAGACCCTGGAGAGGAGGGTTGTTGAATCTGCCTTTAGCGAGACACTGGCCTTGAGGGATTGCTCTGGCCCTGTTATGATGGAGGGTCTGCATTTGATTAATCTGGAGAGAATCCCTTTAAAGTTTCGGTATTTGGCCTGGCTCTCGTTCCATGGCAGACTCTATGTGAAGGGCAACTTGAAGCATCGCTCTGCGGAGAACCGTGGTTGTCCAAGAGTGGAGTGTGGCGGTGTGGAGGAGACGATGGACCATTTCTTGCTTCAGTGCCCCTTCAATACAGAAGTCTTTAAGTGTGTGGGAGGGGGGTGGGGCTCTGGGTATCCCTTTCCTTTCCTGTTTGAGTTATGCGGATTGGTCATATGGGTCCTTTGAGACTCATTGGGATTTTGATTTCGAGATACTTTTTCTAGTTAGCTTAGAAGTCCGTTACTTCACGTGGAATGCACGGTGTCAGATTTCTACTTTGAAAAAAGTCCTTCCAGTCGAGGTAGTGGTGCACAACATTCTGGGTGCGGTTGGGAAGATTTGGGGTCTTGAGAAGGACAGGTGGCGGCCGGGAGCCTGGGCAAAGGCGTGGAGGAATGTCAGGTCCCCGTAGCTGCTGTCTGTCAGTCTCTGGGTGTGCGGCTTTTCTTTCTGTCCTTTCACATCCCCTAGATTTTTATAGGATCCGATTTTTAGAAAAAAGGCTGCATGCATGGGATAAATGTGGAATCGTTTTTAGCCTGAGGGGGTGTTTAGGTTGAGGTTAGGGAGGGGGGTGGGGCTCTGGGTATCCCTTTCCTTTCCTGTTTGAGTTATGCGGATTGGTCATATGGGTCCTTTGAGACTCATTGGGATTTTGATTTCGGGATACTTTTTCTAGTTAGCTTAGAAGTCCGTTACTTTACGTGGAATGCACGGTGTCAGATTTCTACTTTGAAAAAAGTCCTTCCTGTCGAGGTAGTGGTGCACAACATTCTGGGTGCGGTTGGGAAGATTTGGGGTCTTGAGAAGGACAGGTGGCGGCCGGGAGCCTGGGCAAAGGCGTGGAGGAATGTCAGGTCCCCGTAGCTGCTGTCTGTCAGTCTCTGGGTGTGCGGCTTTTCTTTCTGTCCTTTCACATCCCCTAGATTTTTATAGGATCCGATTTTTAGAAAAAAGGCTGCATGCATGGGATAAATGTGGAATCGTTTTTAGCCTGAGGGGGTGTTTAGGTTGAGGTTAGGGCTTTGTCATTGTGCATTAAAATATTAATAATAATAATAATAAAAACATATATCTTGGTTTGTATATTTAGTTCTGTTTATGTTTTTTTTTCTGGCAAAAAAGCTAGTTTGTTTTCTATGCTTAGGTAAGCTATTTTTGTTTGTTTATATATACAGTAATTGTATTTATTCTGTGTGTGTATATATATATATATATATATATATATATATATATATATATAAATATGTTTTTATTATGTTGTACATTTGTAAGATTTTTATTTAACAAAAAAATTACACTCTAATGTTGTCCCCCCCACAGTCACACACTATTATTATTATACATTTATATAGCTCAATTAAACAATAAAGAAATAAAAGAAAATAAAATGTCTCCAGATATAACATACAGCACATGTATCTACCACCACCCAATGTGTTTTGTA
This sequence comes from Pelophylax lessonae, assembly GCF_965119305.1. Lineage (NCBI taxonomy): Eukaryota > Metazoa > Chordata > Amphibia > Anura > Ranidae > Pelophylax > Pelophylax lessonae. Next base: position 737,623,179 of record NC_138769.1, on the reverse strand, counting down.
CTATTGGACTTCATCAGTTGCTAGGGAAGGGATACTAACCCTTTCAATAAATTGGGGAAAAAGAACCCTCCCATTCCTCCTTCAGAATAGTGTAAAAACTTTTTGAGCTTTATTAAAACAATAAAATGAAATGTCTCCAGATAAAACATTTAGCACATGCATCCACCACCACCCAACGCATTTTGTCCTAATGGACTTCATCAGGAGCCAGAGAAGTGACACTACAGTTTCCATTAAATTGGGAATTAAACACTTCCTTCTTCATAGTACATTTTTAGATTTTTATTTTCTTCTCAGTTTACTTTTTCTCTTATGGTTATGTGTCCTCTGTGACTTCCCTACCAGTGTGAACTGATCGCAAAAAAACACGATGAATAAATATACCGCTGCAATGAAAGGAAAGAAGCTCCAAATAGTCTAAATAAGGTTTTGCGCTTTACTAAAACAATTTAAAAAAAAAGAAAATCTCTGCAGATAAAACATACAGCACATGTATTTACAAGCACCCAACGTGTTTTGTACTATTGGACTTCATCAGGTGCTGGGGAAGGGATATTACCCCTTTCAATAAATTGGGGAAAAAAACCCTCCCATTCCTCCTTCAGAATAGCGTAAAAACTTTTTGAGCTTTATTAAAACAATAAAATTAAATTTCCCCAAATAAAACATTTAGCACATGCATCCACCACCGCCCAATGCATTTTGTCCTAATGCACTTCATCAGGAGCCAGGGAAGTGACACTACAGCTTCCATTAAATTGGGAATGAAACCCTTCCATGTTCATAGTACATTTTTATTTTTTTATTTTCTTCTCAGTTTACTTTTTCCTCTTATATTTATGTGTCCTCTGTGACTTCCATACCAGTGTGAAATGATTGCAAAAAAAACACGATGAATAAATATACCACTGTAAAGAAAGGAAAGAAGCTCCAAATAGTCTAAATAATGTTTTGAGCTTTACTAAAACAATTTAAAAAAATAAAATGTCTCCAGATAAAACATACAGCACATGTATTTACCATCACCCAACGTGTTTTGTACTATTGGTCTTCATCAGGTGCTAGGGAAGGGATACTACCCCTTTCAATAAATTGGGGAAAAAACCCTCCCATTCCTCCTTCAGAATAGTGTAAAAACTTTTTGAGCTTTATTAAAACAATAAAATTAAATTTCCCCAGATAAAACATTTAGCACATGCATCCACCACCACCCAACGCATTTTGTCCTAATGGACTTCATCAGGAGCCAGAGAAGTGACACTACAGTTTCCATTAAATTGGGAATTAAACACTTCCTTCTTCATAGTACATTTTTAGATTTTTATTTTCTTCTCAGTTTACTTTTTCTCTTATATTTATGTGTCCTCTGTGACTTCCGGCACAAACAAAACATCTGACGCACAAGCGGGAGCAGGAGGCTGACGTCTGATGTCACACTCCTCAACAGGTCGATATGTCTGCAGACAAACTTATGGAGGAGCCAGCAGGTTGCCTGTCTGTGCTAAAAAATCATTTTCATCTCCTCCGGTTATTCTTTTCTTCTTCTATTTCTGTCATCGCCTGAATCCTCAAATTATTTTCCTTTTGTCCGCCCGGTACGTGCCGAGCTCGCAGCTGATTTTTGTGTTATTTTATTTATTTATTTGTTTGTTTGTTTATAAGTTGAAGTTTCTCGTAACTTTTCCAAGCAACTTGTTCCGGTCACGCAGCGCTGATCAGAGGCTCAGCCGCTGTGTTAAAGGGGAACGCCATCCTCTGCCTTAAACATATATGATGTAGTCTGTCAGTAGCATTAAAGAAGAACTATGGGCTCCCTATAAAAATATGTAAAAAAAAATGTATATTTATCACCAAGTAGAAATAAATAAGACTAATAAATCTAATGCAGCCACTGGTGAGCTGCAATATTTGACATGTTTTGTTCTTGGGTTTAGATACACTTTAACAATAAAACAAGAGAAGTCTCAACATGGACTTAGTGGGGTTGATTTAAAAAGCCATTCACCTAGTGAAAGGGCATTTATATTTGTCCTGTGCAAATTTTGCAAAAAAAAAAATAACAATGTAAACAGGCTATAGCAGTGATAGTGAACCTTGGCACCCCCAGATGTTTTAGAACTACATTTCCCATAATGCTCATGCAGTGTAGTTGAGCATCATGGGAAATGTAGTTCCAAAACATCCGGGGGTGCCAAGGTTCCTCATCACTGGGCTATAGCTCGTACTTTTTGAATGTTAAAGTGAAAGTGCATGCATATTTCTTCTGTGCGAATTGTGCAAAAACAAACTATATTCTGTGCTTTTTAAATGTAAAACATTGATTTAAAACAGAAAATACCACATTTGGCCACTAGATGGAGCTTAGTATTATAGGAAATTCCTGTGACACTTTTCACTATCTAGTGGCCAAATAACAACTGACATAATATTATGCAATTAGTTAGTCAGTAGCATTAAAGAAGAGCTGCGGTCTCCCAAAATAAATATGGCAAGAATAATAATAAAAAAGTATATATATATATATTTTTTTTTTTACATTAAAAAAAGCACAGGATATAGCATAAATGGCTATAAAAATTATTTCTAAATCAACACTAGTTAGTGCAATAATATATATATATATATATATATATATATATATATATATATATATATATATATATATATATATTATTGCACTAACTAGTGTTGATTTGGAAATCATTTTTATAGCCATTTATGCTATATCCTGTGCTTTTTTTTTTTTTTTTTTTTTTTTTTATGTAAATCGTTGACTTAAAACAGAAAATACCACATTTGGCCACAAGATGAAGCTTAGTATTATAGGAAATTCCTGTGACACTTTTCTCTATCTAGTGGCCAAATAACAACTGAAATAATATGATGCAATCAGTCAGTCAGTAGCATGAAAGTAGAGCTACGGTCTCCCAAAATAAATATAGCAAGAATAATAATAATAATAATAATAAATATATATATATATATATATATATATATATATATATATATATATATATATATATTATTGCACTAACTAGTGTTGATTTAGAAAGAATTTGTATAGCCATTTATGTTATATCCTGTGCTTTTTTTTTTTAATGTAAATTATTGATTTAAAATGAAAAATACAGCATCTGGCCACTAGATGGAGCTTGGTATTATAGGAAATTCCTGGGACACTTTTACCTATCTAGTGGCCGAATAACAACTGACATAAAATTATGCAATTAGCAGTCAGTAGCATTAAAGTAGAGCTTCAGTCTCCCAAAATAAATATGGCAAGAATAATAATAAAAAAAAAAAAAAAAATATATATATATATATATATATATATACACAGTATATATATATATATATATATATATATTTATATTTATATAATTGCACTAACTAGTGTTGATTTAGAAAGAATTTTTATAGCCATTTACCCTGTGAAAGTGTATGCACATTCGTTCTGTGCGGTTTGGGCAAAAACAAGCATAATTATGGTATATACTGCACTTTTTGAATGTAAGTCATTGATATAAAATGAAAAATACAGCAACTGGCCCCTAGATGGAGTTTAGTGTTATAGGAAATTCCTGTGACACTTAACTCCATCTAGTGGCCAAATAAAAACTGACATATATGATGCAGCCAGTCAGTAGCATTTAAGTAGATCTTTGGCCTCCCTTAAAAAAAAAAAAGTCAAGAATATATATATATATATATATATATATATATATATATATATATATATATATATATGATATTGCAGTCTGTGGGGTTGATTTATAAAAGATTTTCATAGCCAGTCACCCAGTGGAAGTGCATTTACATTCAATCTGTTTGAATTGTGCAAAACATACGAATGCAAATAGACTATATCTTGTCCTTTTCAGTAGATAATTGATTTAAAGCTGAAAATATGACATTTGGCCCCTAGGTGGAGCTTCGTATTATAGGGAATTACTGTGACACTTATCTCCATCTACTGGCCAAATACAGTATTTCTCATTTTACATCACATGCACTCAGTGGAGAAGATTTAAAAAGAATTGGCATAGCCATTCAACCAGTGAAAGTACATTTACATTCATTCTGTGTGAATTGGTCAAAAAACAAATGTAAATGGTCTAAATCCTGTGCTTTTTGAATGTATATTATTGATTTAAAAAGAAGGGTACTGCATTTGGCCTGCTAGATAGAGCTTAGTAGGAAATTACCTTGACGCTTAGCTCCATCTAGTTGCCCACTACAGTATTTCCTATTTTAATTAGGCTGTATCCTGAGCTTTTTTAATGTAAATTATTGACTTAAAATTGAAAATGTAGCATTAGGTCACTTGATGGAGCTCAGTAGGAAATTTCCGTGAGGCTTGGTCCCATCTAGTGGCCAAATACAGTATTTACCATAATAAATAGGCTCTATCCTGAGCTTTTTTAATGTAAATTATTGACTAAAAATAGAAAATGCTGCATTTGACCACTAGATGGAGCTCAGTAGGAAATTTCCGTGAGGCTTGGTCCCATCTAGTGGCCAAATACAGTATTTACCATAATAAATAGGCTCTATCCTGAGCTTTTTTAATGTAAATTATTGACTAAAGACAGTATTTACCATTTTAGATTAGGCTGTGTCCTGAGCTTTTTTAATTAAAATGGAAAAACCCAACACTTGGCCCACTAGATGGAATTTTGTATTATAGGGAATTCCTTTGACACTTATCGCCATTTAATGGCCAAATACAGTATTACATATTTTTAATCACTTGCACTCAGTGAAATATAATTTAGGAAAAAAAAAATTGGCATAGCCATTCAACCAGTAAAAGTGCATTTACATTCATTCTTTGCAAAATGAGCAAAAACTAATGTAATGATTTAAAATGGTAAACCCCGCATCTGGCCACTAGATGGAGTTTCATAATTATGGGGAATATCCGTGACACTTATCTCCATCTAGTGGCCAAATTCAGTATTTCCCATTTTAAATAGGCTATATCCTGAGCTTTTTTAATGTAAATTATTGACTAAAAATAGAAAATGCCGCATTTGACCACTAAATGGAGCTCATTAGGAAATTCCCGTGGGGCTTAGTGCCATCTAGTGGCCAAATACAGTATTTACCATTTAAAATAGGCTATATCCTGAGCTTTTTTTTATTTAAAATGAAAAACCCCACATTTGGCCACTAGGTGGAGTTCCTTATTATAGGGAATTCCTGTGACACTTATTGCCATTTAATGGCCAAATACAGTATTACCTATTTTTAATCACATGCACTCAGCAAAATCAATTAAAAAAAAAATTGGTATAGCCATTCAATAAGAAAACATGCATTTACATTCATTATATGCGAAATGAGCAAAAACAAATGTAAATAGTCTATAACCTGTGCTTTTTAAATGTAAATTATTGATTTAAAATGGAAAACCCCACATTTGGCCACTAGATGGAGTTTGGTATTATTGGGAATTATTGTGACACTCATCTGCATCTAGTGGCCAAATACAGTATTTCCCATTTTAAATAGGCTATATCCTGAGATTTTGTTAATGTAAATTATTGGTTTAAAAAAGAAAATGTCGCATTTGGCCACTAGATGGAGCTCAGTAAGAAATTTCTGTGTGGCTTAGCTCCATCTAGTGGCCAAATACAGTATTTCCCATTTTAAATAGTCTATATCCTGAGCTTTTTAATGTAAATTGACTTAAAATAAGAAATGTCGCATTTGGCCACTAGATGAAGTGCAGTAAAAAAATTCCTGTGTGGCTTAGCTCCATCAAGTGGCCAAATACAGTATTTCCAATTTTACATAGGCTATATCCTGAGCTTTAATGTAAATTACTGACTTAAAATAGAAAATGTTGCATTTGGACACTAGATGGAGCTCAGTAGGAAATTCCTGTGAGCCTTAGCTCCTACTAGTGGCCAAATACAGTATTTTCCATTTTAAATTGGCTATATCCTGAGATTTTTTAATGTAAATTATTGATTTAAAAAGAAAATGTGACATTTGGCCACTAGATGGAGCTTAGAAGGAAATTCCTGTGACGCTTAGCTACATCTAGTGGCCAAATACAGTAGTTCCCATTTTAAATAGGCTTTATCCTGAGCTTTTTTAATATAAATTATTGACTTAAAATCGAAAATGACGCATTCGGCCACTAGATGGAGCTCAGTAAGAAATTCCTGTGAGGTTTAGCTCCATTTAGTGGCCAAATACAGTATTTCCCATTTTAAATAAGTTATATCTTGAGCTTTTTTAATGTATATTATTGACTTAAAATAGAAAATGCACATTTGACCATTAGATGGAGCTCAGTAGGAAATTCCCGTGGGGCTTAGCGCCATCTAGAGGCCAAATACAGTATTTCCCATTTTAAATAGATTATATCCTGAGCTTTTTTAATGTAAATTGACTTAAAATAAAAAATGTCGCATTCGGCCACTAGATGGAGCTCAGTAGGAAATTCCCGCGAGGCTTAGCTCCATCTAGTGGCCAAATACAGTATTTCCCATTTTAAATAGGCTGTATCCTGAGCTTTTTAAATGTAAATTATTGACTTAAAATAGAAAATGTCACGTATGACCACTAGATGGAGTTCAGTAGGAAATTCCCGTGAGGCTTAGCTCCATCTAGTGGCCAAATACAACATTTCCCATATTAAATAGGCTATATCTTGAGCTTTTTTAATGTAATTTACTGACTTAAAATAGAAAATGTCGCATTTGGCTACTAGGTGGAGCTTAGCAGGAAATTTTTCGGTGAGGCTTAGCTCCATCTAGTGGCCAAATACAGTATTTCCCATTTTAAATCAATGATTTACATTCGGACATCACAGGATATAGCCTATTTACATTGGGTTTTATTCCCCAGAATGAATGCACATGAACTTTCGTTGGGTGAATGTCATTGTTTATGAATTCACCCCTCTGTGTCAGTTGAAAAGAAGTGGAACCTGTACTGAATTCAGCCCTCCAGTGTCCGTGCACCGCAGCCTCATCCACACCTGAATCTTCCAAATAGTCCTGAATCATTTCCTTGCTGCAGGTACCCAACCTGCTACATAAGTGAGGATCTCCAAGGAGAAGGAATACATTGTATAATTGAATCCTGGAACTGAGAGTGGGAATGTAATATTCCCATCACTGTCCGCTCCTTCTCTCTGGTGTACAATGTGTATTTATAATCATGAGGATCATTAGTATGAAGAGCTCTGATCTGTCACCGCGAGGCCACAAGAGCTTTATATTTAGATGGCGATAAATCATTCTGCTACAAAGGGGGAGGAAAACCATCCTCACATTCCAACAGTCTGTATATTCCACAGCCGGTGAATATTATCCCATATCAGCTTCTGTTCTCCCCATTATCCTGATTTTAAAGTGGATTTGTCAGCAACGTTACGAGTTTCCATTAATAAATTACTGATATGTCACAATATACAACACCAGTGACTTATTTCTGAGAAGCTCCACCTTTTATTTTTTAATGAAATTGCCACCCCTAAGCTCCATTCAGTGACTTTGCCTAGGCTAAGATGTCATCAGTTTGCTGCAGGCAGAAGGAGGCATTTCCTCGGTCTCCACTCCCCCAGTGATTAGACTGTACATTGTAACTTTTTAGAAGGCAGGAGGAAGCATTTCCTCGGTCTCCCCTCCCCCAGTGATCAGACTGTACATTGTAACTTTGTAGCAGGTCACATGATGAGAAGTTGCACTATAGGCTGATTAGTGTCAGAGACTTGTGAACAAAGAACTGCCCTGACAACAGGATTTGAATTGCGGTGTCATCTATAAACCAGCACCTCAATTCAGAAAACAGGGAGGGACCTGGGATAATGGCTGAACAAAGATGGTGCTGTCCTTCTGGAGCTAAAAGCAGATGAAGACATTGTTAGTGGAAGTACTGTGATTTTACTCTGCATTATTTATGTCACCAGTGAGATCTGTACTCCAGTACACACACCTCACTCCCCAGTATCCATGTCACCAGTGAGATCTGTACTCCAGTACACACACCTCACTGCCCAGTATCCATGTCACCAGTAAGATCTGTACTCCAGTACACACACCTCACTCCCCAGTACCCATGTCACCTGTGAGATCTGCACTCCAGTACACATACCTCACTCCCCAGTACCCATGTCACCAGTTAGATCTGTACTCCAGTACACACACCTCACTCCCTAGTATCCATGTCACCAGTGAGATCTGTACTCCAGTACACACAGCTCACTCCCCAGTATCCATGTCATCAGTGAGATCTGTACTCCAGTACACACACCTCACTCCCCAGTATCCATGTCACCAGTGAAGTCTGCACTCCAGTACACACGCCTCACTCCCCAGTATCCATGTCACCAGTAAGATCTGTACTCCAGTACACACGCCTCACTCCCCAGTATCCATGTCACCAGTGGGATCTGTACTCCAGTATACGCACCTCACTCTCCAGTATCCATGTCACCAGTAGGATCTGTACTCCAGTAGACACACCTCACTCCCCAGTATCCATGTCACCAGTAAGATCTCTACTCCAGTACACACACCTCACTCCCCAGTTTCCATGTCACCAGTAAGATCTGTACTCCAGTACACACAGCTCACTCCCCAGTATCCATGTCACCAGTAAGATCTGTACTCCAGTACACACACTTCACTCCCCAGTATCCATGTCACCAGTGAGATCTGTACTCCAGTACACACAGCCCACTCCCCAGTATCCATGTCACCAGCGGGATCTGTACTCCAGTACTCACACCACACTCCCCAGTATCCATGTCACCAGCGAGATCTGTACTCCGGTACACACACCTCACTCTCCAGTATCCTTGTCACCAGCGGGATCTGTACTCCAGTACACACACCTCACTCCCCAGTATCCATGTCACCAGCGGGATCTGTACTCCAGTACACACACCTCACTCCCCAGTATCCATGTCACCAGTAGGATCTGTACTCCAGTACATACACCGCACTCTCCAGTATCCATGTCACCAGTTAGATCTGTACTCCAGTACACACACTTCACTCCCCAGTATCCATGTCACCAGTGAGATCTGTACTCCAGTACACACAGCTCACTCCCCAGTATCCATGTCATCAGTGAGATCTGTACTACAGTACACACACCTCACTCCCCAGTATCCATGTCACCAGTGAAGTCTGCACTCCAGTACACACACCTCACTCCCCAGTATCCATGTCACCAGTAAGATCTGTACTCCAGTACACACACCTCACTCCCCAGTATCCATGTCACCAGTAAGATCTGTACTCCAGTACACACGCCTCACTCCCCAGTATCCATGTCACCAGTGGGATCTGTACTCCAGTATACGCACCTCACTCTCCAGTATCCATGTCACCAGTAGGATCTGTACTCCAGTAGACACACCTCACTCCCCAGTATCCATGTCACCAGTAAGATCTCTACTCCAGTACACACACCTCACTCCCCAGTTTCCATGTCACCAGTAAGATCTGTACTCCAGTACACACAGCTCACTCCCCAGTATCCATGTCACCAGTAAGATCTGTACTCCAGTACACACACTTCACTCCCCAGTATCCATGTCACCAGCGGGATCTGTACTCCAGTACTCACACCACACTCCCCAGTATCCATGTCACCAGCGAGATCTGTACTCCGGTACACACACCTCACTCTCCAGTATCCTTGTCACCAGCGGGATCTGTACTCCAGTACACACACCTCACTCCCCAGTATCCATGTCACCAGCGGGATCTGTACTCCAGTACACACACCTCACTCCCCAGTATCCATGTCACCAGTAGGATCTGTACTCCAGTACACACACCTCACTCCCCAGTACCAAAGTCACCAGTGAGATCTGCTCTCCAGTACACACACCTCACTCCCCAGTATCCATGTCACCAGTGAGATCTGTACTCCAGTACACACAATTCACTCCCCAGTATCCATGTCACCAGTGAGATCTGTACTCCAGTACACACACTTCACTCCTCAGTATCCATGTCACCAGTGTGATCTGTACTCCAGTACACACAACCCACTCTCCAGTATCCATGTCACCAGTAAGATCTGTACTCCAGTACACACACCTCACTCCCCAGTATCCATGTCACCAGTGGGATCTGTACTCCAGTACACACAGCTCACTCCCCAGTATCCATGTCACCAGTAAGATCTTTACTCCAGTACACACACCTCACTCTCCAGTATCCATGTCACCAGTGGGATCTATATTCCAAATAATCAAAATAGTATCTATTGATTACACCTTGGAAAACAGTGAAATATTTGGTGAATATTTATTATATACATAAATACAGCCACGGGAGTAAGGCCCCGTTCACACTGGGGCGATCCGACTTGGGGGGGCAACCTCCGAGGTCGCGGTGCGAGCAGCGCGCCGCGACCTCGGAGCGGCCGGCACGGACTTCATAACATTGAAGTCTATGGCGGTCGCCCCAAAGAAGCTCCGGACCCTTTTTCTAAGTCGGAGCGACTTGTGTCGCTCCTATTAGAACGGGTCCACAGCTTCCCTATGGAAGGCGACCTACGGCGACCTGTGAGGCGACCATGTGAACGGGGACTAAAGAGCTTTCATTATGTTCAGGGACCTTAGCAGTGTCTTGTTTTTAAATACTATTCCAGTGTAAAAAGAATGCAAAAAGTTGACCCTGGCATTTAATTTTCTGTTTGTCCTTGAGGCGCTGAAATGCATTTAAAACATAAATAAATTAATCCGCTTTGTATCTCGCCTCTCTACACCCTCCATAACAATGTTTCCTTTCTGACATTTGTGTCGCTTTCCATACATTTTAGTTTGTGCTCCATTAGGGAAATTTTCACCGAACGGCAAGAATGACGTCAGCTGTCCGCCGAGACAAAAACTCTTCTTATAAGATTAAACAATGCAGATGCGGCTTTTTCTTTTTATCCCATTTGCATTTTGTTTCTGTTGTGTTTTGTTTTGTTTTTTTTTAGAATATATTTTATTTAAAAATAATTTTCTTTGTCAGTGGATAACTTGCATCTAAAAAATGAACAAAGACAAGCAAAATTTAGAATGTTTGGGTATGGTGGCAGAAAATCAAGGTTGTCCAATATTAAACTTTATTTCAATTAAAAAATGTATAGAAATACTTGTTAATTTATTACATACAGAGTCAATTTATTTGTTATTTTTTTTTTTATTAGTTTTTAAATTAGCTTGGAATTTTATCTTAAATGCAAATTTAACAATCCTTCTCCAAAGAAAGGTTTATCTGCTATTTCTGACAGAGTAACAACTAATTACATTTGTAGCAATTATCATAATTAGTGCTGAAAACGAAAAGTAAAACATCAGCTGACCAGATCCTGTAGATGTTGTGTAAAAAAATCGAAAAGTTACAATGTATCTAAACCCAAGAAAAAAAAAAATCTGTTGCATTGCAACTTAGCAGTCTTCGGATTGGTGGCTGCATTCGTTTTCCTTTTTATTGGTGATCTTGTCAGGTGATTCCTGTTCCAATATACTGTATACCCATATAAGTCGCAGCTGGAACCTGGGCTCAGGACTCTGATTGATGTACATGGATATACAGTGCCTTGCAAAAGTATTCGGCCCCCTTGAACTTTGCGACCTTTTGCCACATTTCAGGCTTCAAACATAAAGATATAAAACTGTAATTTTTTGTGAAGAATCAACAACAAGTGGGACACAATCATGAAGTGGAACGAAATTTATTGGATATTTCAAACTTGTTTAACAAATAAAAAACTGAAAAATTGGGCGTGCAAAATTATTCAGCCCCCTTAAGTTAATACTTTGTAGCGCCGCCTTTTGCTGCGATTACAGCTGTAAGTCGCTTGGGGTATGTCTCTATCAGTTTTGCACATCGAGAGACTGAAATTTTTCCCCATTCCACCTTGCAAAACAGCTCAAGCTCAGTGAGGTTGGATGGAGAGCATTTGTGAACAGCAGTTTTCAGTTCTTTCCACAGATTCTCGATTGGATTCAGGTCTGGACTTTGACTTGGCCATTCTAACACCTGGATATGTTTATTTGTGAAGCATTCCATTGTAGATTTTGCTTTATGTTTTGGATCATTGTCTTGTTGGAAGACAAATCTCCGTCCCAGTCTCAGGTCTTTTGCAGACTCCATCAGGTTTTCTTCCAGAATGGTCCTGTATTTGGCTCCATCCATCTTCCCATCAATTTTAACCATCTTCCCTGTCCCTGCTGAAGAAAAGCAGGTCCAAACCATGATGCTGCCTCCACCATGTTTGAGAGTGGGGATGGTGTGTTCAGGATGATGAGCTGTGTTGCTTTTACACCAAACATAACGTTTTGCATTGTTGCCAGTAAGTTTGATTTTGGTTTCATGTGACCAGAGCCCCTTCTTCCACATGTTTGGTGTCTCCCAGGTGGCTTGTGGCAAACTTTAAACAACTCTTTTTTATGGATATCTTTAAGAAATGGCTTTCTTCTTGCCACTCTTCCATAAAGGCCAGATTTGTGCAGTATATGACTGATTGTTGTCCTATGGACAGAGTCTCCCACCTCAGCTGTAGATCTCTGCAGTTCATCCAGAGTGATCATGGGCCTCTTGGCTGCATCTCTGATCAGTCTTCTCCTTGTATGAGCTGAAAGTTTAGAGGGACGGCCAGGTCTTCGTAGATTTGCAGTGGTCTGATACTCCTTCCATTTCAATATTATCACTTGCACAGTGCTCCTTGGGATGTTTAAAGCTTGGGAAATCTTTTTGTATCCAAATCCGGCTTTAAACTTCTCCACAACAGTATCTCGGACCTGCCTGGTGTGTTCCTTGTTCTTCACGATGCTCTCTGCGCTTTAATCGGGCCTGGTCAGCGCTTTAAACAGTGCAGGTGCATTTATACGGCGACTTGATTACACACAGGTGGATTCTATTTATCATCATTAGTCATTATAGGTCAACATTGGATCATTCAGAGATCCTCACTGAACTTCTGGAGAGAAGTTTGCTGCACTGAAAGTAAAGGGGCTGAATAATTTTGCACGCCCAATTTTTCAGTTTTTTATTTGTTAACAAAGTTTGAAATATCCAATAAATTTTGTTCCACTTCATGATTGTGTCTGAATTGTTGTTGATTCTTCACAAAAAATTACAGTTTTATATCTTTATGTTTGAAGCCTGAAATGTGGCAAAAGGTCGCAAGGTTCAAGGGGGCTGAATACTTTCGCAAGGCACTATAGCTGTACTAGGTGTGCACAATTGGGAACTCAGCACAGGGATGGTGGGGAATTGCCATTCCACTCCTTGACAGCGAGGTGTGAGGTCGCTGGTTCCTTTGCTCCTGTGCTTCCAGAAGCCAGGGGCTAGAGTTGCTTCTCTGCCTCAGGAGGGATGCTGGATCCTGGGGAGGACCCCGGCGCGGGCCCCCTGGATAGGCCTGAGACTAGGCCTCAGTCTATGGAAGACATTGATTCTGGCCCAAGGAGAGATGAATCCCTGTCTACCTTTAGACGGAGGATCGTGGACAAGGTGTAATGCGGATTGAGAAAGAGGAGGAGAAATTGGCAGCTTTAAAAGCTGAATTAAAAAAGAAAAGGCTGTTTTGTGCCAAACTCTACAGCAAGAAGAGACCGGCTCTGAGGCCTGATTTGAAGGACTTAGAGCAAGCTTTGAGGAAGCAGAAAGAGCTGGTGAGCTCTCTGAAGGAAAGCAGCGGAGCATTTAAGGAGAAATACAGGAATGAGGAACGTTTCAGCCGTATGAGGAGAGGAGTTGTTTCCAGCATGGAGAGTGATCCAGTCAGTGAGGAGATTCAGGTACCGACAAAGTTAGCAGAGAGTGAGAAAGTGGGCCCGGAGGATGAGCCCAGCTCTTCAACACCTCAAACATCTGCTGAGCCCCCAATGGTGGAGGCCTCTGTCTCCCTCCCTCTGCAGCAGCAATGTGGAACATCTGTGCAGGAGGTTGAGGGGGGTACTGGCATGTTGGAGTTCATCACTGAGCTGGAATCCCCTCTGGATGGAAAAAAGTTCAATTTTTCTGCGGATTCCTCAGATGAGGAGATGGATATCGTTCCTCGCCCTGTGAAAGAGAGACCTGTGGAGAGAGGAAGATTCACCATAAAGTATAAAACAACCAGGAGGAAGTTTGATCCCACCATCAGCCATGACACAGCAGAGGTAACACAGCAAGCAGGTACAGTGTGTGTGCAAAGTGGTGACGTGAACTTTAATAATGACAATGTGCTTGCTGAGGGTTGTAGTGCTATGGGCTGTCAGCCCACACCTATAGACAATGTGCAGCATGCAGTGCAACCTGATGCACCTGCTGAAAAAAATTTAAATGCAATTTGTGGAAAAACTGAAAATAACTTTGAGCTTTTGGTTGAAGAGTCTGCAGAGGAGCACCACAGACACTGCAGAGGCTTTTCCTGGACCAGATAAAGCTGTTGTTCCTGAGAAAGGTGGAGGAGATGCTGGGGGCAGTAGTGCTACAACTGTTTGGGATTCTGCAGTAGACAAAACTGTGATTGAACCGAGGAGAGTGCTCAGAGCGGCTGGAGGGGGTGGGTCTTGTCTCTGCTGCGCCAAAGACTGCAAGGGTTGTTTCAGGATCCTTGTCAGCAGGTGTGGCTGTGTCTAAAGACAATGCTGTAATTACTGGTGGTGTTTCTGGGAGGAAAACGTATGCTGGTGCTCAGTGGCGGCCCGTGCATAGGGGGCGCCAGGGCGCCGCCCCCCCTACCCCTAAAAAAAAAAGAAAAAAAAAACGAAAAAAAAAAAAACAAAACGAACAAATAAAGTTGTTAAAAAAAAAAAATTGGGTTCGCCGGCCTGAACCCAAGGAACTGGTGGCTGGGGGGGGGTGGGGTTACCTCCCAGAAGAGGCGCCGATTGGCTGCCTTCTGGGGAGGTAGGGGGGTATCCTGGGCGCAAGTCTTTGCGGTTGGACACCCCCACTTTCTGATATCCTGGCTGTGATTGGTCCAGTCTACAGCCTGGACCAATCATCATCCAGGATATCGCTGACGTCGCAATGGGGGCGGTGCCGGTGCGTGCGTCAATCACTCACCGTCACCGCCGCTCAGAGAAGAGGAGAGGCCGCCCGCCGGTTCCCGCCGCCGAGACGACGAGGGAGAAGGACCCGCCGCAGAAGAGGAGGAAGAAGCTGAGCCGCGCCGCCGCCAGGTAAGTTTGAACGGAGCACGCACGCTGACACTCTGCAATCATTGGGGGACAATGCTGGCACTCTGCAATCATTGGGGGACAATGCTGTGGCGCTCTGCAATCATTGGGGGACAATGCTGGCACTCTGCAATCATTGGGGGACAATGCTGTGGCGCTCTGCAATCATTGGGGGACAATGCTGTGGCACTCTGCAATCATTGGGGGACAATGCTGTGGCGCTCTGCAATCATTGGGGGACAATGCTGTGGCGCTCTGCAATCATTGGGGGACAATGCTGTGGCACTCTGCAATCATTGGGGGACAATGCTGTGGCGCTCTGCAATCATTGGGGGACAATGCTGTGGCACTCTGCAATCATTGGGGGACAATGCTGTGGCGCTCTGCAATCATTGGGGGACAATGCTGTGGCGCTCTGCAATCATTGGGGGACAATGCTGTGGCACTCTGCAATCATTGGGGGACAATGCTGTGGCGCTCTGCAATCATTGGGGGACAATGCTGTGGCACTCAGCACAGTGTTGCATTGAAGGGGGCATGCACGCTGAACTCTGCATTGTTGGGGCACAGCACAGAGTTCATTGCATTGAAGGGGGCACAGTGTTTATTGCATTGAAGGGGGCACAGCGCAGTGTTTATTGCATTGAAGGGGGCACAGCACAGTGTTCATTGCATTGAAGGGGGCATAGCACAGTTGCATTGAAGGGGGCATGCACGCTGAACTCTGCATTGTGGGGGCACAGCACAGTGTTTATTGCATTGAAGGGGGCATAGCACAGTGTTTATTGCATTGAAGGGGGCATAGCACAGTGTTTATTGCATTGAAGGGGGCACAGCACAATGTTCATTGCATTGAAGGGGGCACGCACGCTGAACTCTGTATTGAAGGGGGCATGTACACTGGTCTCTGCATTGAAAGGGGGCATGTACGCTGGTCACTGCATTGAAAGGGGGCATATACCCTCTCCTGTACCATGACCTGTGACATGCCTATACCATATCTGTGCCATGCCTGTACCATCACCTGTGCCATGCCTGTACCATCACCTGTGCCATGCCTGTACCATCACCTGTGCCATGCCTGTACCATCACCTATGCCATGCCTGTACCATCACCTGTGCCATGCCTGTACCATCACGTATGCCATGCCTGTACCATGACTTCAAAGTCACGCAATTTTTTACTGCGTTTTTTGACGCGAAGCAATACCTATTACATTTTTCTTTTTGCGCCCCCCCAAAAATTTTGAGCACCAGCCGCCACTGCTGGTGCTGCTGCAGGATCTGGGAGGAGGGAGCAAGCAGGGAAGGAGCATGGAAATGTTTTATCTTCCTCATTATTTAAAAGGAGAAATGTTGTGCAGCTTCGATGGGAGGGTGAGAGTAATTCTCCATATAGGAGAGCTGTGGTGGATAAGATTCTGCAGATGGGGTTTAGACCCGCAGATATCTTCACCCTGATCAGTCCGACCGGCTCTTATGAGTATGATTTGTCCTTTATCCGTCCGGAGTCTTTGGACATATTTTGGGAAAAACATGAACATGCGTGTAGGAGCCTGACGGACTGGAAAGGGCTTATCCCCAAGCCTCTCATTAAAATGGTGACAATTCTTGTGCGCAATGAATCCATACCACAAGGCGATTTATCTGTATGGCTGAGGAGATATGGAGACATCCTGAGCCCCTTACAGAAAATTATGGATGATCGGGGAATATGGACGGGGGGGGGGGGTTCTGTGCAGCTAAAACTGAGAGTAATTGACAATGTTATCCAGCATCTGCCATCCTCAGCTTTCCCGGGGAGGGACAGGCTGACCATATTCTATCCAGGCCATAGCTGTGTAATAAATGTGGGAATAAAAGGCACTTTGCATCCTCCTGTCCAGTAATGAAATGCTCTCTGTGTCAGGATTTAGGGCATTTGGCAAAGGATTGCAATATTATAAGGTGCAACTTTTACAATGCGGTTGGGCATCCTTATAGTCAGTGTCCTGAGGCAATGCACAACCAGCCTGAGCTCATGAGAGAGTTCTTCCGCCTGGACATGGAGGATGCTCGGAGCTCAGCAGCTAGGGTGCCTGCGATTCCCTCTGAGTCTGTGCCAATGCCCAGTGTGCCTGTGTCTTCCCAGTCTGTGGTGCCCCAGTCTGTGCCAATTCCCAGTGTGTCAGTGTCTTCCCAGTCTGTGGTGCCCCAGTCTGTGCCATTTCCCAGTGTGCCTGTGTCTTCCAAATCTGTGGCAACCCAGTCTGTGCGTTTGCCTAGTGTGTCAGTGTCCTCCCAGTCTGTATCCAAGGTATCAGTTACTGAGAATGTGTCCAATCCTTCTGTGTCTATGTCCTCCAAAATTGCAGAGGCGGCAATAGGTGCTGATGCAGGGGCATCAAGTGCAATGTCAGTCCCACCCCCCACCCCCCGGACATTTCAGGGTTTCTATTGGGGACCAGGGGATGCAGAGGAGTGGGGAGAATGGTAAAGAGGCTGGTCTGGTGGCAGATAAGGTAAGGGAGAGTGGGGGTGAAGGGGAGGGTGAGAGTGGGGAAACTGTTATTTCCAATTTGTCCAAGGATGATGTGGAATGGTTGGAGGAAAAAAGGAAGAAGGGCAAAAGAAGGAAAATAAGGTGTTCAGTTACCCAAAGTCCTGAGGTTTTGCCTTTGACAAATAATTTTGGGGTCCTGTCAGATGATGACGATGAATGGGACTCGTTGAGTATAGCGTCTTCTATGGATGATGAGTCGCAGGGTGCACTGAAGCGCACTGGTTCTCTAGGGAGAGAGAGTAGTCAGCCTAAGAAACGGCTGCCTCAATTATCCTCGGTTAAAAGTGGCAACCAATAATGTTATCAGCTTAAAATCAGTCATAAAATATATTTTTGATAAAAGGCTCCATGTATGGTGATGTTCCTTAGTCCGGCTCTCTCGTAGGGTTTATGCTGTGCGCAATTTGGTTTATTTATTATGTTCTTGTTTTGTATAGTTATTTTCAATTATTTTGTAAATATGTTATTTATAATTTATTTATTATGGCTTTATTGTATATAAGTTGATTGTTTGTAAGAATTTCCAATAAACAAAATTAACCCCTCATAATGGGCACAGCAGGTGTACAGACCCGGGAACTCAGCACAGGGATGGTGGTAACCCTTCATAATGGGCACAGCAGGTGTACAGACCCAGGAACTCAGCACAGGGATGGTGGGAACCCTTCATAATGGGCACAGCAGGTGTACAGACCCGAGAAACTCAGCAAAGGGATGGTGGGAACCCCTCATAATGGGCACAACGGGTGTACAGACCTGGGAACTCAGCACAGGGATGGTGGGAACCCCTCATAATGGGCACAACGGGTGTACAGACCTGGGAACTCAGCACAGGGATGGTGGGAACCCCTCATAATGGGCACAGCGGGTGTACAGACCGGGGAACTCAGCACAGGGATGGTGGGAACCCCTCATATTGGGCACAGCGGGTGTACAGACCCGGAACTCAGCACAGGGATGGTTGGAACCCCTCATAATGGGCACAGTAGGTGTACAGACCCGAGAACTCAGCACAGGGATGGTGGGAACCCCTCATAATGGGCACAGCAGATGTACAGACCCGGGAACTCAGTACAGGGATCTCATGGAGACCTATAAGAAATAGTAGAGACCTTGAGGTTGTTTGTCTCTCTAGCATCTACCCAACACCTTAATCTCTCAGTGACCGTTTAATTATAATTTTCCATTATGGTCTCAAATAATTTATCATTTTAACTATCTCTTTGATTTGTGTGCCAGTGACATCACAGATGACCCTTTCAGGTGTAACCCCTTCATTGCTGGCACTGCTCTGCATGACATCTTAGGCGCTCCTTAGTCACCAAGGTTAAACTGGTTCGACTTGCTGGAATAAATCACTTTTACCAAATTGAAAAAAATGACAAGGAGCCAAATTGACTTATCCTATTACCGGGCCCAGGCCTGCCGTGTGATGCATGACCGCATGTAGGGGAGGGAACAGCACCGCGGTCTATTAATGGAGACAGAGAAGACCTGAAACCGAGATTTCATTTAACTCCTTCCAGAAGACTCGAAGCTGTGTCACCGGACTCAGGAATTATTCTATTTATTGGACTTGCAATGGTGTAGTGTTTTAAAAATACATATTTCCTCTATTATTTTTGATGCCCCTACACCTTCATGACAAAGGTCAAAACAAATTTTAACACCGGAAAATAGTTTGGCAACTTTGACATGTGTTAGTAAAACTGGATGGATCATCACAATGACTTACTGTATATACTCGAGTATAAGCCGACTTTTTTCAGGATGTTTTTGTATGCTGAAAAAGCCCCCTCGGCTTATACTCGAGTCTCGGTCTCACTTACCTGTTCTCCGGTCAGTGCGCCGCTCGGGAAAGCCCGTACAGGTTCGGCTATTCCCGCGCAGACGGCGCATGTGCGGTGACGTGTTGGTGCCGGGCGGCGCCATTTTTAAATGTAAGGCGTCTCACCGAAAGGTAAGTGAGACATCTTCTGAGGAGATGCAGTGCTGCGGACATGGTACTGGAGATTCCCCTTTACCATGCCTGCAGCACTGCATCTCCTGTACCATCTCCTGTACCATGCCTGTACCATCTGTGCCATGCCTGTACCATCTCCTGTGCCATGCCTGTATCATCTCCTGTGCCATGCCTGTACCATCTCCTGTACCATGTCTGTACCATCTGTGCCTAGCCTGTACCATCTCCTGTGCCATGCCTGTACCATCTCCTGTGCCATGCCTGTACCATCTCCTGTACCGTGCCTGAACCATCTCCTGTGCCGTGGCTGTACCTTCTGCTGTGCCGTGCCTGTACTATCTCCTGTACCATCACCTGTGCCGTGCCTGTACCATCTCCTGTACCATCTCCTGTACCATGCCTGAACCATCTCCTGTGCCATTCCTGTACCATCTCCTGTGCCATGCCTGTACGATCTCCTGTACCGTGTCTGAACCATCCCCTGTGCCGTGCCTGTACCATCTCCTGTGCCTTGCCTGTACCCTCTTCTGTACCATCACCTGTGCCGTGCCTGTACCATCTCCTGTACCATGCCTGAACCATCTCCTGTACCATACCAGTACCATCTCCTGTGCCATGCCTGTACCATCTCCTGTACCATGCCTGTACCATCTCCTGTACCATGCCTGTACCATCTCCTGTACTATGCCTAAACCATCTCCTGTACAATGTCTGTACAATCTCCTGTACCATGCCTGAACCATCTCCTGTGCCATGCGTGAACCATCTCCTGTGCCATACCTGTACCATCTCCTGTGCCATGCCTGTACCATCTCCTGTACCATGCCTGAACCATCTGCTGTACCATGCCTAAACCATCTCTTGTAACATGTCTGTACAATCTCCTGTACCATACCTGTACCATCTCCTGTGCCATGCCTGAACCATCTACTGTGCCATGCCTGTACTATCTCCTGTACCATCTCCTGTACCATGCCTGAACCATCTCCTGTGCCATTCCTGTACCATCTCCTGTGCCGTGCCTGTACGATCTCCTGTACCGTGTCTGAACCATCCCCTGTGCCGTGCCTGTACCATCTCCTGTGCCTTGCCTGTACCATCTTCTGTACCATCACCTGTGCCGTGCCTGTACCATCTCCTGTACCATGCCTGAACCATCTCCTGTACCATGCCAGTACCATCTCCTGTACCATACCAGTACCATCTCCTGTGCCATGCCTGTACCATCTCCTGTACCATGCCTGTACCATCTCCTGTACCATGCCTGTACCATCTCCTGTACTATGCCTAAACCATCTCCTGTACAATGTCTGTACAATCTCCTGTACCATGCCTGAACCATCTCCTGTGCCATGCGTGAACCATCTCCTGTGCCATACCTGTACCATCTCCTGTGCCATGCCTGTACCATCTCCTGTACCATGCCTGAACCATCTGCTGTACCATGCCTAAACCATCTCTTGTAACATGTCTGTACAATCTCCTGTACCATACCTGTACCATCTCCTGTGCCATGCCTGAACCATCTCCTGTGCCATGCCTGTACTATCTCCTGTACCATGCCTGAACCATCTCCTGAACCATACCTAAACCATCTCCTGTAACATGCCTGTACCATCTCCTGTACCTTGCCTACAGCCCTGCATCTCCTGTACCTGTTTGCAGCCCCTGCACCATGCCCGCAGCCCCTGCACCATGCCCACAGCCCCTGTTTTGGGTCTCATGGTGGTCCAGTTGGGTCCAGTAGCTGCTGCATTTCCCACCCTAGGCTTATTCTCGAGTCAATAAATGTCCCCAGATTTTTGTGGTAAAATTAGGTGCCTCGGCTTATATTCGGGTAGGCTTATACTTGAGTATATACGGTATATTATCGAATGAATCCAGAATACCGTATCCTGGATGATTTCTATCACATTTTTTTTTTTAGTGTAAATCCAGCCTTCATTTGGTAAAAATGTTTTTCAATACCTCCTGATTATTTTTTTTTTATTATCATAGGAAAACCGGACAAAAACCTAATTTGTGACATTGACTTGCATGTGTAGCGTTCGGGACATGTCAGGTCAACTCTGCCGCGGCTGCAAAAACATCCCTGTCCACTTATGTAAGTCATACCTTAACCACTTGCTGACCACCCGTCACAGTTTTACTGCAGCAGGCTGGCTCGGCTGCACGAACCAATGTAGCACTATGTCAGCTGCGCGTGTGGTGCTGGGGGCTAGCGCGCGCCACCAGCGGCACACTCCTGCCCCCACTAGGCACTGATTACTGTAGTAATGTTATTGTTTCCCTCCAAAAGTGTCAAAAATGTCAGTTAGGGGTCCGATCTGTCCGCCGCAATGTCGCAGTCCTGCTGAAAATCTCAGATCGCCACCATTGCTAGTAAAAATAAATAAAAAATTACCTAAATCTTTCCCCTAGTTTGTAGACGCGATAACTTTTGCGCAAGCTTTTTCTCAATTTGTGAGAAAAAAGGATAATAATTTTATTTAGGTACAGTGTCGCACGGCCGCGCAATTGGGCAAATGCCCTGGTCATTAACCACTTTAGGACCGGAGGATTTTCCTGCTTTACGTCCAGGCCACTTTTTGCAACTTGCCACTGTGCGGCTTTAACTGAGAATTGCACGGTCGTGCAACGCCGTACCCAAACAAAATTTACGTCCATTTTTTTCCCGCAAACAGAGCTTTCTTTTGGTGGTATTTGATCATCTCTGCGTTTTTCATTTTTTGCAATATTAATAAAAAAAGAGCGACAATTTTGAAAAAATAACAATATTTTTCTACTTTGACAGTTAAAAAATATCCAATATATTCAATTTTTGTCATATATTTAAGCCAAAATGTATTTAGCTACATGTCTTTGACAAAAAAATTCTCAATGAGCGTATTTTTAACCGCTTTAAGACCGGAAGATTTTACCCCATTCCTGACCAGACCATATTTTGTGATTCGGCACTGCGTTACTTTAACGGACAATTGCGCGGTCGTGCAACGCTGTACCCAAATTAAATTTATGTTCTTTTTTTCCCCACAAATAGAGCTTTCTTTTGGTTGTATTTGATCACCTGTGCGATTTTTCCTTTTTGCGCTATAAACAAAAAAATTTTCACATTTTTTTTAAATGAAATTCCCCCAAAAAAAAAATTAAAAATCAAAATTTTTTTAACATTTTAGGCCAATTTGTTTTCTGCTACATATGTTTGGTAAAAAAAACCGCAATAAGCGTACTTTGATTGGTTTGCGCAAAAGTTATCGCAGCTACTAACGAAAGATTTTTGTCATTTATGTAATTTTTATTGTTTTTTTAACGAGTAATTGCGGCAATCTGCAATTTTCTTTTTTGCGGGACTGCGACATTGCGGCGGACAGATCGGACCCTTGACTGACATTTTTTACACTTTTGGGGGGACCAGTGACATTACTACAGTAATCAGTGCTATAAATATGTACTGTTACCATAATCATGACACTGGCAGGGAAGGGGTTAACTTTATTGGTGATCAAGGGGTTAAATGTATGCCTGGTGCTTACTGACGTGTGTGGGGGGAGGGGATTGTGTGACACAGGCACAGATCGCAGGTTCAGCTATGCTGAATCCTGTAATCTGTCACATAGGAGATCCACCTGCTTTGTTTACACAAGCGGGCGGATTTCCACACTCGATCCCCGACGATCGGGGAAGAGCGGTGGTGATCACCGCCTCTCCTCCCCTGGCCCGACTCCCGCTGTGTCTGAATACAGCGGGAGCGAGCCTCCGGCGGCGCGCGGCGCGCCACCCATAAGGGGAGGAGTCCAGTGACGTAGGTCTACGTCGCTGGACGGAATCGAGACACTTTGCCGCAGTACGCTCAATGTGAGTGGTCGGCAAGTGGTTAAGGGGGAAATTCCTTCCGGTCCAGAACTGGTTAAACACACTGACCCTGATCTTTGACCTTCACCCTAATCCTGAGACTGACTGGATCAAACCCTCATCTAGCTACTATCCTTATTTTATATATTTTTATCTTTTGTTTTAATTTTTTACCTCTAGTGATGTATACAATGTATCTTCTCCTCTTCTAGTGATGTATACAATGTATCTTCTTCTCCTCTAGTGATGTATACAATGTATCTTCTTCTCCTCTAGTGATGTATACAATGTATCTTCTTCTCCTCTAGTGATGTATACAATGTATCTTCTTCTCCTCTAGTGATGTATACAATGTATCTTCTTCTCCTCTAGTGATGTATACAATGTATCTTCTTCTCCTCTAGTGATGTATACAATGTATCTTCTTCTCCTCTAGCAAAGTATACAATGTATCTTTTTCTTCCCTAGTGACGTAGTGATGCAATTATTATTATTATACAGGATTTATATAGCTCCAACAGTTTGCACAGCGCTTTCCAATATGAGGAAAGACAATACAATTCAATACAGGAGGAATTAGAGGGCCCTGCTCCTTAGAGCTTACAGTCTAGAAGGGAGGGTCACGTAAAACAAAAGCCAATAACTGTAGGGGTTGAGCTGATGGAGAAAATGGAAGTATAGTTGTTAGGTGTGGACAAGGGTGTAGGAACCCACACAAATCTGGGGGGGGACAGCATTTTTACTCGCCAGGTATATGCACGCAAGCCCCTTTCAATGCAGAGCGCCACAGCATTGTCCCCAATCACTGCAGAGCACCACAGCATT
Source organism: Pelophylax lessonae (assembly GCF_965119305.1). Taxonomy (NCBI): domain Eukaryota; kingdom Metazoa; phylum Chordata; class Amphibia; order Anura; family Ranidae; genus Pelophylax; species Pelophylax lessonae. Next base: position 737,598,855 of record NC_138769.1, on the reverse strand, counting down.
GTCCCCAATCACTGCAGAGTGCCCACAGCATTGTCACCAATCACTGCAGAGCACCACAGCATTGTACCCCAATGATTGCAGAGTGCCCACAGCATTGTACCCCAATGATTGCAGAGTGCCCACAGCATTGAACCCCAATGATTGCAGAGTGCCCACAGCATTGTACCCCAATGATTGCAGAGTGCCCACAGCATTGAACCCCAATGATTGCAGAGTGCCCACAGCATTGTACCCCAATGATTGCAGAGTGCCCACAGCATTGTACCCCAATGATTGCAGAGTGCCACAGCATTGTCCCCCAATCAATGCAGAGACCAGCGTTCGTGCTCCCTTCAACCCAATGCACTTACCTGGCGGCGGCTCGGCTATCGGCGGCGGCGGGGAGGTGAGCGGCTTCTTCCTAATCCTCTTCTGCGGCGGGAACCGGCGGGCGGCCTCTCCTCTTCTCTGCAGCGGGAAGCGGCGGGAAGGTGAGCGGCGGTGACGGTGAGTGACTGACGCACGCACCGGCACCGCCCCCATTGCAACGTTATGGATCGGATGTCCTGGATGATGATTGGTCCAGGCTGGAGACTGGACCAATCACAGCCAGGACATCACGAAGGTGGGGGTGGCCAAGCGCTCTTTCCTGCGCCCAGGCTACGCCCCCAGAAGGCAGCCAATCGGTGCCTTTCTGGGTCGTAAACCCCACCCCTCCTTTAGCCACCACATAGGCCGGAACACCGGCGACAGGGGCGTTGCTAGGTGAGAAAAAGACCAGGGGCTTCAGCCCAAACCTAAATTTGATGACCCCGCCCACATTTTAAAGTAAGTCCCGCCCAAGCTCCACCCAATGCCCCATCATAAAATTTTATAAAATGTGACCACACGCATGTTAATCTCTCAACTTTCCAATCTCCACTTTTACTTGTAACTCTTCCCTTAAAAGCAATTGAGAGCACCGATTATGGCAATCAGGGTGTCCTATGCAGAAGCCTTTCTGGAGGCTCCTATGGAACTGCTTAAGTCATTTTTGAAATAGCAGAGGTCCCAGAACATCCACAACACACAAGAGAAATTCATTTCCCAGTAGCCTAGATGAAGCACCAACACCAAATCTTTCCAAATTAGCTGTAACCAGAAAATGGTGAGTCAGTTCCTCTATGACTTCCTGGGAAAGTTGATCATCAAGAGCTTGTTCAAGAAACAATGCACAAAACAAAATGTTACTTATCTGACATCACACTAGCAAAAGGTGAATTCTAATTGGTTGTCACATGGTTTAGGGTGCCTTTGTACAGTTTCAGTAAATTAGGTTGAAAGGCTGCAGACTGCAGACATCATACAGGAGATGGTCAGAGACTGTGGACGTGATACAAGAGATGGTAAGAGACTGTGGACATGATAAAAGAGATGGTCAGAGACTGTGGACGTGATACAAGAGATGGTCAGAGACTGTGGACGTGATACAAGAGATGGTCAGAGACTGTGGACGTGATACAAGAGATGGTCAGAGACTGTGGACGTGATACAAGAGAGGGTCAGAGACACTGGACGTGATACAAGAGGTGGTCAGAGACACTGGACGTGATACAAGAGGTGGTCAGAGACTGTGGACATGATACAAGAGATGGTCAGAGACTGTAGACATTAAAAAAAGAGATGGTTAGAGACTGCAGACGTGACAAAAGAGATGGTTAGAGACTGCAGACGTGACAAAAAAGATGGTTAGAGACTGAGGACATCATACAGGAGATTGTCAGAGACTGCGGACATGATACAAGAGATGGTCAGAGACTGCGGACATGATACAAGAGATAGTCAGAGCAGTGGCGGCTGGTGCTCAAAATTTTTTTGGGGGGGGGGGGCGCAAACAGAAAAATGTAATAGACATTGCTTTGCGGCAAAAAACGCTGTAAAAAAATTGCGTGACATTGAGGTCCCAAAAGTGTGAAAGGGGCCTTCAGTAATTAAGGTATAGTGTGCCCCCTTTCAATGCAAAATAACCAGCGTGCCCCCTTTCAATGCAGAGAGACCACAGCGTGCCCCCCTTTCAATGCAGCGAGACCAGCATGCCCCCCTTTCAATGCAGCGAGACCAGCGTGCCCCCTTTCAATGCAGAGAGACTAGCGTGCCCCCTTTCAATGCAGAGAGACCAGCGTGCCCCCTTTCAATGCAGAGAGACCAGCGTGCCCCCTTTCAATGCAGAGTGACCAGTGTGCCCCCCTTTCAATGCAGAGTGACCAGTGTGCCCCCCTTTCAATGCAGAGTGACCAGCGTGCCCCCCTTTCAATGCAGAGAGACCAGCGTGCCCCCTTTCAATGCAAAGAGACCAGCGTGCCCCCTTTCAATGCAGAGAGACCAGCGTACATGTCCCCTTCAATGCAGTGACCAGCATACATGCCCCCTTCAATGCAGTGACCAGCGTACATGCCCCCTTCAATGCAGTGACCAGCGTACATGCCCCCTTCAATGCAGTGACCAGCATACATGCCCCCAATGTAGTGACCAGTATACATGCCCCCAATGCAGTGACCAGTATACATGTCCCCAATGCAGAGATCAGCGTGCGCACCTCCAATGCAGTGACCAGCATACATGCCCCCAATGCAGAGATCAGCGTGCGTGCATCCAATGCAGTGACCAGTATACATGTCCCCAATGCAGAGATCAGCATGCGTGCCTCCAATGCAGTGACCAGCATACATGTCCCCAATGCAGAGATCAGCATGCGTGCCTACAATGCAGTGACCAGCATACATGTCCCCAATGCAGAGATCAGCGTGCGTGCATCCAATGCAGTGACCAGTATACACGCCCCCAATGCAGTGACCAGTATACATGTCCCCAATGCAGAGATCAGCGTGCGTGCCTTCAATGCAGTGACCAGTATACATGCCCCCAATGCAGTGACCAGTATACATGCCCCCAATGCAGTGACCAGTATACACGCCCCCAATGCAGTGACCAGTATACATGTCCCCAATGCAGAGATCAGCGTGCGTGCATCCAATGCAGTGACCAGTATACATGTACCCAATGCAGAGATCAGCGTGTGTGCCCCCTTACTTACCTGGAGCAGCAGCGGCAGCGATCAGATCCTCCTCAGTCCCCTGAACGGCTTCTTCTGCTCGGTCCCGGCGCGTCTCTTCCAGTACTTCCGGTCCTGCCTCCTCCTGGGCCAATGGCATGGGGTTTTCCTTGCGGTCAATCAGGAAGCGTGTATCGGACGCGCTTCCTGATTGGCCAGGAGGAGGATCGGTGTGACAATAGCGAATTTTCATTCGCTATTGTCACACAATGGGTGGACTCGGGACGCACTGCTCTGCGCCCCGAGACCACCCTTTCCATCGCCTGGCTCTAATCAGGTGATGAAAAAAAAAAATCCCCCATTGAACTCCATGCGTCCGGCGCCCCTGCTTGCAGATTGGGGGGCCGGACGCATGGATGGGGGGGTGGCGCCCCTGCGCCCCAAACGAGTCGGCCGCCACTGGGTCAGAGACTGCAGACGTGACAAAAGATATGGTCAGAGACTGTAGACATACAAGAGATGGTCAGAGACTGTAGTTATGATAGAAGATAGAAAAGCACTAGGGGGGCCGGAGAGCACAGGGGAAGCAGAGAGCACTGGAGATGCTGAAGGGCAGGAGGGGGCGACAGGAGAGCATTGGGGGGGGGGGACTGGAAAGAATTAAGGGGGGGTTTGGAAAGCATTGCAGGGGGGTTGGAAAGCGCCGGGGTTGGAGAGCACTGGGGTGGGGGGCATGTAAACCCAGGGGGACAGAGAGAACGGGGGGGGCTGGAGAGCAATGGGGGAAACTGTAGATCACTGAGGTGGGGGGGCCAGAGAGCATGGGGGGGGGAGAGCTGAAAACCACTGTGGTGAGCTGAAGAGCACATGGGGGGGGGGGCAGGAGAGAGGGGGGCTGAAGAGGGAATATGTAAAGATCAATTTCTCCATACGCAGCTGCCCCTTCCCCCTCCTATAGAGTCACATAGGGAGCCTTGCTTTGGCACTCACCTGCTGCCATTGCCGCTGTTCTGACAGAACAGCTCTGATCTACACATTCTACAGCCGGAAGAAGAGGGAGGCGGGTGGAGGCAGAGCCGATTCTACGCGCCGAGGAGGCATTTAAAATCCTCCGCCGAGCTGTGCAATGAGAGCCTCTCCTGCTGGTCACGTGATGAGTGACATCACTGGTTGCTAGATGCGTCGCCAGGCGATAGTAGCAACCAGTGTGGCAGGCCAGGCAGGAGAGGGGAAGCATGAGACAGTGGACGGACACTCTGGGCTAATTACAGAAAATCATCCACACGAGATTCGGGGCTTTTTGCGGGCACACGCCACTGACCGGCGATGTACTAAACTGGGGGGGATTTCACCATACCTGTCCCCCCCCCACATTATTTCCTGGGGGGGGATGTGTCCCCCCCGTCCCCCCCGGTTCCTACGCCCATGGGTGTGGATAAGATAGGCTTCTCTGAAGAGGAGGGTTTTCAGGGATCGTCTAAAAGCTAATAAAGTAGGAGATAATCAGATAGATTGGGGTAAGGAGTTCCATAGGATTGGAGAGGCTCTGGAAAAGTCCTGGAGGTGAATATGGGAGGAGGTGACGAGGGAGTTAGAGAGCAGGAGGTTTTGAGAGGAATGAAGAGAGCGATTAGGTTGGTATTTTGAGACTTCGCTAGTGATGTAGTTGGGGGCTAAATTGTGGATGGTTTTGTAAGATGTTGTTAGTATTTTGAATTGAATTCGTTGGGTGAGAGTAAACCAGTGGAGGGATTGGCAGAGAAGAGCAGCGGACACTGAGCGATTGGTAAGGTGGATGAGTCTGGCAGCAGTATTCAGGATGGATTGAAGGGGGGATAGCCTATGTAGAGGTAAGCCAATGAGAAGGGAATTGCAATAGTCAAGGCGTAAGATTACCAGGAAGTAAACTAGGAGCTTTGTTGTGTTTTTGGTTAGAAAGGGGCGTATTTTGGAGATGTTGCGGAGGCTGAGGCGGCACGATTTGGACAGTGATTGGATGTGGGGCTTGAAGGAGAGTTCAGAGTCCAGGACTACACCTAGGACCTTGGCATGCGGGGCTGATAGTTGTGTCATCGATTTTGACAAAGAGATCGAGGGAAGGGGCACATCGTGGAGGAAAAATGTTTTGGTTTTGGATAGATTGAGTTTGAGGAAGTGGTGTGACATCCAGACTGATATATCTGCTAGTAAATCAGTGATACGTGAGGAGACTGAAGGAGTGAGCTGAGGGGTGGATAAATAGATTTGGGTATTGTCAGCATAGAGATGGTATTGGAAGCCATGGGAGGCTATCAGATGACCCAGAGAGAAGGTGTAGATTGAAAATAGGAGAGGTCCAAGAACAGAACCTTGGGGGACCCCGACAAAGAAAGGCAGAGGAGAGGAGGAAGTAGAATTGTAAGAGACGCTAAAGGTGCGGTTGGATAAGTAAGAAGACAACCAGTAAAGAGTACAGTCATGGAGACTAAAGGCGTGGAGTTTATTGAGGAGGAGAGGATGGTCAACTGTATTAAGGCAGCAGAAAGGTCAAGGAGTAGGAGTACAGAATAATATCCATTAATAGATCGTTTGTTAGTTTGAGGAGAGCAGTTTCTGTGTAGTGTTGAGGTAGAAATCCAGACTGAAGGGTATATTCCTATCCCTCCCACTAATACCAATAATGGGCCACTATTCCTCCCACTGAAACCAATAATGGAGCACTATTGCTCCCACTGATACAGGGATATGGCACTATTCTTCCCACTGACACTAATGATGGGGCACTATTCCTCCCACTGATACCAATGATGGGGCACTATTCCTCCCACTGATACCAATGATGGGGCATTATTCCTCCCACTGACACCAATGATGGGGCACTAGTCCTCCCTCTGAAACCAATGATGGGGCACTATTCCTCCCACTGACACCAATGATGGGGCACTATTCTTCCCACTGACACCAATGATGGGGCACTATTCCTCCCACTGAAACCAATGATGGGGCACTATTCCTCCCACTGATACCAATGATGGGGCACAACCATATCAAAGGCAGCAGAAAGGTCCAGGAGTAGGAGTAAAGAATAGTGTCCATTAGTAGATTGTTTGTTGAGGAGAGCAGTTTCTGTGGAGAGTTGAGGCCGAAATCCAGACTGAAGGGGATCGAAAAGGCTATTCTCGGCGAGGTGATTGCGCAGTCAGTTGTAGACCAGACGTTCAAGGGGTTTGGATAAAAAGAGGAGCAAGGAAATAGGGTGTAGGTTGTTAAGATTGGTTGTGTCCAGTTAGGGAATTTAAGTATGGGGCTGACGAGTTTATGTTTTTTTAGAGTTGGGGAAGATGCCAGAAGAGAGGGAGAGATTGAATATGTGGGTTAGAGAGTGTAGAATAGAGCCAGAGGGTGAACATAGCATTTGCGAGGGAACAGGATCCAGAGGGCAGGTGGTTAGCTGGACGTTAGCAAGTAGACAACCTCATCTATAGTGGTGGGGTTGAATGAAGGAAGTAGTGATTGTACCTGTGGGCATGAAGTGTAAAGTGTATACAATGTATCTTTTTCTCCTCTAATGATATACACAATGTATCTTTTTCTCCATTCAAGAGGAGAAGGAGAGTACAGAGGTGGGCTGTACAGTGACGGATCACTGTGATATCCAATCACAGGCTACTGCAGTGATAATATGATCAAAAGAGAGGCTCCAGATCATTAGTGCAAGACCTGGTGGTGTTGATGACAGCTCAGTCTCCATGCTAGGAGCGCACTGTGCATACTTGTGACCAGACACAGTGGACAGGGGAATATACTTGTTACTGAACACCAGAAACTGGGTAGTATAGTTGAGACCGGTCACTGGGGAGTGGATAATATACTTATGACCAGGCACTAGGGACTAAGGCCAGCTGTAGACAGATTAAAAATTGTCCAGTTCCGCTGGAATATCTTTGTCTATGGGCAGGCTGGTTGTATTGAAGTTGATTGCTGGACCAGCCTGTCGGGTTATTTTCATGCGATCACTAATGGTAGCTACGGCTGTCGGAAGTGATCATTGTATTCTGATGACTGGGAAACCTCCCGCTGTCAGAATACAGAGGGCTGTGTAACATACTTGTGACTGATCACAGAGGGCTGTGTAACATACGTGAGATCGATCACAGAGGTTCGTGTAACATACCTGTAAACCGATCACAGAGGACTGTGCAACATACTTGTGAATGATCACAAAGGGCTGTGTAACATACTTGTGACTGATCACAGGGGGCTGTGTAACATATTTGTGACTGATCACAGAGGGCTGTGTAACATACTTGTGACTGATCACAGAGAACTGTGTAATATACTTGTGACGGATCACAGAGGGCTCTGTAATATACAGTACTTGTGACAGATCACAGAGGGCTGTGTAATATACTTGTGACCGATCACAGAGGGCTGTGTAATATACTTGTGACCGATCACAGAGAGCTGTGTAATATACTTGTGATCGATCACAGAGGGCTGTGTGATATACTTGCGACCAATCACAAAGGGCTGTTTGATTTACTTGTGACTGATCACAGAGGGATGTGTAACATACTTGTGACCCATCACAGAGGGCTGTGTAACAAACTTTCGACTGATCACAGAGAGCTGTGTTATATACTTATGACTGATCACAGAGAGCTGTGTAATATACTTGTTACAGATCATAGAGGGCTGTGTTATATACAGTACTTGTGACGGATCACAGAGGGCTGTGTGATATGCTTGAAACCGATCACGGAGGGCTGTGTGATATACTTGCGACCGATCACGAAGGGCTGTTTGATTTACTTGTGACTGATCACAGAGGGATGTGTAACATACTTGTGACCCATCACAGAGGGCTGTGTAACAAACTTTCGACTGATCACAGAGAGCTGTGTTATATACTTGTGACTGATCACAGAGAGCTGTGTAATATACTTGTGACAGATCATAGAGGGCTGTGTTATATACAGTACTTGTGACGGATCACAGAGGGCTGTGTGATATGCTTGCAACCGATCACGGAGGGCTGTGTGATATACCTGTGTCTAATTATAGAGGGCTGCATAACATATTTGTGGCCGATTACAGAAGGCTGCGCAACATACTTGTGACCGATCACAGAGGGCTGTGTAATATACAGTACTTGTGACAAATCAGAGGGCTGTGTAATATGCTTGTGACTGATCACAGAGGGCTGTATAATATACTTGTGACCGATCACAGAAGGCTGTGTAATATACTTCTGACAAGACAGCAGAGACTGGGAAATGTTCCTTCCCCTAGAGACCCAGTGTGTCATCTGTATATCTTCTATTGGACACTATGGACAGGCCTTCTGCCTTCAGTGGACCCCTGTAGAAGAATTAGATACTGATTTATTATTCATTATACTATACCTGAAATGTATAGGAATTGTAGCTCAAATATTTTCTGGATCCCATAGGGCATCATTTTTTTTTTTTTGTTGACAATGTCAACCATTCCCATAACAGGGATCAGTAAATCCTCAGACTTATAATTAACAGTAAAGACTCTCTACACACACATTGGCATGCCAGGCTGGGGCCACACAGTGCCCATCTAGGGGCCCATATATTGACTTTCCAGACTTCAAATCTCCCATCTGATCATGCAAAGTATTCCTATCTCTGCAGATCCTGTTATCGCAGATAAACAACGAAGATATATCTCAAATACAACATACGCAACACATTAACAAATTGTCTTTCTGTGTCCAATATATAATTCAAAAACAAAAACAATACTCGCTGTGTATGAGCCCGGGGGAAAGATTTATGCATTGTGGAAAAACCCTTCTAACCATAATTTGAATTTAAAAAAGCAGTGAAATTAATCACCTTTGATTGATTACCACTTTCCCGCCGAGCCGCGTGGATCAATTTACAAACAGGAAGCCGTCAGTGGCTATCGATCATGCCTCCTGACGGGCCAGTGAAGATATTATTTTTCATTAGCTGGTCGGAGACTGACAGCCTGGTATCTGATAATGTTAGCTGTGCGTACTCTGGAAAGCCTGCCTGCTCCATACAGGATCAATATTTCAGTTATAGGTGGATCTCAATCACTCTGAAGGTAAGTATTCCTCAAGGGAGTTAGATACAGTATCAATGGGGAAGCACAGATTGGGTTGGAGGGCTTTTTGACTCTTTTAAGTCCCTTCTCACCATTAGACCTGGTATCTCTTGTAGACCCTTTATGTTCCTTCTCACCATTAGACCTGTTATCTCATGTAGAGCCTTTGTCCTTTCTCACCCTTAGACCTGGTATCTCTTGTAGACCCTTTAGGTTTCTTCTCACCATTAGACCTGTTATCTCATGTAGACCGTTTATGTCCCTTCTCACCATTAGACCTGGTATCTCTTGTAGACCCTTTATGTTCCTTCTCACCATTAGACCTGGTATCTCTTGTGGACCCTTTATGTCCCTTCTCACCATTAGACCTGGTATCTCTTGTGGACCCTTTATGTCCCTTCTCACCATTAGACCTGATATCTCTTGTAGACCCTTTAGGTTCCTTCTCACCATTAGACCTGTTATCTCATGTAGACCCTTTATGTCCCTTCTCACCATTAGACCTGGTATCTCTTGTAGACCCTTTATGTCCCTTCTCACCATTAGACCTGGTATCTCTTGTTGACCCTTTATGTCCCTTCTCACCATTAGACCTGATATCTCTTGTAGACCCTTCATGTCCCTTCTCACCATTAGACCTGGTATCTCTTGTAGACCCTTTATGTCCCTTCTCACCATTAGACCTGGTATCTCTTGTTGACCCTTTATGTCCCTTCTCACCATTAGACCTGATATCTCTTGTAGACCCTTCATGTCCCTTCTCACCATTAGACCTGGTATCTCTTGTAGACCCTTCATGTCCCTTCTCACCATTAGACCTGGTATCTCTTGTAGACCCTTTATGTCCCTTCTCACCATTAGACCTGGTATCCAGGGCTGCTGTTAGACATCACAGGGCTCCCTACACCTTACCTGACAGGGCCCCCTTTCCCCGTCCGAACGTGACTAACAGACATAGATTTATCAGTCCCTTTCTCTGTAGCCTCAGCAGCACAGATGAATGAATAGGAAGTGCTCTGAGACTTCCTGCTCATTCACAAACTGAAGCATAGTACACACAGCTTACTATGCTTTAGTGATGAATGGACACAGGAGCAATTGCTACAGATCGCTCACTGTGTTCATTCAGGAAAGGAAGGGGCCAGTAAATGACCGGTATATTTACCATCCCCTTCCCCCACTCTCCTTCATGAAACATCCCCTTGTGTGCCCACAGCAGCTGCCGGCAGGAGAGGGGAGAAGGAATGCCAACAGCGCTGCGGGGGAAACAGGCACACAGGGGGGTCCGGACAGCAGATGGAAGGGGCACATGTGCTAGAATTAAACCCCCTGCAGTGCAGCTGGAGGGGAAAAGAAGAGGAGAAGCTGGCAGCACTGCAGGGAGAGGCAGAAGAGGATCAGTGTCTGCAATAAGACAGTACAGCTGGACCTCCTGCTCAACAGGTGCCTGGGCCACCCTTTTGAACTGATGGGGCCCTGGCCCAGTACAGGAGGGCTGGCTGTACCGCCTAATCAGCGGCCCCGCTGGTATCTCTGGTAGACCCTTTAAGTCCCTTCTCACCATTAGACCTGGCATCTCTTGTAGACCCTTTAGGTCCCTTCTCATCATTAGACCTGGTATCTCTTGTAGACCTTTTAGGTCCCTTCTCACCCATAGACCTGGTATCTCTTGTAGACCCCTTAAGTCCCTTCTCACCATTAGACCTGGTATTTCTTGTAGACCCTTTAGGTCCCTTCTCACCATTAGACCTGGTATCTCTTGTAGACCCTTTAAGTTCCATTCTCACCATTAGACCTGGTATCTCTTGTAGACCCTTTAAGTCCCATTCTCACCATTAGACCTGGTGTCTCTTGTATACCCTTTAAGTCCCCTTCTCACCATTAGACCTGGCATCTCTTGTAGACCCTTTAGGTCCCTTCTCATCATTAGACCTGGTATTTCTTGTAGACCCTTTAGGTCCCTTCTCACCATTAGACCTGGTATCTCTTGTAGATCCTTTAAGTCCCCTTCTCACCATTTGACCTGGTATCTCTTGTAGACCCATTAAGTCCCTTCTCACCATTAGACCTGGTATCTCTTGTAGACCCTTTAAGTCCCCTTCTCACCATTAGACCTGGTGTCTCTTGTAGACCTTTTAAGTCCCTTCTCACCATTAGAACTGGTATCACTTGTAGACCCTTTATGTTCCTTCTCACCTTTTGTAGTCCCTGTACAGCAGAGCTCAGAAGCAGCACAGGGGATTCTTGAGGTATCTCTTGTAGACCCTTTATGTCCCTTCTCACCATTAGATCTGGTACCTCTTGTAGACCCTTTAAGTCCCCTTCTCACCATTAGACCTGTTATCTCTTGTAGACCCTTTAAGTCCCTTCTTCCCATTAGACCTGGTATCTCTTGTAGTCCCTTTAGGTTCCTTCTCACCATTAGACCTGGTATCTCTTGTAGACCCTTTAAGTCCCTTCTCACCATTAGACCTGGTATCTCTTGTAGACCCTTTAAGTCCCTTCTCACCATTAGACCTGATATCTTTTGTAGACCCTTTAAGTCCCCTTCTCACCATTAGACCTAATATCTCTTGTAGTCCCTGTACAGCAGAGCTCAGAAGCAGCACAGGTGATTCTTGAGGTCTCTGTTCCTTCTATATATTTCTACAAGTTTTAAAAGTTTCTCAGAACTTGCGGTCAGTCAGACTGCCGACATTTCTTTTATTTGGCCCAATGGAGCCACTATGTACCCGCTGTAATCTCCTAATCTGTATTCTTGCCATATCCGTGTCACACAGGGACAGATAAAAGCCGGTCGGATCTGCTCTTACAAAATGTGACAGTCACTAAGAACTCCGTGCGAGCGCCGTCTCCCCCTCCCCCCCTCCCCCCAGATACACCGACCAGTACCAGAGGAAAGATTAATGAGCCTTTCCATCGTGACATGACTGCAATTTATAACTTGGGTACAGCTTGTCATTCATACTAAGTACATTGTGCTTCCATCTCATCGCCATCACCAGGAACGGTCATCGCACTTTATACTGGACAGCGAGGAGTGAATAACGCACTGACCGCAGACTGTGCTGTAACCTGCTCACATACTGTTCATTGCTCGCCAGAAGTGACCAAACACCAGGGACTAGATAATATACTTGTGACCAGACACCGGGGACTAGGGATGATCGAACTTTTCAAAAGTTTGGTTCGACCAGAACACCGGAACTTCCCGAAAGTTCGGCCCGGATTTCAGAACCCATTGAAATCAATGGGAACCGAACTTCGGTAATCAAAAAACACCATTTTGAAGCCCTAAAACCCAATAAATGCCCCTAAAAAGTGCCTAGGGTTCTGGGTCATGCCCCAGGGACTATTAATCACACAAAAAAAAGTTCTTAAAAATTGTGATTTTTGATAGAGAGCCAATTATTGAAAAAATTATTGAAAAAAAAAAAAGAGATTTCTTTGGATTTAGTGTCTGGGGGGTCTACAAAGTGTACCTGTGAAGTTTCAGCTCTGTAGCATGTCAAGAACCAGAACAAAAAAAGTTTGTTTGTATTAGAATTGCAATAGAACAGGATAGTGGCTCCGCTATTTTCACACCTAGCTGGTTTTGTAGCAGGCGTTTTTTTGGGCATTTTTTGGGGGTCTTTGGAGGCAGGCATAACATCAGAACTTCTGTGTAGGGGTATATATACATACACCCATGTATGTATTTATACACATACACATATATAGGTGTGAAAGTAGCAGAACACTATGCTTGCGCTAATGAAATAATTAACACCCATATGGCTTCTCTCCTTTCACACCTATATGTGTGTATGTGTATAAATACATATAAGTGTGTGTGTATATATATATATATATATATATATATATATATATATATATATATATATATATACACCCATATACAGAATTTCAGATGTTTTGCCTGCCTCCAAAGACCCCCAAAAAATTCCCCAAATAAACGCCTGCTGCAAAAACACACCTGGGCGTTTTTGTAGCTGGCGTTTTTTTGGGCATTTTTTGGGCGTCTTTGGAGGCAGACATAACATCTGTACTTCTGTGTAGTGGTATATATACACACACACATGTATGTATATATACACATACACATATATAGGTGTGAAAGTAGCAGAAACCTATGCTTGCGCTAATGAAATATTTAACAGGCATATGTCTCCGCTCCTATGACACCTATATGTGTGTATGTGTATAAATACATATAAGTGTGTGTGTATATATACCCCTATACAGAATTTCAGATGTTTTGCCTGCCTCCAAAGACCCCCAAAAAATGCCCAGGTGTGTTGTTGCAGGAGGTTTTTTTTGGGCATTTTTTGGGGGTCTTTGGAGGCAGGCATAACATCTGAACTTCTGTATAGGGGTATATACACACACACACACTTATATGTATTTATACACATACACATATATAGGTGTTATAGCAGAGAAGCCATATGGGTGTTAATTATTTCATTAGCGCAAGCATAGGTTTCTGCTACTTTCACACCTATATATGTGTATGTGTATATATACATACATGTGTGTGTGTATAAATACCCCTACACAGAAATACAGATGTTATGCCTGCCTCCAAAGACCCCCAAAAAATGCCCAAAAAAACGCCTGCACCAAAAAAAACCACCCAGGTTTGTTGTTGCAGGCGTTTTTTTGGGCATTTTTTGGGGGTCTTTGGAGGCAGGCATAACATCTGAACTTCTGTATAGGGGTATATATACACACGCACTTATATGTATTTATACACATACACATATATAGGTGTTATAGCAGAGAAGCCATATGGGTGTTAATTATTTCATTAGCGCAAGCATAGGTTTCTGCTACTTTCACACCTATATATGTGTAGGTGTATATATACATACATGTGTGTGTATATATACCCCTACACAGAAGTTCTGATGTCATGCCTGACTCCAAACATGTCCTCAAAAAAGCCCTATAAATGCCTGCAACAAAAAGCAGGGTGACAGGGGCGAAGCCACTATCTGGTTCTATAAGTGTTCTAAGAGAAACAATCTTTTCTCTATAGCTGTCACCCTGACATGGAAGGGTTTTGTCACCCTGCCATAGCAGTCAGAGTCACTTAACCCTACACTACACTACGGTCCCTTTACACTTAACACTTTCCCTACAGAAATTAGATTATTAAATCTAACTATAGTGGAAAATAGTACCCTAACTACACTAGATATCCCTTTCCTCACACTAATAATTGCTAAATGACACTTTGAAGCAGAAGTAACAGAACTGCTTCCACTCTCTTCCACGTCCCTGTATTACAATGCTAGAGATTTGGCGGGGCTATGTTATATACTGGGGGGCGTATTCACTACTGATTGGCCTCTGGACCCCCTAGTCACTCCAATCACATTCCTAGCATCCTCCTGCCCCCTCAATTGGCTTTTACTGATGGTTCTGGTCCAATCACAGGCTTTTAAAGCCCAGTTCCTGTCCCATTGCATTTTGGTCGGTTCTGGTTGCCGAATTCCAAACTTTTTCAGCAAAAAGTTTGAAATTCGAACCGATGGTCGACCCTAACCATTCGATCATCCCTAATTGACACCAGGGCATTTTCTACTTCCACTGGCCAAAGGACAAGAAAAATGGCCCTATGTTCAGAAAGTTTGGAGACCCCTGCTCTAGAAGGACCAAGTCTGAGAAATTTCTAGTAGCAAGTGGTAGGTACACAGCCCACCTGGATTTTTTTTATCTGAACAATACTGGAGTTTCCCTTTACTACAGCGCAGTGTTGTCTGCGGTACAGAAGCAGCTCAAATTTTGCAGTCAGATCTGCTTAAATCTGCAGAGATCTGACCTAGAGGAGATTATTTTTCCTCTCAAAAAACCTGGAAAATTCACCTTGAAAATGTGAGTCAGAGAACTGGAGGAGCTCAGAGATGTGCGGTGGAGTTGGCCCTGTAATGTATTCAGACAGGTGTTTGGTGTTGAGCGCGGTGTCTGATGACAGGGTATCTTCTGTGGCGGTCCCCGGTGTGCCATTCAGAGTTCTTCATGTCACAGGCAGCTCCACGGCAGCAGCGGCAAAGTCTTGATGTGTCATGTCGAATTAGGGATGGTGGGATTGGAACTCAGGAAGGAGGAGAGGACGGCGGAGTGTAAGAAGACGCATGAAGATGCCACGATGTCAGCAGGGGAGCGTTTTACCAGCACATTGATCTGTCAGGACTGCTCGGAGAAAACACGGATTTCCGGGAATATTCGGCTTTACGCTGGAAGTCTCTGAGAGTCTGCCGAATCCTCGGAAAGCTGTGAACACACGCCGGGCCTGATTTATCAAAGTGGCTGATGTATGCCAAGGATAACTGAGAGTGCGTCAGCAATAAAAACTGACTGAGGTTCTAAACCTTTCTCCGCTATACAGAATAAAAAAAACTATGTAAATATTTAAATATATAAAATGTAAAAAAAAAAAATATATATATATATATATATATATATATATATATATATATATATATATATATATATATTTATCTCTCTATATATATATGGTATATATATTTATCTCTCTCTATATATATATATATGCTATATATATATATAGTATATATATATTTATATCTCTCTCTCTCTCTCTCTATATATATATATATATATATATATATATATATATATATATATATATATATATATATATATATGTTATATATATTTATCTCTCTCTATATATATATGCTATATATATATATATATATATATATATATATATATATATATATATATATATATACAGTATATATATATATATATATATATATATACTGTATATATACGATATATATGATATATATACTGTATTTACACTATATATATATATATATATATATACATATATTATTATTTTATTTTTTTTCTTTCTTTATTTCTTTTCTTAAGTGCAGAGGCAGCCAGGCACACAGCAACAATCCATTCACTCCGGCTCCGTAAACATTAGTGGGAAATGATATCCAAACTGTGGCCCAGGGCCCAGATGCGGCCCTTTCCTTGCCTTTATCTGGCCCTTGGGGCAATATTTCTCTCACTGTCACGAAGGATGGGGCACTATTCCTCCCTCTGACACCAATGATGGGGCACCATGCCCGCTACGGACACCAATGATGTTGCACTATTTCTTCCACTGATACCAATGATGGGGTACCATTCCTCCCACTGAAAACCAATGATGGGGCACCATTCCTCCCACTGACACCAATGATGGGGCACTTTTCCTCCTACTGACACCAATGATTGGAAACTATTCCTCCCACTGATACCAATGATGGGGCGCTTTTTCTTCCACTGATACCAATGATGGGGCACCATTCCTCCCACTGAAAACCAATGATGGGCACCATTCCTCCCACTGATACCAATGATGGGGCACCATTCCTCCCACTGAAAATCAATGATGGGGCACCATTCCTCCCTACTGACACCAATGATGGGGCACTATTCCTTCCACTGATACCAATGATGGGGCACTATTTCTCCCACTGATACCAATAATGGGGTTCATTCCTCCCAATGGCACCAATGATGGGGCACTTTTCCTCCTACTGACACCAATGATGGGGCACTATTCCTTCCACTGATACCAATGATGGGGCACCATTGCTCCCACTGACACCATTAATGGGGCACCATGCCCCCTACTTACACCAATGATGGGACACTATTCCTTCCACCGACACCAATGATGGGGCACTATTCCTTCCACTAATACCAATGATGGGGCACCATGCCCCCTACTGACACCAATGATTGGACACTATTCCTACCACTGATGCCAATGATGGGGCACCATTCCTCCCATTGACACAAATGATGGGGCACCATGCCCCCTACTGACACCGATGACGGGGCAACATTTCTTCCACTGATACCAATGATGGGGCACCATTTCTTCCACTGATACCAATGACGGGGAACCATTTCTCCCACTGACACCAATGATGGGGCACTATTCTTTCCACTGATACCAATGATGGGGCACTATTCCTCCCACTGACACCAGTGATGGGGCACTATTCCTCCCACTGATACCAATGATGGGGCACTATTCCTCCTACAGACGCCAATGATGGGGCACTATTCTCCCTTACTGACCACAATGATAGGGTTCTTTTCTCCCTTACTGACATCATTAATGGGGCACTATTTCTCCTTGAGTCACCAATGATTGGGCACTATTCTTCCCGCTGACACCAATAATGGGTGCTGGGGTACCATTCCTCCCACTGACTTCAGTGATGGGGCAACATTCTTCCCACTAACATCAATGATAGGGCAACATTCTTCCCACTGACACCAATGATGGGGCACCATTCCTCCTTCTGACACCAATGATGGGGCACCATTCCTCCTTCTGACACCAATGTTGGGGCACTATTCCTCCTATTAATACTAACATTGGGGCACTGTTCCTCCCTCTGAATCCAATGATGGGACATTTTTTCTTCAACTGACTCAACTTTTCTACTGGCACTGAAAGTTTGGAGACCCTTGGTCTAGGGGATGTCTTTTTAGTATTTATTGCTGAAGAAACTTGTAACAGGAGGAGAACAGTGGGGAAGGGATACTCCAAAATGCTTTATCACAATTATGCAGAGGACACTTCTCTCTCTAAGCAGCAGTAACACAGTCCTTCAATCACAGCGGGGAATCATGAGACCACGTTCAGCACAGGCAATGATGGACTGAGACAGTCCGATTCCTTACAGCTGGGGGCCACAAGGTAAATTGGTAGCACAAATGAGCAAACTGGAACAGTCCAAGTCATTGCAGCTGGGGACCATAAAGCTATCTTATAGCACAAGTAGGCAAACTGGAACAGCTCACACATCCACAGTTGGTGACCATGAATATACTCTGGCACAGAGCAGGACAAATCCATAGGTCTCTTCCTTAGAAGAGCAGTCCAGCAGCCAGTCCAGGTGTGCTCCAGGGGCAAGAGCCCCCTGAAGCTCGCCAATCAGGGGAGGACTGGGCCAGCGGGCAGGGGGGCAATTGCCCCCTGGGCCACTTTGATGCTCTGTAAAAAGGCTGCTTCTGACACAGACATGCCTAAAGGATTCCTGGTGAAGAGAAGTAAAAAGTCCCCACTGCTGACCTACTGAGTACAGGATAAAGACAAGGACAGAACGCAGGTTAACTGACTCTGACTGCTATGGCAGGGTGAAAAAACCCTTCCATGTCAGGTTGACCGCTATAGAGAAAAGATCGTTTCTCTTAGGTCACTTACAGAACAGCGATATGGCTTCTTGCCTGTCTCCCTGCTTTTTTCTGCAGGCGTTTATAGGGCTTTTTTGAGGACATGTTTGGAGTCGGGCATGACATCTGAACTTCTGTGTAGGGGTATATATACATACACCCATGTATGTATATATACACATACACATATATAGGTGTGAAAGTAGCAGAACACTATGCTTGCGCTAATGAAATAATTAACAGGCATATGGCTCCGCTCCTATCACACCTATATGTGTGTATGTGTATAAATACATATAAGTGTGTGTGTATAGATACCCCTATACAGAAGTTCAGATGTTTTGCCTGCCTCCAAAGACCCCAAAAAAATGCCCAAAAAAAACGCCAGCTGCAAAAACACACCTGGGCATTTTTTTTTTGACGCAGGCATTTTTTTGGGCATTTTTTGTGGGTCTTTGGAGGCAGGCAAAACATCCGAAACTCTGTATAGGTGTATATATACACACACACTTATATGTATTTATACGCATACATATATTCCACCACGTTCACTAAGCTCTGGGGAAAATTCCCCTTTAAAGCGAACAGCCTTTAGTAAATTACCCCGAGCATTTCAAACGGCAGGCCGAAGTATTTAGAAAGTCCTAGTGATAGTAATGGCTCCTACTGCGGGGCTACCCCCAAAGGGGCCACTGTAGATCTAACAGGTTTTTTTTTTCCCAAAAACAGTGCAGAGGCAGCCAGGCACACAGCAACAATCCATTCACTCCGGCTCCGTAAACATTAGTGGGAAATGATATCCAAACTGTGGCCCAGGGCCCAGATGCGGCCCTTTCCTTGCCTTTATCTGGCCCTTGGGGCAATATTTCTCTCACTGTCACGAAGGATGGGGCACTGTTCCTCCCTCTGACACCAATGATGGGGCACCATGCCCGCTACGGACACCAATGATGTTGCACTATTTCTTCCACTGATACCAATGATGGGGTACCATTCCTCCCACTGAAAACCAATGATGGGGCACCATTCCTCCCACTGACACCAATGATGGGGCACTTTTCCTCCTACTGACACCAATGATTGGAAACTATTCCTCCCACTGATACCAATGATGGGGCGCTTTTTCTTCCACTGATACCAATGATGGGGCACCATTCCTCCCACTGAAAACCAATGATGGGCACCATTCCTCCCACTGATACCAATGATGGGGCACCATTCCTCCCACTGAAAATCAATGATGGGGCACCATTCCTCCCTACTGACACCAATGATGGGGCACTATTCCTTCCACTGATACCAATGATGGGGCACTATTTCTCCCACTGATACCAATAATGGGGTTCATTCCTCCCAATGGCACCAATGATGGGGCACTTTTCCTCCTACTGACACCAATGATGGGGCACTATTCCTTCCACTGATACCAATGATGGGGCACCATTGCTCCCACTGACACCATTGATGGGGCACCATGCCCCCTACTTACACCAATGATGGGGCACTATTCCTTCCACCGACACCAATGATGGGGCACTATTCCTTCCACTAATACCAATGATGGGGCACCATGCCCCCTACTGACACCAATGATTGGACACTATTCCTACCACTGATGCCAATGATGGGGCACCATTCCTCCCATTGACACAAATGATGGGGCACCATGCCCCCTACTGACACCAATGACGGGGCAACATTTCTTCCACTGATACCAATGATGGGGCACCATTTCTTCCACTGATACCAATGACGGGGAACCATTTCTCCCACTGACACCAATGATGGGGCACTATTCTTTCCACTGATACCAATGATGGGGCACTATTCCTCCCACTGACACCAGTGATGGGGCACTATTCCTCCCACTGATACCAATGATGGGGCACTATTCCTCCTACAGACGCCAATGATGGGGCACTATTCTCCCTACTGACCACAATGATAGGGTTCTTTTCTCCCTTACTGACATCATTAATGGGGCACTATTTCTCCTTGAGTCACCAATGATTGGGCACTATTCTTCCCGCTGACACCAATAATGGGGGCTGGGGTACCATTCCTCCCACTGACTTCAGTGATGGGGCAACATTCTTCCCACTAACATCAATGATAGGGCAACATTCTTCCCACTGACACCAATGATGGGGCACCATTCCTCCTTCTGACACCAATGATGGGGCACCATTCCTCCTTCTGACACCAATGTTGGGGCACTATTCCTCCTATTAATACTAACATTGGGGCACTGTTCCTCCCTCTGAATCCAATGATGGGACATTTTTTCTTCAACTGACTCAACTTTTCTACTGGCACTGAAAGTTTGGAGACCCTTGGTCTAGGGGATGTCTTTTTAGTATTTATTGCTGAAGAAACTTGTAACAGGAGGAGAACAGTGGGGAAGGGATACTCCAAAATGCTTTATCACAATTATGCAGAGGACACTTCTCTCTCTAAGCAGCAGTAACACAGTCCTTCAATCACAGCGGGGAATCATGAGACCACGTTCAGCACAGGCAATGATGGACTGAGACAGTCCGATTCCTTACAGCTGGGGGCCACAAGGTAAATTGGTAGCACAAATGAGCAAACTGGAACAGTCCAAGTCATTGCAGCTGGGGACCATAAAGCTATCTTATAGCACAAGTAGGCAAACTGGAACAGCTCACACATCCACAGTTGGTGACCATGAATATACTCTGGCACAGAGCAGGACAAATCCATAGGTCTCTTCCTTAGAAGAGCAGTCCAGCAGCCAGTCCAGGTGTGCTCCAGGGGCAAGAGCCCCCTGAAGCTCGCCAATCAGGGGAGGACTGGGCCAGCGGGCAGGGGGGCAATTGCCCCCTGGGCCACTTTGATGCTCTGTAAAAAGGCTGCTTCTGACACAGACATGCCTAAAGGATTCCTGGTGAAGAGAAGTAAAAAGCCCCCACTGCTGACCTACTGAGTACAGGATAAAGACAAGGACAGAACGCAGGTTAACTGACTCTGACTGCTATGGCAGGGTGAAAAAACCCTTCCATGTCAGGTTGACCGCTATAGAGAAAAGATCGTTTCTCTTAGGTCACTTACAGAACAGCGATATGGCTTCTTGCCTGTCTCCCTGCTTTTTTCTGCAGGCGTTTATAGGGCTTTTTTGAGGACATGTTTGGAGTCGGGCATGACATCTGAACTTCTGTGTAGGGGTATATATACATACACCCATGTATGTATATATACACATACACATATATAGGTGTGAAAGTAGCAGAACACTATGCTTGCGCTAATGAAATAATTAACAGGCATATGGCTCCGCTCCTATCACACCTATATGTGTGTATGTGTATAAATACATATAAGTGTGTGTGTATAGATACCCCTATACAGAAGTTCAGATGTTTTGCCTGCCTCCAAAGACCCCAAAAAAATGCCCAAAAAAAACGCCAGCTGCAAAAACATACCTGGGCATTTTTTTTTGCCGCAGGCATTTTTTTGGGCATTTTTTGTGGGTCTTTGGAGGCAGGCAAAACATCCGAAACTCTGTATAGGGGTATATATACACACACACTTATATGTATTTATACGCATACACATATATAGGTGTGAAAGTAGCAGAAACCTATGCTTGCGCTAATTAAATAATTAACAGACATATGTCTCTGCTCCTATCACACCTATATGTGTGTATGTGTATAAATACATATAAGTGTGTGTGTATATATACACCCCTATACAGAATTTCAGATGTTTTGCCTGCCTCCAAAGAACCACAAAAAATGCCCAAAAAAATGCCTGCGCCAAAAACAAAATGCCCAGGTGTGTTGTTGCAGGCATTTTTTTGGGCATTTTTTGTGGGTCTTTGGAAGCAGGCAAAACATCTGAACTTCTGTATAGGGGTATATATACACACACACTTATATGTATTTATACACATACACATATATAGGTGTGATAGGAGAGAAGCCATATTGGTGTTAATTAGTGCAAGCATAGATTTCTGCTATTTTCACACCTATATATGTGTATGTGTATATATACAGACATGGGTGTATGTATATATACCCCTACACAGAAGTTCTGATGTTATGCCTGCCTCCAAAGTCCCCCAAAAAATGCCCAAAAAAACGCTTGCTACAAAACCGGCAAGGTGTGAAAATAGCGGAGCCACTATCCCTGTTCTATATTAATTCTAATACAAACAAACTTTTTTTGTTCTGGTTCTGGACATGCTACAGAGCTGAAACCTCACAGGTACACTTTTTAGACCCCCCAGACACTAAATCCAAAGAAATCTCTTTTTTTTTTTCAATAATTTTTTCAATAATTGGCTCTCTATCAAAAATGACAATTTTTAAGAACTTTTTCTTGTGTGATTAATAGTCCCTGGGGCATGACCCAGAACCCTAGGCACTTTTTAGGGGCATTTATTGGGTTTTAGGGCTTCAAAATTGTGTTTTTTGATTACCGAAGTTCGGGTCCCATTGATTTCAATGGGGTTCTGAAATCCGGGCCGAACTTTCGGGAAGTTCGGGTGTTCTGGTCGAACCAAACTTTTGAAAAGTTCGATCATCCCTAGTAAATATCCAACCTAGGTATTAGAATTTTTTGATCAACTTCCTGAAAGTTCCTCACAAAAAATCCCCAGGCTACGAAGTTATGAATAGACCCGAGCAATCAATCTCAGCTCCTCTGATTACAGAGCAAGCCAACAACTAAATTTGCCTAGGAGGGTGCTACACCACTAAAGCGGAAAGTTGAATGCAAGTCCAGCCAACAATATATCTGCAGCTGGGAAGATGCTATAAAGAAGCAATTCAGCGTCAGTGTAGAGTCATGCCGATCTTCTCTTATCATCTCCTGAAAGCCTCTTAGACGTGTTTGAGACTTTGAAACAGATTTTTCTTTTTTTTTTTTACATTTCGCAGCACAGCTCAGAAATGGAACACTGGGCCCGCGACAGACTGGCGGCTTGTACTGCGGTCTGCCTAACACGATAATATTATCTGAGACATATTTTCCTCTCCATTCGCTGTTGTCATCACCGCGCTTACCCACCAAGAGGAGAGCGTGACGAAACTTTCATCTCGCACTCCATGCGCTGAAGGCAGAACAAAGCTCGCCGGGAGTTTAAAATTAAACTCAAACGTCGAGCTAATTGACTCAGTGCAGTTCAAAATAACATTTCCTAACTGTGCGAAGGATTCAGGAGTAGTTTGCAGGAAATTCATGAACTATTGGGCTTACGGTGGCGAGATCTTCTCCTCCCGTTATTCAGTTCCCTTTTCAACTTGACTTGCGGCCAAATACAAATATTTGTCTGGACCAGTGCCTTGGTCATTGCCTGACCTGACCCTTGCTTGAATAACGAATACATTGCTGACTGCCACCTGACTTGAGATGTGGTTGCATAACAGATTACTTTCTTTGATTGCCACCTGTCCAGACCCTTGTTTGGAGAATGGAGAACTCCCTCTGCCCTGACCCTTGCTTGGACAATGCATTACTGTCACTGATTGCTTGTATAATGGGTTACTGTCACTGATTGCCACCTGTTCAGACCCTTTTTTGGATAACAACGTACTTCCTTTGACTGCTGCCTGCCTTGATCCTTGCATGGATAATGGATTACTGACATTGATTGACATCTGTCCAGACCCTTGTATGGATAACGGAGTACTTTCTCTGACAGCTGCCTGCCCTGATCCTGGCATGGATAATGGGTTACTGTCCCTGATTGACACCTGTTCAGACCCTTGTTTGGAGAACAAAGTACTTTTCTGACTGCTGCCTGCCCTGATCCTTGCATGGATAATGGATTACTGTCACTGATTATCACCATTCCAGACCCTAGTTTGATTGCCACCTGTCCTGACCCTTGTTTGGGAAATGGAGTACTCCCTCTGCCCTGACCCTTACTTGGACAATGGATTACTCTCACTGATTGCTTGTATAATGGTTTACTGTCACTGATTGCCACCTGTTCAGACCCTTGTTTGGATAACAAAGTACTTTATTTGACTGCTGCCTGCCTTGATCCTTGCATGGATAATGGATTACTGTCATTGATTGCCATCTGTCCAGAGCCTTGTATGGATAACGGAGTACTTTCTGACTGCTGCCTGCCCTGATCTTTGCATGGATAATGGGTTACTGTCCCTGATTGCCACCTGTCCAGACCCTTGTTTGGAGAACAAAGTACTTTCTGACTGCTGCCTGCCCTGATCTTTGCATGGATAATGGATTACTGTCACTGATTATCACCATTCCAGACCCTAGTTTGATTGCCACCTGTTCAGACCCTTGTTTGGATAACAAAGTACTTTCTTTGACTGCTGCCTGCCTTGATCCTTGCATGGATAATGGATTACTGCCATTGATTGCCATCTGTCCAGACCCTTGTATGGATAACGGAGTACTTTCTCTGACAGCTGCCTGCCCTGATCCTTGCATGGATAATGGATTACTGTCACTGATTATCACCATTCCAGACCCTATTTTGTGTAGCACGACCCCCTTGAGGGCTGCTGGTTAGTCAAAGTTCCTCTGCACTCACCTGACCCTGAGAATTATTCAACTCCCTAGGCACTTTAGGTTCAGACATTTCAGAGATGATCTCCAAATATACACTGACACAATAGAGATACAAGTCTGGCTGTTTACTGAGATAAAAGGTAAATCAATCAACTTAACAAGAACAGATAGGGTTTTGTAATAACAAATATTGCAGTATCAATCCATTAAAACACCACTTATTACAAGGGAGCTTAAAAGACAGACACTGCAAAAATAAATGCTTAATCAACAGAATATTATATTCAATAAATAAGAGTGACTGAAAGAACTACCAGCTTTAACTGTCAGGGCTATTGCTAGATGTATTAACCAATAACACTGCTTAATTTCTTCTAAAATCAGAACTAACACTACCTCAGGTTTACCTCATAAGAATCTAGAACTATTTCAATGAGTCCCCTTTAAGAATTGTGAGCAATGAAGTTCCTGCTCTAGCAAGGCCTTGCAGAATCTTCACCGGCAGTTGGAGCTCTTTATTACTCTTCAGTGGTACATTTGTAATCCCAATGTAGTGGTGTATATGAAATCTGCTGTCAGTGTATGGTGGATGCAGGTTTATACTTGTGATTTCAGATGTCACCAGGCACTTTTTTCACGCAGCAGTGTCCACATGTGACTATCCAGTCACCCAGGTGGAATGTCTCCTTACGATGATACGTCACTGGGGATGTTCGGCTCTTGCTGTTTCGGTCAGTCAGTTCAGCTTCACCCGCTCTGTACTCAGCTCAACTGGATCTGTCACCTCCCTGTGATCACTAGCATCCGCACCGCTGAGGATGGGCTCCACTGTCCCTAGGCCGCACACTCAGGCCTCCATCACCAACTGTGCCCTCTAGCACCTCTCAGACCGATCCGTCCTCCGCGAGCTCCCGGAAGCAAGAGAGCGTGCACTATAGGCTCTCCCATGATCCTTCACTCTCCCGTGGCACCCTGGGAGTGTAGTCCCTCTTGCCATCCATGTAACAATCTGCCGTCCACACCAAACTATATCTCCCACAATCCAATTCGTCCATTTCTGGGGAAAGCTGATCCTTCTTGTAAAACTCTTAAAGGAGCACTCTAGTTGCATTATAACGATAACTTGTTTATATATACCTATGACGTATATACATATATAGTAGTCCCAGCTTGACTACATTTGGATAATGCAGTACTTTCTCTGACTGCTGCCTGCCCTAACCCTTGCATAGCTAATGGATTACTGTCACTGACTGATACCTGTCCAGACCCTTGTATGGATAAGGAAGTACTTTCTCTGACTGCTGCCTGTCCTGATCCTTGTATTGATAATGGGTTACTGTCACTGATTGCCACCTGTCTAGACCCTTGTTTGGATAATGGAGTACTTTCTTTAATAGTTGCCTGCCGTGATCCTTGTATGAATGATGGGTTACTGTCACTGATTGCCACATGTCCAGACCCTTGTTTGGATAATGGAGTACTTTATTTAATAGTTGCCTGCCGTGATCCTTGCTTGGATGTTGGGTTACTTTCACTGATTGCCACCTGTCCAGACCCTTGTTAGGATAATGGAGTACTTTTTCTGACTTCTGCCTGCCCAGATCCTTGCATCGATAATAGGTTACTGTCACTGATTGCCACCTGTCAAGACCCTTGTTTGGATAACAGAGTACTTTTCTGACTGCTGCCTGCCCTAATCCTTGCATGGATAATGGGTTACGGTCACTGTCACGGATTATCACCAGTCCAGACCCTTGTGTGGATAATGGAGTACTTTTTTTTATTAGCTGCCTGCCCTGATCCTTGCATGGATAATGGGTTACTGTCACTGATTGCCACCTGTCCAGACCCTTGTATGGATAATGAAGTATTTTCTTTAATAGATGCCTGCCCTGATCCTTGCATGGATAATAGGTTACTGTCACTGATTGCCACCTGTCCAGACTCTTGTTTTGATTATGCAGTACTTTCTCTGACTGCTGCCTGCCCTAACCTTTGTATGGATAATGGAATACTGTCACTGATTGCCACCTGTCCAGACCCTTGTTTGGATAATGGAGTACTTTATCTGACTGCTCCCTGCCTTGAGCCTTGCATAGATAATGGGTTACTGTCATTGATTGCAACCTGTTCAGACCCCTGTATGGATAACTGATTACTTTCTCTGACTGCTGCCTGTCCTGATCCTTGTATCAATAATGGATTACTGTCACTGATTGCGACCTGTCTGGATCCTTGTTTGGATAATTGGATAATGGAGTACTTTCTTTAATAGAGTAGCTGCCTGCCCTGATCCTTGCATGGATAATGGGTTACTGTCATTGATTGCTACCTGTCCAGACCCTTGTATGGACAATGGAGTACTTTCTTTAATAGCTGCCTGCCCTGATCCTTGCATGGATATTGGGTTACTGTCATTGATTGCTACCTGTCCAGACCCTTGTATGGATAACTGATTACTTTCTCTGACTGCTGCCTGTCCTGATCCTTGTATCAATAATGGATTACTGTCACTGATTGCGACCTGTCTGAATCCTTGTTTGGATAATGGAGTACTTTCTTTAATACAGCAGCTGCCTGCCCTGAGCTTTGCATGGATAATGGGTTACTGTCACTGATTTCCACCTGCTCAGACCCTTGTCTCCTTTTTGCAAGCTATGTGATGGTTTTGCCCGCTATGTGACCCTTTTGGTCTGTTTCAATATCTCTACAGCTGATGCAGGTAAGGATCTGTTGTAAAGCCTCCGGAAAGGAGCTGCAATAAGAACTTATTGTGTTTTTATTTATTTTTTCACATCACAATTCCATTAAATCCGGTTAAACAGACGCTCAGGCCTCTGCTTGTGACTTCCCCCGAGACCAGGCGGGAGGGTTTGTTTCCCGCGAGGTCCCTCTCCGCAGCCTGAAGTTGTCCTATTTTTCGGTCTTTAATAAGACTAAACAGTTGAGAGCTGTGAAGAGCGGAAATCACGGGGGCCCGCAGTGTACACAAAAACAGGTCAACGTCTCCCTGAATGGATTCTTCTCCTCCCTTCATGGCGGGAAGACAACAAAGAGGCGTCATTAGAGCCGCTCTGCTCCGGGGAGACCTTTTGTGTCACGTCTACCTGCAGCGTGTCCTCCAGGACTTGTACTGCCACTTTAATTGGTCTGTTCTATGGGGGGGCCCCACAACTGAATCCAACCTGCTGATTGCTGATAAAAGACGCTTTGGATGTACGGGAAAAAAAAAACAGCAAGAATAATGGGCACCGTGGATTTCTGGGGCCCCTGAGAATGCAGGAGATCATTAAAGGGCCAATCAGCACAAAGATAATATTTCACTATTTCATACCTATCAGAGAGTCTTCTATGGGGAGGGGTAGGGGTGGGGGTGGGCATTATCATATGTGCCACCATGTCCCCTCTATCCACCCCATTATAATATGTGCCACAATGTCCCTTCTCTCCTTTCCATTATCATATGTGCCACCATGTCCCTTCTCTCCACCCCATTATCATATGTGCCACCATGTCCCCTCTATCCACCCAATTATCAGATGTGCCACCATGTCCCCTCTATCCACCCCATTATCATATGTGCCACCATGTCCCCTTTATCTACCCCATTATCATATGGGCCACCATGCCCCCTCTATCTACCCCATTATCATATGGGCCACCACGTCCCCTCTATCCACCCCATTATCATATGTGCCACCATGTCCCCTTTATCCTTTCCATTATCATATGTGCCACCGTGTCCCCTCTATCCACCCTTTTATCATATGTGCCACCATGTCCCCTCTATTCACCCCATTATCATATGTGCCACCATGTCCCCTCCATCCACCCCATTATCATATGTGCCACCATGTCCCCTCTATCCACCCCATTATCATATGTGCCACCATGTCCCCTCTATCCTTTCCATTATCATATGTGCCACCGTGTCCCCTCTATCCACCCTTTTATCATATGTGCCACCATGTCCCCTCTATCCACCCCATTATTATATGTGCCACCATGTCCCCTCTCTCCTTCCCATTATCATATGTGCCACCATGTCCCCTCTATCCAACCCATTATCTTATGTGCCACCATGTCCCCTCTGTCCTCCCAATCTGATGTGTGGCACCATGTCCTCTCTCTCCTTCCTATTATCATATGGGCCAGAATGTCCCCTCTCTCCTTCCCATTATCATATGTGCCACCAAGTCCCCGCTGTCCTTCCCATTATCATATGTGCCACCATGTCCCCCTCTATCCACCCCATTATCATATGTGCCACCATACCCCCCCCTCTCTCCTTCCCATTATCATATGTGCCACCATGTCCCCGCTGTCCTTCCCATTATCATATGTGCCACCATACCCCCTCTCTCTTCCCATTATCATATGTGCCACCATGTCCCCTCTATCCACCCCATTATCATATGTTCCATCATGTCCTCTCTCTCCACCCCATTATTATATGTGCCACCATGTCCCCTCTCTCCACCACATTATCATATGTGCCACCATGTCCCCTCTATCCACCCCATTATCATATTTGCCACCATGTCCCCTATATCCACCCCATTATCATATGTGCCACCATGTCCCCTCTATCCACCCCATTATCATATTTGCCACCATGTCCCCTCTATCCACCTCATTATCATATGTGCCACCATGTCCACTCTGTCCTTCCCATTATTATATGTGCCACCATGTACCCTCTATCCACCCCATTATCATATGTGCCACCATGTCCCCTCTATCCACTCCATTATCATATGTGCCAGCATGTCCTCTCTATTCACCCATTATCATATCTGCCACCATGTCCCCTCTATCCAACCCATTATCATATGTGCCACCATGTCCCTTCCATCCATCCCATAATCATATGTGCCACCGTGTCCCCTCTCTCCACCCCTTTATCATATGTGCCGCTATTTCCCCTCCATCCATCCCATTATCATATGTGCCACTATGCCCCCTCTCTCCTTCCCATTATCATATGTGCCACCATGTCCCCTCTCTCCACCCCATTATCATATGTGCCACAATGTCCCCTCTCTCCTTTCCATTATCATATGTGCCACCATGTCCCCTCTCTCCACCCCATTATCATATGTACCACTATGTCCCCTCTATACACCCCATTATCATATGTGCCACCATGTCCCCTCTCTCCTTTCCATTATCATTGTGCCACCATGTCCCCTCTATCCACCCCATTATCATATGTGCCACCATCTCCCCTCTATCCATCTCTTTATCATATGTGCCACCATGTCCCCTCTATCCACCCCATTATCATATGTGCCACCATGTCCCCTCTATCCACCCCATTATCATATGTGCCACCATGTCCCCTCTATCCACCCCTTTATCATATGTGCCACCATGTCCCCTCTATTCACCCCATTATCATATGTGCCACCATGTCCCCTCTACCCACCCCATTATCATATGTACCACCATGTCCCCTCTCTCCAACCCTTTATCATATGTGCCACTATGTCCCCTCCATCCATCCCATTATCATATGGGCCACCATGTCCCCTCTCTCCACCCCTTTATCATATGTGCCGCTATGTCCCCTCCATCCATCCCATTATCATATGTGCCACTATGCCCCCTCTCTCCTTCCAATTATCATATGTGCCACCATGTCCCCTACATCCACCCCATTATCATATGTGCCACCATGTCCCCTACATCCACCCCATTATCATATGTGCCACCATGTCCCCTTTCTCCACTCCATTATCATATGTGCCACCATATCCCCTACATCCACCCCATTATCATATGTGCCACCATGTCCCCTCTATCTACTCCATTATCATATGTGCCACCATGTCCCCTCTGTCCACCCCATTATCATATGTGCCACCATGTCCCCTCTGTCCAGCCCATTATCATATGTCCCGCCCCCTCCCACTTTCTTCTCTACTATTGGTCAGTGAGGGGTCCCAAGTAAATAAATTGTTCTGGAAGTAAATAGCAAGAACGCACAGACGGCGTGCCGTTAGTGCGCCGCTGGAATCTGAATCCAGAACCTCAGCGCTGCACCGCATGAATCTCTAGACTCAGAGCCATCCAGCTGAACAATCTTCCCATTGGCCCTCCATGATATACCATGTGACCGGAGCGCCCGGCGATCGCCGCCCATCTGAAGGTGATTTACCCACCTCTTCAGCGCGATTCTGCGTTGGCCTTGAGCGAAGGTCGAAATATTTGCTTCTCCAAACTTCTTCTTTTTTTTTTGGTCATCAAATCCTTCTCTCCGCTATTAGCGGCGGAGCGGTGGCGAAGCGGTTGCCATGGCGATAAATTCCGATACCTGGAGGAAAATCATAGAGTTAAAGCTTCTCCTGCAATGCTCGTGGTACTTCCCGGCCAGTCGTCCAAAAATAAGAGTGCGGGGGGCGTTTCCGAAGACACGGCGTCCAGACTTAGTCCTGTTTCACTGTAAGAGGGCGGGGAAAGCGGTGGATGGACAGAAATACAATTTCTTTGGGGCGGGCCACACAGCCTTCATGTACAGTAGGTGCGCGGCAGAGCAGTGTAATTCTCAGGACCAGATGGACAGACATACAAACCCCTAATTTATACTTTTTCCCGAAGTTAAGCTTTAAAGTGTTGTTTGCCAGAATAGTTTATTTTCCGGCGCGGATTTCTCGCGGTGAGCCCTCGGCGCTCTCATTAGGGCGTTGAATTAATTAATTTGAGTTTATCGTCTGGCGAATTAAAGCCTCCCGTTCCCCCGAGGCTCCATAAATAATAAAGGGGGGGGGGGTGTCGATAATCTCCTATCATTAAAAAAAAAAAAAAATACTTTGCGGAGTTCTAAGTGTAGAGGAAGCAGGACGGACGCGCAGCCGCGGGGCGCTCGCTGCGATTCTGGGATGAGCGGTGACTGCGCACATCACGGGTGACTCTGATGATTGGTCGTAAAAATGAATGGCTGTAAAATTAGAATCAATTTGTATCTTTTATATCTTCCGTGTAATAAATGCTCTGGTAGTCAAGGGGTTAAAAACAGCCTCGCGACTATTTCTGCAGCCATGAGGTTGGTATATTTTAGCTGGAAAATAGCTTTAGGGGTAAAAATGATCCTGGCGGTCCTAGAGCCACCTGATCACTTTTACGGGGCTCTGGAGGTGACGCGCCCGCCGCCGGCTCCTGGGGTGAGGACCCCTACAGACCCTGGTCTGTGTTTCCCTATTGCTCTGTTCTGCATCTCTTATATCATGTCCATAGTCTCTGACCATCTCCTGTATCGTGTCCATAGTCTCTGACCATCATCTGTATCATGTCCTCAGTCTCTGACCATCTCCTGTATCGTGTCCATAGTCTATCACCGTCTCTTGTATCATGTCCATAGTCTCTGACCGTCCTCTGTATTATGCACATAGTCTCTGACCATCTCCTGTACCATGTCTGCTGTCTCTGACCATCTCCTGTATCATGTCTGCTGTCTCTGACCATCTCCTGTATCATATCCATAGTCTCTGACCATCTCTTGTATCGTGTTCATAGTCTCTGACCATCTCTTGTATCATGTCCACAGTCCCTGACCATCTCTTGTATTATATCCATAGTCTCTGACCATCTCTTGTATCATGTCCACAGTCTCTGACCATCTCTTGTATCATATCCATAATCTCTGACCATCTCTTGTATCATGTCCACAGTCTCTGACCATCTCTTGTATCATATCCATAATCTCTGACCATCTCTTGTATCATGTCCACAGTCCCTGACCATCTCTTGTATCATGTCCACAGTCTCTGACCATCTCTTGTATCATGTCCACAGTCTCTGACCATCTATTGTATCATGTCCACAGTCTCTGACCATCTCTTGCATCATGTCTGTAGTCTATGACCATCTCTTGTATCATATCCACAGTCTCTGACCATCTATTGTATCATGTCCACAGTCTCTGACCATCTCTTGTATCATATCCACAGTCTCTGACCATCTATTGTATCATGTCCATAGTCTCTCACCATCTCTTGTATCATGTCCCCAGTCTCTGACCATCTCTTGTATCATATCCACAGTCTCTGACCATCTCTTTTATCATATCCACAGTCTCTGACCATCTATTGTATCATGTCCATAGTCTCTCACCATCTCCTGTATCATGTCTACAGTCTCTGACCATCTCTTGTATCATGTCCATAATCTCTGACCATCTCTTGTATCATGTCCATAGTCTCTGACCATCTCTTGTATCATGTCCACAGTCCCTGACCATCTCTTGTATTATATCCATAGTCTCTGACCATCTCTTGTATCATGTCCACAGTCTCTGACCATCTCTTGTATCATATCCATAATCTCTGACCATCTCTTGTATCATGTCCACAGTCTCTGACCATCTCTTGTATCATATCCATAATCTCTGACCATCTCTTGTATCATGTCCACAGTCCCTGACCATCTCTTGTATCATGTCCACAGTCTCTGACCATCTCTTGTATCATGTCCACAGTCTCTGACCATCTATTGTATCATGTCCACAGTCTCTGACCATCTCTTGCATCATGTCTGTAGTCTATGACCATCTCTTGTATCATATCCACAGTCTCTGACCATCTATTGTATCATGTCCACAGTCTCTGACCATCTCTTGTATCATATCCACAGTCTCTGACCATCTATTGTATCATGTCCATAGTCTCTCACCATCTCTTGTATCATGTCCCCAGTCTCTGACCATCTCTGGTATCATATCCACAGTCTCTGACCATCTCTTGTATCATGTCCATAATCTCTGACCATCTCTTGTATCATGTCCATAGTCTCTGACCATCTCTTGTATAATGTCCTCAGTCTCTGACCATCTCTTGCATCATGTCCATAGTCTCTGACCATCTATTGTATCATGTCCATAGTCTCTCACCATCTCCTGTATCATGTCTACAGTCTCTGAACATCTCTTGTATCATGTCCATAGTCTCTGACCCTCTCTTGTATCATATCCATAGTCTCTGACCATCTCTTGTATCATATCCATAGTCTCTGACCATCTCTTGTATCATGTCCATAGTCTCTCACCATCTCCTGTATCATGTCCATAGTCTCTCACCATCTCCTGTATCATGTCTACAGTCTCTGACCATCTCTTGTATCATGTCCATAATCTCTGACCATCTCTTGTATCATGTCCATAGTCTCTGACCATCTCCTGTATCATGTCCATAGTCTCTCACCATCTCCTGTATCATGTCTACAGTCTCTGACCATCTCTTGTATCATGTCCATAATCTCTGACCATCTCTTGTATCATATCCATAGTCTCTGATCATCTCTTGTATCATATCCATAGTCTCTCACCATCTCCTGTATCATGTCTACAGTCTCTGACCATCTCTTGCATCATGTCCATAGTCTCTGATCATCTCTTGTATCATATCCATAGTCTCTTACCATTTCTTTAATGCCCATTGTCCATTTTAGGGCAATTTTTCCTTAAAATAAGGTCAGCCTGTCTTTTATGAATGCTCCCCCTCCCCCCCTCGCTGACCGCGCATCCTCCCCTTCCCCCCTCGATGACCGCGCGTCCTCTACTTCCCCCCTCGCTGACCACGCATCCTCCGCTTCCCCCCTCGATGACCGCGCGTCCTCTACTTCCCCCCTCGCTGACCACGCATCCTCCGCTTCCCCCCTCGATGACCGCGCGTCCTCTACTTCCCCCCTCGCTGACCACACGTCCTCCGCTCCCCCCCACCTCGCTGACCGCGCGTCCTCCGCTCCCCATCAGCAGTTGTAATGATGAAGAGTAGATCCGCGTTCTGCGCTCACCCTTCGACCTCCCTTTTAAAAGGTTGACTTGGTAGAAATGTTTCATATTCCAACGCAGCGGCGTTCAGAGACGTCCGGGGCGAATGTTCTCTCCTTTAATTGGTGTTTACAGCAACAAAGGTCAGCCGGCTCCGGCTTGGCACGCGGGCGGCGGGCTTACATATGTCCGAACGCCAGGAGGGGAGCGCGCGTCCTGCCAACTCACCGCGCTTACATCGCCGCATAAAGCCGTGTTTTCACCCGCGCAGATTAACCGTTGTTTATACAGCGGATGAAAAGGGCGTAGTGGGAAAATTACATTTTAAATGTTTTTCCATTAGAGCCGAGCTTTTATCGAACGTGTCCTGGGGTCCAATCCGCCGCAGTTAGTACAGCGGGCGCCATGACTTCCACACCAGGGGGGGCTGTTCATAACAAATTCACATCGCGGCCAGAGACACCGAATGTACCTTCCCTGCGTCACCTACCCAGCGTTCACTCCTTCCTTTTACAGAACTTCCCATCATGTGTAAAGCTCAGGCTATTGTGTGGAATAGAGAAAAATCGAGTGTTCTTAGAGCATTTTCTCTTCTGATCGAATGTTTTTGGGGTCATTTTTTGTTTGAATGTTCTTAGGGTATTTCCTCCTTGGATCGAATGTTCTTAGCATGTTTCCTCCTAGTTATGAATGTTCTTAGGGTATTTCCTCCTTGGATCAAATGTTCTTTGCATATTTCCTCCTAGAATTATATGTTCTTATGGTTTTTACACCTTGGATCGAATGTCCTTAGGGTTTTTCCTCCTAGGTATGAAGCTTCTTTAGGGTTTTTCCTCCTTGGATCAAATGTTCTTAGGGTTTTTCCTCCTTGGATCGAATGTTCTTAGTATGTTTCCTGCAAGGTAAGAATGTTCTTAGGGTATTTCCTCCTTGGATCGAATGTTCTTAGCATATTTCCTCCTTGGATCAAATGTTCTTAGCATATTTCCTCCTAGTATTACATGTTCTTAGGGTTTTTTCTCCTTGCATCGAATGTTCTTAGCATGTCTCCTCCTTGGATTGAATGTTCTTTGCATATTTTCTTCTGGAATTATATGTTCTTAGGGTATTTACTCTTTGGATCGAATGTTCTTAGCATGTTTTCTCCTAGGTATGAATATTCTTAGGGTACTTCCTCCTTGGATCGAATGTTCTTAGGGTATTTCCACCTTGTATCAAATGTTCTTTGCATGTTTCCTCCTAGGTATGAATGTTCTTAGGGTATTTCCTCCTTGGATCGAATGTTATTTGCATATTTCCTCCTAGAATTATATGGTTTTAGGGTTTTTCCTCCTTGGATCGAATGTTCTTTGCATGTTTCCTCCTAGGCATGAATGTTCTTAGGGTATTTCCTCCTTGGATCGCATGTTCTTAGCATGTTTTCTCCTAGGTATGAATATTCTTAGGGTACTGAATATCCATAAGAGTATTTCCTCTTGTGATCGAATGTTCTTCTGGTCTTTTCTCTTCTGAATGAATGTTTTTAGGGTACTTTCCCTTTTTATAGGAAGTTCTTTGGATAATTTCTCTTCTGATCGAACGTTCCCTGTGTATTTTCTGAATGTTCTTACAGATTACACTAGAAATCCTCCCCCATAAATTTCTCTTGGGGCATTAGATGTGTGATGAAGGAGGGGGGGGGGGTGTCTGGAAAGGACGATGGGGACTTGGCTACCCCCCCTTGCATGCTCCTTCATGGCTTTGACCCTTTAAAAATCACTTTAGGCCTGAAGATATTTCAGAACCCCAAAACCCTCTTTTCTGGAAGCAGAGGCCCTGGAGAATAAAATAGGGGCGGTGCCAATTTTCCGAGTCATGGGATATGCGCTCGCGGTTTATAAAGCGCAATTTTTTTCCAGGGGGGTTTAAGTGCTTGGATATAACTTCATTTATCCACCCATTTTTTTTTTTTTTACTAAAACTTTATTTATATTACATAGCAGAACAAGCATCGCCTATATGATATAATGTCTTTGTGACAGGTGCTCTTTACATGACATCAGGGGTCTATTAGACGTCTCGCCTGGCTTACATTGAAGCTAATGGAACACAGATGGTGCTCTGTTAGCCTCCTCCCGTACATGGGACAGTAGAGCAAGTATGTTAGGTCGGGATTCAAGTTTCCTCCCTGGCCACAGTGGTTGGGTAAAGTGACGCCTGAAACCAGAAGAGATGTTATACACTTTGCAGCTAAGGGAGATGAGCCAACAGACGTTCCCCTCCACCTGGTGACACCCGCCATGCCGGTCCCGGGCCCGGACATGGGACAGTAGAGCAAGCATGGTAGGAGGGGGTTCAAGTTTCCTCCCTGGCCACAGCGGCTGGGGAAAGTGACACATGAAACCAGAAGAGATGTTATACACCTTGCGGCTAAGGGAGATGAGCCAACGCACGTTCCCCTCCACCTGGTGACATCCACCATGCCGGTCCCGGGCCCGTACATGGGACAGTAGAGCAAGCATGGTAGATGGGGGTTCAAGTTTCCTCCCTGGCCACAGAGGTCGGGGAAAGTGACGCCCGAAACCAGAAGAGATGTTATAAACTTTGCGGCTAAGGGAGATGAGACAATGGACGTTCCCCTCCACCTAGTGAGACCCGCCATGCCAGTCCTGGACCCATACATGGGACAGTAGGGCAAGCATGTTAGTTGGGGGTTCAAGTTTCCTCCCTGGCCACAGCGGCTGGGACAAGTGACGCCCGAAACCAGAAGAGATGTTATAAACT
The DNA here is from genome assembly GCF_965119305.1 of Pelophylax lessonae. NCBI lineage: Eukaryota > Metazoa > Chordata > Amphibia > Anura > Ranidae > Pelophylax > Pelophylax lessonae. The sequence continues at coordinate 737,561,497 of NC_138769.1, read as the reverse complement.
TTGCGGCTAAGGGAGATGAGCCAACAGACGTTCCCTGGTCTCTCTCCCCTCCACCTGGTGACACCCGCCATGCTGGTCCTGGGCCCGTACATGGGACAGTAGAGCAAGCATGGTTGGTTGGGGTCAAAATTCCTCCCTGGCCACGCCACCCACGGGAAAGTGACACCTAAAACCAGAAGTGATGTTATATACTTTGCGCCTAAAGGAGATGAGCCAACAGACGTTCCCTAGTCCCCCTCCCCTTCACCTGGTAACAGCCACCATTCCAGTCCCGATACCGTGCATGGGACAGCTGATTAAGTGTGGTAGGATGGGGTTCAAGATTCCCTACTGGTCACAGCAGCTGGAGAAAGTGACACCTGAAACCAGAGGTGATGTTATACACCTTGTGGCTAAGGGAGATGAGCCAACAGATGTTCCCTAGTCTCTCTCCCCTCCACCTAGTGACACCCGCCATTCCGGTCCGGATACCGTACATGGGACAGCAGATTAAGTGTGGTAGGATGGGGTTCAAGATTCCCAACTGGCCACAGCAGCTGGAGAAAGTGACACCTAAAACCAGAAGTGATGTTATACACCTTGCAGCTAAGGGAGAGCAGCCAACGGACGTTTCCTGGTCCCCCTCCCCTCCAGAGTAGCACTTTTTAGCACTGAGTAAGAGTGTCCTCCCTCGAAACGCGTTGGCCAGGCATATGTGGATACCATCACGTCACCAACCACCGTAGGAGTATCCTGGCTATCTTGGAGACGATTGGTTCCATTGTCTTTGCATGCGTGCAACTGTCATATGTTTGTGAGTACAAGGCATGTTTCTTTTTTGGATTGTAAATAAACCTTTTTAGTGGTAATGCACGAGGTCGGTGCGCCCGTCTCTTTTTGTTTTCCACCTGGTAGCACCCGCGGTGCCAGTCCCAGGCCCATACATAGGACAGCGGGGCAAGCATGGTAGGAAGGGGTTCAAGATTCCTCCCTGGCCACACCATCTACGGGATAAAGTGACATTATTTACCAAGGGGCTACAGAAGATCAGCCAATGGATGTTTGCTGGTCTCCCTCCCCTTCACCCAGTGACACCCACCATGCCGGTCCCAGGCCCGTACATGGGACAGCGGGCCAATCATGGTAAGAAGGGGTTCAAGATTCCTCCCTGGCCACACCATCCAGGGGATGAAGTGACGTTATTCACCTAGGGGCTACAGAAGATCAGCCAATGGATGTTTGCTGGTCTCCTTCCTCTTCACCCAATGACACCCACCATGCCGGTCCCAGGTCTGTATGTAGGACAGTGGAGCCCAGGAAGCATGGCAGGAGGGGATTCAAGGTTCATCACCCTAGACTTAAATGGGTTTGGCATCAAGCTCAGGTTCGAAGGCTTCTCACTCCTCCACCCAGTGACACCCACCATGCCGATCCCGGGCCCGAACACGGACAGCGGGACAAGCAATGTTAGGAAGGGGTTCAAGATTCCTCCCTGGCCACACCATCCGGGGGATGAAGTGACCTTATTCACCTAGGGGCTACAGAAGATCAGCCAAAGGATGTTTGCTGGTCTCCTTCCTCCTCACCCACCATGCCGGTCCCAAGACTGTAGGTGGGACAGTGGAGTCCAGGAAACATGGCTGGAGGGGATTCAAGGTTCATCACCCTAGACTTAAATGGGTTTGGCATCAAGCTCGGGTTCGAAGGCTTCCCACTCCTCCATCCAGTGACACCCACCATGCCGGTCCCAGGCCCGTACATGGGAAAATGGGGCAAGCATGTTAGGAAGGGGTTCAAGATTCCTCCCTGGTCACACCATCCAGGGGATGAAGTAACATTATTCACCTAGGGGCTACAGAAGATCAGCTAATGGATGTTTGCTGGTCTCCTTCCTCTTCACCCAGTCACACCCACAATGCCGGTCCCAGGCCCGAACACGGGACTGCGGGGCAAGCATGGTAGGAAGGGGTTCAAGATTCCTCCCTGGCCACACCATCCAGGGGATGAAGTGACTTTATTCACCTAGGGGTTACAGAAGATCGGCCAATGGATGTTTGCTGGTCTCCTTCCTCTTCACCCAGTGACTCCCACCATGCCGGTCCCAGGTCTGTAGGAGGGACAGTGGATCCCGGGAATCATGGCAGGAGGGGATTCAAGGTTCATCACCCTAGACTAAAATGGGTTTGGCACCAAGCTCGGGTTCGCAGGCTTCTCACTCCTCCACCCAGTGACACCCACCATGCCGGTCCCAGGCCCGTACATGGGACAACGGGGCAAGCATGGTAGGAAGGGGTTCAAGATTCCCCCCTGGCCACACCATCCAGGGGATGAAGTGACATTATTCACCTAGGGGCTACAGAAGATCAGCCAATGGATGTTTGCTGGTTTCCTTCTTCTTCAACCAGTGACATCCACCATGCCGGTCCCCGGTCTGTAGGTGGGACAGTGGAGCCCAGGTAGCATGGCAGGAGGGGATTCAAGGTTCATCACCCTAGACTAAAATGGGTTTGGCACCAAGCTTGGGTTCGAAGACTTCTCAATCCTCCACCCAGTGACACCCACCATGCCGGTCCCAGGCCCGTACATGGGACAACGGGGCAAGCATGGTAGGAAGGGGTTCAAGATTCCTCCCTGGCCCCACCATCCAGGGGATGAAGTGACGTTATTCACCTAGGGGCTACAGAAGATCAGCCAATGAATGTTTGCTGGTCTCCTTCCTCTTCACCCAGTGACACCCACCATGCCGGTCCCAGGACTGTAGGTGGCACAGTGGAGCCCAGGAAGCATGGCAGGAGGGGATTCAAGGTTCATCACCCTAGACTAAAATGGGTTTGGTACCAAGCTCGGTTTCGAAGGCTTCTCACTCCTCCACCCAGTGACACCCACCATGCCGGTTCCAGGCCGAACACGGGACAGCGAGGCAAGCATGTTAGGAAGGGGTTCAAGATTCCTCCTTGGCCTCACCATCCAGGGGATGAAGTGACCTTATTCACCGAGGGGCTACAGAAGTGCAGCCAATGGATGTTTGCTGTTCTCCTTCCTCTTCACCCAGTGACACCCACCATGCCGGTCCCGGGTCTGTGGGTGGGACAGTGGAGCCTGGGAAGCATGGCTGGAGGGGATTCAAGGTTCATCACCATAGACTGAAATGGGTTTGGTACCAAGCTCGGGTTCGAAGGCTTCTCACTCCTCCACCCAGTGACACCCACCATGCCAGTCTCAAGCCCGTACATTGGACAGCGGGGCAAGCATGGTAGGAAGGGGTTCAAGATTCCTCCCTGGCCACACCATCCAGGAGAAAGTGACACCTGAAACCAGAAGTGATTTTATACACTTTGTGGCTAAGGTATATGAGCCAATAGACATTTGCTGGTCTCCCTCTTCTCCACCCAGTGACACCCACCGTGCCGGTCCCAGGCCCGTACATGGGACAGCGGGGCAAGCATGGTAGGAAGGGGTTCAAGATTCCTCCCTGGCCACACCATCCAGGGGTTGAAGTGATATTATTCACCTAGGGGCTACAGAAGATCAGCCAATGGATGTTTGCTGGTCTCCTTCCTCTTCACCCAATGACACCCACAATGGGGGTAGCAGGCCCGTACATGGGACAGCAGAGCAAGCATGGTAGGAAGGGGTTCAAGATTCCTCCCTGGCCAAACCATCCAGGGGATGAAGTGACATTATTCACCTAGGGGCTACAGAAGATCAGCCAATAAATGTTTGCTGGTCTCCTTCCTTTTCACCCAGTGACACCCACCATGCTGGTCCCAGGACTGTAGGTGGCACAGTGGAGCCCAGGAAGCCTGGCAGGAGGGGATTCAAGGTTCATCACCCTAGACTAAAATGGGTTTGGCACCAAGCTGGGGTTCTAAGGCTTCCCACTCCTCCTCCCAGTGACACTCACCATGCCGGTCCCAGGCCCGTACATGGGACAGTGAGCCAAGCATGTTAGGAAAGGGATTCAAGATTCCTCCCTGGCCTCACCATCCGGGGGATGAAGTGATGTTATTCACCGAGGGGCTACAGAAGATCAGCCAATGGATGTTTGCTGGTCTCCTTCCTCTCCACCCAGTGACACCCACCATGCCAGTCCTAGGTCTGTGGGTGGGACAGTGGAGCCCAGGAAGCATGGCAGGAGGGGATTCAAGGTTCATCACCCTAGACTAAAATGGGTTTGGCACCAAGCTCGGGTTCGAAGGCTTCTCACTCCTCCACCCAGTGACACCCATCATGCCGGTCCCAGGCCCGAACACGGGACAGCGAGGCAAGCATGTTAGGAAGGGGTTCAAGATTCCTCCCTGGCCTCACCATCCGGGGGATGAAGTGATGTTATTCACCTAGGGGCTACAGAAGATCAGCCAATGGATGTTTGCTGGTCTCCTTCCTCCTCACCCACCATGCCGGTCCCAGGACTGTATGTGGGACAGTGGAGCCCAGGAAGCATGGCAGGAGAGGATTCAAGGTTCATCAGCCTAGACTAAAATGGGTTTGCCACCAAGCTCGGGTTCCAAATCTTCTCAATCCTCCACCCAGTGACACCCCCCCATGCTGGTCCCGGGTCTGTGGGTGGGACAGTGGAGCCCGGGAAGCCTGGCAGGAGGGGATTCAAGGTTTGAATGGGTTTGCCACCAAGCTCGGGTTCCAAATCTTCTCAATCCTTCACCCAGTGACACCCACCATGCCGGTCCCGGGTCTGTAGGGGGGACAGTGGAGCCCGGGAAGCATGGCAGGAGGGGATTCAAGGTTTGAATGGGTTTGCCACCAAGCTCGGGTTCGAAGGCTTCCCACTGGTTTCGCTAATCCCGGCTAAAACCAAACCCAGGTGGATTCTCCCGCCCCCACCCAAAACCCTGCACACGTCGCTCACTCTATTGCCACCCTAAGTTCATTGGCCGGGCCACAGACACCCCCCGGGGGGAGATGAACCATTCCCATCCCAGTACTGTACTGTATATCAGACGGGTGTGATGTGATGAATCTGGGGGAGAACGTGAATGATTCCCATCCCTAATTTTAGTGATAAATGATGCTGGAATGAAGCATACCAGAACCCAGGCTGGCTCCATCATAACCGAGCGGCCCGGAGCAGACGCACGCTGTGCGATGTTAATTACATTTATCCCCCCGGGACTCAGCGCAGAATGATTTACAGGTGATAATTCAGCAGCGGTTCTGCGGCGTACATAGAAAAGGAGAGGGGGCTGGGCTGCCTGCAAATGTGCAAAACCAAGATTGTGGGGGGTTGGGTTCATCTGAGGAAGCCTGATGTATAAACTGCCTGTGGGTGCCGGTGATATGTATACTGACATACCGAGAGGGGGGGAGGGGGGTACTGCATGTGCAACCGGAGTCCCCACCACCAGCGACATTGTACTCATAACATCTAATCAACACAAACACGAGAGAGATACAAAGTAACATTGTTTATAAACATTGATCAGACAGGAGATAGAGAGATACAAAGTAACATTGTTTATAAACATTGATCAGACACGAGATAGAGAGATACAAAGTAACATTGTTTATAAACATTGATCAGACGGGAGATAGAGAGATACAAAGTAACATTGTTTATAAACATTGATCAGACGGGAGATAGAGAAATACAAAGTAACATTGTTTATAAACATTGATCAGACAGGAGCTAGAGAGATACAAAGTAACATTGTTTATAAACATTGATCAGACAGGAGATAGAGAGATACAAAGTAACATTGTTTATAAACATTGATCAGACCGGAGATAGAGAGATACAAAGTAACATTGTTTATAAACATTGATCAGACGGGAGACAGAGAGATACAAAGTAACATTGTTTATAAACATTGATCAGACGGGAGATAGAGAGATACAAAGTAACATTGTTTATAAACATTGATCAGACGGGAGACAGAGAGATACAAAGTAACATTGTTTATAAACATTGATCAGACGGGAGATAGAGAAATACAAAGTAACATTGTTTATAAACATTGATCAGACGGGAGATAGAGAAATACAAAGTAACATTGTTTATAAACATTGATCAGACAGGAGCTAGAGAGATACAAAGTAACATTGTTTATAAACATTGCTCAGACGGGAGATAGAGAGATACAAAGTAACATTATTTATAAACATTGATGCAACAGCTGATAGTTTTCTCTATTGGCTAATAAAAAAGTGCCAAAGCTCAAAAATGCCGTATAAAAACGTGCAGAAAGCGCATAAAAACGCACCAGAATTGTGCATAAAAACACGAGAAAAAACGCTGAAAGACGCTACGTTCAGGTGTGAACTCTAAGACTCCATTCACACCAGGGCATTCTGGAATCACAGGTAGAATCAGGCGATTCCGCCCTTGATTCTGGAATTGCAGGTAGAATCAGGCAATTCCGCCCTTGATTCTGGAATCACAGGTAGAATCAGGCGATTCCGCCCTTGATTCTTGAATTGCAGGTAGAATCAGGAGATTCCGCCCTTGATTCCAGAATCGCAGTAAAACACAGGAGGTGTTTGCGATGCCATTTCTTCTTAATGGCACCCCAATTGCGGTGCGATTTTGCAGTGGTTGTTGCACAATAAATTGCGCTGCAATAACAGCAAAATCGAAACGCGCTAAACTTGTCACTCAAAAAGGAGCAGCAGCTTCTTTTGGGAGAAAGCTCCATATGTTACTGTTTGCCGTGAATGCAGTATGATTTACCACGCAACAATAACGACAAAATTGCACCGCGATTGGGGTGCAATTAAGTACTGGCATCGCAAACACCTCCTGTGTTTTGCTGCAATTCTGGAATCAAGGGCGGAATCGCCTGATTCTACCTGCGATTCCAGAACGTCTGGGTGTGAATGGAGCCTGAGAGTTATGGTCAGGTTTAGGCTCCAAGGTTGGGTCAACTCCTCTCCAGAAGGACGACATCACCTTTGTTCCGGCAACATCCAGAGTCACCATATACTCTGGCTCAGAGATGACACATGTAAATCCTGGTGCCTGTGCTGTTCTTGGCTGTGTTCACAAATGTCTGACACAGATCAGCCCCTGCTGCAACCTCTTACTTTGTGACTTACAACAAATTTACAGTGTACAGTCTGATGGGGGAGACTGAGGAAATGCCCCCTCCCCTATCTACAAAGTTACAATGTACTGGGGGAGACTGAGGAAATGCCCCCTCCCCTATCTACAAAGTTACAATGTACAGTCTGATCACTGGGGGGGGGGGGGAGACTGAGGAAATGCTTCCTCCTCCTTCTACAAAGTTACAATGTACAGTCTGATCACTGGGGGAGGAGAGACTGAGGAAATGCCTCCTCCTCCTTCTACAAAGTTACAATGTACAGTCTGATCACTGGGGGAGGGGAGACTGAGGAAATGCTTCCTCCTCCTTCTACAAAGTTACAATGTACAGTCTGATCACTGGGGGAGGAGAGACTGAGGAAATGCCTCCTCCTCCTTCTACAAAGTTACAATGTACAGTCTGATCACTGGGGGAGGGGAGACTGAGGAAATGCTTCCTCCTCCTTCTACAAAGTTACAATGTACAGTCTGATCACTGGGGGAGGAGAGACTGAGGAAATGCCTCCTCCTCCTTCTACAAAGTTACAATGTACAGTCTGATCACTGAGGGAGGGGAGACTGAGGAAATGGCTCCTCCTCCTTCTACAAAGTTACAATGTACAGTCTAAACACTAGGGGGAGGGGAGACTGAGAAAATGCTTTCTCCTCCTTCTACAAAGTTACAATGTACAGTCTGATCACTGGGGGAGGGGAGACTGAGGAAATGTCTCCTCCTCCTTCTACAAAGTTACAATGTACAGTCTGATCACTGGGTGAGGGGAGACTGAGGAAATGCCTCCTCCTCCTCCTGCCTGATTGGATGGAGGGATGGCTGTGTAATGATAAAAGGCGGAGCTTCTATTATAAGTGATGCAGTTGCTGTATGTTGTGCATGTCAGTAGTTAGATATGGATGTGATTGGTGAGAAAGTGATAATCTGTGGGTTGTATAGTGTGGGGTCCTGTACAGTGTGTGGGGTCCTGTATAGTGTGTGGGGTCCTGTATAGTGTGTGGGGTCCTGTATAGTGTGGGGTCCTGTGTAGTGTGGGGGCCCTGTGCCGCCTCTCACTGACTTTCCTTCTCACCTTTTTTCTTTCCAGGGATTCAGTTTTGCTCCGAAAACGGATAGAATGCAGCGGCCTGACCCCCTCCGAGCTCCTGGGACAGCAGATGAGCAGCCTGGCCGCCCCGCTGCCCCCCGACAAACAAGGTCAGTCTGTGGGTGATGCAGGCCCCGCCCCCTGCTGTACCCGATCGGTACTGCCGGGGTGCCCTGCAATACAATGTAAAGTAGTGAGTGTACAGCTTGTATAACAGTGTAAATTTGCTGTCCCCTCAAAATAACTCAACACACAGCCATTAATGTCTAAACCGCTGGCAACAAAAGTGAGTACACCCCTAAGTGACAATGTCCAAATTGGGCCCAATTAGCCATTTTCCCTCCCCGGTGTCATGTGACTCGTTAGTGTTACAAGGTCTCAGGTGTGAATGGGGAGCAGGTGTGTTAAATTTGGTGTTATCGCTCTCACTCTCTCATACTGGTCACTGGAAGTTCAACATGGCACCTCATGGCAAAGAACTCTCTGAGGATCTGAAAATAAGAATTGTTGCTCTACATAAAGATGGCCTAGGCTATAAGAAGATTGACGAGACCCTGAAACTGAGCTGCAGCACGGTGGCCAAGACCATACAGCGGTATAACAGGACAGGTTCCACTCAGAACAGGCCTCGCCATGGTCGATCATAAAATTGAGTGCACGTGCTCAGCGTCATATCCAGAGGTTGTCTTTGGGAAATAGACATATGAGTGCTGCCAGCATTGTTGCAGAGGTTGAAGGGGTGGGGGGCGTCAGCCTGTCAGTGCTCAGACCATACGCCGCACACTGCATCAAATTGGTCTGCATGTCTGTCATCCCAGAAGGAAGCCTCTTCTAAAGATGATGCACAAGAAAGCCTGCAAACAGTTTGCTGAAGACAAGCAGACTAAGGACATGGATTACTGGAACCATCTCCTGTGGTCTGATGAGACCAAGATAAACTTATTTGGTTCAGATGGTGTCAAGCGTGTGTGAGGGCAACCAGGTGAGGAGTACAAAGACAAGTGTGTCTTCCTACAGTCAAGCATGGTGGTGGGAGTGTCATGGTCTGGGGCTGCATGAGTGCTGCCGGCACTGGGGAGCTACAGTTCATTGAGGGAACCATGAATGCCAACATGTACTGTGACATACTGAAGCAGAGCATGATCCCCTCCCTTCAGAGACTGGGCCGCAGGGCAGTATTCCAACATAACGACCCCAAACACCTCCAAGATGACCACTGCCTTGCTAAAGAAGCTGAGGGTAAAGTTGATGGACTGGCCAAGCATGTCTCCAGACCTAAACCCTATTGAGCATCTGTGGGGCATCCTCAAACAGAAGGTGGAGGAGCGCAAGGTCTCTAACATCCACCAGCTCCGTGATGTCATCATGGAGGAGGGGAAGAGGACTGCGGTGGCAACCTGTGAAGCTCTGGTGAACTCCATGCCCAAGAGGGTTAAGGCAGTGCTGGAAAATAATGGTGGCCACACAAAATATTGACACTTTGGGCCCAATTTGGACATTTCCACTTAGGGGTGTACTCACTTTTGTTGCCATGCCAATGGTTTAGACATTAATGGCTGTGTTGAGTTATTTTGAGGGGACAGCAAATTTACACTGTTATACAAGCTGTACACTCACTACTTTACATTGTAGCAAAGTGTCATTTCTTCAGTGTTGTCACATGAAAAGATAGAATAAAATATTTACAAAAATCTGAGGGGTGTACTTACTATTGTGAGATACTGTATTTTGCCCCACGTAAGAGGCTTAGTGATAGACCTCTATGAGTAAGCTCCATGGTCAGGGTGAAATGCTTCGGAACATGGCCTGGGAGGCCACTGTTCAGAGGAAGTGGGTTGAATGATGCTGGCTGTCAGACTGAGGACATCTAGTGGCAAAAAAAATTACTACCTTGGAAGCCTCTGGATTGGAGATGAGAATTGCAGCAAAAGCTTTTTTTTTTTTTTTTCTTTTATCTTATATTGGGCTGTTCATGTTTATTATTTTTTTTTTTGGCTGGGGTTCTGGGGTTCAGCTTTAAGAAAGACTTGGCTTATTGCCTGTAGGCCCTCAGAAAGCCCATAGTGGACAGAAGTTGAACTTTGATACCCTATTTCCGTATTCCTGATCACTGTCCCTCTTTGTGTTGCAGTTGTGATTGTACCGCTTATAGAGCAGGAGAGCGGGCGTGTCCTGTGCGTCATACTGGTAAGTACCGCCCATTATGCACCTCTTTAACTTGATTCAGCAAGATAGTGTAGGCGGGGCCTAGAAAACATCTTACATGGTTGTCTACACCTCTCCTTTAAGCCAAACTCCAGGCCCCCAATCCCACTCCCTCCCCTTAGAGGATCCCCCCAATTATATGTTATGCATTATTCGGTTTCAAATGCATCTTTATGCATTGATATACCTCCTTAGGCACCTGCATGACACCGTACACTCACAGTATGTCCTCAGTCTGTTGCAGGGCATCATTCAATAGAGAAGACTGAGGACATCTTGTGGTGAAAAGGAATTACTGCAGGGTGTGGTGACACCCCCTCAGGCATGGGTCCATGGCACCGTGCACTCACAGTATGTCCTCAGTCTGATGGAGTGTGCCATTCAATACAAAAGACAGAGGAAATTGTGTGGTGAAAAGGGATTACTGCAGGATATGGTGGTACACCCTCAGGGGTGGGACCAGGACACTGTACACTCCCAGTATGCCTCAGTCTTACGACATCTTGTCGTGAAAAGGGATTTCTCTAAGGTGTGCTTGCACCCCCTCAGGGGTGGGTCCATGACACCATGCACTCACAGTATGTCCTCAGTATGAGGCAGGGCATCATTCAACAGAAAAGACGGGGACATCTTGTGGTGGAAGGACATCTTGTGGAGAAAAGGGATTACTACAGGGCGTAGTGATACCCCCTCAGGGGCAAGACCATGGCACGTGCACTGTCAGTATGTCCTCAGTCTGATGACATCTTGTGGTGAAAAGGGATTACTGCAGGGTGTGGTGACACCCCCTCAGGGGTGGGTCCATGACACCGAGCACGACTGTCCTCAGTCGGATGCAGGGCATCATTCAATACAGAAGACTGAGGACATCTTGTGGTAAAAAGGGATTACTGCAGGGTTTAGTGACACCCCCTCACGGGTGGGTCCATGAAACCGAGCACTCACAGTATGTCCTCAGTCTGAGGCAGGGCATCATTCAACAGAAAAGACGGGGACATCTTGTGGTGGGAGGGCATATTGTGGAGAAAAGAGATTACTACAGGGCCTAGTGATACCCCCTCAGGGGCAGGACCATGGCACGTGCACTCTCAGTATGTCCTCAGTCTGATGACATCTTGTGGTGAAAAGGGATTACTGTAAGGTGTGGTGGCACCCCCTCAGGGATGGGACCATAACACTGTGCACTCACAGTATGTCCTCAGTCTGATGCAGGGCATCATTCAATATAGAAGACTGAGGACATCTAGTGGTGAAAAGAGATTCCTGCAGGATGTGGTGACACCCCCTTCTGGGGCGAGACCATGACACTATGCACTCTCAGTGTGTCCTCAGTCTGATGCAGGGCATCATTCAATATAGAAGACTGAGGACATCTTGTGGTGAAAAGAGATTATTACAAGGTGCAGTGACAACCCCCTCTGGGGCGAGACCATGACACTATGCACTCTCAGTATGTCCTCAGTCTGATGCAGGGCATCATTCAATATAGAAGACTGAGGATATCTAGTGGTGAAAAGAGATTCCTGCAGCATGTGGTGAACACCCCTCAGGGGTGGGTCGATGACACTGAGCATTCTCAGTATGTCCTCAGTCTGAGGCAGGGCAACTTTCAACAGAAAAGACGGGGACATCTTATGGTGGGAGGACATCTTGTGGAGAAAAGGGATTTTCTGCTGGGCGTAGTGATACCCCCTCAGGGGCAAGACCATGGCACATGCACTCTCAGTATGTCCTCAGTCTGATGACATCTTGTGGTGAAAAGAGATTACTGTAAGGGGTGGTGGCACTACCTCAGGGATTGGACCATTACACTGTGCACTCACAGTATGTCCTCAGCCTGATGCATGGCGTCATTCAATCTAGAAGACTGAGGACATCTTGTGGTGAAAAGGGATTACTGTAAGGTGTAGTGGCACCCTCTCAGGGGTGGGTCAATGACACAGAGCACTCACAGTATGTCCTCAGTCTGATGCAGGGCATCATTCAATGGAGAAGACTGAGGACATCTTGTGGTGAAAAGGGATTACTGTAAGGTGTGGTGGCACCCCCTCAGGGGTGGGTCTATGACACCGAGCACTCACAGTATATCCTCAGTCTGATGCATGGCGTCATTCAATATAGAAGAATGAGGACATCTTGTGGTGAAAAGGGATTACTGTAAGGAGTGGTGGCACCCCCTCAGGGGTGGGTCAATGGCACTGAGCACTCACAGTATGTCCTCAATCTGATGCACAGCATCATTCAATATAGAAGACTGAGGACATCTTGTTGTAAAAAGGGATTACTGCAGGGTGTGGTGACACCCCCTCAGGGGTGGGTCCATGACACCAAGCCCTCACAGTATGCCCTCAGTCAGATAAAGGGCATCATTTAATGGAGAAGACTGGGGACATCTTGTGGCAAAAAGAGATTATTGCAGGGGACAATGCCGGAGGAGAATTGAATCTTGCAGCTAGAGCTGCTCTTTTAACCTGCAGAGACCATTCTCAAAAGCCAAAACTTTGTCCTGGAGTTGAGATAACTGGCATAGCTGGCAGTGCCATGGACACATAAAGGAGTTGAGGACACTCACCACCCCATTATAACATGTCATTGCCTTCTTCTTGTTCCGGGACGTTTTTGATGGTCGCGGCTCTCTTCTATCCAGCGGTTAGATCACAATAATTAATTTGGACTTAGAGTCGGGATCAGTAGCTGGGAGCCGGTTCTCATCAATCTATAATCCTTTTAATGATGACTTTAATTATCCTCCTCCTCCTCCTTCTCCTCATTATGTCTTTTGTCTCAGAATTCCGCCCTCTGAATAATGAATCATTTATTACATCCGTCTCAATCCCAGGAAATGTCAGAAACGTATTTATCTCTTTTTATTAATTGTGAGAATAAGCAGGCGCACAGCGAGGGAACCCAATCAGACCTCATCCCGTGTTCCTCTATGATGGACGCCCATGTGGGCTGTTGGTGGGATTTTTGGCCTGGAGGACAATCGCAACCAACTGTGTCCTTTGGTATGGACAGATTACCGTGTGCCGGATAAAGTGTGCCACGCAATTCTTTTCCACACTTCTCCTTCATAGGGCAGACCATTGAATTGAATTGGTGGTCCTACAAGCGTGGTCCCGAAACGCAGCCACCATTCATTGCACCTGTAGGTGTGAACCGAGCCTTTCCCCTGTTCACACCTTGAAGCTCCAAAATTCTGGAGGAGAAAAAATCAATTATTCTCTATGGAGACGGCTCACATCTCCACTCCAAGTCACCTGAAACCAAACGCCTGAAGCTCAAGAAAGTTCTGGAGCTTTTTTTTTTTTTTTTTTTGTAGCTCAAATCGGACAGATTTTGGCATTTTTTAAATGTTTTTTTGTTCCATACGAATGCATGGAAACGCTTAATTTGAGTGTTTTACCCTGTTTTGTTGCACGTTTTTGAAAGTTTTTTCTGCACAAATGTGAGAATTAAATAATAATAATACATAATAATCAATATAAATAAAAATACAATGTAATAAAAATAAATAAAATAACCCTAGCATTTTCACTTCAGACACAACGGTTTTAGCTGGGGTATGTTTTTTGCTTTCATAATAATAAAAATACATTAAAATAAATAAAATAACCCTAAGCCTAACCCCTAAGCCTAATATCAACCCCTCACTCTAATCCTAACCTAACCCCTAGCCTAACAAAATAAATAAATAATAATAAGTAAATAAATAATAACAAATAAATTAACCCCTAACCAAAACCTTTACCCCTAACCCTTAACCCTAACCTTAATATTAACCCCTAACCCTAATCCTAACCCTAACCTAACAATATAAATGGTAAAAAAAATAAAAAGTAAATCAATAAATAAAATACATAAATAAATAATCAATAAATAAACAAAATAAATACAAAATAAAAAAAATGATAATAATCAAAAAATAAATAAAATAACCCTAACCTTAATATTAACCCCTAACCCTAATCCTAACCTAACCCCTAGCCTAACAAAATAAATAAATAATAATAAGTAAATAAATAATAACAAATAAATTAACCCCTAACCAAAATCTTTACCCCCCTAAGCCTTAACCCCTTACAAAAAGGTAAATAAATAAATAAATAAAATACATAAATAAATAAACAAAATAAATACAAAATAAAAAATGATAATAATCAAAAAATAAATAAAATAACCCTAGCATTTTCACTTCAGACGCAACGGTTTAGCTGGGGTATGTTTTTTTGCTTTCATAATAATAAAAATACATTAAAATAAATAAAATAACCCTAAGCCCAACCCCCAAGCCTAATATTAACCCCTGACTCTAATCCTAACCTAACCCCTAGCCTAACAAAATAAATAAATAATAATAAGTAAATATATAAAAACAAATAAATTAACCCCTAACCAAAACCTTTACCCCCCTAAGCCTTAACCCCTTACAAAAAGGTAAATAAATAAATAAAATACATAAATAAATAATAAATAAACAAAATAAATACAAAATAAAAAAATGATAATAATAAAAAAAAATAACCCTAACCTTAATATTAACCCCTAACCCTAATCCTAACCTAACCCCTAGCCTAACAAAATAAATAAATAATAATAAGTAAATAAATAATAACAAATAAATTAACCCCTAACCAAAACCTTTACCCCCCTAAGCCTTAACCCCTTACAAAAAGGTAAATAAATAAATAAAATACATAAATAAATAATAAATAAACAAAATAAATACAAAATAAAAAAATGATAATAATAAAAAAATAAAAATAAAATAACCCTAACCTTAATATTAACCCCTAACCCTAATCTTAACCTAACCCTTAGCCTAACAAAATAAATAAATAATAATAAGTAAATAAATAATAACAAATAAATTAACCCCTAACCAAAACCTTTACCCTGGAGACTAGTCAGGATCGAGGGAAAGATGAATGCAGCAATGTACAGAGACATCCTTGACGAAAACCTGCTCCAGAGTGCTGGACCTCAGACTGGGGCGAAGGGTCATCTTCTAACAGGACAACCACCCTAAGCACACAGCCAAGATAACAAAGGAGTGGCTGAGGGACAACTCTGTGAATGTCCATGAGTGGCCCAGCCAAACCCCAGACTTGAGCCGGATTGAACATCTCTGGAGAGATCTGAAAATGGCTGTGCACCAATGCTCCCCATCCAACCTGATGGAGCTGGAGAGGTCCTACAAAAAAGACTGGGAAAAAACTGCCGAGAAATAGGTGTGCCCAGCTTGTAGCATCATACTCAAAAGACTTGAGGCTGTAATTGGTGCCAAAGGCGCTTCACCAAAGTTAAAATACCACATTATGGCCACTAGAGGGCGATGATGATTACAGTAAATAAATATTTTTTTCCTGCATCAGCTCCACCCAGAGCCTGGGACAAGGGGTGGGCAGGAGGGACGGTTGCCCTGGGTGCAATAGTTTATTGCAGGGATTGGGGGGGGCGCCTTAACCCTTCACCTAAGAGAAGGGGGAGCGCAGTTTGACATCCTTGCCCTGGGCGCTGGATGACCTTGTCCCGGGGCTGGCTCCACCTAGTGGCCATAATCAGGTATTTTCCTGATTTGTTTATGTAACGGAACCGCGACCCCACAATGCTTGTGGGCTTCTGTCAGAATACCGATTCCTCCAGTCTGAACATAGATATCAGATATTACAGCCGCCCCCCCCCCCATACAAAACTAGCCGGATCTGGAAAAAAAACAACATTTTATTGAACAGACTCACACACAATATATACCACAGAGGAGGACATCCCCCTCCTGATCAGAATACCTCACCAGGTCAGGTGCCTGATTACATTATCCTATGCAGGTAAAAATTGTGTACAGAGATATAATTAACCTGAACTAATTACCTAGCCATCTGGACAGAAACAATAGGTGAATGGGAATCCACATCTAGACAATGTTATCATTAACATGCTAATTAACTCAGCAACGCAACAAGGCTAAAACTAAAAACATTACACATTATCCTAAGTATAAACACAGCACCCACAGTAGACGATAGGTGAGTTATTCAGCATAATCAACGATGTGTGGAAGACAGGTGGTTGAGCTGATTTTAGCATCTGCTATGAGTCTGACTGTGTGCAGCAGTCTCTTATTAGCAATAGGCAGCTAGGCCTTTAACCATTTCTGGACCGGAAGGATTTTGCGTTATTTTAACGGACAATTTGCACGGTCGTGTGGTGCTGTACCCAAATAAAATTGATTTCCTTTTTTTCCCCCACAAATAGAGCTTTCTTTTGGTGGTTGCCATTTTTTTTTTTGCGCTATAAACAAAAAAAAGAGCGACAATTCTGAAAAAATAAAACAATATTTTTCACATTCTGTTATTTTTCCCACCAAAAAAATCAAAAATCAAAATTTTTTAACATTTTAGGCCAATTTGTTTTCTGCTACATAGTTTTGGTAAAAAAAATCGCAATAAGCGTATTTTGATTAGTTTGCGCAAAAATTATCGCGTCTACAAACTGCGGGAAAGATTTGTAATTTTTATTGTTTTTTTTTTTTTTACTAGTAATGGCGGCGATCTGCGATTTTTAGCGGGACTGCGACATTGCGGCAGACAGATCGGACCCCTAACTGACAACTTTGACACTTTTTGGGGGGAGCAGTGACATTACTACAGTAATCAGTACTAAAAATATGCACTGTCACATAATGACACTGGCAGGGAAGGGGTTAACACCAGGGGGCGATCAAAGGGTTAAGTGTGAGCCTAGGTGAGTGTTTTCTAACTGTATGGGGGAGGGACTTGTGAAATGACCATAGAGACCTGTGATGCTATATAGAAGGATCACAGGTGCTCTGTGATCATTTCAGAGAGAAGAACGGTAATACTGTAATAATGACACTGGCAGGGAAGGGGTTAAGATTGTGGGTGATCAAGGGGTTAAATGTGAGCCTAGGGGAGTGATTCTAACTGTGGGGGGGAGGGGTGGCTTGTGAAATGATCATGTTTTCCTATATAGAAGGATCACAGGCGCTCTGTGATCATTCCAGAGAGAAGAACAGTTGGCCGTGTTTACAACATCCGACCGTCCTTCTCTCTCAGCAGGGAACGATCGCGGGTGTCAGGCGACAATCAGAGCAACCTGACCCATGCCGGCAGCGCACGCTCGCCCCCTAGCTGCAGGCGCCCGACCGACGTAAATCTACGTCGGTTCGCGCAGGAGAGCCACCCTGCCGCAGTAAAAAAAGGCGGCGGGTAGACGGGACGCGGTTAACGGGAACTCTAGGGCGGACTGGAAGGGGTTACATTTCTATCTAAATATAAGAGGATGGAGGCTCTCTGTCCCGTGGGCTGTATGAGCGCCGTGGGCGGTATGAGCGCCGTATTATTAGTCCCATTTTCCTGTATATTCCAGGAATGGCGGGTCTACGGGAGAGAGCACTTTACTGATAATGACCAATATTCCGACCCTCCCATCCCCCACTAAAAGCAAACCTGGGCGGCTAATGTACGGCCCGAGCCGTCTCTGGTAGGTAGAGTGATATTCAGGAATCGCTGCTGATTGAAGAT
The DNA here is from genome assembly GCF_965119305.1 of Pelophylax lessonae. Classification (NCBI taxonomy): domain Eukaryota; kingdom Metazoa; phylum Chordata; class Amphibia; order Anura; family Ranidae; genus Pelophylax; species Pelophylax lessonae. The sequence goes on along the minus strand of NC_138769.1, from coordinate 737,543,633 downwards.
GATGTAGGTCCATCTAATGTGCTTTGCTGCTGTAGTAACTAACAATTTCTAAAGCAGTGAGGCTGCAGAGTAAGCTGATGCAGCTGAAGGGATGTCTCTTTGCTGGATTGGGATGTCTCTTTGCTGAAAATATGAGGCTGTCACTTTGCTGGATTAGGATATTGCTTTGCTGAATATATGAGGCCGTCTCTTTGCTGGATTGGGATGTCTCTTTGCTGAAAGAAGTGGGGCGTTCCTAGAAACTGAAAGCCAATGTCCGAAAGGAGACAGGGCCAGGGATATACGGGCTGGGGAGGGAAGAACTTGCTGCAGCTGCCAATGAGGACGTAGTGCTGGGCTTTCCCAGTAGTGTAATGGAGTCATCCATGATTGAAAGAACTGAAATCCAGTGAATAAAAGGGGAGGGGCCAGGGGCCATCAGGCTGTGAGGAAAGCGCAAGATGATGCTGGATGTCCTCCAGCCTGGAAAGGACATGTTGCAGCTGCCAGTGAGGGTGCAGTGCTGGGCTTGCTTCGTAGTGTCGTGGAATCACTTTGTATAAAAATAAATATGATATAAAATATCACTCTATGATTGAAGGAACTAAAAGCTAATGAAAGGGGCGGGGCCAGGGATTTACAGGCTAGGGAGGAAAGAGCTTGCTGCAGCTGCCAATGAGGATTTAGTGCTGGGCTTTCTTAGTAGTGTAATGGAATCATCTATGATTGAAATATCTGAAATCCATTGAATAAAAGGAGGGGGGGGGGGGCAGGGGCAGTCAGGCTGGGGAGGAGAGAACGAGGATGTCCTCTATCCAGGAAATGACTTGCTGCACCTGCCAGTGAGGGTGCAGTGCTGGGCTTGCATTGTGGTGTTGTGGAATCACCTTGTATTAAAATTTTAAAACAATATGATAGAAAATTTCACTCTATGATTGAAGGAACTGAAAGCCAGTGTATAAAAGGGCGGGGCCTGGAACATTCAGGCTATGGAGGAAAGAGCTTGCTGCAGCTGCCAATGAGGATGTAGTGCTGGGCTTTCTTAGTAGTGTCATGGAATCATTTTGTATTCATTTTTTCCCTAACAATGATATAAAATTTTATTCTATGATTGAAAGAACAGAAATCCAGTGAATGAAAAGAGGGAAGGTGTCCTCTATCCAGGAAATGACTTGCTGTAGCTGCCAGTGAGGGTGCAGTGCTGGGCTTGCTTTCTAGTGTCATGGAATCACCTTGTATAAAATATATATATATATATATATATATATATATATATATATATATAATATCACTCTATGATTTAAGAAAGTGAAAGCCAATGAATGATAGGGTCGGGGCCAAGGATAACGAGGCTAGGAAGTAAAGACCTCGCTGCAGCTGCCAATGAGGATATAGTGTTGGGCTTTCTTAGTAGTGTAATGGAATCATCTGTGACTGAATGAGCTGAAATCCAGTGAATGGAAGGAGGTGGTGGGTTTCCTTCATCTAAGAAATGACTTGCTGCAGCTGCCAGTGAGGATGTAGTGCTGGGCTTGCTTTGTAGTGTCGTGGAACCACCTTGTAGAAAAAAAAAATGATATAAAACATCACTCTGTAATTGAAGGAACTAAAAACCAGTGAATGAAAGGGCAGGGTCTGGGATATACAGTACAGGTTGGAAAGGAAAGAGCTTGCTGCAGCTGCCAATGAGGATGTAGTGCTGGGCTTTCTTAGTAGTGTAATGGAATCAGTCTATATTCATTTTTTTTCTTAACAATGATATAAAATATGACTCCATTATTAAAAGAATGAAAATATAGTGAATGAAAGGGCAGGGTCTGGGACATACAGGCTGGAGAGGAAAGTGCTTGCTGCAGCTGCCAATGAGGATGTAGTGCTGGGCTTTCTTAGTAGTGTAATGAAATCAGCCTATATTCATTTTCTTCCTAATAATGATATAATATTATTCCATGATTAAAAGAATAGAAATCTAGCGAATTACTGAAGTGGGGTTTCCTCCATCCAGGAAATTACATTTTGCACTTGCCAGTGAGGATGTAGTGCTGGGCTTGCTTCATACTGTCGTGGAACCACCTTGTATAAAAAAAAAATAAAATATAAAAACAATGTCATAAAATGTCACTCTATAATTGAAGGAACTAAAAACCAGTGAATGAAAGGGCAGGGTCTGGGACATACAGGCTGGAGAGGAAAGAGCTTGCTGCAGCTGCCAATGAGGATGTAGTGCTGGGCTTTCTTAGTAGTGTAATGGAATCAGCCTATATTCATTTTCTTCCTAACAATGATATAAAATATGACTCCATGATTAAAAGAATAGAAATCTAGCGAATTAATAAAGGGGGGTTTCCTCCATCCAGGAATTTACTTTTTGCACTTGCCAGTGAGAATGTAGTGCTGGGCTTGCTTCGTAGTGTCCTAGAACCACCTTGTGCAGAAAAAGGAAAAATTATGATATAAAATATCACTCTATAATTGAAGGAACTAAAAACCAGTGAATGAAAGGGCAGGGTCTGGGACATACAGGCTGGAGAGGAAAGAGCTTGCTGCAACTGCCAATGAGGATGTAGTGCTGGGCTTTCTTACTAGTGTAATGGAATCAGCCTATATTCATTTTCTTCCTAATAATGATATAAAATTTTATTCCATGATTAAAAGAATAGAAATCTAGCGAATTAATTAAGGGGGGTTTCCTCCATCCAGGAAATTACTTTTTGCACTTGCCAGTGAGGATGTAGTGCTGGGCTTGCTTCGTAGTGTCATGAAACCACCCTGTATAAAAAAAATAAAAAAATAAAAATGACATCATAAAATGTCACTCTATGATTAAAGGACCTAAAAACCAGTGAATGAAAGGGCAGGGTCTGGGATATACAGGCTGGAGAGGAAAGAGCTTGCTGCAGCTGCCAATGAGGATGTAGTGCTGGGCTTTCTTAGTAATGTAATGGAATCAGCCTATAATTATTTTCTTATTAATAATGATATCAAATATTATTCCATGATTAAAAGAATAGAAATCTAGCGAATTAATAAAGGGGGGTTTCCTCCATCCAGGAATTTACTTTTTGCACTTGCCAGTGAGAATGTAGTGCTGGGCTTGCTTCGTAGTGTCGTAGAACCACCTTGTGGAGAAAAAGGAAAAATTATGATATAAAATATCACTCTATAATTGAAGGAACTAAAAACCAGTGAATGAAAGGGCAGGGTCTGGGACATACAGGCTGGAGAGGAAAGAGCTTGCTGCAGCTGCCAATGAGGATGTAGTGCTGGGCTTTCTTAGTAGTGTAATGGAATCAGTCTATATTCATTTTCTTCCTAATAATGATATAAAATTTTATTCCATGATTAAAAGAATAGAAATCTAGCGAATTAAAGGAGGGGGTGTCCTCTATCCAGGAAATTACTGGCTGCAGCTGCCAGTGAGGGTGCAGTGCTGGGCTTGCTTGTTAGCATTATGCAAGCGCCTTACCCCCAAAATACTCTGCTTAGTACTGTAATCACAGAATATTCTCGCTGATCACTAACCAGCAGGAAGAGATACATTGTAAATGATCGACACTTCCTAAGAGCCCTCAGAAAAGCGCTGATCACTTCCCTTAATGAGCCGTTTATCGCAGAGAAAACAAACCGAACATTAGCCGAGAGCGACTCGTGATTTATTCGCATTTATTATTGCGTTATAATAATACAGAATTGCCTGGCCCTGAGCCAGGAGACGGAGCGACTAATTCATCCGCAACATTAAAGAGCGGAAGATACCGTCCTGATGGCTGCCCTGGGCCCGGCTCGTGGTAACGTTCGCTCTGACGCTGGTTTTGTAAAGTGTGATTAATCTCACCAAATGAATTTCCACAATGAAACGTTCCAACGGAGGGAACGCTTCCTGGGATTGGACGCACACTCTGTTTATTGCAGTTAGCCTCCCTCTAAATTATTATTTTATTATTAAAGTGAGAAGTTTTTTGGAATTTTTTAACCCTTGGGAAAGTGTTCTTTGACTCTTACCTACAACAGATTGGGGGGGGGGGGGGGCCAAGGGAACTCTTTATCTGCTAACTATGGTTAGGAGTGAAAATAACAGGGAGAGGAAGAGGGAAGTTGCACCTATGCTCAATAACTGTACAACCTTTTTGGTGCCAGTGTATCAGTGTTTGTTTAGGGGTCTGCATCTCTTTGGGACTCTATTGGTGAGATCTCTGCATCTGCAGTGCCCATTATGAGGGGTTCTCTACCATCCCCGTGCTGAGTTCCCGGGTCTGTACACCTGTTGTGCCCATTATGAGGGGTTCCCACATCCCTGTGCTGAGTTCCTGGGTCTGTACACCTGCTGTGCCCATTATGAGGGGTTCCCACCATCCCTGTGCTATGTTACTGGGTCTGTACACCTGATGTGCCCATAATGAGGGTTTCCCACCATACCTGTGCTATGTTACTGGGTCTGTACACCTGCTGTGCTCATAATGAGGGTTTCCCACCATACCTGTGCTGAGTTCCCGGGTCTGTACACCTTCTGTGCCCATTATTAGGGGTTCACACCATCCCTGTGCTGAGTTCCTGGGTCTGTACACCTGCTGTGCCCATTATGAGGGGTTCCCACCATCCCTGTGCCGAGTTCCTGGTTCTGTACACCTGCTGTGCCTATTATGAGGGGTTCACACCATCCCTGTGCTGAGTTCCTGGGTCTGTACACCTTCTGTGCCCCTTAATAGGGGTTCACACCATCCCTGTGCTGAGTTCCCGGGTCTGTACACCTGCTGTGACCATTATGAGGTATTCCCACCATCCCTGTGCTGAGTTCCTGGGTCAGTACACCTGCTGTGCCCATTATGAGGGGTTCACACCATCCCTGTGCTGAGTTCCCGGGTCTGTACACCTGCTGTGCCCATTATGAGGGGTTCCCACCATCCCTGTGCTGAGTTCCCGGGTCTGTACACCTGCTGTGCCCATTATGAGGGGTCCCCACCAATCTCGATGGAATTGTATTTATTTGTTGTTGTGTAGAATGTACAAAATGGTGGAACAAGACATAGATCTCCTAGTTATGCAGGAACAGAGTCAGAAATTATGAAGGGGAGATCTTACTGTTGAGGTATTGAAGACACAAGGAGTCAGTGCCTATAACCAAAGTACTATTTTTTTTTTTTTTTTTTTGGGGGGGGGGGGCTGATCCTAACACTGCACTACCACCATAGCCTACCCTAGGATTCTGATAATGAGGATTTGATGGGACTGCAGATGTACATTGTATGCCGTGTGTTCATCTGAATTTGTGTTTGTCTTTCAGATGCATTGCAGCACGCTGAGTGATTCTGATGAGCACAATCTTCACACGCTGGAGAAACATGTAAGTCAAAGGGTGGTGATACAGGGGGGCTAATGTGTACCAACTGGATCAGGACTACGTCAATGTGTCCACTTCTATCAGATCTGATAGATCACAGATAGACATGAAACCAGTTCATGATTTGATAAAGGAAGACCTTAAACACATGGGCTTACAATCTAATTTCACAGCCTTTCTCAACCTTGATAACATAGAAAACCCTTTGGAATAACTTTCAGGTTTCTAAGGGGCTCATGCTACTAAATTATTTAATTAGCGCATGGATAGGATTTCGCTCCTTTCACACCTATATGTGTGTATGTGTATATATACATATATGTGTGTGTGTATATATACCCCTATACAGAAGTTCAGATGTCATGCCTGCCTCCAAAGACGTCCACAAAAAAGCCCAATAAACGCCTGAAACAAAAACGCCCAGGTGTGAAAGGAGCGGAGCCACTACCCTGCTCTACTGCAATTCTAAGACAAACGATCTTTTTCTTCTGGCGGTCACCCTGACATAGATGAGTTCTGTCACCCTGGCATAGTAGTCAGAGTCAGTTCACCCTAAACTACATTACAGTCACCCTGACACTTAACACTTTCCCTACAGAAACTAGATTATTGAATCTAACCATAGTGGTATATAGTACCCTAACTACACTGCATATCCCTTTCCTCACACTAATAATTGCTAAATGACACTTTTGCAGCAGGAGTAACAGAAATGCTTCAACTCTCTTCCACAGCCCCTGTATTACAGTGCTAGCGATTTGGCGGGGCTATGTTATATACTGGGGGGCGTATTCACTACTGATAGGCCTCTGGACCCCCTAGTCACTCCAATCACATTCCTAGCATCCTCCTGCCCCCTCAATTGGCTTTTACTGATGTTTCTGGTCCAATCACTGGCTTTTAAAGCCCAGCTCCTGTCCCATTGCATTTTGGTTGGTTCTGGTTGCCGAATTTCGAACAGTCAATGTTCGGGTCGAACCGATGGTCGACCCAAACCGTTCGATCATCCCTAGTGATCAGTGGGAAGAATGCTCCTTACATTGGTGATTAGTGGGAAGAATGCTCCTTACATTGGTGGCCAGTGGGAAGAATGTTCCTTACATTGGTGGTCAGTGAGAAGAATGCTCCTTACATTGGTGGCCAGTGGGAAGAATTCTCTTTACATTGGAGGTCAGTGGGAAGAATGCTCCTTACATTGGAGGCCAGTGGGAAGAATGTTCCTTACATTGGGGATCAGTGGGAAGAATGCTCCTTACATTGGTGGTCAGTGGGAAGAATGTTCCTTACATTGGTGGTCAGTGGGAAGAATGTTCCTTACATTGGAGGTCAGTGGGAAGAATGTTCCTTACATTGGTGATCAGTGGGAAGAATGTCCCTTACATTGGTGGTCAGTGGGAAGAATGTTCCTTACATTGGTGGTCAGTGGGAAGAAGGAGGAGGACACACCCAAGGAGCTCTCTGAGAACCAGCTCTTTTCAAGCCTGGGCCTTGCTTGCTAGCTTGGCCCAGGAACAATGCCTGATCCTGGGGGAGGCCCTGGGAGGGACCCCCCTGATGACACGGGGCCTAGTGAGGAGGAGGTGGAGGACCTGTCTGTGGGTCCAGGCCCCGATGAGAATGCGGATGTCTTCAGCCAGAAGGTTATCAATCGTTTTAGGGCGATTGGAAGAGCTGAAGAAAAGCTTAAAGTTTTGAAGGCTGAACATAAATCCTTCAGAGCCAAATACTGCCAGGCCTGGAGTAAAAATCGTACAGCCATGAAGCCTGAGTTACAGGATCTGGAAGATAAGGTAAAGAAACAATCTTTATTGTTGGAAAAGTTGAAAGATAGAAGCGGAGTGTTTAAAGAAAAATTTGATAATGAGAGGAGATTTGCCAGCCAAGCATGAGCAAGTTCTGTGGATCAGCAGCCTCAGTTAATGGATGACCAGGCTCCATCTGCCTCTGCACCTCTCCCCCCATGCCAGAACTGGGAATCGCCAGCGGCAACCAGCCAGGGGGTTGAGAGTGGGCATGGATCCCTGACATTTATCCAGGAGATGGAGTCACCCCTGAGAGCAGATAAGTTTGCATTCACTGATGATCCATCAGAAATCCTTGTGGATGGGCAGAGGAGATACAAACCAGCAAAGCCAGTACTGGTGGAGAAATCCCAGTATACCATGCTGCCATCCAACATGTCTGCCCCACCTGCTGTAGTGGATGGTGTCCCAGGTGAGAAGGAGCTTTGCCTACAGCTACCTATTGGAGATTCTGCTGTGAACACAACCAGTACAGACATGCAGGGAAAATCCCTGACCGTGAAATCCCCGGACCATCAGGTGAATGTGGATGGACCTGCATCTAACACCCCAGACATGGATTTTGCTGGTCTGGCTGAGACCAGTAGTCCCTCTGAAAGCAAAATGGCTGCCAGCTCCAAGGAGTCTGTTTCACTTTCACCAGAGCTTCCCAGTGTTTCGGGGCTGATTGACCAGCTGATTGCTGGTGGGGGAGGGGATCAGCATGCTGCTGTATTTGGAATGGAAGCAGCCATGGAAGTTACCTGCAGTGTTTTACCTGCAGCTGTGCTAGAACAGAATGCTATTTCCACAGCTGAAAACCCTGTCCTAGTGGAAGAGAAGATGACAGCTGAAACTCTTACCAGTGCAGCACCAACTATGGATTCTGCTGTGAAGACAACAAATATCCCAGCAAGTATTAAAAATGACAATAATCATAAAGCAATGAATGTGGTGGGTGGTGGTGAAGGGGATAATATTGCTGGGAAAAATAGAAACGACATTTCTCCCCCTGCTCAGCAGAGGAAAGATTTATCGATTGTACAGATCAATCCCGGATCTGTACAATCGTTATCTGTTATGTCTGTGTCGGATGTTTCAAAACAAACTGATGGATTTTCTGCTGGGAGGAGTGTTGGAAGCTATGCTTCAGTTTTGGGGAGTCACACCAGGGTGGGTGGTGGGGTTTCGGTTAATAATCGCAATTCAAGGAGGTTTGTTGGGAGGTTGGTTAGTGGGTATAGGAGGAGGAATGTGGTTCAGTTGCAGTGGGAGGGCGATGGAACGCCGCCAGTAATGGGGAGAGTGGCCGAGTTGGTCTTGGAAATGGGGTTTAAAGCCTGTGACATTTTTGCTTTGATTTGCCCGGTGGGAAGTTATGAATTTGATTTATCGTTTGTGAAACCTGAGAGTTTGGATCTCTTTTGGGAGAGATTTAGGAGGTGCAAGGGCCTTCAGCAGTGGAGTGGTTTGGTGCCAAAGATGATCTCAAGACAGCCTCTGATAAAGTCGGTGACCATCTTGGTGCGTAACGAATCCATACCAGAGGCTGATTTATTAGTATGGCTACGCCGATATGGCGAGGTCCTCACTCCACTGCGGAAGGTCCTTGATGAGCATGGGATATGGACAGGGGCCTGGACAGTGTCACTAAAATTGGGGGTGCTGGGCGATGTAGTTCAGCACCTTCCCTGCTCAGCCTTTCTGGGTAGGGATAGGCTGACCATTTTCTACCAAGGTCAGCCTAAGGTGTGTAATAAATGTGGTGATAAAGGCCACTTTGCATCGTCCTGCACCCACAAGAAGTGCTCACTGTGCCAGGATTTAGGCCATTTGGCCAGAGAATGCACCCAGATTCGGTGCAATTTGTGCCAGCAGCTGGGTCATCCATATAGCCAGTGCCCAGAGGCACTGCATAACTTGCCAGGATTGGAGACTGAGCTGCAGAGGCTTGATAAAGAAGATGAAGCAGCTGAAGTTAGAGAGGAAACTGTTGCCCCTCCTGTGTCTGTTGTGTCAGATTCTGTTTCCCCTAGTGATGTGGTCCCTGAGTCTGTCCCTCCTGTTGTTCCTACATCTACTGTGCGTAGATCCTTCAGACTAGCGGAAGCTGCTGGGGGGGCGGGTATAGTGGATCTTCCCCCTCGGCCTACTCCACCTCCAGTCCCTGTCTCTCGACACCGCAAACGCGGCCAAGAGGGTGCAGGGGTGCTGGATGGTGGTGGGGTCGATGGGGTTGAGGGAGGGGTGTCCATGTGCCATGTCTCACCCTCTGTTGTGGAGGATTCGGATGATGAGGGGTGGGAGAGGACAAGGAGGAAGAAAAAGAAGAAGAGGAAGACCAGTAAAGCGGTCATTTCTTCCTTACAGTTAGAGCCAGGAGAGGTTCCTCTTGGCAACACATTTTCGGTTTTATCAGGGGAGGAGTTAGTATCCGATTTATCTACTTCTTTATCATCTATGGATGAGGGGGAGTCACATAGTGTAAAGAGAGCTGTTTTGGGTGATGAGAGTGTGGTGGAGGTTAAGAAACGACTACCCCAATCATCCTGATGGCAGTGCCCGCTCTGATAAAGGTGGCGACCATTAATGTCGCCAGCATGAAATCTGCAAGAGCTCGTGATATTGCCTTATTTTTGCTCAGTGAGTTTGATGCTGAGATTTTATTTTTGCAAGAGACCTGGCTCAATACTTTGGCCGATGTCCATCTAGCAAAAAGGGAGTGGAGATGCGGTCCCTCCTTTTGGTCTCTTGCGGCTGAGCCTTGCAGCGGAGTAGCGGTTCTTTTTAAAACCGATATGGTAACATGTCGGCGGGTAATTGAGGTAGAAATGGGGAGATGCATGGTCTTAAACGTCTCTGTTAGGGGGCAGGACCTGTGCCTCATCAATATCTATGGACCGCAGTCAAAATGGGACAGGAAATGCCTCTTCACAAAGATCAAGCCCTTCCTTTTTACATCCCAGCAGGTTGTCTTTGGAGGTGACTTTAACACCATAATTAGGCCTGAAGACAGGAGGGTCTCCATAGACAGGCTGGGTTATGATAGCGTTTTTCTTAGAGATATGGTTAGACAAGCAGGCCTGGTAGGTGTGCACATTAAGCACTGCCCTGGCAGCACGGGATTCACGTTTCAGAGAGGGAATAGTCAGAGTAGGATAGATAGGTTTTTTTTAAAGGAGAACTCTGCTTTCTCAGCTCCTGAGTTGAGGGCGGTGGAGTTCTCTGACCACTGTATGCTGTCTGTGACTCTGAATGCCTCGGACACTCCACCCAGGGGAAGGGGTACCTGGAAACTGAATTCGGCTCTCCTGGAAGATGTAGAGGTAAGACAATCCTTTGAGGATTTTTTTCAGGCACAGGTTTCTATTCTGGACTTTTGCAGCAGTAAGTCAGAGTGGTGGGAGCTTGTGAAACAAAGGGCGATTGGACTTTTCAAGGCCATAAGTAAGAAGATGCAGCTTGGTATGTATATTGCCTACCAGCATTTGCGGAGGAAGCTTGATCGTCTTGTCTCGTATGGAGGAGATCCAGGGGAGATCTCGGAGGTAAAGCTTCTTCTTAGGAAGTGTCAATACGACCGGCATGCCTCCTTGGTTCTGGAGAGAGATTATGGGAAATATCACTCGCCTGATCCTTACCAGAACTGTAAGCAAGGCATAGCAGTTAAGACGGTCATAGGTCTGAGGGATAGTACGGGTTCCCTGGTTAAGTCCAGATCAGGGATCCTGGAGATCTTCAGGTCATATTACGCAGACCTTCTGGGAAGAAAGGACCTTAGTCGGGACAGGATGGAAAGCTTTCTGGATTCTACTCCAGGATTGGGAAATGGTACATTGCCTTTGATGGATTTGACAGAACCAATTTCAGCGGATGAGGTAGTTCGTGCTATAGAGAAGCTGGCTACCAAAAAGTCGCCTGGGCCAGATGGGTTGACAGCTGAATTTGACAAGTGTTTTAAGTCCATTCTGGCTCCCTTTTTAGCGGAGGTTTATAACAGCTGTTTAGAAGAGGGTTCTCTCCCTCCCTCCATGAGGCAATCCGCTGTGATTCTTCTGTCAAAAGGTAAAGACCCCTCAATAATTGAGAACTGGCGCCCCATCAGTCTTCTCAATGTTGATAGAAAGATCTTGGCGAAGATTCTTTTTTGGCACTTGTCGTCAGTAGCAGGCGATTTGTTGTCCAATCATCAGCACTGCTCGGTCCAGGGCAGAAGTACCTTTTCAGCAATTTTAGCTGTCCAGGAGGCTTTGGAGCGATGCAGGGCTGCTGGATGGAGAAAGTACTTGCTGGCATTGGATCAGGCGAAGGCTTTTGATCGAGTCAATCATGAGTACCTGTATTTGCTACTTGGTAGATACGGCCTGCAGGGGAGGTTTATTGATTGGCTGAAAACATTATATAAAGGGGCTGAGAGCTTCCCACTTGTTAATGGTTGGGTTGGACGGCCTTTTGAGGTTGGCTCTGGTGTGCGCCAGGGGTGTCCTTTGAGCCCCCTGCTATATGTATTCGCAATCGACCCCTTCATAAGAAGGTTAGAGAGTGGATCGTTGTGTGGGGTGCCTTTGGGCATTGCTGGTGTGCCGCCTTTGAAGGTCGTGGCCTATGCCGATGATGTGTCTGCTATTATCTCTGGGATGGAGGAGGCGCAGGAGGTGGTCTCTGTGATAGAGCAGTACACTGAGGCTTCTGGCTCTAAAATCAATCATGAAAAGAGTGAAGTTTTCTGGATGGGTGAGGAGGGTGAAAGCTTCGAACTTCCGGATGCCTTCCCAGAGCCCCAGCAGGAAATTAAAGTGTTGGGCATCAAATTTGGTCCTGGTGACTATGGTCATCGAAATTGGGAAAGCAGGTTGTTGAATGCCAATGCCAAGGTGGCAAGCTGGAAGAAATGGAAACTTTCCTTGAGGGAAAGGGTTGACTTGATTAAAACTTACCTGATCCCAATCTTTTTATATGTCAGCTTTGTCTGTATCTTGCCGGAATCTCTCTATGCAAGGGTGTACAGCTGCTTTTTCCAACTGTTATGGGGAAATAGGCTGAACCTGATCAAACGCAATGTAACTTACCTGTCCAGGCGGGAGGGTGGTCTAGGAATGGTCAACCCTATAGTTTTCTTTTCTCTGCTTTTTTTAAAGTATAATCTTGGTAATATGTTAGCAGAGACCCCGCCGGGATGGGTGGGTATTTTTCAATCTTGGTTTAGGCCTTTTCTGCGATGCTGGGAAGATGGCGGGCCAGTGAAAAGTCTGAGAGTCCGACATGGCAAGCTTCCGGCTTATGTTGCCCCGTGTCTGAAAATACTTAGGCAGTGGCAGGTGACAGTGGGGGATATCAAGTCCCTCCCCAGAAAGCTTCTGGAGAAGAGGATTTTGGGCTCTGCTTTCAGTGTGTCGCTGACCTTAAGGGATTGCCCAGGCCCCGTAATGAGGGAGGGGTTGCGTTTAATTAACTTAGGAAGAATCCCTTTGAAGTTTAGGGATCAAGCCTGGCTCGCTTTCCATGGAAGGCTCTATGTGAGAGGGAACCTGAAGCATCGCCCTGTGGATGATCGGGATTGTCCTAGAGCGGAGTGTGTTGGTAAAGTGGAGTCTATGGACCACTTTTTGCTCCGGTGTCCCTTTAACATAGAGGTGTATAAAAGGGTGGGGAGGGCTCTAGGCATCCCCTTTCTCTATTGCATGAGTTATGCAGAGTGGGTGTACGGGGCATTCCCGACTCGCTGGGATTTTGATTTGGATACACTTTTTCTAGTTAGTATAGTTGTCCGTTACTTCACGTGGAATGCACGGTGCCAGATTACCCTGCGGAAGAAAGTCCTCCCTGTCGAGGTGGTGGTGTACGATATTCTTGGTGAGGTTGGGAAGATTCGGGGTCTTGAGAAGGGCAGGGAGCCTCGAGCGGTCTGGATAAGGGCGTGGAGGAATATCAGACCTGCTTTTGGTGAACTGTCCATCTCTGGGTAAAAACCTTTTTTCCTATGCTATTTCTTTCACGCCCTTAGCTTTTGTTGGTTAATATCTTCGTTTTTGAAGAAGGGCTGCATGCATAATGGGGGTGGTTTTGTTTCTTGACCTCGCAGGTTTGATGTCTGGTGTGGTGGTGTGAGTCTTATTAAGATAATTTTTTCCGGTAATGATGTGTTTCATGATGTGAGTTTTGTTTTTGCTGTAAAGGCAGTCTTTATTTGAGAGCAGAATTTGCTATGTATTTTTTTCCCCTTTTCATGTAAATATGTATATATTTATTTATGTATATTGATTTTATGCTTATTGATTGCAAGACTTTTAATAAACAAAATTGGGAAGAATGTTCCTTACATTGGTGATCAGTGAGAAGAATGCTCCTTACATTGGTGGTCAGTGGGAAGAATGTTCCTTACATTGGTGATCAGTGAGAAGATTGTTCATTACATTGGTGGTCAGTGAGAAGAATGCTCCTTACATTGGTGGTCAGTGGGAAGAATGTCCCTTACATTGGTGATCAGTGATAAGAATGTTCCTTACATTGGTGATCAGTGAGAAGAATGTTCATTACATTGGTTGTCAGTGAGAAGAATGCTCCTTACATTGGTGATCAGTGGGAAGAATGTCCCTTACATTGGTGATCAGTGAGAAGAATGTTCCTTACATTGGTGATCAGTGGGAAGAATGCTCCTTACATTGGTGGTCAGTGGGAAGAATGTCCCTTACATTGGAGGTCAGTGGGAAGAAGGAGGAGGACACACCCAAGGAGCTCTCTGTGAGATCCAGCCTTTTTTCAAGCCTGGGCCTTGCTTGCTAGCTTGGCCCAGGAACAATGCCTGATCCTGGGGGAGGCCCTGGGAGGGATCCCCCTGATGACACAGGGCCTAGTGAGGAGGAGGTGGAGGACCTGTCTGTGGGTCCAGGCCCTGGTGAGAATGCGGATGTCTTCAGCCAGAAGGTTATCAATCGTTTTAGGGCGATTGGGAGAGCGGAAGAAAAACTTAAAGTTTTGAAGGCTGAACACAAATCCTTCAAAACCAAGTATTTCCAGGCCTGGAGTAAAAATCGCACAGCCATGAAGCCTGAGTTACAGGAATTGGAAGAAAAGGTAAAGGAACAATCTTTATTATTGGAAAGGCTGAAAGATAGAAGTGGAGCATTTAAAGAAAAGTTTGACAATGAGAGGCGTTTTACCAGCCAAGCATCAGCAAGTTCTGTGGATCAGCAGGCTCAGTTAATGGATGACCAGGCTCCATCTGCCTCTGCACCTCTCCCCCCATGCCAGAACTGGGAATCACCAGCGGCAACCAGCCAGGGGGTTGAGAGTGGACATGGATCCCTGACATTCATCCAGCAGATGGAGTCACCCCTGAAAGCAGACAAGTTTGTCTTTTCTGATGATCCATCAGAAATCCCTGAAGATGGGCAGAGGAGATACAGGCCAGCAAAGCCAGTACTGGTGGAGAAATCCCAGTATACCATGCTGCCTTCCAGCATGTCTGCCCCACCTGCTGTAGTGGATGGTGTCCCAGGTGAGAAGGAACTGCATATTGCAGTTATTGCTGAGGAGAAATCCGGTGCAGACATGCAGGGTAAATCCCTGACAGAATCACCAGATTGTGAAAGAAAGGTGGATGGACCTGCATCTAACACCCCAGGCATAGATTTTTCTGCTCCTGCTGAGACCAGTAGTCCCTCTACAAGCAAAATGGCTGCAAACTCCAAAGAGTTTGCTTCAGCTGAGTTTCCCAGTGTTCCAGGGTTGATTGACCAGCTGATTGCTGGTGGGGGAGGGGATCAACATGGTGTTGCAAGTGGAATGGAAGTAGCAATGGAAATATCCTGCAATGCTTTACCTGCTGCTGTGTTAAAACAGGATTCTATTTCTACAACTGAAAACTCTGTCCCAGTGGAAGAGAAGATGATCGCTGAAACTCTTACCAGTGCAGCAGCAGCTATGGATTCTGCTGTGAAGACAACAGGAATAATAAATATCCCAGCAAGTATAAAAAATGACATTAATGTTAAAGCAATGAATGTGGTGGGTGGTGGTGAAGGGGTTAGTAATGCTGGGAAAAATGAAAATGTTATTTCTCCCCCTGCTCAGCAGAGGAAAGATTTGATTGCACAGATCAATCCCGAATCTGTGCAATCGTTATCTGCTAAGTGTGTGTCAGATAATTTAAAAAAAACTGATGGATTTTCTGCTGGGAGGAATGTTGGAAGCTATGCTTCAGCTTTGGGGAGTCGCACCAGGGTGGGTGGTGGGGATTCTGTTAATCACAATTCAGAGAGGTTTTTTGGGGGGCAGGTTAGTGGGTATAGGAGGAGGAATGTGGTACAGTTGAGGTGGGAGGGGGAAGGAACCCCAATAGTAAGGGGGAGGGTGGCTGAGTTGATTTTGGAAATGGGGTTTAAAGCCTGTGATATTTTTGCTTTAATTTGCCCGGTGGGGAGTTATGAATTTGATTTATCGTTTGTAAAACCTGAAAGTTTGGATCTCTTCTGGGAGAGATTTAGGAGGTGCAAGGGCCTTCAGCAGTGGAGAGGTTTGGTGCCAAAGGTAATTTCAAGGCAGCCTTTGATAAAGTCGGTGACCATTCTGGTGCGTAACGAATCCATACCAGAGGCTGATTTATTAGTATGGCTACGCCGATATGGCGAGGTCCTCACTCCACTGCGGAAGGTCCTTGATGAGCATGGGATATGGACAGGGGCCTGGACAGTGTCACTAAAATTGGGGGTGCTGGGCGATGTAGTTCAGCACCTTCCCTGCTCAGCCTTTCTGGGTAGGGATAGGCTGACCATTTTCTACCAAGGTCAGCCTAAGGTGTGTAATAAATGTGGTGATAAAGGCCACTTTGCATCGTCCTGCACCCACAAGAAGTGCTCACTGTGCCAGGATTTAGGCCATTTGGCCAGAGAATGCACCCAGATTCGGTGCAATTTGTGCCAGCAGCTGGGTCATCCATATAGCCAGTGCCCAGAGGCACTGCATAACTTGCCAGGATTGGAGACTGAGCTGCAGAGGCTTGATAAAGAAGATGAAGCAGCTGAAGTTAGAGAGGAAATTGTTGTTGCCCCTCCTGTGTTTGTTGTGTCAGATTCTGTTTCCCCTAGTGATGTGGTCCCTGAGTCTGTCCCTCCTGTGTCTGTTGTGTCAGATTCTGTTTCCCCTAGTGATGTGGTCCCTGAGTCTGTCCCTCCTGTTGTTCCTACATCTACTGTGCGTAGATCCTCCAGACTAGCGGAAGCTGCTGGGGGGGCGGGTATAGTGGATCTTCCCCCTCGGCCTACTCCACCTCCAGTCCCTGTCTCTCGACACCGCAAACGCGGCCAAGAGGGTGCAGGGGTGCTGGATGGTGGTGGGGTCGATGGGGTTGAGGGAGGGGTGTCCATGTCCCATGTCTCACCCTCTGTTGTGGAGGATTCGGATGACGAGGGGTGGGAGAGGACAAAGAGGAAGAAAAAGAAGAAGAGGAAGACCAGTAAAGCGGTCATTTCTTCCTTACAGTTAGAGCCAGGAGGGGTTCCTCTTGGCAACACATTTTCGGTTTTATCAGGGGAGGAGTTAGTATCTGATTTATCTACTTCTTTATCATCTATGGATGAGGGGGAGTCACATAGTGTAAAGAGAGCTGTTTCGGGTGATGAGAGTGTGGTGGAGGTTAAGAAACGACTACCCCAATCATCCTGATGGCAGTGCCCGCTCTGATAAAGGTGGCGACCATTAATGTCGCCAGCGTGAAATCTGCAAGAGCTCGTGATATTGCCTTATTTTTGCTCAGTGAGTTTGATGCTGAGATTTTATTTTTGCAAGAGACCTGGCTCAATACTTTGGCCGATGTCCATCTAGCAAAAAGGGAGTGGAGATGCGGTCCCTCCTTTTGGTCTCTTGCGGCTGAGCCTTGCAGCGGAGTTGCGGTTCTTTTTAAAACCGATATGGTAACGTGCCGGCGGATAATTGAGGTAGAAATGGGGAGATGCATGGTCTTAGACGTCTCTGTTAGGGGGCAGGACCTGCGCCTGATCAATATCTATGGACCCCAGTCAAAATGGGACAGGAAATGCCTCTTCACAAAGATCAAGCCCTTCCTTTTTACATCCCAGCAGGTTGTCTTTGGAGGTGACTTTAACACCATAATTAGGCCTGAAGACAGGAGGGTCTCCATAGACAGGCTGGGTTATGATAGCGTTTTTCTTAGAGATATGGTTAGACAAGCAGGCCTGGTAGATGTGCACATTAAGCACTGCCCTGGCAGCAGGGGATTCACGTTTCAGAGAGGGAATAGTCAGAGTAGGATAGATAGGTTTTTTTTAAAGGAGAACTCTGCTTTCTCGGCTCCTGAGTTGAGGACGGTGGAGTTCTCTGACCACTGTATGCTGTCTGTGACTCTGAATGCCTCGGACACTCCACCCAGGGGAAGGGGTACCTGGAAACTGAATTCGGCTCTCCTGGAAGATGTAGAGGTAAGACAATCCTTTGAGGATTTTTTTCAGGCACAGGTTTCTATTCTGGACTTTTGCAGCAGTAAGTCAGAGTGGTGGGAGCTTTTTGAAACAAAGGGCGATTGGACTTTTCAAGGCCATAAGTAAGAAGAAGCAGCTTGGTATGTATATTGCCTACCAGCATTTGCGGAGGAAGCTTGATCGTCTTGTCTCGTATGGAGGAGATCCAGGGGAGATCTCGGAGGTAAAGCTTCTTCTTAGGAAGTGTCAATACGACCGGCATGCCTCCTTGGTTCTGGAGAGAGATTACGGGAAATATCACTCGCCTGATCCTTACCAGAACTGTAAGCAAGGCATAGCAGTTAAGATGGTCATAGGTCTGAGGGATAGTACGGGTTCCCTGGTGAAGTCCAGATCAGGGATCCTGGAGATCTTCAGGTCATATTACGCAGACCTTCTGGGAAGAAAGGACCTTAGTCGGGACAGGATGGAAAGCTTTCTGGATTCTACTCCAGGATTGGGAAATGATACATTGCCTTTGATGGATTTGACAGAACCAATTTCAGCGGATGAGGTAGTTCGTGCTATAGAGAAGCTGGCTACCAAAAAGTCGCCTGGGCCAGATGGGTTGACAGCTGAATTTTACAAGTGTTTTAAGTCCATTCTGGCTCCCTTTTTAGCGGAGGTTTATAACAGCTGTTTAGAAGAGGGTTCTCTCCCTCCCTCCATGAGGCAATCCGCTGTGATTCTTCTGTCAAAAGGTAAAGACCCCTCAATAATTGAGAACTGGCGCCCCATCAGTCTTCTCAATGTTGATAGAAAGATCTTGGCGAAGATTCTTTTTTGGCGCTTGTCGTCAGTAGCAGGCGATTTGTTGTCCAATCATCAGCACTGCTCGGTCCAGGGCAGAAGTACCTTTTCAGCAATTTTAGCTGTCCGGGAGGCTTTGGAGCGATGCAGGGCTGCTGGATGGAGAAAGTACTTGCTGGCATTGGATCAGGCGAAGGCTTTTGATCGAGTCAATCATGAGTACCTGTATTTGCTACTTGGTAGATACGGCCTGCAGGGGAGGTTTATTGATTGGCTGAAAACATTATATAAAGGGGCTGAGAGCTTCCCACTTGTTAATGGTTGGGTTGGACGGCCTTTTGAGGTTGGCTCTGGTGTGCGCCAGGGGTGTCCTTTGAGCCCCCTGCTATATGTATTCGCAATCGACCCCTTCATAAGAAGGTTAGAGAGTGGATCGTTGTGTGGGGTGCCTTTGGGCATTGCTGGTGTGCCGCCTTTGAAGGTCGTGGCCTATGCCGATGATGTGTCTGTTATTATCTCTGGGATGGAGGAGGCGCAGGAGGTGGTCTCTGTGATAGAGCAGTACACTGAGGCTTCTGGCTCTAAAATCAATCATGAAAAGAGTGAAGTTTTCTGGATGGGTGAGGAGGGTGAAAGCTTCGAACTTCCGGATGCCTTCCCAGAGCCCCAGCAGGAAATTAAAGTGTTGGGCATCAAATTTGGTCCTGGTGACTATGGTCATCGAAATTGGGAAAGCAGGTTGTTGAATGCCAATGCCAAGGTGGCAAGCTGGAAGAAATGGAAACTTTCCTTGAGGGAAAGGGTTGACTTGATTAAAACTTACCTGATCCCAATCTTTTTATATGTCAGCTTTGTCTGTATCTTGCCGGAATCTCTCTATGCAAGGGTGTACAGCTGCTTTTTCCAACTGTTATGGGGAAATAGGCTGAACCTGATCAAACGCAATGTAACTTACCTGTCCAGGCGGGAGGGTGGTCTAGGAATGGTCAACCCTATAGTTTTCTTTTCTCTGCTTTTTTTAAAGTATAATCTTGGTAATATGTTAGCAGAGACCCCGCCGGGATGGGTGGGTATTTTTCAATCTTGGTTTAGGCCTTTTCTGCGATGCTGGGAAGATGGCGGGCCAGTGAAAAGTCTGAGAGTCCGACATGGCAAGCTTCCGGCTTATGTTGCCCCGTGTCTGAAAATACTTAGGCAGTGGCAGGTGACAGTGGGGGATATCAAGTCCCTCCCCAGAAAGCTTCTGGAGAAGAGGATTTTGGGCTCTGCTTTCAGTGTGTCGCTGACCTTAAGGGATTGCCCAGGCCCCGTAATGAGGGAGGGGTTGCGTTTAATTAACTTAGGAAGAATCCCTATGAAGTTTAGGGATCAAGCCTGGCTCGCTTTCCATGGAAGGCTCTATGTGAGAGGGAACCTGAAGCATCGCCCTGTGGATGATCGGGATTGTCCTAGAGCGGAGTGTGTTGGTAAAGTGGAGTCTATGGACCACTTTTTGCTCCAGTGTCCCTTTAACATAGAGGTGTATAAAAGGGTGGGGAGGGCTCTAGGCATCCCCTTTCTCTATCGCATGAGTTATGCGGAGTGGGTGTACGGGGCATTCCCGACTCGCTGGGATTTTGATTTGAATACACTTTTTCTAGTTAGTATAGTTGTCCGTTACTTCACGTGGAATGCACGGTGCCAGATTACCCTGCGGAAGAAAGTCCTCCCTGTCGAGGTGGTGGTGTACGATATTCTTGGTGAGGTTGGGAAGATTCGGGGTCTTGAGAAGGGCAGGGAGCCTCGAGCGGTCTGGATAAGGGCGTGGAGGAATATCAGACCTGCTTTTGGTGAACTGTCCATCTCTGGGTGAAAAGCTTTTTTTCCTATGCTATTTCTTTCACGCCCTTAGTTTTTGTTAGTTAATATCTTCATTTTTGAAGAAGGGCTGCATGCATAATGGGAGTGGTTTTGTTTCTTGACCTCGCAGGTTTGATGTCTGGTGTGGTGGTGTGAGTCTAATTAAGATTATTTTTTCCGGTAATGATGTGTTTCATGATGTGAGTTTTGTTTTTGCTGTAAAGGCAGTCTTTATTTGAGAGCAGAATTTGCTATGTATTTTTTTTCCCCCCTTTTCATGTAAATATGTATATATTTATTTATGTATATTGATTTTATGCTTATTGATTGCAAGACTTTTAATAAACAAAATTGGGAAGAATGCTCCTTACATTGGTTGTCGGTGGAAAGAATGTTCCTTACATTGGTGATCTGTGGGAAGAACACTCCTTACATTGGTTGTCAGTGAGAAGAATGCTCCTTACATTGGTGGTCAGTGGAAAGAATGTCCCTTAGATTGGTGGTCAGTTGGTAGAATGCTCCTTACATTGGTGGTCAGTGGGAAGAATGCTCCTCACATTGGAGGTCAGTGGGAAGAATGTCCCTTACATTGGTGATCAGTGGGAAGAATGTTCCTTACATTGGTGGTCAGTGGGAAGAATGTTCCTTACATTGGTGGTCAGTGGGAAGAATGTTCCTTACATTGGTGATCAGTGGGAAGAATGTTCCCTACATTGGTGGTCAGAGCGAAGAATTTTCCTTACGTTGGTGATCAGTGGGAATGATTATTTTATTGTGTTCAATAAGTTCAGCTAAAAAATCCTAGACTTAATACTACTTTAAGTATTATTTTATAAACAGTAGGCCTTACCAGTTTGGTGGGCAAGGGTGTGGTGGTAAGGAGAAACCGCAGGTTTAGGGTAGGCTGCTGGAAGTTCATTCCAGAAGGCCCACATGGGAAGAAAGTTTTCCCTCCTGAACTCCCCAATTTACTCCTCAATAATAGCTTTGGTTTATCATGTGATTGGCTTGGCAGCTTTGTGGGTTAAGGGGTCTTTATGGGTCTGTGAAAAGGTGGGGTGGTTAAAAAAGTTGGGGCCTATCTGCTGGTGTGGTGCACCCCGTGGATGCTAAAAATTTTACCAAGGGCTCGGTTCCTGGGAAGTCAAAAATAGTCAAATCTGGAGGTGTCCTCAAGCCAATGGGATGCTGCGCCCTGTGGGTGTTAAAAATTTTAACAGGGGCTCGGTTCCTGGGAAGTCAAATATAGTCAAATCTGGAGGTGTCCTCAAGCCAATGGGATGCTGCTGCATGCAAGGGTGGATCCTAGTGAAGCCTTCTGGCTAGTGGACATCAAATGACCCCTTCTTCTAAGCCCACGAATACCAGCAACAGTGTATCTTTAAACTGGTAATTGTTTTGTGGTTGAATAAAGGGGTGCTGTGGCCTTGAAGTCTACGTCACCCAGTCCTGGTGTTTACTGGGAGATGGTAATTAAGGAATTGTTATTGCAAAATAAAGTGTTGGCTGTCACCGGAGTATTGCTTAGACATAATTAATTTGTTAATCAAAATTTAATCTACCTTTATTGCTTTATTGAAATCTAATAATGCCGGTCAATGCAAAGCAAATTACATTTCAGTGACACAAACGTCCTACAAAATTTTCTGTTTGTTCGGTGAGGCTCAACTCCCAACAGAGGAGCTCACCCAGAATACCAAATACAGGAATCAAGCTGTGCCTCCTTGTAAAGTTAAATTTAAAAGGCCAGTTCACCCAAAGGTTATATTTTAGTTTTAGGTGGAGTATGCGGGTATACCAGCCTCCGTCAGTCTCTTCTGCTTTTGACACTTCTGGGAGTGTCATATTGCTTGTGTCTCCCACCCCCACTCTGTGGGCTCCATCCTCCATTACCAACATTAACGTAGGACACAGCAATAATGTAGGGGCGGAGGAAGGAAATATATATAGTCTAATAGGAGCACCAAACAAAAGGGCAGATGGTTCAAAACCTTTCCATAATGATATTAGTTCACAGCAGGATATCATTAAATATTCAACGCGTTTCGGAGGCCCAACAAACTCCTCCTTCTTCAGGACTTAGGTGTTGTGGGTGGTAGGACTCAAAAAAGGGCACAAGAATAATTTGTAATTTCATAAGACTGAAAGAAGGCTTAATAACCAGGAATAGTTAGTAGGTATCTTGAAACTTGTAATAGTTAGGGGAGGTGTCTTGTAACTCTTAGACACTAATTGCTGATTATTCCTGGTTATTGAGCCTTCTTTCAGTCTTATGAAATCACACATTATTCCTGAGTACTGTGCCATCTTTGAGTCCTACCTCTTACAACACCTGGGCCCTGAGGAAGCATGTTGGTGGTTTTATGTTATCCTGTATTATCATGAAAAGACTTTGTACTTTCTGACCTTTTGAGCTCTCATTAGACTGCGTACATATGGAATCTCAGTTCTGGGCCCATTTTTTAAGGGGCTTTTCTTTTTTATAGACAGAAGCCTCACTGGAGCCATTGATTGACTGATAATTCATACTCAGCACTTTGTCCTTAGGTTTGGAGGAAGGAACCACGGCACACAGTGGGCTGACACAGGTATACTACCCTACTAGAAGTATAGTAAATCAAAGACATTAATAGAGGCCGCAGTCCCAGAGGAGAAGGAACGTAAGAGACATGAGCCACCAGAGAGGGGAATACAATACCTTTTGTATTACAGAGAATGTACGGGAGATAGGGAACACGGGACACTGGAGAGAATTGTATAATGCCTCTTCTATTACAGAAAATAGAGGAGAGGTAGGAGACCTGGGATACCAGAGAGGGGAGTACAATACCTCTTCTATTTCAGGGAATGGAGGGGAGGTAGGAGGCATGGGATACCAGAGAGAGGAGTATAATACCTCTTTTATTACAGGGAACAGAGGGGAGGTGGGAGAAACGGGAGACTAGAGAAGGGAGTATATTATCTATTGTATTATAGGGAATGGAGGGAAAGTAGGAGACATGGGAGACCGGAGAGAGGAGTATAAAAACCTCTTCTGTTACAATGAATGGAGGGGAGGTAGGGGACACAAGACACTGGAGAGGGGAGTAAAAAACCTCTTCTATTACTGGGAACCGAAGGGGAGGTAGGAGACACAGGAGACCGGTGAGGGGAGTATAATACCTCTTCTATTAGAGGGAATGGAGGGGAGGTAAGAGGCATGGGATACCAGAGAGGGGAGTATAATACTTCTTCTTTTACAGGGAATAGAGTGGAGGTGGGAGGCACAGGAGACCGGAGAGGGGAGTTTAATATCTATTCTATTACAGGGGATGGAGGGGAAATAGGAGGCACGAGAGACCGGAGAGAGGAGTTAAATCCTCTTCTATTACTGGGAATGGAGGGGGGAGGTAGGAGACACAGAGGACCCGGGATGGGAATATAATATCTCTTCTATTATGGAGAATGGAGGGGATTTAGGAAACATGGGAGACCAGAGAGGGGGTATAATATCTATTCTATTACAGGGAATGAAGGGGAGGTAGGAGACATGGGAGACCAGAGAGGGGAGTATAAAACCTCTTTTATTACAGGAGATGGAGGGGATGTAGGAGACACAGGAGACCGGTGAGGGAAGTATAATATTTCTTCTAATACAAGGAATAGAAGGGAGGTAGGAAACACGGGAGACTGGTGAGGGGTGTATATTATCCCTTCTTTTACAAGGGATGGAAGCGAGGTAGGAAACACAGAAGAACAGTGAGGGGAATATAATATCTCTTTTATTGCAGGGAATGGAGGGGAGGTTGGAAATACAGCAGACCGGAGAGGGGAGTATAATACCTCTTCTTTTACAGGGAATGGAGGGGAGGTAGGAGACACAGGATACTGGAGAAGGACGTGTGACAGACCCAACCAGGACAGAGGTAGGAGACACTGGACACTGGAGAGGGAAGTATAATACCTCTTCTATTACAGTGAATGGAGGGGAGGTAGGAGACACTGCACATTGGAGTGGGGAGTATAATACCTCTTCTATTACAGGGAATAGAGGGGAGGTAGGAGACACAGGAGACTGGTGAGGGGAGTATAATACCTCTTCAATTACAGGGATTGGAAGGGAGGTAGAAGACACAGGACACCAGAGAGGGGACTATACAACCTCTTCTATTATAGGGAACCAAGGGGAAGTAGAAGACACGAGACACCGGAGATAAGTATAATATCTATTCTATTACAGGGAATAGAGGGGAGGTAGGAGACACGGGAGACCGAAGAGGGGAGTGTAATACCTCTTCTATTACAGGGAATGAATGGGAGGTAGGAGACACGGGAGACCGAAGAGGGGAGTATAATACCTCTTCTATTACAGGGAATGGAGGGGAGGTACAAGACACAGAACACAGGAGAGGACAGTATAATACCTCTTCTATTACAGTGAATGGAGAGGAGATAGGAGACAATGCACACTGGAGAGGGGAGTATAATACCTCTTCTATTACAAGGAATGGAGGGGAGGTAGGAGACACAGGGCACCAGAGAGTAACTTTTATTACAGGGAATGGATGGGGAAATAGGAGACACAGAACACCAGAAACTGCAGTATAATACCTCTTCTATTACAGGGAACAGAGGGGAGGTAGGAGACACGGGAGACAGTGAGGGCAGTATAATTCCTCTTCTTATGCCATGAAGTGCCATTTTAAGAACAGGAAGTTAAGGGAAATCTCCCCCCATGGGACACAGCTTGTTCTCAGATATAGTTTCAAAATATTTCATTAAAAAAGGAAAATACAGAGAAGGAGTTGGAGGCGCTGAACCTAATAATAGAGCCTTAAGGAATGGAGGAGATGTAGGAGACATGGGAGACGGTGAGGGCAGTATAATGCCTCTTCTGTTACGGGGAATGGAGGGGAGGTAGGAGACACGGGAGACGGTGAGAGGAGTATAATACCTCTTCTGTTACAGGGAATGGAGGGGAGGTAGGAGACAATGCACACTGGAGGGGGGGAGTATAATACCTCTTCTATTACAGGGAATAGAGGGGCGGTAGGAGACACAGGACACCAGAGAGGGGAGCATAATACCTCTTCTATTACAAGGAATGGAGGGGAGGTAGGAGACACAGGACACCGGAGAGGGGAGCATAATACCTCTTCTATTACAAGGAATGGAGGGGAGGTAGTAGACACAGGACACCGGAGAGGGGAGTATAATACATCTTCTATTACAGGGAATGGAGGGGAGGTCGGAGACACAGGACACCGGAGACAGGAGTATAATACCTCTTCTATTACAGGGAATGGAGGGGAGGTAGGAGATACAGGACACCGGAGAGGGAAGTATAATACCTCTTCTATTACAGTGAATGGAGGGGAGGTAGGAGACACTGCACATTGGAGTGGGGAGTATAATACCTCTTCTATTACAGGGAATAGAGGGGAGGTAGGAGACACAGGAGACTGGTGAGGGGAGTATAATACCTCTTCAATTACAGGGATTGGAAGGGAGGTAGAAGACACAGGACACTGGAGAGGGGAGTATATTAACTCTTCTTATACAGGGAATGGAGGGGAGGTAGGAGACACAGGACACCAGAGAGGGCAGTATAATACCTCTTCTATTACAGGGAACGGAGGGGAGGTAGGAGATACAGGAGATGGTGAAGGCAATATACTACCTCTTCTATTAAATGGAACCAAGGGGAAGTAGAAGACACGAGAGACCGGAGATAAGTATAATATCTATTCTATTACAGGGAATAGAGGGGAGGTAGGAGATACGGGAGACCGGTGAGGGGAGTATAATACCTCTTCTATTACAGGGAACAGAGTGGAGGTAGGAGACACAGGACACTGGAGAGGGGAGTATATTAACTCTTCTTATACAGGGAATGGAGGGGAGGTAGGAGACACAGGACACCAGAGAGGGCAGTATAATACCTCTTCTATTACAGGGAACGGAGGGGAGGTAGGAGACACAGTAGATGGTGAAGGCAATATACTACCTCTTCTATTACAGGGAACGGAGGGGAGGTAGGAGACACGGGAGACTGGTGAGGGGAGTATAATACCTCTTTAATTACAGTGATTGGAAGGGAGGTAGAAGACACAGGACACCAGAGAGGGGACTATACAACCTCTTCTATTACAGGGAACCAAGTAGAAGTAGAAGACACAGGAGACCGGAGATAAGTATAATATCTATTCTATTACAGGGAATAGAGGGGAGGTAGGAGATACGGGAGACCGGTGAGGGGAGTATAATACCTCTTCTATTACAGGGAACAGAGTGGAGGTAGGAGACACAGGACACCGGAGAGGGGAGTATAATACCTCTTCTATTACAGGGAACGGAGGGGAGGTAGAAGACACGGGAAAAGGTGAGGGCAGTATAATACCTCTTCTAATACAGGGAATGGAGGGGAGGTAGGAGACACGGGAGAAGGTGAGGGCAGTATAATATCTCTTCTAATACAGGGAATGGAAGGGAGGTAGGAGACACGGGAGAAGGTGAGGGCAGTATAATACCTCTTCTATTACAGGTAATGGAGGGGAGGTAGGAGACACGGGTGACGGTGAAGACAGTATAATACCTCTTTTTATGCCGTGAAGTGCCATTTTAAGAACAGGAAGTTAAGGGAAATCTCCCCCATGGGACACAGCTTGTTCTCTGATATCATTTCAAAATATTTCATTAAAAAGGAAAACACAGAGAAGGAGTTGGAGACGCTAAACCTAAAAATAGAGCCTTAATAAATGTTCTCACCTGCGACGGTTGGCTGCTGAATAACATTTCAATAAGCACAGAGGTTTCTTGGAAGTGAGGATAAATGACGGGGATGCAGGTGTGTGAGGAAGTAAAGGAATAAGATTTATTTAGTACATATGTTCCACACACTGAAGAGCAGCCGGGCCTCTTCGCCAGGAGGAAGATTAACAAACACGGTGTCGGCCGAGGGCCCGGAACAGCTAACCCGAACCGAACGTGACTAATAGCCGAACGCAAGAAAGTCTTAAATCTCTGGGAAAAAACTGCAGGAGAAATTAACATTTCACAAGATAAGAGTTAATTATTTCCAATGTGCTGAAGCAGATTGACAGGTTAATCAAACGAGAGAACAGGAGGGCTCGCTCGAATCTCATTATTATTCCAACGTTCTGAATCGGGAACCGCCATCCCCCCATCGACTCATCCCGGAGGGATGCATTTTATCTTAGAGGGCTTATATTTATTATACGGAAGGTAGAATGGATTCACACTGATAATGCCTTTTTCAATGAAAACAATGAGGAAAAAGCATTTATAGTGATGTTCTTCCAATCTGCGTTTCTGAAATCCTTTTAAGTTTGGTGGACTGATTAATAAAAATTATTACTTGTATGCAATGCATGATAAAGTTAGATAAGGGGTTTCTTGGTTTCTTTTTTTTTTTTTTCGCCATGGTTAGGGGGGGGGGGCCTGTTTCAATGACAACCATCTATAAGAAAAGTCCCCCCCCACTCAGAGATTCCTTTTCATTCTGTTGTGTCTCGGGGTCAGGAAGTAACACTCCCTGACATTGACAAAAAAAAAAAGTGTATTACCTGGATCTGGTTAAAAGTTAGGTTTAAGGATTGGGATTAGGTATATATCGTGATGACGTCACCACATGACGAAACGCGCAAGACAGAGTCTGTGGTATGTCATCACGTACAAGATATAAGATTTGAGGATCTTTTTTCTTACATTTGTGATTCTTTTACTTCAGTGCAAATCTTTTAGCTCAATAAATTATATTCCCTCATACTACACCATGAGGCTGTTCATTTCTGTATCTTCTATGAGCGGAGCATTTTAGTGAGATGAAAGTTTGTGGACCAGATGAAAAAATGCTATTTGATCGTGCTATAAAGATCTGGATGACCAAATGGTCCTCATATCAGGGTACCTTTTGTATATGCTGGGCTCACAATGCTACAGTATCACATGCATTCATCTACAAATTACCACACAAAGGTGTGCCCTAATTTGCTGCGGTGCCATTCATTCTTAACCCCTTGGAGCCTTAAGGCCATGTGGCTACCGTGATTGGCTGTCACGGTGGTCACATGATCAGAAGGCTCTCTCAGCACAGCGCCTTTTGCACTAATAGACGCAAGCATGCGGCCACTCGGCGCCAAGGCCCAGCTGCCAAGAGGCCGCATATTTGCGTGCGGTCCGCACCAAGGAGTTAATGGCACCCCAACGCATCATGCCAATGAATATGGCATGATTGGCAAGGGTTGTGGGGAAGAGGCCCATTTGCTCATTTACATAAAAGTACTTTTTTTTTTGTGTGTTTTGGTGCATTAGGCAGCCCATATAAATGAGATTACCACAAAAAAGGTGTGCACTGGTGCCCTGCGGTGCCATTAATTCTTAATGGCACACCAACGTACTATGCTAACGGATGTGCTTTGTAGCACACCATAACACACAGTTGTCCGCAGCCATACATTGTGGTGCCTACTCATTCAAGTGAGGGAGGCCTGGTATCTGGTATCAGATTCTGATAAGCCCCCCACCCTAGACCCCCACACCACTGGCCAGGGTTGTGAGGAAGAGGCCCTTGTGCTCATTTACATAAAAGTACATTTATTTGGTGTGTTTTGGTGGATTAGGCA
This sequence comes from Pelophylax lessonae, assembly GCF_965119305.1. Classification (NCBI taxonomy): domain Eukaryota; kingdom Metazoa; phylum Chordata; class Amphibia; order Anura; family Ranidae; genus Pelophylax; species Pelophylax lessonae. The sequence goes on along the minus strand of NC_138769.1, from coordinate 737,514,847 downwards.
GCTCATTCAAATGAGATTACCACAACAAAGGTGTGCGTTGGTGCCCTGTGGTGCCATTCATTCTTAATGGCACCCCAACGCACCATGCTAATGAATGTGCTTGGTAGAACACCATAACACACAGTTGTCCACTACCGTGCATTGTGGTGCTTACACATTCAAGTGGGGGAGGCCTAGTATCTGGTATCAAATTCTGATAAGCCCCTACCCGCAGACACCCACAAAAATTGGCTAGGGTTGTGAGGAAGAGGCTCTTGTGCTCATTTACATAAAATTGCCTTTTTTATGTGTTTTGGTGCATTAGGCAGCCAATTCAAATGAAATTACCACAACAAAGGTGTGCATTGGTGCGCTGTGGTGCCATTCATTCTAAATGGCACCCCAACGCACCATGCTAATGGATGTGCCTTGTAGCACACCATAAAACACAGTTGTCCACTACTGTGCATTGTGGAGCTTACTCATTCAAGCAGGAGGGGACCTGGTATCTGTTATCAGATTCCAATTAGGCCCCCACCCGCAGACTCCCACAACCACCAGCCAGGGTTGTGAAGAAGAGGCAACCTAAAGTGCCCTTCTTTGGTGAGTTTTGGTGCATTAGGTAATCTATTCAAATGAACCGGCTGGATTAACACAATGCGTGTCAATGTGCGGCATAGTGTGTGCCAAAAAGCACGGTTTACCGCATCCCAACAAGGTGAAACCATCCTAAAGGAAGCTCCAAGTGTCCCCTATTCACACCATCGCAAACTACTATACTTTATTAAAATAAAACTTAATGACAACATATACTACTTGCTGTTTAGATTGCCAATGCCATAGGTGAAGGAGATAATCACACCATAGGCCCCCAAAGGCTTTAAAGGTGAGACCTTCATTGATTGGATGACCAAAAGTCCCTTGGAGCCCAAAGTTCCGGTTTAGAGAGACCAATGCCCATTTTCTTTTAGACTACTTATTATCAGTTCATTATTAAGCCAGGCGAAGTAAATGTTCTGCCCTCAGATCGAATGATGGGGTGATATGGTAGAATGGATTTAACTTATCTTGGCTGGTTGTGCTCAGATTTATGGCTCCAAAAATATTACAGCTAGAAAAAGAAACTTATAGTAAAGTCCATAATTTTTTTAGGATGGGGTGGTGATTTTTTTTTTTTCCTTGTATTTGGCCGGTTGACCACTTTCACTGGGACTAATCATGAAATGGATGGAAAATCCAAAATGATGAGTTTTCTACAGACCAGGAATAAAGGGGAAAACTTCCAAAGGGGATGCTGAGGGTTTTGGATCTACATGTACTTAGTACAGGATGTTATTAAAACATACAGTATTGCAAGAGTGAGTACAAATTACAGTACATTGGATACAGTATATTTAAATAACATGGATATTATATAATTATATATATTATAGTCTTCTAGTATTCCGACAGATAGGAGCTTCAGAAAACAAGAGGCAGATGGCTTTCTATGGCTGTACTACATTACATATTGGGTTCTGCAGAGACATCTGGAGGCATCATTGTAACACGGTCCCTAGATGAATGTGGGAAACTTCTGCTACGTCTGGAGATTTCACCATCAATATGGTGCCTTTCTAAAACCGAGATATTCTTTCTGTTTTACAGATGGTGGTGGCGTGCAAGCGGGTGCTGGCTGTCCAGAAGCTCCAGCCGTGGCCCCAAGTCAGCCTGTCAACTGGTTCCTCTGAGAAATCACTAACCAAACCTGAACCTGTGCCAAGCGAAAGCTACGACGAGTTGGATCGCAAGATCCTCCAGTTATGTGGTATGGATTACAAAGTTATGTGGTATGGATTACAAGTCTGATGGGCTGAACCACCTGCTGGATTTTAACATTATTTTTGCACTTATAATATTATTTATTGGGTTAATATTGTGCAGTGTGGAAAAGGAGGATTAGAATAAGACACAAAGTAATAGAATATACTGTAAATTACATATAAAATAAAAAACCTTACTCCAGTTGGGTTTTTTGGCCTATCCCATGAAATACATTGATGACCTTCAGATGTGCACTTTATCTTCATTGATTGTGATAATGAGGCTGAAGATGATTTGGCAATTCTCTTATTTATATATAACCAATCATAATTCATAAAACAAGGTTTTAAACCAATCTCACCAATTTATTTAGTAGAAGTTGATCACGTTCAACTGTACTTGTTCTGTAATGTTGAAGACGTTGTGTAGGTTCTCCAAGCTTCTTCTTAATTTCCAATAAGTATTTGGTCAGTCAACATCTTCACATTCCATGGTGATTGGATTAAGGTGTGTGTGACGGAACTGTCCCACACCCCCCTTGAGCGCTTCCATCAGTATACCGTTTCCTCCAGTCTGAACATAGATATCAGATATTATAGTCGCATAACATACAAGACTAGACAACAAATAGCTTGTGTGAGATCTGGAACCCTTTATTGAACAAACTCACACAGAATATATATCCCATGGGAGGACAGCCTTCTCATGATTATTTTACCCTAACAATACTAACTGCACACAGGAAAATAATTACCATAGCTAAACATCAAGTTATTTAAACTAACCACCTGGACAATTAGGGATCTCATTCCAGGTAGGCTTGCCGGCATCAAGCTCATGAAGTACAATACACATTATTACAAGTGTCAATACATCCCCTAGCAGAAACTAGGTGAGTTAATTAGCAATTAGCAACTACTAGCTGACAATGATTTAATTAACATGCTAATTAACTCAGCACTAAAACCAGCCTGGGTGACCAGACTCCCAGCAAAAAGGCTAAAACAAAGTACATTACACATTATCCTAAGTATAAACACAGAACACCTTGTTAAACAGACAATAGCAGGAGACCCCTATAGCAGACTGTCCGGCTCCTACCTACAATAGTCTATGAGGCCAAGCTCATGCAATGTTCCATCATTCTGATACAGAGAAATTAATGTATCATAGAGTTCTTGAGGGAAATTGTTGATAAATATTACTATCCCAGTTGAAGTAATCCAAACCACATTCCATTAAGTAGGTTTCCATCATATTCTTGGTCACCCTGTGCCCCTAATAGACACAGGGTGACTTACACATAAGAGGGGTCTGAGGAGCTGAAACAAGAGTTTCCTGACCTCTCTTAGGTAAGCTGGGTTCCACGAGTCTCCCACCCAAAGTGACTCCCATCACATCTCTCCCCTAACACAGTTGGAGACCCCAGACGGGTTGACTTTGAAGTTAGTCCGTAGTTCCAGTCCCCCAATGCCGTACCGTTACAAACAGACTTTACAATCACTTTAAGTAGACCAGACCTTGATGATTTGTTGACATTTTGTGGTTTGAGCCTTGGTAAAATAATACTTCTTTGCTAGTTTTGGATGGAGTAGCAAACTTTTAGATCCTCTGTTAAATTTTTATTGGTATTCATCTGGAATAATTTAGTAAAATCTTTGAGTATTATTTTTTTTTCCAAACAAGTAAATCTTTGAGTATTTTAAAAATATTTATCAAAATTAAGAAAATATAGAAAATCTTTTTTTTTTTTTTTTAACCAAAATAATATATTTCTAGTCAAACACCACCTTCGTTTAAAGCGTAGGTTTGCCTTCAATAAAGACTTTTGGAGAACCCCCCTATGAAAGTATGCATTTAACCACTTCAGCTCTGGAAGATTTACCCCCCCCCCCTCCCCCTTGATGACCAGGCCATTTTTGCAATACTGCGTTACTTTAATTGACAATTGTGCGGTCATGCGATGCTGTACCCAAATAAAATTGATGTCCTTTTTTCCCCACAAATAGAGCTTTTTTTTTTGGTAGTATTTGATCACCTCTGCAATTTTTATTTTGTTGTGTTATAAACAATAAACGCCTGACAATGAAATTGTAAAAAGAAAAACAATATTTTCTACTTTCTGCTATAAAACACATCCAATAAAAAAATGTATTTGATTGGATTGCGCAAAAGTTATAATGTCTACAAACTATGGGATATATTTATGGAATTTTTATTTATTTTTTACTATTAATGGCGGCGATCAGGGACTGTGATTTTGCGGCGGACAAATCGGACACTAACTGACACTTTTTTGAGAATTAGTGAATAATACAGTGATCAGTGTCAAAAATATGCACTGTCACTGTACGAATGACACTGGCTGGAAAGGGGTAAACCCCAGCAAAGTATGATCCCATTTGCTCCAGCTGGGAAAAAATTCCTTCCTGATCCCCCGAGAGGCAATCGGATATTCCCCGGATCAACTTTACCTATAAATATTAGTACCCAGTTATATTATGTACAACTAGGAAAGAATCCAATACTTTTTTAGAGCAATCTAGTGAGCTGACCAGAACCACCTCTGGAGGGAGTCTATTACACATTTTCACAGCTCTTACTGTGAAGAAACCTTTCCGTTTTCGGAGACGAAATCTCTTTTCCTCTAGACGTAAAATATACCCCCTTGTCCTCTTTGATGACCTTAAAGTGAACAACTCAACACCAAATTCACTATATGGACCCCTTATGTATTTATACATGGAGATCATATCCCCCCTTATGTATTTATACATGGTGATCATATCCCCACTTATGTATTTATACATGGTGATCATATCCCCCCTTATGTATTATACATGGTGATCATATCCCCCCTTATGTATTATACATGGAGATCATATCCCCCCCTTATGTATTTATACATGGAGATCATATCCCCTCCCCCCCTTATGTATTTATACATGGAGATCATATCCCCCCTCATGTATTATACATGGAGATCATATCCTCCCTTATGTATTTATACATGGAGATCATATCCCCCTTATGTATTTATACATGGTGATCATATCCCCCCTTATGTATTTATACATGGTGATCATATCCCCCCTTATGTATTATACATGGTGATCATATCCCCCTTATGTATTTATACATGGAGATCATATCCCCCCCTTATGTATTATACATGGAGATCATATCCCCCCTTATGTATTATACATGTAGATCATATCCCCCCTTATGTATTTATACATGGAGATCATATCCCCCCCTTATGTATTTATACATGGAGATCATATCCCCTCTTATGTATTTATTCATGGTGATCATATCCCCCCTTATGTATTATACATGGAGATCATATCCCCCCTTATGTATTATACATGGAGATCATATCCCCCTTATGTATTTATACATGGAGATCATATCCCCCCTTATGTATTTATACATGGTGATCATATCCCCCCTTAATCTCCTCTTCTTAAGAGAGAATAAATTCAGTTCCTCAAATCTCTCCTCATAGCTGAGCTCCTCTGTGCCTCTTATCAGTTTGGTTGCCCTTCTCTGCACTTTCTCCAGTTCCCTGATATCCTTTTTAAGAACTGGAACCCAAAACTGAACTGCATATTCCAGATGAGGTCTTACTAATGATTTGTACAGGGGCAAAATTCTATCTCTCTCTCTGGAGTCCATGTCTCTCCATATACAAGAAAGGACTTTGCTTTGCTTGCTTTGAAAACCGCAGCTTGGCATTGCATGCTATTATTAAGCTTATGATCTACCAGAACACCCAGATCCTTCTCCGCTATGGATTTCCCCAGATCCTTCTCCGCTATGGATTTCCCCAGATCCTTCTCCATTATGGATTCCCCCAGTTCTACTCCCCCTAGTGTGTATGATGCATGCATATTCTTACCCCCCCCCCCCCCCAGGTGCATAACTTTACATTTATCAACATTAAAACTACATTTCCCCAACTCCCTGGGTCTCACAGTTTAGTGCTGATGCAGGTGAGAGCTACACAGTAATTGGATCTGACACTGACACAAACAGGCAGGGCATTCACAGGCACACAAAGAACTCACCATGCAGCTGGAAGATGTTTTTTAGTTGCATTACTACTCCTACATTTGTGACATGGCACAGAGAAGATGGCAAAGCATGCTTTGGATGCTGTAAGACCTGGAACAGAAAGTTGCCAGGTTCCTTTGGCGGGTAGGGGCAAGCTAGGTGAACGAATACATGAATATAATGGAATTTATGAGCCATGACACTACGAACTGCAGCCACAACCTGTGATATATCATTACAAGGTGTTGGACACTTTCCTCAGAGATTTTGCTCCATAGTTACATGGTGGCATCACGCAGTTGCTGCAGATTTGTCGGCTGCACAAACATGATGCCAATCTCCCTTTCCACCACATTCCAAAGGTGCTCTTTTGGATTGAGATCTGGTGAGTGTGGAGGCCATTGGAGTACAGTGACCTCATTGTCATGGTGAAGAAACCAGTGGTGAGATGATTGGAGCTTTGTGACATGGTGCATTATCCTGCTGGAAGGAGCCATCAGAAGATGGGGACAATGTAGTCCTAAAGGGACGGACATGGTCAGCAACCATACTCTGGTAGGCCGTGGTGTTTAAACCATGCTCAATTGGTACTAAGGGGGGGCCAAAGTGTGCCAGGAAAATATCCCCCACACCATTACACCACCAGCCTGAACCGGTGATACAAGGCAGGATGGATCCATGCACCAAATTCTGACCCCACCATCTGAATGTCGCAGTTGAAATTGAGACTTATCAGACCAGGCAACATTTTTCCAAACTTCTATTGTCCAATTTTGGTGATCCTGTGCCAATTGTAGCCTCAGTTTCCTGTTCTTAGCTGACAGGAATGGCACCTGATGTGGTCTTCTGTGTCTGTAGCTCATCTGCTTCAGGGTTGGGTGTGTTGTGCGATCAGAGATCGTATTCTGCATACCTTGGATGTAACGAGTGGTTATTTGAGTTACTGTTGCCTTTCTATCATCTGGAACCAGTCTGCCCACTCTCCTCTGACCTCAACAAGGCATTTTCCTCCTGACAACTGCCGCTCACTGGATATTTTATCTTTTTTCCACCATTCTCTGTAAACCCGAGAGATAGTGATGGACGAACATCGGCTGGGGCGGTTCGCGAACGCCAGCCGCAAATTTTCTCAAAAGTCCGCGAACCGCGAGTTCGCGGCGGGTCCCATTGACTTTAATGGGAGGCGAACTTTAAAACCCTTTAGGTCATATTTGCAGCCACAAAAGACGTACTAGCTGTGCACAAATAGTCCCAGCACATGGACAATATCATAACAGAAGTATTGCAATTGAAAAAGTTGCCCTAAATGTTTTATTTATTTTTTTTACTGCAAAAAATATATATTTTTTTTTTTCATAAATCAGCCAGAACTGACAGCAGCCGGTAAATACATTGTCTAATACATATAGGGTCCATTCACACATCTGTGACAACCACTGGATACCTAGCCCTATAGTAAAGAGACTGTAATAGACCCTAAAACGACATTGGAGCGCCTTAACCACTTTACCACCGGAGGATTTTGCTGTCTTACGTCTGGGCCACTTTTTGCGATTCGGCACTGTGCGACTTTAACTGACAATTGCGCAGTCATGCAACGCTGTACCCAAAATAAATTTACGTCCTTTTTTTCCCACAGACAGAGCTTTCTTTTGGTGGTATTTGATCACCTGTGTGATTTTTACTTTTTGCGCTATAAACAAAAAAAAAAAATCGAAAAAAATCGAAAAAATCGAAAAATCGAAATAATAACATTTTGTGTTCTGCTACATATTTTTGGTAAAAAAAATTGCAATAAGCGTATTTTGATTGGTTTGCGCAAAAGTTATTGCGTTTACTAACTAAGGGAAAGATTTCTGTCATGTTTGGTGTTTTTTTTTTTAACCACTTGCCGACCGCCGCACGACTATCTACGGCGGCGGTCAGCCCCTCACAGGCAAAGTGACGTAGGTCTACGTCGCTCGCCTGTGAGGGTTTAGGGAGCGAGCGCGCGCCGCCGGAGGCGCGCTCCCGCTCCCGCGTGGTCACGGACCCCCCCGCGCGTGTGACCGGCGGACCCGATCGCCGCCGGCCACTCTGCGATCGGCGGGGGAGAGGGAGAAAGTCAGGCAGCTTGTGTAAACAAGCTGCCTGTCATTCTCCTCTCTGTATGAGAGATGATCACATGGATCTACTATGTAGATCCATTGATCACTCTGCATACAGTTGAAGCCACAGCCAATCACAGTTAGAATCACGCCCCTAGGGACACACACAGCCCCTCCCTCTCAAATAAAGTTAACCCCTTCACTACCAGTGTATTTTTACAGTAACAGTGCATATATATAGCACTGATTACTGTAGAAATGTCACTGGTAACCCCAAAAGTGTCAAAAATGTCAGTCAAGGGTCCGATCTGTCCGCCGCAATGTCGCAGTACCGCAAAAAAAATCGCAGATCGCCGCCATTACGCGTTAAAAAAAAAAACAACAAAAATGACAAAAATCTTTCCCTTTGTTAGTAAACGCAATAACTTTTGCGCAAACCAATCAAAATACGCTTTTTGCGATTTTTTTTACCAAACATAGGTAGCATAAAACAAATTGGCCGAAAATATTAAAAAATTTTGATTTTTACATTTTTTTTGGGGGGAATTTCATATAAAAAAAAGGGAAAAATATTGCTATTTTTGCAAAATTTACGCTCTTTTTTTGTTTATAGCGCGTGATCAAAAAATCGCACAGGTGATCAAATACCGCCAAAAGAAAGCTCTGTTTGTGGGAAAAAAAGGACGCCAAATTTGTTTAGGTACAGCGTCGCACGACCGCGCAATTATCCGTTAAAGTCACGCAGTGCCGAATCGCAAAATACCCTCTGGTCGTTTAGCAGCCAAATCATCCGGGGCTTAAGTGGTTAACGAGTAATGTCGGCGATCTGCGATTTTTTTTGCGGGACTGCGACATTGCGGCGGACAGATCGGACCCTTGACTGACATTTTTGACACTTTTGGGGGCACCAGTGACATTTCTACAGTAATCAGTGCTATAAATATGCACTGTTACTGTAAAAATGACACTGGCAGGGAAGGGGTTAATTTTTATTGGAGAGGGAGGGGTTAATGTATGCCTGGTGCTTACTGACGTGTGTGGGGGGAGGTGACTGAGTGACACAGGGACAGATCGCAGGTTCAGCTATGCTATGTCTGTCACTTAGGAGATCCGCCCACTTTGTTTACACAAGCGGGCGGATCTCCACACCCGATTCCCCGACGATCGGGGAAGAGCAGCGGTGATCACCGCCACTCCTCCCCTGGCCCGACTCCCGCTGTGACTGAAAACAGCGGGAGCGAGCCTCCGGCGGCGCGCCCACAAGGGGAGGAGTCCAGCGACGTAGGTCTACATCGCTGGACGATAACGAGCCACATTGCCGCAGTAGCAGCAATGTGAGCTGTGAGCGGTCGTAAAGTGGTTAAATGACTTTTGTGGACATTGACATAGCGATTTGTGTGAGATCAAAATTAGCGATTTGTGTGTGACTGCAGCCGATCTCTAACTGCCCCTAAAGCAACCACAGGATACCTGGCCCTCATGTTAAAGAGACTGTAATAGACCCTAAAACGACATTGGAGCATTTTAAATGACTTTTGTGGACATTGACAAAGCGATTTCTGTGCGACTGCAGCCGATCTCTAACTGCCCCTACAGCAACCACAGGATACCTGGCCCTAAGCTCAAAAGATACTAGACCTATACCGAAATACCAGCCCTGGAAAGGACTTTTGTGGACATTAGCAGAGCGATTTGTGACTGCAGCCGATCTCTAACTGCCCCTAAAGCAACCACTGGATACCTGTCCCTTACCTGAAAAGAGACTGTAGAAGGCCTATACCGAAATACCAGCCCTGGAAAGGACTTTTGTGGATCTTCACAGCGCTATATGTGTCTAGCAAACTCTCCCTGATGAGCACAGCAGACCTCTCCCTACACTGGCAGAAAGCGGAATATGAAATGGCCGCCAGATCGGGTCTATTTATAGGGTAGGGGTACTGTCCATGTGCTGGAATGTTTCAATTGGCTGTCCCGTTCCACCTGATGGCTGTGTCATGGGTCAAAGTTCTTCTGAATGAAAAAAAAAAATGGCGGCGCGGACATATTCGCGAACATCGGCAAAAGTCCGTCTTTTTGCGAATTTGCGAACAAGCAAAATTCGCCACGAACCGACCGCCAGGCGAACCGCAAGGCCATCTCTACCGAGAGATGGTTGTGCGTGAAAATTCCAGAAATACTCAGACCAGCCCGTCTGCCACCAACAACCATGCCACGTTCAAAGTCACTTAAGTCCCCTTTCTTCCCTATTCTGATGCTCAGTTTGAATTTTGCCAAGACGTCTTCACCACGTCTAGATGCCGAAATGCATTAGGTTGCTGCCCTGTAATTGGCTGATTAGCAATTTGTGTTACCAAGCAATTGAACAGGTGTACCTAATAAAGTGGCAGGGTGGTGTATGTCTCGATGGAACGTATTTCAGTCCCTGTGAGAATTTATCGAAGAGATATAGAAACTGAGGAGAAACATCAGAACTCAGACAATGTACAAAGAATGTCCACAATCTCTTGTAAATAGGAGCTCCATTTCTATATCACACCTACAACCTTTGATTTTAATAGATTCCTCATAGGGTGAGTGTAAGGAAAAGATATGGCTCTCAACACAGTTATAAACTCGACTGAGAATCACCTGTGTCCGGTAAAAGTCAGAGCACACGTGGTAGACGTCCCGTAAGGTAGACATGAAGACAATATATGGCTCTCAATACAGTTGTAATTCCAGCTGAATAACACAGGCAACCAATATAAATTCAGTATAAATTCAGTGTACTTAAGATCACATGAGATATAATATCAAACGTGGATCGTAAAATGACTTCTGTATCACAGTATATACAGGAGAACAAAGCCTTTCAATAGAATCTGATCATGTAGACCATTTGTCTCCAAACTTTAGCCCACAGGATGAATGTTGCCCTTTGCTCGTTTTTATCCAGCCTTCGGGGCACTATTCCACTCATTGACACCAATGATGGGGCACATTCCTTCCACTGACACCAATGATGGGGCACTATTTCTCCCACTGATACCATTGATGGGGCACAATCCTTCCACTCACACCAGTGATTGAGCACAATCCTTCCAATGACACCAGTGATGGAGCACTATTCCTCCCACTGACACCAACAATTGGGTACTATTTTTCCCACTGAAGTCAACAATAGGACACTATTCCTCCCGCTGACACCAATGATAGAGCACTATTCATCCCACTGACACCAATGATTGAGCACTATACCTCCCTCTGATACCAATGATGGTGCACTATTCCTCCCACTGATACCAATGATTGGGCTCATACCTTCCAGTGACACCAATGATGGGGCACTAATCGTCCCACTAACACCAATGATAGAGCACTATTCCTCCCACTGATACCAATGATGGGGCACTATTCCTCCCACTGGCACCAATGATGGGGCTCATTCCTTCCAGTGACATCAATGATGGGGCACTATTCCTCCCACTGGCACCAATGATGGGGCTCATTCCTTCCAGTGACATCAATGATGGGGCACTATTCCTCCCACTGACACCAATGATAGAGCCCTTTTCCTCCCACTGATGCCAATGATGGGGCATTCTTCCACTGACATCAATGACGGAGCACTATTCCTCCCACTGATACCAATGATGGGGCACTATTCCTCCCACTGACACCAATGATTGGAGCACTATACCTCCCACTGATACCAATGATGGGGCACTATTCCTCCCACTGACAGCAATGATGGAACACTATACCTCCCACTGATGCCAGTGATGGGGCACTATTCCTCCCACTGATACCAATGATGGGGCATTATTCCTACAACTGATACCAATGATTGAGCACTATACCTCCCTCTGATACCAATGATGGTGCACTATTCCTCCCACTGATACCAATGATTGGGCTCATTCCTTCCAGTGACACCAATGATGGGGCACTAATCCTCCCACTAACACCAATGATAGAGCACTATTCCTCCCACTGATACCAATGATGGGGCACTATTCCTCCCACTGATACCAATGATGGGGCACTATTCCTCCCACTGACACCAATGATGGGGCACTATTCCTCCCACTGACACCAATAACGGGGCACTATTCCTCCCACTAATACCAATGATGGGGCACTATTCCTCCCACTGATACCAATGATGGGGCACTATTCCTCCCACTGATACCAATGATGGGGCACTATTTCTCCTACTGATACCAGGGATATGGCACTATTCCTCCCACTAATACTAATGACGAGACACTATTCCTCCCACTGATACCAATGACAGAGCACTATTCCTCCCACTGATACCAATGATGGGGCACTATACCTCCCACTGATACCAATGATGGGGCACTATACCTCCCACTAACACCAATGACGGGGCACTATTCCTCCCACTAACACCAATGATGGGGCACTATTCCTCCCACTGACACCAATGACCGGGCACTATTTCTCTTGCTGAAACTAACAATATGTCAATACGCCCCCTCCTACTGACCTGCTGATGTACTTTTCTTACTTCCACTGACACCCCCCCCCCCCCCTAAAGTAGACCACAATTCGCTATTTTTGCTAAAATTACACTAAAATCATTGTTAGTAGACACATGCATGGTAAAACGTAAAAAAGTCCTGCTAAATTCCTATTAAATATAAAAGCTAAAACTGTATTGAGTTAGTAAAAAAACAGAATATTTGTAAATTTTAAATTGAGCCATTTCGTGAAATGGTGAAAACTGAAGGTACGCAAAACTGTAAAAACAATTTACTCTAAAAATCTGAGGTTATCATTTTTCACCTACAGCTTTGAGAGTTTGTAAAAGATCCCATGAACCATACATTTTATGAAAGCACATGACCAGTAAAATAAAAAGGTGTTCCTGATTTTTTTAGGCCTTGTGATATCTGCGCAAATGTTTATCAATTCTCTACTTTTGCTAAAATTACGATAAAATCATTGTTAGTAGACACATACATGGTAAAACGTACAAAATTCCTGCTAAATTCCTATTAAATATAAAAGCTAAAACTGTATTGAGTTAATGAATAAACAGAATATTTGTAAATTTTAAATCAAGCCATTTTGTGAAATGGTTAAAACTAAAGGTACGCAAAACCGTAAATAAAATCAATTTACTCTAAAAATCTGAGGTTATCATTTTTCACCTACAGCTTTGAGAGTTTGAAAAAGATCCCACAAACCATACATTTTATGAAAGCACATGAACAGTAAAATAAAAAGGTGTTCTTGATTTTTTTAGGCCTTGTGATATCTGCGCAAATGTTTATCAATTCGCTACTTTTGCTAAAATTACGATAAAATCATTGTTAGTAGACACATACATGGTAAAACGTACAAAATTCCTGCTAAATTCCTATTAAATATAAAAGCTAAAACTGTATTGAGTTAATGAATAAAAAGAATATTTGTAAATTTTAAATCAAGCCATTTTGTGAAATGGTTAAAACTAAAGGTACGCAAAACCGTAAATAAAATCAATTTACTCTAAAAATCTGAGGTTATCATTTTTCACCTACAGCTTTGAGAGTTTGAAAAAGATCCCACAAACCATACATTTTATGAAAGCACATGAACAGTAAAATAAAAAGGTGTTCTTGATTTTTTTAGGCCTTGTGATATCTGCGCAAATGTTTATCAATTCGCTACTTTTGCTAAAATTACGATAAAATCATTGTTAGTAGACACATACATGGTAAAACGTACAAAATTCCTGCTAAATTCCTATTAAATATAAAAGCTAAAACTGTATTGAGTTAATGAATAAACAGAATATTTGTAAATTTTAAATCAAGCCATTTTGTGAAATGGTGAAAACTGAAGGTACGCAAAACCGTAAAAACAATTTACTCTAAAAATCTGAGGTTATCAATTTTCTTTTCACCTACAGCTTTGAGAGTTTGTAAAAGATCCCATAAACCATACATTTTATGAAAGCACATGACCAGTAAAAAAAAAGGTGTTCCTGATTTTTTTAGGCCTTGTGATATCTGCGCAAATGTTTATCAATTCGCTACTTTTGCTAAAATTACACTAAAATCATTGTTAGTAGACACATGCATGGCAAAATGTAAAAAAAAAAAAAACAATTTACTCATTTTTCACCTACAGCTTTGAGAGTTTGTAAAAGACCCCACAAACCATACATTTTCTATAAGCACACGACCTACAGAATAAAAAAAAAAGTGCTACTGATTTTTTAGGCACCACAATAGTTGCGCAAATGTTTATAAACTCACTATTTTCACTAAAAATACACTAAAATCATTATTAGTGCACATAAACACAACATAACTTAAAACACTATTGCTAAATTGCTACCAAGGCCTCATTTACACGGGGCGTACTAAAGTGTATGCCCATGGAGGGCCATGTTTACTCATGGGTGTTCTGTACATCCCCATGCAGGCAGTTCTATTAATGTCAATTGAGATGCAGTGGCTGCATGGACAGAGCTGCTGCTCCCAACCTGACATCCGTGTGGGTGTGGTGTGGATGCATGTCCACAAACGCAGACAGTGTAAGTTTATGGACATGCACCCAGACCCACACGGATGTGGAATTGGGAGTAGTGGCTGTGTTTGTGCATTTGCTACATTCCAATTTACATGAATGGGACTGCCTGCATAAGCGTGCATGGAACACCTGTGCATCCCCATGCAGGTAAACGCAGCCACACAGGGGCATATGCAGTAGTATGCCCAGTGGGAACAAAGCCTTGCTTTTTTTCAATTTTTTATTATTTAATTTTTATTTTTTTTACAATTTTAATGTTTATATCTAAACAGATCCCTGACATCTCTTTTTTTCAACAGACAAAGGGACTAAAAACAGTCCTTTTGTTTGTATCCTGGGCTGTACTGTACATGAATGAATAAGAATCTGTATAGAGACTCATATTCATTCACAAAACGGAAGTATAGTAAACACTGTATACTATGCTCCAGTGATGGACACAGGAGCAATCAGTACAGTCGCTCACTATGTCCATTCAAGGAAAGGAAGGGACCTGGCAAACACATGCTTACCAATCTCCGACCCCCCCCCCACCTTACCCCCCCCCCACACTGTTCTCCACCCTGACAACTTCCAGGTGCCCCTGCAGTCGGCGGGAGGGGGGAAGCTGGCCAGCAGCACTACAGGGAGGGGCATTGGTGATTGGGTGGGGGGGGGGGTTTAGCTGTGAGGGGGGAGGTGGAAAGGTATGCGGGGGTGTATTTCTGCCAATTACTCCTCTGTGGCTCCCCAACACCTAAAGTTGGTGGGAGTGCAGAGGAGGTTATCTGGCAGCTGCAGGGAATCCACAATGAATCGGTGTCGATGGTATCACTGCGGGGAAGGGGGGGATTAGAGAGGGGCAGGGGGCAATTTAGTCAACGGTTTGTGAAAAGGGGTGAGCAGGGGGGATAAATGTAGGAGGCATTCCAGAAGCGCATTTGTGATATTGGGCGAGAAGGCCTGGATCAAGGTCTCCGCTCTAGTTCATCCCAAAGGTGTTCCATCGGGTTGAGGTCAGGACTCTGTTCAGGCCAGTCAAGTTCCTCCATCCCAAACTCGCTCACCCATGTCTTTATGGACCTTGCTTTATGGACTGGTCCAAATCATTTGGTGGAGGGGGGATTATATTGTGGGGTTGCTTCTCAGGGGTTGGGCTTGGCCCCTTAGTTCCAGTAAAGGGTACTCTTAAAGTGTCAGCATACCAAGACAATTTGGACAATTTCATGCTCCCAACTTGACCTTAACCCGATAGAACACCTTTTGGATGAATTAAAGCAGTGACTGCGAGCCAGGTCTTCTTTTCCAATATCAGTGCCTGACCTCAAAAACACGCTTCTGGAAGAATTGTCAAACATTCCCATAGACACACTTCTAAACCTTGTGGACAGCCTTCCCAGAAGAGTTGAAGCTGTTATAGCTGCAAAGGGTGGGCCAACTCAATATTGAACCCTACGGACTAAGACTGGGATGCCATTAAAGTTCATGTGGGTGTAAAGGCAGGCGTCCCAATACTCTTGACAATATAGTGTAGATGGTTTCTCAACAGGGGTTCCATAGAACCCTAGGGTTTCTCCAGATGTTGCTAGGGGTTCCTTGAGCAATGAGCAGTTTCTGCAGATAAGTTACCACTGACATTATTAATCTTTTTAGCTAAGGGGCTAATTCCTCCAAATGACCACAAGTGTAAGGAGCATTCTTCCCACTGACCATCACACTAATGCAGGGGTCTCCAAACTTTCTAAACAAAGGGCTAGTTTACTGTCCCTCAGAACTAAAAGGGGCCAGATTGTGGCCAGTGGGAGTAAAAAATGTACTGGTATGAGAGAGAGTAGACAATGACTTTGGCATTGGTAGTCAGTGGAAATAAACAAAAAAGTACACGGGGCCTATGGTTAGCATGAGGAGGAATTGTGCCCCATCATTGGTGTCAGAGGGAGGATTAATTCCCCATCACTGGTGTCAGTGGGGGGAGTAGTGCCCAATCATTGGTGTTAGTGGGAGGAATAGTGCCCCATCGTTGGTGTCAGTGGATGTAAAAATGCCCCATCGTTGGTGTCAGTGGATGGAAAAATGCCCCCTCGTTGGTGTCAATGGAAGAAAAAATGCCCAATTGTTGGTGTCAGTGGGAGGAATAGTGCCCCATGATTGGTGTCAGTGGAAAGATTGGTGCCCCATTGTTGGTGTCAGTGGGGGGAGTAGTGCCCAATCATTGGTGTTAGTGGGAGGAATAGTGCCCCATTGTTGGTGTCAGTGGATGTAAAAATGCGCCATCGTTGGTGTCAGTGGATGGAAAAATGCCCCATCGTTGGTGTCAGTGGTAGGAAAAATGCCCCAAAATTGGTGTCAGTGGGAGGAATAATGCCCCATGATTGGTGTCAGTGGAAAGATTGGTGCCCCATTGTTGGTGTCAGTGGGAGGAATAGTTCCCCACTGTTGGTGTCAGTGGGAGGAATAGTTCCCCAATGTTGATGTTAGTAGGAGGAATAGTAACCCATCATTGGTGTCAGTGGGAGGAATAGTGCCCCATCGTTCGTCAGTGGGAGGTACTGTATAGTGCCCTGTCATTGGTGTCAGTGGGAGGAATAGTGCCCCATCGTTGCTGTCAGTGGGAGGAATAGTGCCCCATCATTGGTATCAGTGGTAGGAATAGTGCCCCATCATTGGTATCAGTGGTAGGAATAGTGCCCCATCGTTGCTGTCAGTGGTAGGATTAATGCCCCATCGTTGCTGTCATTGGGAGGTATAGTGCTCTGTCACATTGGTGTCAGTAGGAAGAATAGTGCCCCATCATTGATATCAGTGGTAGGAATAGTGCCCCATTGTTGCTGTCAGTGGGAGGAATAGTGCCCTATCGTTGGTGTCAGTGGAAGAAATAGTAACTCATTGTTGGTGTCAGTAGTAGGAATATTGCCTTTTATTAGTGGGAAGAACAGTGCCCCAGGGGCCGCATACAGGGAAGTAGAGGGCCGCATTCGGCCCACGTCCATAATTTGGAGACCACTGCACAAATGTATCATGGGTTGTAGATATAGTAATTTTTAGCAGGGGTACTCTTAGACCGGACAGTTATTTTATGGTTCCTCTGTGTTGAAAAGGTTGAGAAAAGCTGAGTTATAGTATTAAAAATAATACATTAATTAAATGTTTAATACTGTAATTGTCTGATACAGTTATAGTATTAAAAAGGAATTACTTAAAAAAAAAATAAAAGAAAATAACACCACCTTAATTTCACCAAAAACCACCGTCTTTTCCAATCCGTTTTGCTCATGCTGCGAAATGAATATCCATCACATACAGGATAAAAAAGTCAAAGTTCTGACCATGTACCTTTTTAATTAAAGGCTTTTTTAAAGCTTATGGTTTCTTTCTTACATTATAATATGACAATTTTTAATGCAGATTGCTCTCAGGGAAGTTCTTTAATAAAGTAAGAATTTTAAACTCTGTGCTTATTGAACTATGCATATTTGAAGGTTTAACCCAAAGTTTTCTGGAGGAGTAAAAATGAATAACGGCATAGGAAAACATATATATATATATATAAGAATATACAACAATGGAATAACGATGGTTTCAATAATTAAGCAGATAAGGGAACCAAGCCAATAAATGATATTGTTTCTAAGGCCTAAGGTTCTTACTATTTCCATCATCTTCTTCTATCTTATACCAGTTCTGCTTCCCTTCCTTGGGGCAATATAAAGAGAAATTATGGTTCAATGTGGGTATCTAGCGTTATGGTTTTTTAAGTTGCCTCTCAATATTAAAACCATGTCCTTACAAAACTTTCAAACTGGATGAATTATGTCAGACTTCTTAAGAAGTTCTTAAAATGTTTTAAAATGTTTTAACCACTTTACCACCGGAGGATTTTGCTGTCTTACGTCCGGCCACTTTTTGCGATTCGGCGCTGTGCAACTTTAACTGACAATTGCGCGGTCGTGCGACGCCGTACCCAAACGAAATTTACGTACTTTTTTTCCCACAAACAAAGCTTTCTTTTGGTGGTATTTGATCACCTGTGCGATTTTTACTTTTTGCGATATAAACAAAAAAAGGGCGTTTATTTTGAAAAAATAACAATATTTTTCACATTTTTTATATGAAATTCCCCCCCAAAAAAAATGTAAAAATCAAAAATTTTTGGCCAATTTGTTTTCTGCTACCTATGTTTGGTAAAAAAAATCACAATAAGCGTATTTTGATTGGTTTGCGCAAAAGTTATTGCGTTTACTAACTAAGGGAAAGATTTATGTCATTTTTGGTGTTTTTTTTTTTAACGAGTAATGGTAGCGATCTGCAATTTTTTTTTGCGGGACTGCGACATTGCGGCGGACAGATCGGACCCTTGACTGACATTTTTGACACTTTTGGGGGTACCAGTGACATTTCTACAGTAATCAGTGCTATAAATATGCACTGTTACTGTAAAAATGACACTGGCAGGGAAGGGGTTAACTTTATTGGAGAGGGAGGGGTTAATGAATGCCTGGTGCATACTAATGTGTGTGGGGGGAGGTGACTGAGTGACACAGGGACAGATCGCAGGTTCAGCTATGCTGAACCCTGCAATCTGTGACTCCTTGTCACTTAGGAGATCCGCCCGCTCTGTTTACACAAGCAGGCGGATCTCCAAACTCGATTCCCCCGACGATCGGGGAAGAGCAGCGGTGATGACCGCCGCTCCTCCCCTGGCCCGACTCCCGATGTGACTGAAAACAGCGGGAGCGCGCCTCCGGCGGCGCGCGAGCGCCGCCTACAGGGGGAGGAGTCCAGCGACGTAGGTCTACGTCGCTGGAAGGAATCGAGCCACTTTGCCGCAGTACAGTCAACGTGACTGGTCGGCAAGTGGTTAAAACCACTTCCACCTAAAACCTATACTTCAGTTCATGTCTTACTTTCATTGCTGTATTAAGCTTAGCTGAAGCAACCTTCTGCTGGTTCTAGTACCTCCCCGCACACTGTAGGTGGCTCTGCCTCTCTCATTTGCAGTGAGATCATCCAGTGGGGGTGTCAGCATCCACAATGCACCCTGTGCACCTGCTTCTCCCTTGTCCCTATTCTGCACTCAGTGGGAGCCACTGGGAGACAAGCAGTCACTGGTAAATACAGAAGCCAGATGTCTGTGTTTACAAGTGTTAGTGGTGAGCAGAGGGCCGAGGGCCCGAGCCAGAGGTGGTGGAACCAAGTTCCAGCTGAAAAAAAGCCCTAGTAATAGGGTTTAGAAGTGTTGGGAGCAGTTTCAGGAGCAATGAGAGATCTGCAGATACACTACATTACCAAAAGTATTGGGACGCCTGCCTTTACACACACATGAACTTTAATGGCATCCCAGTCTTAGTCCGTAGGGTTCAATATTGAGTAGGTCCACCCTTTGCAGCTATAACAGCTTCAACCTTTCTGGGAAGGCTGTCCACAAGGTTTAGGAGTGTGTCTATGGGAATGTCTGACCATTCTTCCAGAAGCACATTTATGAGGTCAGGCAATGATGCGGACGAGGGGGCCTGGCTCGCTGGGGGATAGCCCCTTTAACAGAACCGGGACCCACACTATGTTTGTGGGCTTCCATCAGTATGCAGCTTTCTTCAGTCTTTCCAGCCAACCCCCATACAAAGCTAGCCGACAACTTAGCTTGTTCTGGAACCTTCTCTTTTATTAAACAGTCACCCAGCATTTTTATACAGCATGGGCATCCCCCTCCTGATCAGATTACCACACACAGGTCAGGGGTTGCCTGATTACATTATCATATGCAGATGAAATAGTATACAGAAACATAATTAACCTGAACTAATTACTGTATCTAGCCATCTGGA
The DNA here is from genome assembly GCF_965119305.1 of Pelophylax lessonae. NCBI lineage: Eukaryota > Metazoa > Chordata > Amphibia > Anura > Ranidae > Pelophylax > Pelophylax lessonae. The sequence goes on along the minus strand of NC_138769.1, from coordinate 737,494,593 downwards.
CATAACCAATATGTGAGTTCATTAACAATTAACAATGGCACAGACAGGCTTAACAGAATACACATTGAACCTCAATACAAAGAAAATAGGAAAATACCGCCAGTGACAGATCTGTCTCTGACATTGAAGTACAATACACATTATCATAAGTGTAAACACATAGCCCATTTGAAGTAATCCAAACCATATTCTCAGTGTCCATTAAGTATCTGTCTTTTACTCCCAGTAATGGTGAGTACCATCACAGCCCCTACCTGTTCCAACATGACTGCGGACCAGTGCACAAAGCAAGGTCCATAAAGACATGGATTAGCAAGTCTGGGGTGGAGGAACTTGACTGTTCTGAACTCAACCAGATAGAACACCTTTGGGATGAATTAGAGCTGAGACTGCGAGCCAGGCCTTCTTGTCCAACATCAGTGCCTGACCTCACAAATGCGCTTCTGGAAGAATGGTTAAACATTCCCATACACACAAACCTTGTGGACAGCCTTCCCAGAAGAGTTTAAGGTGTTATAGCTGCAAAGGGTGACCTAACTCAATATTGAACCCTACGGACTAAGACTGGGATGCCATTAAAGTTCATGTGTGTGAAAAGGCAGGTGTCCCAATACTTTTGGTAATATAATGTATGCTGGAACCTGCTGTTGTCTGGTCTAGTCCAGCCAATGTGTTTACTATGCTTCAGTTTTTGAGTGAACAGGGAGCCCATGTACAGAGCACGTCCTGCTCATTCATTCTGCAGTGGAGCTGAGGTTGCAAAGAAAAAGATTGAGGATCTGTGTCCTCAAACTCAAAATTGAAACATCAGAGTTCCGTTTAGATTTCTTATATACAGTATCACTAAACTTTTTTTTTTTTTAGTTTAGCATAGAGAAGAGTTAAATTCCATGTCTGTAGTCAGAGTGAAATATGGTTTTTCCTCCCTATACTTACAAAGCGCTATTTTGTCTTTTCGCAGGGGAGTTGTATGACCTGGATGCGGCATCTCTGCAAATTAAAGTTCTTCATTATGTGAGTATTGAGTATCTGGGTCCTTCTCGTACCTCTGTGTCCTTGTTGTAGCCAAATTAAGCTCAATCTTATGATAAGCACGATATTGAAGGAAACTTGTATAGAGTGTATGGAGGCCAACTCTGCTGACCTCTCCTTCTGAAAATACTATTTGTCAGAGAATGCAGCCTATTCATTCACTAGAGACCGATGACATCACTGAGAATGCAGCCTATCCAATCACTAGAGAGCGGTGACATCACTGAGAATGCAGCCTATCCATTCACTAGAGAGCGGTGACATCACTGAGAATGCAGCCTATCCATTCACTAGAGAGCAGTGACATCACTGAGAATGCAGCCTATCCATTCACTAGAGAGCGGTGACATCACTGAGAATGCAGCCTATCCATTCACTAGAGAGCGGTGACATCACTGAGAATGCAGCCTATCCATTCACTAGAGAGCGGTGACATCACTGAGAATGCAGCCTATCCATTCACTAGAGAGCGGTGACATCACTGAGAATGCAGCCTATCCAATCACTAGAGAGCGGTGACATCACTGAGAATGCAGCCTATCCAATCACTAGAGAGTGGTGACATCACTGAGAATGCAGCCTATCCAATCACTAGAGAGTGGTGACATCACTGAGAATGCAGCCTATCCATTCACTAGAGGGCAGTGACATCACTGAGAATGCAGCCTATCCATTCACTTGAGAGCGGTGAAATAGCTGAGAATGCAGCCTATCCAATCACTAGAGAGCGGTGACATCACTGAGAATGCAGCCTATCCATTCACTAGAGAGCGGTGACATCACTGAGAATGCAGCTTATCCATTCACTAGAGAGCGGTGACATCACTGAGAATGCAGCCTATCCATTCACTAGAGAGCGGTGACATCACTGAGAATGCAGCCTATCCATTCACTAGAGAGCGGTGACATCACTGAGAATGCAGCCTATCCAATCACTAGAGAGCGGTGACATCACTGAGACTGTAGCCTATCCATTCACTACTAGAGACCGGTGACATCACTGAGAATGCAGCCTATCCAATCACTAGAGAGCGGTGACATCACAGAGAATGCAGCCTATTCATTCATTAGAGAGCGGTGACATCACTGAGAATGCAGCCTATCCAATCACTAGAGAGCGGTGACATCACTGAGAATGCAGCCTATCCAATCACTAGAAAGCGGTGACATCACTAAGAATGCAGCCTATCCAATCACTAGAGAGCGGTGACATCACTGAGAATGCAGCCTATCCATTCACTAGAGAGCGGTGACATCACTGAGAATGCAGCCTATCCAATCACTAGAGAGCGGTGACATCACTAAGAATGCAGCCTATTCATTCATTAGAGAGCGGTGACATCACTGAGACTGTAGCCTATCCGTTGACCACTCACAGTTTATTTTATTGCCAGTGACCCATGTGTGTACTGTACTTTACAGTCTATTTACCAATGCAGCTGAACTCTGTAGACAACCTGCACTTTTCCTGTAGAAGTTGACATCTCGGTTGGCAGCTCCACCGCTTCCCAAGCAGCTAATAACCGTTACAGGAGCCGGTGAAATGAAAGAAGTCAATTAGGAGCACAAATCATTGCTAACTCAAAGCTTAAATGTACAATTTCACCGTGGTTCTCCGTACACAAGCATTACAGGTGCCAAGCCGCGACCCTGCAGCCATTTGCAAATTGCTAATTGCACTGTAGCAATTACTGCAGATTAAGAATAATAATATGTGTTATTCCCTTATCGAGTTAGTGAAAACAATCTGTTGGATCTGTGTGTTTACTGAAGGATTAGGCGGTGGTGGTGAAACAGGTCAGGGTGACACCCCCAAAGTACCATGAGAAATGAGATAAGAGCTAGGATGGCTATGGATGGGCCTTCTATCACTGGGAGTGGTGGGCTGGTCAGAGATCTGTCATCCTTATCCAAACTGTGTGTCTCCAGGACCAATGGCAGACCAATGGATGGGATGATTGTATGAAAATATAGGTCTGGTTTCTTAGGGGTTTAATATTCAATATAATTCAGGATTCAGCATACTACTCCCAGACAGAGCTACATGAGGAAGAAGGTTTATTCCATAGTTAGTGTCATGTACCTGGTTAGAGACTAAAGGGCTTCCCTTATGGTTCTGGTCCAAACAACCCTAGATATGGTCATAGGGCATGCAAGGCTCAAGGTGGCATGGGACTTACACCCGGTGCATAAAAAAGTGCACACACGCAAAACGTGAGACACACAAAAAGTGCACAAGGCGTACACATGGCCCTCCTCCGAAGAGGAAGGGCCCTGACCCTGATCCCCCGGGGCGCGAAGCTCCTGACAGGGACTGAGTTACTCACTTAGGTCCGCCCAGCCGAAGCCAGGCAGACCCCGTTCTCCAGGGGGACTGCCGGAACAGCTCACCCCAAGTACTAGGTGGGGCTCCCCCGAATGGAGACCCCATGAGAGAGGGCGAACTAGGCCAGAAGGCCATATCCACCCCCTCCCAAGACTTTCAGGGCAGGCCCGAGGACCTACGCCGTACTAATCGTGCAAAGTGACAGTACAACCAAAAAGGGACAAACGTGAACACACGACAAAGAAAAAAACAGAGTGGGGAAAGGGGAAGTGGAGAAGTGCCAAAGTGCGAGACCTTGACAGGCCCCCCGGCCAGGAATAAAAAATTCCTCTGGTGCTGGCCAAAAGGCCCACCCCAAGAGGCAGGTGCAGAAAAAGTGTGATGGTGCAGTGACCAAGGTGCCGAAAAACTCAGGTGAGCTGCCCCTCACCAGTGAGAATTAAGGCACCCCTGGGCTACCACCCTAGGGGCACGTACACCACGGGCTTCTTCAGACCCGGCCCCCGGCCAGACCCAGTGTAGCCCTATCCTACCAGGAGGCATTAGAACTTTAGACAGCTTAGGGAGAACCTGCCTTCAACTGGGGACAAGCCTTTTGCAAGGCCAGATTCAACCCAGGAGGAAAAGCTCTCCTACCGCCATCCGCCATTCCTTACCAATCACATCCAGGAGCAGTACTAACCGTGGTCACCCGGCTTTCTTGCTCCCTTCAAACTGATAGGGGCAGACCCATTCAAATCAGAAGGCAGCGGACCCATCCGGCTTTCTCTGACAGTGCCTACTTCCCGGTCCTCCAGTTACGCCCAGAGCGCCCCGGTTCATTTCAGCCCCTGCCGATACTAACCATCAAGGTCCATACCAACTGATAAGAACAGATACTACACTTGATCTTAGCCAAAAGGAGATGCTTAAGGCCACGTTGCTGAAGGTCAAAGTTGCTAATGGCTGCTCCCGGAGGTAGTCGGCAAGGTTAGCCTCTAGCTGGCACACAGGAGTCTCAGAAGAGTCACGGAGAGGGACAGCAGCTTGGAGATGGTTAACATCAGTGGTAGGATGATGGAGGATAGGACCAGAAGGTAAGGCCTGGAAGAAAGGACCGTCGGGGTCAAGAGCCAAGCCCAGGTCATGCACAGGTGAGCAAAAGGATCTGGATAGGAGAAATGTTGTCTGGAACCAAGCCAAGGTCAGACACAGATGAGTAGCGTAGTTGGAGATAATGAAGAAGCCAGGAGCCAAGCCAGGGTCACAAGAAGGAAGTCCAGGCAGGGCTGGGACAAGGGTTGGGCACAAGGAGGCAGCTGTCCTGAGCACAGTTTCTTCGCCACCCCCAACTCTCTTCAGTGCTGATCAGTGTATATATAAACCCTAACGATGAACTTCTCCTATTTGTTCCCATTCGGTCTGTTAAATATAGCATTGAAAGCATTTTGTTTTATTTGTTTTATAGCTTCCAAAAATGCCTGTTGATCCTGCCAGAAATTCTATGAGTTGATAACTTCCTATTCTGCTCTCTCTGAGTATTACAGGTCACCTCCTTCCTATGTTATGGAGAAGAGAAGAGGGGCAGGTGTTTGTAACACCTAACATACTTCCTGTACTAGGGTGACAACGCTGCTCCTCTGTACAGTACAGTGAGTAAGCGTTGTCACCCTAGGACAGGAAGTGTGTTACTGGCAGAATGTAAAGGAAAAACTAAAACAGCCACCATATCTAAGGACTGATAAACTGCAATATATTACATTTTTGTTCTTTGGTTTAGTGTGAGAGGGCTGAGTAGAATCCTGCAGTCAGGGGATTGGTTCTACGATGGCAGTTCTGCATTGGGGAAGCTGCTAGTGTCTCAAAACCAAGGAAAATGGACCACATTTAGGAGTAGATGGAGAAGTGTCATTGCCATGGCCACTATAAGACATGATAGGGCCCTGTACAGCCTACCTGGTAGTCCACTCACCCATCTTATCCCTCAAAGGACAAAAAACATTGCATGATATCCAACATAAAAGGATAAAAAATTGCATGATCCAGCCAAGGTGGACACTCATGTTGTAGGTTTGGGGATGGGGCATCATACTTTACTTTGGAATGTTGACAGAAAGCTGCATAGGTGATGGAACCAGAGAGGATAGGACAGGCTGACCATGAATTGGTCACTTCATTGCTGGTGGTCTCATCACAGGAGAGGCAGGGTCACATCGGGTCAGAAGAGTGACCAGGGGCTGGTATGGGAGTACGGCCTATCCCTCTCTGTGGCCCTGGTTTTGGCACCATTCACCAGCCATGTCGGAGAGCAAAGTATGAAGGATGGAAGGTGAAGACGTAAAGAAGGCCGCAGTGAGGGGCAAAAGTAGGGCTCCAATATGGAACAGAAGGTAGACCTGTTTCAATCCAGGTAGACAATGTAGACATGGTCTGACTTCCCCCAGGCTATAGGGATAGAAGTAGACCACACAGATTTGCAAGTTGGACTCAACAAGTTTGCAACCAAACTGTATGGAGGTAGGAGAGGGCAGGAAGAGAAAGTCCTGGGATGGCAGCTCCAGTCCCGACTTGTCTGTAGACGTTCTTCAGAAAATAAGATTTTCTTCCCTTTTCCTATTCTCTCCTCTCCTTTTTTCTCCTCTCTTCACCTTTCTCCTCTTCTCTCTTTTCTTCTTTCGCCTCTCCTCGATTTTCTTCTTTCTCTTATCCTGACTTTTCTCCTTTCTCCTTATTTTTCTCCCTTTCCTCTCCTCTCCTCTCCTCTCTCCACTCCTCTCCTTTCTCCTCTCTTCTTCCCTTTCTCCTACCTTTTTCCTCTCCTCTCTTCTCTCCTCTCCTCTATTCTCTCCTTTCTCCTCTCCTCTCTTCTCCCCTTTCTCCTCTCCTCTCTTCATTCTTCTCTCCTCTGCTCTCTTCTCTCCTTTCTCCTCTCCATTTACTTCTTCTCTTTTCTGCTTTCTCCTCTCCTCTCTTTTCTGTTTTCTCCTCTCCTTGCTTTTCTCCTTTCTCCTTATTTTTCTCCTTTTCCTCCCCTCTCCTCTCCTCTCCTCTCCTCTCCTCCCCTCCCCTTTATCCACTCCTCTCCTCTTTTCTCCTTTCTTCTCTCCTCTCTTCTTCCCTTTCTCCTACCTTTCTCCTCTCCTGTCTTCCTCTCCTCTCTTCTCTCGTCTCCTCTCTTCACTCCTCTCCTCTCTTCTCTCCATTCTCCTCTCCTCTGCTCTTTTCTCTCCATTCTCCTCTCCTCTGCTCTCTTCTCTCCTTTCTCCTCTCCATTTGCTTCTTCTCTTTTCTGCTTTTTCCTCTCCTCTCTGTTCTTTTTTCTCCTATCCTTGCTTTTCTTATTTCTCCTCTCTTTTTCTCCTTACGCCTCTCCTCTCTTTTTCTCCTGTCGCCTCACCTCACTTTTCTCCTTTCTCCTCTCCTCACTTTTCTCCTCCTTTCTCCTTATTTTTCTCCTTTTCTTCTCCTCTCCTCTCCTCCCCTTTATCCACTCCTCTCCTCTTCTCTCCTTTCTTCTCTCCGCTCTTCTTCCCTTTCTCCTACCTTTCTCCTCTCCTGTCTTCCTCTCCTCTCTTCTCTCTTCTCCTCTCTTCACTCCTCTCCTCTCTTCTCTCCTTTCTCCTCTCCTCTCTTCTCTCCATTCTCCTCTCCTCTGCTCTCTTCTCACTTTTCTTCTCTCTATTTACTTCTTCTCTTTTCTGCTTTCTCCTCGCCTCTCTTTTCTTTTTTTCTCCTCTCTTTACTTTTCTTATCTCTCCTCTCTTTTTCTCCTTTCGTCTCTCCTCTCTTTTTCCCCTTTCGCCTCTCCTTTCTCCTCTCCTCTCTTCCCTCCTTTCCTCACTTCTATGTAAATCATCTGGCACTTTTACTTTATTGTCATTTTAATCAGCCTTATAGAAAAGTTTAGTCTCCCGTCATAAATGAATGTGAACTTGGCTAATTTACATATTAATGATACAGAGAAGGTCAACTAAGAGGTGATTCTCATTAGGCGTGCTGCAGGAATAGGAATTCATTATCCTGACATTGCATGTTTTCGGGGGAAATACAGCGCGACACGTTGGGAACATACATGGAGGTCTATAAATTATGAGTCCTAATCTGCTCTTGATTCCATCCCCCACTGCTGCCCTTGTACACCCCAAAACTCTGATACACTGACCAGAATTAGTGTGTTACCTTCTCATTCAAACGCATATGTAAATGTGTGACCATTTTAATGAGGGCCGGTGCTGGGGGTGGGGGGCAAACAGGGAAAGTGCCCAGGGGCCCCAAACCCTGGAGCCCCGGCCCAGGCCATTTTTCCCATCCAGTCTCTGTGTGCACTCACTGCTCACCTGTCAGACCCCCTCAGCAGCATCGGTTGCAGGTCTTTACCTTTTTGCACCCCACCGCAGAGCTCCACTTCAGCTGTTCAGCCAATCAGAAAGCTCTGACCAGTGTCATAACTCTCTGATTGGCTTCACTATTATGAGAACAGATTAATGAACTGCAGGGGTGGGGCTCTGTTCCACAACATGTGACTTCTCACAGATAGATGAGAAATGAGTGCACACGGGGCCGGGCAGAAGAGGGCGTTTCAGCAGGAGGGTGGAACAAAAGGGGCAGGACCTACAACCTATGCTTCTAAAGCAGTTCACAGGGGGATGGGGAGGGGCACATTGGCCTATTCATCTTGGGTACTGAAGGGCTTTGTCCCGTGCACACAGAAACTGACACTGCATGCAATTGTACAGGAGTTTTCTGTTCAGTCTTGCTAAGAATCCTCTTTAGAAAATGCCTTTGGGGCCCTTCCACACATGTATGTGATGAACAATGGACTTTTTTCCCTTAGACTGACCACCAACGCTGAGATTTTCACTTATGGACCACAATTAATGAGTTTTTTCTCCTGCTGACCACCAACACTGAGGATATTTCCCCACATTGGCCACCACATTTATTGATATTTCTACATCCTTCTTTGTACAGAAAAACACATGTAATGGAAGAGTTTAATTGTTGAAAATATCCTTAGTCTTGAGATTTACGTGTCTGGGAGGCTCTGGTGTGTGGCACTTATGGAGTCTGTTGAGGGTACTAGGGCTGCTGTAGTTTTTAAATGTAGTGTAAACAGCGAGTAGGCTCACACCTACCATTTAGAGCATGTGTAGCAAACACAAGGCCCACGGGCCGAATCCGGCCCGCAGGCCGAATCCGGCCCGCCAGGCCGAATCCGGCCCGCCAGGCCTTTTCATGCGGCCCACGTAGTGGCCGCTGCCTGCCACCTCTTTATTACTTTCTTGCACACAAATACATTCGCCGGCGCCGCCTGTGTTTCTGTGCTTGCGCGGCCGGCCGGATTCCATGGCGACATCTCACGCTCCCTCTGTCCTAGCGGCGCCGGCTGATTGAGATGAGAGCATGCCCGGCCGGCCAGTCTCCTGCTCTCTCTCCTCAGTCCCTCTAGTGGCGCCGGCTATTAGTGTCAGTGTTTTTTTTTTTTTTTCTGTAAGTGAGCTGCACCCTGAGAGTGGGCTTTTTGCCCAATACACATGCAGGGGTTGTACCAGAGCTGGGACAGATAGGAAGGTAAGAGAAAGCACAGATGTGAGGTTTTTTTTGGGGGGGGCAGGGTGGGGTGGTGAGGGCTGTGGAGGCAGGTGGGAGGATGGGAGCAGAGTGTACTCCTGAGCCCCGTACTCCGTACCCAGCGCACGTGAAAACTCTGCATGCAACCCCGCACTCCGTACACAACCCCGCACTCCTGAACTCCGCACGCAACCCCGCACTCCTGAACTCCACACGCAGTACGCAACCCCGCACTCTGTACCCAGCGCACTCCTGAACTCCGCACTCTGTACCCAGCGCACTCCTGAACTCTGCACTCTGTACCCAGCACACTCCTGAACTCCGCACTCTGTACACAGTGCACTCCTGAACTCTGCACTCTGTACCCAGCGCACTCCTGAACTCTGCACTCTGTACCCAGCGCACTCCTGAACTCCGCACTCTGTACCCAGTGCACTCCTGAACCTCGCACTCTGTACCCAGTGCACTCCTGAACTCAGCACTCTGTACCCAGCGCACTCCTGAACTCTGCACTCTGTACCCAGCGCACTCATGAACACCGCACTCTGTACCCAGCGCGCTCATGAACCCCATACTCCGTACAACTGGCCCTTTGAGGGCAACTATATTGCTAATGTGGCCCCCAATGAATTTGAGTTTGACACCCCTGATTTAGAGCAATCTTTCTAAACCTTTTCAACACAGAGAAACCCTTGAAATACATTTCCGATTTCAAGGAACCCCTGCTAAAAATGCTATATCTGCAACTTCTGATACATTAGTGTGACGGTCAGTGAGAAGAATGCCCCTTACACTTGTGGTTATTGGGAAGAATTATCCCCTACAGATAGATAAAATGATGAATGGTGTCAGTGGGAAATTATCTAAGAGGCAGAAATTGCTCATTGCTCAAGGAACCCCCAGCAACCTCTGGAGGAACCCTTGGAATCCATGGAACCCTGGTTGAGAAATCCTGGTTTAGAGTATTACAGCCAAACATAGGCAGCCTGCAACTGTTGGATCTTCTCTTTACACAAACGTGCCCCCAGGTCTGCTTCTCTTATATTCTCCTTCCACAGCAGTCCTTAAAGTGTACAGTATGTAAAGCAAAAAAATAAACTTCTCTTATTTACTCCATTTTGGTTTTATGAAAAATACAATCAGAACCTTTGATAGATCTGTTCAATACATGCAAAAAAAGTTAAGAAGACCAGAAGATGGCAAAGTGCAAAGAAGTTGTTGACCCTACCAGAAATCCATTAAATGAATAACTTACTGTAAAGCTACCCCCCCCTCCCCCGTTAGATCGGCTGAAGGTTAGCTGGTTCTTTCCCAAAACTGTGCAAAGGCAGCAGGGGCGTACCAAGGGGTTGGCCAGATTGGCGCCCGCCAGGGGCACAGGCCGAGGGGAAGGCGCAAAAAAATTGGCAGTGTTAGCAGTGATTTTTGCACCCTCCACTCAGCCTGCACCCCCGGTGCCCCCAGGCAGCGTGCGGCTCCAATCCTCTCTCTATGTCACACACTTTCTCTCTCTCTCTCTCTGTCACCCCCCCCCTGTCTCTGTCACCCCCTCTCTCTCTGTCTCTGTCACCCCCTCTCTCTGTCAGCCCTCTCTCTCTGTCACCCCCCTCTCTCTGTCTCTCTCACCCTCTCTCTCTCTCTCTCTGTCACCCCCCCTCTCTCTCTCTGTCACTCCCCCTCTCTCTCTCTGTCACCCCCTCTCTCTGTCAGTCCTCTCTCTCTCTGTCCCCCCCTCTCTCTGTCTCTCTCTCTGTCACCCCCCTCTCTCTCTCTCTGTCACCCCCTCTCTCACTCTCTGTCACCACCTCTCTCTTTCTGTCAAACCCCTCTCTCTTTGTCACCCCCTCTATCTCTGTCACCCCCCTCTCTCTCTCTCTCTCTGTCACCCCCCACCCTTCTCTCTCTCTCACTCCATCTCTTTCTCTCTCTGTCACCCCCATCTCTCTCTCTCTCACCCGCTATCTCTTTCATCCCCCTCTCTCTCACTCTGTCACCCCCTCTCTCCAACAACCCCTCTCACTCTCTCTGTCACCACCTCTCTCTGCCACCCCCTCTCTCTCTCTGTCACCCCCTCTCTCTGTCACTCCCTCTCTCTGTCACCCCCCCTTTCTCTTTCTCTCTCTCTCTCTCTGTCAAACCCCCCTTTCTCTTTTGGAGGGGGCGCCAATACAACTCCTCGCAAAGGGCGCGGAAGACCCTAGGTACGCCTCTGAAAGGCATCCAGGCAAACCGCAACAGTCCATATGCTCTGGCTCAATAAACAGTTTAGGGGGGTCTTTTTTTGTATTTATTGGTGATTTAACTTGAAGTGGGTGTAGGGCAGTATGGGATACCCTAGAAACACTACGGAGGAACGGGAGGACACACTTTATTGTGCTAAGCTTCTCGAATAGTCTTTACGTGAGCAGCAAAGTAAGATAGCCAGACCTTGCTAGGACCTTGCTAGGGCTGTGCCAGCCAGAATCACCAATGGCACTCCACCCAAAAAACACAAGTACTCGTTCACTAGGACCAGGAGCTCAGGTCTATACTCACAACCACTACACAACACTACAGAGGAACAGTAGGACACACTACACTGTGCTAAGCTTCTCTGAACAGTCTTTACGCGAGGATCAAAGTAAGATAGCCAGAACTGAGACCTTGCCAGAGCTGTCCCAGCCAGAATCACCACTGGCACTCTACCCAAAGGACACCAGCACTCATTCACCAGGGCTTGGAGCTCCGGTCCATACTCACAATGTCAGAGGATAGCCAGATGCCTCCTTCCAGTATCCACCAGGCAACCTGCAGCATGTGAGGTCCAGAACAGCCCAAAGCAATCAACAGTTGCTTCATTGATTACATAGGAGCCAAAAAAGAACTAAATTTACCTAATATCCTATCCAGGAGGATGCAGTGTTATTTCATGCAATGTTATCAGCCTTGCCCAGCTGTCCTTGTAAACTACATCCCCTATGTTATAGAATGGAGGAGAGTAGGAGGTACTTTTTAGTCCTAACACACGTCCTCTAGGAGAACAACGTTGCTCTTCCATAGATACAGCACAGTGAGTGAATGTTATGACCCTAGGACAGGAAGTATGTTGCTGGCAGGATCACCAGGTGATAAAGAAAATAACTATAATATAATGAAGCCTCCTAGATTGGGTTCTGGAGTCCAGAGACTTCAAAGAGTTTCAGGGAAATAAAGCCTCTAATTCTTTGTCTAGGTCTTGCCCGAGACCAGCAGGTTGTAAGTGCAGGTGTGCAAAACCTTTATAATCAAGGGCCTGACAGGGGTTCAGATCTTCACCCGCGAGACAGGAGGTCCCCTTGCCAGGGTGGGGGACAGAGCAATAGGGAAAGTAAAACGTAATATATGTGTCAATCCAATCGAATCGGTTGGATCTCTTTGTGTATGATAAAGTTATATGAAAGTGCTGAGGTGCAATAAATAAACAAAATTTCATAAAAGTGGTGAATTTATTCCAATATTAAATAATACAGTGCAAAGAGTTGATAAATGATAATAAATAATATATAATATTTAGTTGTTGTGAACAATTTGTGCCCAAAAAATGGGAATTCCTGGTGGTAAAGTGGTGAGAGTGAGGAGGTAATTGTTCCCAAAACAAGTATTGAATGCTGCAATCACCTGTGTGGCCACTAGGTGTCGCGCTGCATATACAACCTGTAGATGTAATGGACAGGCTGATGTATATCCCGGGGTTCCTCTCCTCGGTCCAGCAAGGCACAGGCTGGCGGTTTCACATAGGAAAGAAAGAGGGGAGCCCCATAAAGCAGTATATTGTGAAGAGTGCTGGCAAAAAATAGTATACACTCACGGTGAAGCTGCCTCGGATCAGTGTTGAGCGATCGCCGGGAAGCTTCCACGTTCCACGGCTGCAAAGTCCGAAACCGGGAGTGACGCTATGACGCAATGGACTCCGCCCTACGTGTTTAGTCAGAGGACGTCTGCTGGAGCAATAAATAAATTTTGTTTATTTATTGCACCTCAGCACTTTCATATAACTTTATCATACACAAAGAGATCCAACCGATTCGATTGGATTGACACATATATTACGTTTTACTTTCTCCTTTGGTATTATAATTTATGGGTGTCACCCCTTTTTGTATGGGATTTAATTTATGAGGTTTTTTGCACATTATTGCACTTTAAACACCTGATCACTTATAGGTAGCGCCGTCTCAACCTTCTTTGCACTTTTACTTTAACTCTTAACCCCTCGGGGTTTGGTTGTTGGCTGCTTACACCTAGTATTTATTTCACTGTTCACCGTACACTCCATAGCGCTGGTCACCTCTGTTTTTGCCTAGAGCAATAGGGAGCTGCAAGAGAAAGAGCAGAGAGAGAGAAATGCAGGGTTGCTTGCATGCACAGAGGTGTTGAGAATTGGTATGAGGGTCCAGACCAAAGGCCTAGGCTTGAGGCCTGAGCAGCAGTGCTGTGAGGTTAAGCCAGGATATCATTTTTTCATTGTGTTTGTGTATCGCTCACCCCCGAAGGGGCCGCTGAAGATAGACAGGTTCTCCCAAATAGTATAGACGCTGCCCCACGCACACTGACAATTAAGGCTATGTCTAGGGGATGCCGTTTTAGGGTTTATTGCTGAAGAACTTTAAAAGGAGAAGGGTGTAGGGTCAAAGGATAATCCAAAATGATCAGTTATGATATTAGAAAGACAAAGTTCCTTCTAATCTTCTCAAGAGCAGCTTTTCTGGGGGTAGAAGGGTATGTCTAGGATGTTAATTGCCCTGCAACAGCAGTCCATAAAGCAACCTCTGGCAACTGGTTCTTCTCTAGCATTTGGCCAACTATCAGTCCCAGTGAAGACTTTACTCACAGCGTCCCAGAAGCTGTCCACCACCCAGCACCCTCAGGCAAATCGTCTGCGAAGGAAAGAAGGATTCCTCTTTCAGTCCACGACTCAGAGACAGTGCCCTTCAGCAAGGGTGCTTCTTTGGCAATTCTTTTCAGGCTTTACCCACAACAACCTCGGAGGCTCAAGCAGCAATCTCTTGTCGCTCTGGCTTTCTCCCGGGGGGGACAGCCCGCCTAGGAGACTGGAACTCTCCTTGAATAGGAAAGAACCATTTGCTCAGGCCTCCTGTTTATTTATCATCATCTCAGTCGCCTTCTGGAAGCCTCCTTCCAGGGATAAGCTAGGGCATGATAAATATTTAACTGATCATTTGAAAATCCCCCACCAGTGGCAGCTGGTGCTCCAGCAGTCGGGGGGGGTGGCAGACGGACGCCCCCAATCACTCCAGCCCACACCACCATATCCCCACCCCCCTTGCCAGTTTACTTACCTTGCTCCGCAGGATCAACAGGCAGCGGCAGCGGCTTACCCCCTCAGTCTTCATGTTCCCTCTCGGTGGCCGTCTCCTCCCTCCTTCTTGGCCAATAGGATGCCTTCTCCTTTCGGCCAATCTGGAAACAGGTCTCAGGACCCGCTTCCTGATTGGCGGGGAGGAGAATCAGTGTGGCAATAGTGAATATTCATTCGCTATTGTCACACAACTGGGTGGGCTCAGGGCGCAGTGCTCTGCGCCCCAAGCCCACCCTTTTTTTAAGCCTATTAGAGCCTCTGGCTCTAATCACATGCTTCAAATCCCCCATTGGAATTCATGCGTTCTGCGCCCTGCATGTAGATTAGGGGGCCGGACACATGGATGGGAGGGCGGCGCACCTGCGCCCCTAATGGACGGGCCGCCACTGTCCCCCGCTATGCTCTGGAGGCTTCTTCAAGAGTCAGGGGGAAGCATTCAAACTCTCAGCTCAAGAATCCTGATCAGACCCAACTGATCAACAACCACTCACTACAGTGGGGTCAAAAACTAAATGAATACCTGGAAACCTAACTAAGAGGATGCTACACCCGAACAAATGGGGGAAACCCCCTCCAAGGGTGACAATTTATCTCAACCTTTTACATATTTTTTAAATAAAAAATGGGCCAACAAGCCCTAAAACCATATTTTCTGGATGGACCGAACTCATCGGCAAGCACTACACCCCAGCAAACTCCATATTATCACTATAGATATAAATATATTTATTTATTATTCACTGTATAATGCTTGTATGGGAAGATTAATCTTCACCCATCGTATTTCTATTTATTATAAATTATGAAGATTTATACCACGGCCTCTGTCCTCCGTATCCTAAGCCGCATTTTCTTCCAGCTTAAATGATTCCGTGTATCTGAAGTACAGATAAATCCGTATGCTGCGCATCAGACGCTGCTGCGAGAGTACAAAGCATCAGGAAATAGGATTATTTTTATCGTTCTATAGAAAGGGACAAAAGAAGCGCGGTTCGTACTACGGGACAAAAATATCTTCCTCATACCGATGTCGGGGATAGAACAATTACAGGGGATTTTTTAGCGTTCTCTACCAAAACGAAATTGAAAATCAGTTTCACATCGGCTAAAAATAGACGAGCGTGCAGCGGCGCTATTGTGAACCGGCTTTGTGCGCCGCTTGCGGAGGGAACAATGCCACCTTTAATTCAGCTCTTCTGATGTCAGGGGATTTTTAATTTGCCCTCCGAGGGGATGCAAGATGTTATGGTGCCAGATTTTTTATTCAGTTCAGCTTTCCCCCTTGACACCCCCTATGGACTGGATCGGTTTTTATATTTCTTTCATAGGCCGGTTTATTCAAAAATAACTTTATAAAACGCTACCCCCGGAGGGGCCACTCGTAATAGCTGACTCTTCCCTGATGGTATCGAGGTTGCTAGTCCACCCAAGCACCAAATCATATATGCCTGCTCCAATAAACAGTCTAGAGTAGTGATGGCGAACCTTTTCGAGCCCGAGTGCCCAAACTGCAACACAAAACCAACTTATATGTTTCAAAGTGCCAGAGAGTCAATACTGGGGGTGGGAATGTGATATATCACCTCCCAGTCACCTACCAACTGCCGTCTGAAAATTGATCCACCGTGCATTGCTTCTCAGAAGAGCAGCAAGGGATGCTGCATATGTAAATGCACCCCAACCCAGCTACTCACCTCTGCATCCCAAAGCCCCCCTCTTTGCTTATTCCTACATGCCCTGCTCACTATTGCACCCCCACAAAGCTGCTGATCTTGTAAAGGTTAGCCGGTCAGTGGTGTGGGCTCTTCTTCCTCGCATGCCCACAGAGAGGGCTCTGCGTGCCAGCTCTGCACGTGTGCCATGGGTTCGCCACTACTGGTCTAGAGGATGTCTTTTTATATTTTATGCTTGAAGAAACTTTAAATAGGAGATGGGTTAGGGCATGGGATACTCCAAATCGATCATCAATAGCAATGCAGCCATGCAGCCCCAGACCATGACACTCCCACCGCCATGCTTGACTGTAGGAAGACACACATGTCTTTGTACTCCTCACCTGGTTGCCGCCACACACACTTGACACCATCTGAACCAAATAGGTTTATCTTGGTCTCATTAGACCACAGGAGATGGTTCCAGTAATCCATGTCCTTAGTCTGCTTGTCTTCAGCAAACTGTTTGCAGGCTTTCTTGTTCATCATCTTTAAAAGAGGCTTCCTTCTGGGACGACAGCCATGCAGACCAATTTGATGCAGTGTGCGGCGTATGGTCTGAGCACTGACAGGCTGACCCCCCCCACCCCTTCAACCTCTGCAGCAATGCTGGCAGCACTCATACGTCTATTTCCCAAAGACAACCTCTGGATATGATGCTGAGCACGTGCACTCAACTTCTTTGGTGGACCATGGCGAGGCCTGTTCTGAGTGGAACCTGTCCTGTTAAACCGCTGTATGGTCTTGGCCACCCTGCTGTAGCTCAGTTTTAGTGTCTTGGCAATCTTCTTATAGCCTAGGCCATCTTTATGTAGAGCAACAATTTTTTTTTTTCAGATCCTTAGAGAGTTCTTTGCCATGAGGTGCCATGTTGAACTTCCAGTGACCAGTATGAGAGAGTGAGAGCGATAACACCAAATTAAACACACCTGCTCCCCATTCACACCTGATACCTTGTAACACTAACGAGTCACATGACACCGGGGAGGGAAAATGGCTAATTGGGCCCAATTTGGACATTATCACTTAGGGGTGTACTCACTTTTGTTGCCAGCGGTTTAGACATTAATGGCTGTGTGTTGAGTTATTTTGAGGGGACAGCAAATTTACACTGTTATACAAGCTGTACACTCACTACTTTACATTGTAGCAAAGTGTCATTTCTTCAGTGTTGTTGCATGAAAAGATAGAATAAAATATTTACAAAAATCTGAAGGGATGTACTTACTTTTGTGAGATACTGTAGATATGAACATAGATCATCAGATGATCATAGGAAATAAATACTTCATATTATTATTTATTTTCCGTAATCATCGGCTCCACCTGGTGGGCCATAGTATTTTTTTCAAACTATTTTATTTTTTTTAAGCCTAAATGACGTTCCACCTGGGCAGAAAATAGCCCAATAACATTTGATCCCCCCCCCCTGTTCCTACAGAACAAATGTGCACGCAGCTTCAAAGTGCGAATAACTTTTGTAAATACTCCCTTGCTTATGTTCTTCTGCAACAAAAGCAGAATCAACTCCAGTGAGCATTCATGGGTTACGCCAGCCTTTTTCAACCAGGGTGCCCAGGCACCCTAGGCTGCCTTGAGGTTTCTTCAGGGGTGCCTTGGCAAAATGCCTAAAAATTGATGAAAGTTTGTATACAAGCCAGCGGGTGGATGAAGCCTTTTAGTTACCCAAAGCCACAGGTTTTCATTAGGCACCATTACGACTTCCTAGACAATGACTGAGGTCATCATTCGATAAGGATGATGCCCGTTGTCTCCACAGCTCCTTGTTTGACCCCTCCTGTGCCCCTCTCCCTCAGCACTGGGGTGACATTAGCTGAGTGATGGAGAGAAATTAAGGGAGAAGAGAAACATTGGACTACTAGGCAGTACCAATGAGCAAACGTGTATTTTCTTTGGAAGAATAAATCACCTCTAACGTTGGGTGTCCTACGTGTGGATGTTGCTGCATTATGTAAAGCTATTAGAATAGTTTATTTATATTTTAGAATGGGGTGCCTTGAGACTGCCCATAATTTTAAGAGGTGCCTCGACTGAAAAAAGGTTGAGAAACACTAACAGCCAGACCAATCCAGTTGCCCAAAGACACTGAGTATGCTAAGATAGTAGCGGCTGTGATTGAGCAACAAGGGAGATTAAGGAAGACCCTGTAGAGGGGAGCTTTGGTGGTTAGGTCTGATGCCATATGGAAATTTGGCGCACATACAGTGCATTGCGAAAGTATTCGGCCCCCTTGCAATTTTCGACCTTTTGCCACATTTCAGGCTTCAAACATAAAGATCTAAAACTGTAATTTTTTTTGAAGAATCAACAACAAGTGGGACACAATCATGAAGTGTAACGGAATTTATTGGATATTTCAAACTTTTTTAACAAATAAAAAACTGAAAAATAGGGCGTGCAAAATTATTCAGCCCCTTTACTTTCAGTGCAGCAAATTCTCTCCAGAAGTTCAGTGAGGATCTCTGAATGATCCAATGTTGACCTAAATGACTAATGATGATAAATAGAATCCACCTGTGTGTAATCAAGTCTCCGTATAAATGCACCTGCACTGTGATAGTCTCAGAGGTCCGTTTAAAGCGCAGAGAGCATCATGAAGAACAAGGAACACACCAGGCAGGTCCGAGATACTGTTGTGGAGAAGTTTAAAGCCGGATTTGGATAAAAAAGATTTCCCAAGCTTTAAACATCCCAAGGAGCACTGAGAAAGCGATAATATTGAAATGGAAGGAGTATCAGACCACTGCAAATCTACGAAGACCTGGCCGTCCCTCTAAACTTTCAGCTCATACAAGGAGAAGACTGATCAGAGATGCAGCCAAGAGGCCCATGATCACTCTGGATGAACTGCAGAGATCTACAGCTGAGGTGGGAGACTCTGTCCATAGGACAACAATCAGTCGTATACTGCACAAATCTGGCCTTTATGGAAGAGTGGCAAGAAGAAAGCCATTTCTTAAAGATATCCATAAAAAGTGTCGTTTAAAGTTTGCCACAAGCCACCTGGGAGACACCAAACATGTGGAAGAAGGGGCTCTGCTCAGATGAAACCAAAATCAAACTTTTTGGCAACAATGCAAAACGTTATGTTTGGCGTAAAAGCAACACAGCTCATCACCCTGAACACACCATCCCCACTGTCACACATGGGGGTGGCAGCATCATGGTTTGGGCCTGCTTTTCTTCAGCAGGGACAGGGAAGATGGTTAAAATTGATGGGAAGATGGATGGAGCCAAATACAGGACCATTCTGGAAGAAAACCTGATGGAGTCTGCAAAAGACCTGAGACTGGGACGGAGATTTGTCTTCCAACAAGACAATGATCCAAAACATAAAGCAAAATCTACAATGGAATGGTTCACAAATAAACATATCCAGGTGTTAGAATGGCCAAGTCAAAGTCCAGACCTGAATCCAATCGAGAATCTGTGGAAAGAACTGAAAACTGCTGTTCACAAACGCTCTCCATCCAACCTCACTGAGCTCGAGCTGTTTTGCAAGGAGGAATGGGCAAAAATTTCAGCCTCTCGATGTGCAAAACTGATAGAGACATACCCCAAGCGACTTACAGCTGTAATCGCAGCAAAAGGTGGCGCTACAAAGTATTAACTTAAGGGGGCTGAATAATTTTGCACGCCCAATTTTTCAGTTTTTTATTTGTTAAAAAAGTTTGAAATATCCAATAAATTTCATGATTGTGTCCCACTTGTTTATTCTTCAAAAAAAAAAAAAAATTACAGTTTTATATCTTTATGTTTGAAGCCTGAAATGTGGCAAAAGGTCGCAAAGTTCAAGGGGGCCGAATACTTTTGCAAGGCACTGTATTTTCCAGGGCCTCTGCATTCAGAAAATATATACTTTTTGGAGGGTTTACAGCAATTTCTATAAAAAAAAATCAGTTTTTAACATGTGTGTGTAAAATGTAAAAATTGGCCCTGGTAGGCAAGTGCCACTCATCAAACTGATTGCCAATCAATATTTGTATGTTCGCTCTTATTTTTGCGTTTTGCAATAATAGAGCAATTTTATTTTCCAGAGTAAAAAAAAAAAAAAAAAAAGGTTTACACTTTTAGAGACTTTAATGTCCACGTACGGCATGTTCCTATTAGCAGAAGGCGAAGATCTGAGGATGTCTGGGGTGCAGAGCAGCGTCTGAGAGCGCGTAGCGAACGCAAAACCCGCAGCTCTGAACTTATCAATACAAATCTTTTGTATTCTTCCTTACATAATGCAGAATTAATAACGGGGGATTAAAAAGCTCTTGTCTCCTGCCGAGGCAGGATGGCATCCATTAGCGTGATTTGCAGCTATTCACCTGAAATTGCTTATTGTTTGCCTGCTAACCTTTTCTTCCTTCCCGCGAAACGGCTGACGGAAGCTTGGCTGATAGCTGGCCCCGCTACAGACGATTTCAAGTCCCCCCCCCCTTCTTTGGTAGTCCGTCAAACCCTCAAATGTTCCTTTATTGTTCTGGCAATAAAAACCACGTTGTGCTCTAATCGTTTTTAGTGACTTGGAGTGAAAAATGAAAAAAAAAAGGGCCTTTTGGATTTCCTAAAGGTAAGGTGCAGACTCTACCATAAGACTGAGAGGACATCTAGTAGTAGAAAGGATTTACTGCCGGAGAGAGCATTAAATAAGGGTTCAATGTTGGAGGCTTTCCTTACATCATCTTTCTGAAAGAACGCCTGCTGTGTATAAAGCTCAATAGCTCATGCTAAAATTTACTCACACAAGTTAATGAGCCATAGAAGTCAGGCTTTTCACATGATTTTCACGCAATTTCTTGTAGGACATAGGCGTGAGGGATATACACGCAATTTCTTGTAGGACATAGGTGCGAGGGATATACACGCAATTTCTTGTAGGACATAGGCGCGAGGGATATACACGCAATTTCTTGTAGGACATAGGCGCGAGGGATATACACGCAATTTCTTGTAGGACATAGGCGCAAGGGATATACACGCAATTTCTTGTAGGACATAGGCGTGAGGGATATACACGCAATTTCTTGTAGGACATAGGCGCGAGGGATATACACGCAATTTCTTGTAGGACATAGGTGCGAGGGATATACATGCAATTTCTTGTAGTATATAATCTTTCTCTTTTCACATGTTGGCTCTTCTATAGGGTGGGTTGTGTGTTTCCAAAACTAACCCAGGTTCCTCTGTTGTTTTTCTGGGTTTCCTGTATTCGCATTTATCTGCCCATGCCTTCAAGAGGTAGACACCAGAGTCTCATGTCAGGGGTGAAGTGCCTGTCTTGTATTCAATGAGGTTGAACCAGGCTTTGAGAGAACAGCTGAGCCCTGTTCTAGAAGTGTCCTTTTTGTAGCCCTCCTTCTTGGGAGAGGAAGTGCTTGTGGTCCTCCTTTTCCGGGAGATGCCCCAGGGGTGCTTCCCTTGTGTTTGAGGCTCTGGAACAGAAGACTGGGCCTAAAGGGTGTAGTCCCTCTGTCTGCATGCTTTGTGTTTGAAGGTCATGGCCTAACATACTACAGTCATCAGTGGAGTGGAGATACGCCAGAACCTCCAGGTATGTGGAACTATGTCATCACTGGGCTAGAGAAACACTAGAACCTCCAGTTCTGTGGGGCAATAGCATCACTGGAGTGGAGATACACTAGATTCTCCAGTTTCGTTGAGGCAATGTCATCACTTGAGCAGCAAAACACTAGAGCCTTCAGTTTTATGGGGGCAATGCCATCACTGGAGCAGAGAAACACTAGAACCTCCAGTTTTATGGGGCACTGTCATCACTTAAGTGGAGATGCACTAGAACCTCCTGTTCTGTGGAGCAGTAATTCATCACTGGAGTGCAGGTACAATAGAACCCTCTGTATGCAGGCTTTGTGTTTTAAGGTCATGCCCTAACATTATACTAGAGTCATCACTGGAGTGGAGATACACTAGAACCTCCAGTTATAAGGAACTATGTAATTATAAGGCCAGAGAAACACTAGAACCTCCAGTTGTATGGGGCACTGCCATCACTGAAGTGGAGAAGCCCTAGAACCTTCAGTTCTATGGGGCAATATCCTCACTGGAGTGGAGATACACTAGAACCTCCAATTTCAAGGGTGCTACAATTATACAACACAATGAACAAAAGCTTGGTATATTCATTGATAAAAAAATATGTTGAGCAGATCTCATCTTTATGTTTACCTCTTCTGGGAGAGGCTCCAGGGGTGCTTCCCCTGTATGAAGGCGGTGTGCCTGGTTTCAGGCTCTGGAACTGGAGACTGGGCCTAGAGGGTGTAGTCCCTCTGTCTACACGATTTGTGTTTGAAGATCATGGCCTAATATACTACAGTCATCAGTGGAGTGGAGATACGCCAGAACCTCCAGTTATGTGGAACTATGTCATCACTGGGCTAGAGAAACACTAGAACCTCCAGTTGGATGGAGCAATGTCATCATTGATGTCAAGAAGCACTAGAATCTCCAGTTCTGTGGGAAAATAGCATCACTGGAGTGGAGATACACTAGATTCTCCAGTTTTGTTGAGGCAATGTCATTACTTGAGCAGCAAAACACTAGAGCCTTCAGTTTTATGGGGCAATGCCATCACTGGAGCAGGGAAACCATAGAACCTCCAATTATGTGGAACTATGTAATCATTAGGCCAGAGAAACACTAGAACCTCCAGTTTTATGGGGCACTGTCGTCACATAAGTGGAGATGCACTAGAACCTCCAGGTCTGCGGAGCAGTAAATCTTTACGGGAGTGCAGGTACACTAGATCGCTCTGTATGCAGGCATTGTGTTTGAAGGTCATGCCCTAACATTATACTAGAGTCATCACTGGAGTGGAGATACCCTAGAACCTCCAGTTATGTGGGACTTTGTGATCACTGTGCTAGAGAAATACTAAAAACTCGAGTTTTATGGTTCAATGCAATCACTGAAGCCAAGAAGCACTAGAACCTCCAGTTCTGTGGGGCAATATCCTCACTGGAGTGGAGATACACTAGATTCTCCAGTTTTATTGAGGCAATGTTATCACTTGAGCAAAACACTAGAGCCTTCAATTTTATGGGGGCAATGCCATCACTGGAGCAGAGAAACCATAGAACCTCCAGTTATGTGGAACTATGTGATCATTAGGCCAGAGAAACACTAGAACCTCCAGTTTTATGGGGCACTGTCATCACTTAAGTGGAGATGCACTAGAACCTCCAGTTATGTGGGACTATGTGATCACTGTGCTAGAGAAACACTAAAAACTCCAGCTGTATGGGTCAAGGCCATCACTGAAGTGGAGAAGCACTAGAACCTCCAGTTCTGTTGGGCAATAGCATCACTGGAGTGGAGATACACTAGATTCTCCAGTTTTGTTGAGGCAATGTCATCACTTGGGCAGCAAAACACTAGAGCCTTCAGTTTTATGGGGGCAATGCCATCACTGAAGCCGAGAAACCATAGAACCTCCAGTTATGTGGAACTATGTGATCATTAGGCCAGAGAAACACTAGAACCTCCAGTTTTATGGGGCACTGTCGTCACTTAAGTGGAGATGCACTAGAACCTCCAGGTCTGCAGAGCAGTAAATCTTTATGGGAGTGCAGGTACACTAGATCGCTCTGTATGCAGGCATTGTGTTGGAAGGTCATGCCCTAACATTATACTAGAGTCATCACTGGAGTGGAGATACACTAGAACCTCCAGTTATGTGGGACTATGGGATCACTGTGCTAGAGAAATACTAAAAACTCGAGTTGTATGGATCAATGCCATCACTGAAGTGGAGAAGCACTAGAACCTCCAGTTGGATGGGGCAATGCCATCACTGAAGTCAAGAAGCACTAGAACCTCCAGTTCTGTGGGACAATAGCATCACTGGAGTGGAGATACACTAGATTTTCCAGTTTCATTGAGGCAATGTCATCACTTGAGCAGCAAAACACTAGAGCCTTCAGTTTTATGGGAGCAATGCCATCACTGGAGCAGAGAAACAATAGAACCTCCAGTTATGTGGAACTATGTAATCATTAGGCCAGAGAAACACTAGAACCTCCAGTTTTATGGGGCACTGTCGTCACTTAAGTGGAGATGCACTAGAACCTCCAGTTTTGTGGAGCAGTAAATCTTTACTGGAGTGCAGGTACACTAGAACCCTCTGTATGCAGGCATTGCGTTGGAAGGTCATGCCCTAACATTATACTAAAGTCATCACTGGAGTGGAGATATACTAGAACCTCCAGTTATGTGGGACTTTGTGCAGTGCCATCTTAAGAGCCTTATAGGCCCCTGGGCAATGCAGTGCACTGGGGCCCACTGCCTACAAAATCACCCACGAGAATATACTACAAGAGAGTACAACTACCTGGAGGATATACCTTACTATATACATATTACAGGGAACACTATATACTACAAGAGTCTCTTGTAGTATATAGTGTTCCCTGTAATATGTATATAGTAAGGTATATCCTCCAGGTAGTTGTACTCTCTTGTAGTATATATTGGTCCCTGTAATATGTATATAGTAAGGTATATACTCCAGCCTAGTTGTACTCTCTTGTTGTATATATTGGTCCCTTTAATATGTTGATAGGCTATATACACATTACAGGGAACACTATATACTACAAGAGAGTACAACTACTACCTGGAGAATATATACCTTACTATATACATATTATAGGGACCATTATATAGTAAGGTATATCCTCCAGGTAGTTGTCTCTTGTGTCGATGAAGAGAGAGTGAAAAAAAGAAAGAAAATCAAGCAGGCTGGCAGCTGGGCTGGCTGCCTTACCTTTCACAACGGCTGCACATGAAGGGAGGAGGTGGGTGGAGCCAGTCTTCTAGGCGCGGAGAGGAGAGGAGGACGAGCCGACGAGGAGGATCTTCCTCCTCCGCTGTGCATCATGGGTCTGCTCTCAGAACGTCACTGGTTGCTAGATGCCAATCGGCTGGCCTTAGTAACCAGTGTGCAGTGCAGACTCAAGTTGAGCCACCGGCGGACAACAATGGGGGGGCCCTAGACCACCAGGTAAACTAAGTAATCTGGATTCTGGCCTGTTGGGGGACAGTAATTGCCACCATGTGTGTGGGGCCCCTTGGCAAGTGGGGCCCCCGGGCAACCGCCGGGCATGCCCATTGGAAAAGACAGCCCTGACTTTGTGATCACTGTGCTAGAGAAATACTAAAAACTCGAGTTGTATGGATCAATGCCATCACTGAAGTGGAGAAGCACTAGAACCTCCAGTTCTGTTGGGCAATATCCTCACTGGAATGGAGATACACTAGATTCTCCAGTTTCGTTGAGGCAATGTCATCACTTGAGCAGCAAAACACTAGAGCCTTCAGTTTTATGGGGGCAATGCCATCACTGAAGCCGAGAAACCATAGAACCTCCAGTTATGTGGAACTATGAGACCATTAGGCCAGAGAAACACTAGAACCTCCAGTTATGTGGAACTATGTGATCATTAGGCCAGAGAAACACTAGAACCTCCAGTTTTATGGGGCACTGTCATCACTTAAGTGGAGATGCACTAGAACCTCCAGTTCTGTGGAGCAGTAAATCATCACTGGAGTGCAGGTACAATAGAACCCTCTGTATGCAGGCTTTGTGTTGGAAGGTCATGCCCTAACATTATACTAGAGCCATCACTGGAGTGGAGATACACTAGAACCTCCAGTTATGTGGGTCTATGTGATCACTGTTCTAGAGAAACACTAAAAACTCGAGTTGCATGGATCAATGCCATCACTGAAGTGGAGAAGCACTAGAACCTCCAGCTCTGTGGTGCAATATCCTCACTGGAATTGAGATACATTAGAACCTCCAATTTCGAGGGTGCTGCAATTATACAACACAATGAACAAAAGCTTGGTATATTAATTGATAAAAAAAATATGTTGAGCAGATCTCATGTATATGTTTATCTAATAAAACAGAAACGTAGTATATTCCTTTGTTGTCTGAAGCCGTTAGGATGGAAATGTGTGGTAGATTCCAGCTCTTACGGCAGAGAAATTCTACATCAGAAACTTGGCTCTGTCCTTCGAAGAATCTAATACAATACAAGACAAAGACTCTGTCCCAGCGGTGGAGCGTTCTCCAGCAGAGCCGCTAACAATGCTAGTGCTTTATTGCTGTTGTCCGCCACAGGTGGGTACCGCCGCCTCCTCTTCTTCCAGCTCTCCGGAGATAGAAGCTATTATTCTGGTTACTGCTCTCCGTATTCCCACTCCCTCATCATTCCTCCCCCTGTAAAGTCAACTTTTACGAACACTGACAATGGACAGCTCCAGGGGGCATCTGCAGCTTTGTTATTGTTGCCCAGCTTTAAAGGCCCCCTGATGGCGTAATAAAGATATAAACTACAAGTCAGTCCTATGATCCAAGTCACTCAGAGCACATCGCCTTCTCTTGACACCAAATAAAAACATGGAAAAACTTTAATGGAGTAGACAATTGGTGGTAAAGCCGTCTCCCTCCCTCCCTGTTTTGCCCCCTACTGGGGCTTCATTGTGGAGATTCAGGGATAGAAGGAAGGTAAGGATAGTAAATAATGATCACAAATATGTGATTGGGTGTTGGAGTGGTTGAGTGTTGGGCGAGGAGTTCAGAACGAGCATACGTTCGGCGAACACCCAAATTTGCGAGGCGATCGGTGGTTGAACATCCGGCCAAGTGTGCACAGTGCATTCTGAGTCCTGATGCACCTGATACACCTGAGCGCTGGTGCAAGGCTTTGCCCAATCAGGGCACAGGGAATAGCTGGTTGGTAAGGCATCCTTAACAATGGATGAGTCATCAGGGAAACCCGCTGACAGATAAATGAGAATAAAAAAAAATTGCCGGCAATACAAAAATGTGAAACGAAATGGCGTGGAGGTCCCCCCAATCCATACCAGGCGCTTAGGTCTGGTATGGATTTTGAAGGGACCTCCATGCCCAAATTTTTTTTTAAATGGCGTACGTTCCCCCCCCCCCCCCCCGAAAAACCATACCAGACCCATATATGAGCATTCAGCATGGCAGGCTAGGAAAGGGGGTGAGGGCCCCCCCACCTGAACTGTACCAGGCCACATGCCCTCCACATGGCTCTGCACCCCCCCTCCCACCCAAAGCACCTTGTCACCATATTGATGGAGACAACGGCCTCTTCCCCACAATCCTGGGCTGTGTTTGTGGGGGTCTGCGGGCATGGGGCTTATCGTAATCTGGAAGCCCCCAGATCCTGTCCCCCCATGTGAATGAGTATGGGGTAAATTGTACATCCGCCCCTCCTCCTTTTGGAACTGTCCAATGACAGAACATGCAGTCGGCGGTTAGCCTTCGTCACACGTGGAGTTTTTTTTTCCTTTTTTGAGTCCAGCGGTGTGGCTGTTGCCATGATTGGTGATGGATCTACATTGGGGGGACATTGTTTTTTTTTTATTTTTAATAAAGGAATTGTCAAAATTGTGTGTGGGTTTTTATTTCTTTTTGGCACTTTTTTTTGGTGAATGAGTAGGGGTACAATGTACCCCATACTTATTCACATAGGGGGTGCCAGGATCTGGGGGCCCCCCTGTTAAAGGGGGCTTCCAGGCTAGGATGAGCCCCCTGCGCGCAGACCCCCACAACCACAGCCCAGGGAAGAGGCCCTTGTCCCCATCAACATTGAGACAAGGTGCTTTGGGGTGGTGGTGGGGGGGGGGCAGAGCCCTGCCCCAAAGTACCCCCCCCACGTTGAGTGCATGTGGCCTAATATGGTTCAAGCCTGACAGGCTGCATGCTCGGATAAGGGTCTGGTATGGATTTTGGGGGGAACCACACCATTTCTTTTGTTTAATTTTGGCGTGGGGTTCCTCTTAAAATCCATACCAGACCCGAAGGGCATGGCATAAACTGGGGGGGACCGCTACGCCACATTTTAAAATTTTTTTTATCACCGGCAATGGCTTGCAAGCCGGAAAATCAATTTAAATGTAATTTATTTATTTTTTTTTTATAAATGTCAATTTTGCTGCAGCAGGTTCTATAGCAGGCACTGTGTTTAAAGGAATTTTTCATTTTTATTGTTTCACTTTAAGCATCATTAAAACCACTGCTCCTTTAAAAATGATCTTTTTTAAAACGTTTTTTTGCATTAAAAATATTTTTTGCATTGATACATGTCCCCCAGGGCAGTACCCGGAGCCCCATACCCTTTTTATGGCCAATAACTTGCATATAAGCCTTCAAAACGGGGACTTTTGATTCTTCAAGTTCACGTCCCATGAACTTTAACCACTTCCCGCCCGCCCTATTACAGATTGACGGCGGGAATGTGGTTGTATTATCCTGACCGGACGTCATATGACGGCGGCAGGATAACACAGCTCTGGGCGCCCCCCGGGGGCGCGCAGAGCGGCGATCGGTGATGCGAGGTGTCAGTCTGACTCCCTGCATCTCCGATCTCGGTAAAGAGACTACTGACGTAGCTCTTTACCATGTGATCAGCCGTGTCCAATCATGACTGGTCACATAGTAAACAGGAACAGCCGTTGATCGGCTTTCCTTACTTCGTGCCTGACAGGCACGAGTAAAGGAGCGCCGATCGGTGGCTTCCCTGACAGGGGGGGTCGGCACTGGTAATCAGATCATTGATTACCAGTGCAGACCCTCGGGGGGGGGGGTGCCACTAGAACCACCAGGGATGCCCACTATGACCCCAGGGATGCCCACTATGACCCTAGGGATGCCCACTATGGCCACCAGGGATGGCAATCAGGGCTCAGGGAGCCCCCCATTGCCCTCCCCATCAGTGCTGTCCGCCAGTGCCCTCCCTATCAGTGCTGCCCACAAGTGCCTATCATTGCCATCTTTCAGTGTCGCCCACCAGTGCCCATTAGTGCCCATCAGTGCCGCCCGTCAGTGCCGATCAGTGCCGCCCATCAGTGCCCACCAGTGCCGCCTATTAGTGCCCATTAGTGCCCATCAGTGCCACCTATCAGTGCCCATCAGTGCCACCTATCAGTGCCCATCAATGCCGCCTATCAGTGCCTAGCAGTGCCGCCTATCAGTGCCCACCAATGCTGCATATCTGTGCTACCTATCAGTGCCACATATTAGTGTCTATCAGTGCCGCATATCAGTGCCACTCCATCAGTGCCACCCCATCAGTGCCTCCTCATCAGTGCCTGTCAGTGCAGTCTCATCAGTGCTCATCAGTGCAGGAAAAAACGTATTTATTTACAAAATTGTATAACATAAACAAAAAAACTTTTTTTTTTCAAACTTTTCGGTCTTTTTTTATTTGTTTAGCAAAAAGGAAAAAACCCAGAGGGGATCAAATACCACCAAAAGAAAGCTCTATTTGTGGGGGGAAAATGACATAAATTTGGTGTAGGTACAGTGTTGCATGACCGCGCAATTGTCATTCAAAATGCAACAGCGCTAAAAGGGGAAAATTGGCCTGGGCAGGAAGGGAGGAAAGTGCCCTGTATTGAAGTGGTTAATAGGGTTTGCGGCTCGGGTCCGAATTTTTTCCATGTTCTGGTGCGAACCGAACCGGGGATTGTTCGGCCTATCACTAACATATATATATATAAAGAAAGGAAAAATATAACCAATCGTAGCACACGGATTGCCTCTGTCCTGGTCTATGAGGTCTCTAGTCACCCTGCGGCTGTCATCACACGGAATTTACTGCCTTGGCTGGGCTGGTGGCAAGTGGATGAATCATCCAGAAAAGACATTTTTATTTTACGTTGACTGATCTATTACATAATGAACATTCATTTCTGCAGCTCAGCAATATTATCTGTAGCGCAGAGCCCATTCGGCAGTGAATTATCGGAGAAGAAAAAGCTGAATAATAGATTATTGGAATAATGTTATGAAGATTTTTTTGGTGGAGGACTCTGGAGCCGGTCCAATGAATAATACTTGTTGTCCTCCATATTAGATCCTGGATAGTAACAATGCGTCTCCGTCTGTACTTCATTCTGCGCACACCACCCGAATTCTTATCATTATTGGCAGCTAGAGAATATGAGGGCTGTACCAAAAGTAATGCAAAAGTGGCCATAACTTTTTTATTAACTTACATACAGTAGGTCGTCCAAAGTTTATTTCTAGAGTAACTCTTCCTCTGCAGCTTTTATTTCTACTTCTTTCCTCCTTTTTTCTTCTTTCCTCCTTTTTTCTTCTTCCCCCTTCTTCTTTCTTCCATTTTTCTTCTTCCTTCTTTCCTCCTTCTTTCTGCTTCCTTCCTTCTACTTTCTTCGAGCTTCCTTATTTCTTCTTTCTCCATTCTTTCTTCTGCTTTCTTCTTTCTTTCTTCTTCCTTCTTTCATATTCTTCTTTCTAATTTTTCTTTATTCCTTCTTTCTCCTTTTTTCCTTCTTCCTTCTTTCCCCTTCATCCTTCTTTCATATTTATTTTTTCTCCCTTTTTCCTTCTGCTTTCTTCCATCTTCCTCCTTCTTTATTCTTTCTCCTTTTTCCTTCTTCCTCCTTTTTCCTTCTTTCTTCTTTCTCCCTTCCTCCTTCATCCCTCTTTCTTCCTCCTTTCTTCTTTCTCATTTTTCCTTCTTCCTTTCTCTTTTTTTTCCTTCTTCCTTCTTTCCCCTTTCTTCTCCCTTGTTTCTTTTTCTTTCTTCCTTCTCCCTCCTTCCTCCTTCTTTCTTCTTCCTCCTTCTTTCTTCTTCCTTTTTATTTCTTTCTTATTTCTCCCTCCTTCCTTCTGCTTTCTTCCTTCTTCTTTCTCCTTTTTCCTTCTTTCCCCTTTTTTCTTCTTTCTTCTTTCTCCCTTCCTCCTTCTTCCTCCTTCATCCCTCTTTCTTCTTTCCCCTTTCTTCTCCATTCTTTCTTTTTCTTTCTTTCTTTCTTCTTCCTCCTTCCTCCTTCTTTCTTCTTCCTCCTTCCTCCTTCTTTCTTCTTTCTCCTTTTTCCTTCTTTCTCCTTTCTCCTTCTTCCTCCTTTTTCCTTCTTCCTATTTTCTTCTTTCTCCCTTCCTCTTTCTTCCTTCTTTCTTCTTTCTCATTTTTCCTTCTTCCTTCTTTCCTTCTTCCTTCTTTCTTCTTTCCCCTTTCTTCTCCCTTCTTTCTTTTTCTTTCTTTCTTCTTCCTCCTTCCTCCCTCTTTCTTCCTTCTTTCTTCTTTCTCATTTTTCCTTCTTCCTTCTTTCCTTCTTCCTTCTTTCTTCTTTCCCCTTTCTTCTCCCTTCTTTCTTTTTCTTTCTTTCTTCTTCCTCCTTCCTCCCTCTTTCTTCCTTCTTCCTCCTTTTTCCTTCTTTCCTCTTTCCCCTTTTTTCTTCTTTCTCACTTCTTCTTTCTTCTTCCTTCCTCCCGCTTTCTTCCTCCTTCTTTCTTCTTTTTTCCTCCTTCTTCCTTTTTTCTTTTTCCTCCTTCTTCTTCTTCTTCCCATGCAGAAGCAACATGACCAAGGAGGGGTGCAGGCTGTCCGACATCCACAGAAAGCTTCAAAATGTTTATGGAAATGACACCATTGACCAGAGTCACCAACGGCAAGGCATTGCTCTTATCAATGGTATCATCTCCATAAAGGTTCTGTAGACTTCTGTGAATTGTAGAGGGGCTTCGTGAATGGCTGAATTTGGCACAAAAGCACATGCCCCTACCCCACTCCAGCCCTGCTAGAACACTTTCCCTCCTGCTGATGCCAAACCCTCTGCCATCTTGTGCCCTGCTCCTTGCCATAGAATTCCACACGACATTACTGGCCATAGACCTTTGTATCCCCAAGGAAGGATTGTCCACACATAAAAGTAGTTTTGCTGCACTTTACAGGTGGTGTTCAGGAAACGGCATTGCAGTCACATCAAAGGACATACATTCCGGAGTCACTTGACAATACACAGTCAATCGTATTTAGTGGAAGGTCCACAGTAGTCACAGGCAGGGCCGCTGATAGGGGGGGACCACTAGCCCACTTGTAGGGGGCCCGAGCACACAGGGGGGGGGGCCCACACAGGAAGAGGGATTAGTGATGGACAACAAATACAGAAATCTTCCCCCAGCACCTGAATCTGATCTGTCCCTCTCCCTGCTATCAGATTTTATCTGCTGAGAAAGAGACAGTCGTCTCTCACTAATCCCCTTCCCTGTGTGGGGCCCCCTCCCAGCACTGGCTCTAATGTTATCTCTGCTCAGGAGTTTATTTGTAACTTTGTTTCTCTCTCTGTTTCTCTGATCACTGAGCTCCAACTGCCCAGCCTGTATATTTTTCTCATCTCATCTTCTTTTTTATTTAACATCATTTTTTTTTCTAGATTTAGCAGGAATTATGTGAGTTATATTATATTTGTGTCTGATAATAGTGATTTTGTTGTAATTTTATCTAAATATATCTTTAATATTTTCTTGGGGGGCCCTGCCATGTAGTCTGTGAAAGCATGTGCCGCACTTTAGCAGCCATCTACCTTTTAGTCACTTCTCTACCCAGGGTCATTAGTACCCATAGGACTCTGCTGCCTGTAGTCACCTCCTTGCTAGGCACATCTCTACTGGGAACCCTCCGGGGAAGCTGCCTCACACAGGGATCTCCAGTCTGGCCTAAAAGGCCTTTTGCAATCTGCCCAAGCCCTCACCCCCTTAAGGGACAGAATGACTACAGCTGGCTCCTCCTATGTACAGGTTCACTCCACCTAGCCTCCTGCCATGTCCAGGGTCCACGTGTTTTTGCTACATTCTTACAGATGTGGGGTGATTAGCTACCATGCCCCAAGAGAGTGTGTTTCCCTCCCTACTTGACTTATATATAGGTGCTGACTCACCACTGACAACACTGAAGAAGGGCTCTACCTAAAAAGGCCTAGCACCTGAAGACCTCCCTTACTGTAACCAAACACTATTCTGATACAGAGCCACCTAGTGGCAAAGTATCTAACTGCATGTGCTTTCAGGATGTTGGAAAGCCTGCATCCCTCCTTCGTCAAGAACCTATTGATGGCACATTGGAATTCATTATTTACCTGAAATGAAAAAGAAGAAGAGGTACTGTAGAGAAAGTGTTACCCTACCAAGTTGTGAAATTTGGACAATCTATGTAATTTAACCACTTTACCACCGGAGGATTTTGCTGTCTTACGTCTGGGCCACTTTTTGCGATTCGGCACTGTGCAACTTTAACTGACAATTGCGCGGTAATGCAATGCCGTACCCAAACAAAATTTACGTCCTTTTTTTTCCACAAACAGAGCTTTCTTTTGGTGGTATTTGATCACCTGTGCAAATTTTTACTTTTTGCACTATAAATAAAAAAAGAGTGACAATTTTGAAAAAATAACAATATTTTTCACATTTTTTTATACGAAATTCCCCCCAAAAAATGTAAAAATCAAAATGTTTTATAATTTTTGGCCAATTTGTTTTCTGCTACATATTTTTGGTAAAAAAAATCTCAATAAGCGTATTTTGATTGGTTTGCGCAAAAGTTATTGCGTTTACTAACTAAGGGAAAGATTTCTGTCGTTTTTGGTGTTTTTTTTTTTTAACGAGTAATGGCAGCGATCTGCGATTTTTTTTGCGGGACTGTGACATTGCGGCGGACATATCGGACCCTTGACTGACATTTTTGACACTTTTGGGGGTACCAGTGACATTACTACAGTAATCAGTGCTATACATATGCACTGTTACTGTAAAAATGACACTGGCAGGGAAGGGGTTAATTTTATTGGAGAGGGAGGGGTTAATGCATGCCTGGTGCTTACAGACATGCGTGGGGGGAGGTGACTGAGTGACACAGGGACAGATCGCAGGTTCAGCTATGCTGAACCCTGCAATCTGACCCTTCCTGTCACTTAGGAGATCCGCCCTCTTTGTTTACACAAGCGGGCGGATCTCCACACTCGATCCCTGACGATCGGGGAAGAGCGGCGTATGATCACCGCCGCTCCTCCCCTGGCCCGACTCCCGCTGTGACTGAATACAGCGGGAGAGAGCCTCTGGTGGCGCGCACGCGTCGCTGAGAAAGGGGAGTGTCTGGCGACATAGGTCTACGTCGCCAGACGATAACGAACCACTTTGCCGCAGTACAGCTCTAGTGAGCAGCGGTAAAGTGGTTAATAAAAAAAGTTATGCCCACTTTTGCATTACTTTTTACTGGTTTTCATTGCTCCTTATAGCTAGTAGTAGTTGATCACATTCAATGTTTGTTAGTTACCTGTTAGGTAAAGTCCGAAGTGGAGTTTGAGTGCTGAGGATTCAGGCGGAAACGTAGTCAGAGATCAGGCCGGCAACAGATCGGGCAAAGCGGTATCCAAACGTAATCCAAAGAATGGTCAGGCAGGCAGAAGTCATACACAAGCTGGCGGTGAAGTACAGATTCGGCAGGCTGTAGAGGGGTCAAGAATACAGGCAAAAGTTCATACACGAAAGTCTATCAAAGAGCAAGCAGCACACCCAGGAAGATATTCCAAACAAACGGGCATTGAGTAACGGGAAGCGCTGCTTTTTGAAGGCTGAGTAAATTGTACATTGTTCACAGCTGGCAGCAGGTGGAGCTAGTGAGTTCAAAATGTCCATTTCACTGTCCTCCAAACAATGTCCCTCGCTGAGTCTTGACCTGTAGAATTTGGCCTCCTATGTTGGGCAAGGAGAGGTTGTTTGGTCATTCTAATTTGGGTGGGATTCTGCTTTTTTTTTTCTTATCCTTTCCTTACCTGCATGTATCAGTTCCTCGGGGGGTGGCGGAGTTTCTACCTGCTTGGCACCTGTGGAGACAGGCACTAGACACATAAGCCCCACCCTACCAGCACCCTCTTTTGGTTACAGGGAGTGCTATGGAGCTAGGACTCATCATTAGAATTGGACCTAGTGCTTTGGGGGATCACTCTGAAACATCCTTCCCCCCCTGCCCATATGTATATATTATTATGCCCCCTTGCAGCATGGATGCCACCCTGGACCCCTGGTTGTCTGGTACTAAGTGGAGGAGGGACTTTTCAAATAAAAATGTTGAGTTATAAATTTGGCCTCCTGATTTTCAAGTCATTTTGAAGCTTCAGTATCTGTTTGAGGTCATATCACTGTTTATAATCCAGCCATGGGTATTCGCACCCTTCGAGATTCAAAATGAGGATGTTAGAGGAACAACTTTATTGTTCCAGCACTACAGAGAACACACCGCCAAGATCCTCCGCAGACACGTGAAACATGTCAGAGTAGGAGCTGGGTGAAGTATTTTCTGTAGTGCTGGAACAATAAAGTTGTTCTTCTAACGTCCTCATTTTTAAACTTTCAAAAACACAATTTAATTGATATGGAGACCTGGGGCCCCATGCCCCCATAATTCGTATGATAAACACAGCCTGGGGCCCCATCATTTGTATGATAAACACAGCCTAAGGCCCCATCATTTGTATGATAAACACAGCCTGGGGCCCCATCATTTGTATGATGAACACAGCCTGAGGCCCCATCATTTGTATGATAAACACAGCCTTGGGCCCCATCATTTGTATGATGAACACAGCCTGGGGCCCCATCATTTGTATGATGAACACAGCCTGAGGCCCCATCATTTGTATGATAAACACAGCCTGGGGTCCCATCATTTGTATGATGAACACAGCCTGAGGCCCCATCATTTGTATGATAAACACAGCCTGGGGCCCCATCATTTGTATGATGAACACAGCCTGAGGCCCCATCATTTGTATTAAAAACACAGCCTGGGGCCCCATCATTTGTATGATAAACACAGCCTGGGGCCCCATCACTTGTATGATAAACACAGCCTGGGGCCCCATCATTTGTATGATAAACACAGCCTGGGGCCCCATCCTTTGTATGATAAACACAGCCTGGGGCCCCATCATTTGTATGATAATTACAGCCTGGGGCCCCATCATTTGTATGATAAACACTGCCTGGGGCCCCATCATTTGTATGATAAACACAGCCTGAGGCCCCATCATTTGTATGATGAACACAGCCTGAGGCCCTATCATTTGTATGATGAACACAGCCTGAGGCCCTATCATTTGTATGATAAACACAGCCTGGGGCCCCATCATTTGTATGATGAGCACAGCCTGAGGCCCTATCATTTGTATGATGAACACAGCCCGGGGCCCTAATCATTTGTATGATAAACACAGCCTGAGGCCCCATCATTTGTATGATGAACACAGCCTGGGGCCCTAATCATTTGTATGATAAACACAGCCTGGGGCCCCATCATTTGTATGATAAACACAGCCTGGGGCCCCATCATTTGTATAATGAACACAGCCTGAGGCCCCATCATTTATATAATGAACACAGCCTGAGGCCCCATCATTTGTATGATAAACACAGCCTGAGGCCCCATCATTTGTATAATGAACACAGCCTGGGGCCCCATCATTTGTATGATAAACACAGCCTGAGGCCCTATCATTTGTATGATAAACACAGCCTGAGGCCCCATCATTTGTATGATAAACACAGCCTGGGGCCCCATCATTTGTATAATGAACACAGCC
The DNA here is from genome assembly GCF_965119305.1 of Pelophylax lessonae. Lineage (NCBI taxonomy): Eukaryota > Metazoa > Chordata > Amphibia > Anura > Ranidae > Pelophylax > Pelophylax lessonae. Next base: position 737,458,187 of record NC_138769.1, on the reverse strand, counting down.
TGGGGCCCCATCATTTGTATGATAAACACAGCCTGAGGCCCTATCATTTGTATGATGAACACAGCCTGGGTCCCATCGTTGGTATGATGACCACAGCCTGGGGACTCGCCATTTGTATGATGAACACAGCCTAGGGCCCCATCATTTTTATGATGAACACAGCCTGGGCCCCCATAATTCTTATGATGAACACAGGCAGGGACCCATCATTTGTATGAGGAACACAGCCTGGAACCCCATTATTTACATTATGAACACAACCTAGACCCATCATTTGTATGATGAACACAGCCCAAGGACCCACCATTTGTAAGATGGACACAGCCCAGGGACCCATAATTTGTATGATGGACACTGGTTGGGGCCTCATCATTTACATTATAAACACACCCTGGGTAACATCAACCCTGGGCAACATCATTTATCTAATGAACACAGCCTGGGAACCCATAATTTGTGATGTCACCCCTGTCTAGCTTGATTTTGCTAAACTACTCAACCACCCCACTGTCCTCATTTCCAAAGCAGAGGCACTAAGTCAATTGCAGTTCTAAGATAAGAGCACAAGATAGCTCTGGATTTCTGGCAGGATCCACAGGTATGTTAAGCACTTATCAAACAGATAGAACAATACAATGAGATATTTAACATACCAAAATGGAGGAAATAGGAGAAGTTGATTTATAGGGTGTACATATATCTTGTCCGTATCTCTATGCTCTGTGTGTTCATATCTGATCCAGATCTTCTTCTCTTCTCTTACAGCTGGAACAGCAGACCCAGTCCCCGTGCTGCTGCCTCCTCCTCGTGTCTGAAGAGAGTCACCAGCTGTTCTGCCAGGTAAGTGTACGGCCGGATCTAAGTCCTCCATACATCGACACTCTCTCAATAAATCCTGGACACGCTCCCAATAAATCCTGTACATTCTCCGAATAAATCTCAGAGACTCTCCCAATCAATCCCGGACACTCCCCAAATAAATCCCAGACATTCCCCCAATAAATCTCAGAGACTCTCCCAAAAAATCCCATACACACTCCCAATAAATCCTGGACACTCTCCCAAAAAATCTCAGACACTATCCTAATAAATCCCGGACACTCCCCCAATAAATCTCTGAAACTCTCCCAATAGATCCAGGACACACTCCCAATAAATCCCGAATAATCTCCCAAAAAATCCTGGACACACTCCCAATAAATCTCTGACACTCTACCAATAGATCCCAGACACACCCAATAAATCCTGGATACTCTCCCAAAAAATTCCGGATACTCTCCCAAAAAACCCTGGACACTCTCCCAATACATTTCTGACACTCCCAATAAATCCCAGACACCCTCCCAATAAATCTCAGACACTCTCCCAATAAACCCTGGACACTCTCCCAATAAATCTCAGACACTCTCCCAATAAACCCTGGATACTCTCCCAATAAATCCCAGACACTCTCCCAATAAATTCCAGACACTCTCCCAATAAATCCCAGAAACACTCCACACTCCACAGTCCCAATGAATTTCAGGGACACTCTCCCAAAAAATCCTGGACACTCTCCCAATGAATCCCGGACACACTCCAAATAAATCTCAGACACACTCCCAAGAAATCTCAGACACTCTCCCAATAAATCTCAGACACTCTCCCAATAAATCCCGGACACACCCCCAATAAATCTCAGACACTCTCCCAATAAATCCCGGACACACCCCCAATAAATCTCAGACACTCTCCCAATAAATCCCGGACACACTCCCAATAAATCTCAGACACTCTCCCAATAAATCCCGGACACTCTCCCAATGAATCCCGGACACACTCCCAATAAATCTCAGTCACTCTCCCATTAAATCCTGGACACTCTCCCAATAAATCCCAGACACTCTCCCAAAAAATCCTGCACACACTCCCAATAAATCCTGGACACATTCCCAATAAATCTCAGACGCTTTCCCAATAAATCCCGGACACTCTCCCGATAAATCTCAGACACTCTCTTAATAAATCCCGGAAACACTCCCAATAAATCTCTGACACTCTCCCAATAAATCCCGGACACTCTCCTAATAAACCCCGGATGCTCTCCCAATAAATCCTGGACACTCTCCCAATAAATCTCAGATGCTTTCCCAATAAATCCTGGATACTCTCCCAATAAATCTCAGACACTCTCTCAATAAATCTCAGACACTCTCCCAATAAATCCCAGACACACTCCCAATAAATCTCAGACACTCTCCCAATAAAGCAAATATCGTTGATATCTATATTGAGCCAGGGAATGCACTGACACCTTTGCCGCCATTGTGCGATGTGCTGAGTGTTCAGTGTGACCCTGTGGCTTTAAAAAGGGATGGGCTCCCTCTAGTCACCTGTCCTCCATCTATCCCATTAGATGCATGTGCTCTCATTGTGTAGAGACTCTTTTAATTGTACAGTTAGGGACTGCAGATTACAGGGTGCCTTGCCGGGGCTTACGCATGTATTTGCAAATGTGTGCAACCAAACCCATTTTTTTTAACGCATACTGTTAGACAGGTCAATTCGGTTGCTTGCTGGCTGGTTGGTAAGTTGTGACTGGAAATCTCTTTTTTTTTGAACTATCCCAATAAATCGCGGACACTCTTCTAATAAATCTCAGACACTCTCCCAATAAGTCTCAGACAATCTCCTAATAAATCCCGGACACTCTCCTAATAGATCTCGGACACACTCCCAGTAAATCCCAGACACTCTCCCAAAAAATCCTGGACACACTCTTAATGAATCCCGGACACACTCCCAATAAATCTCAGATACTCTCCCAATAAATCCCGGACAATCTCCCAATGAATCCCGGACACTCTCCCAATAAATCGCGGACACTCTCCCAATAAATCTCAGACACTCTCCCAATGAATCCCGGACACACTTCCAATGAATCCCGGACACACTTCCAATGAATCCCGGACACACTTCCAATGAATCCCGGACACACTCCCAATAAATCGCGGACACTCTCCCAATAAATCTCAGACACTCTCCCAATGAATCCCGGACACACTTCCAATGAATCCCGGACACACTTCCAATGAATCCCGGACACACTTCCAATGAATCCCGGACACACTCCCAATAAATCGCGGACACTCTCCCAATAAATCTCAGACACTCTCCCAATGAATCCCGGACACACTTCCAATGAATCCCGGACACACTTCCAATGAATCCCGGACACACTCCCAATAAATCGCGGACACTCTCCCAATAAATCTAAAGACAATCTCCCAATAAATCCCGGACAATCTCCCAATGAATCCCGGACACTCTCCCAATGAATCCCGGACACTCTCCCAATAAATCTCAGACACTCTCCCAATCATTTCCCGGACACACTTCCAATGAATCCCGGACACACTCCCAATAAATCGCGGACACTCTCCCAATAAATCTCAGACACTCTCCCAATAAATCCCGGACACTCTCCCAAAAAATCCCGGACACACTCCCAATGAATCCCGGACACACTCCCAATAAATCTCTGACACTCTCCCAATAAATCCCAGACACACTCCCAATGAATCCCAGGAACACACTTCCAATAAATCCCAGCCACACTCCCAAAAAATCCCTGACACACTCCCAATAAATCCCAGACACACTCCCAATAAATTCCAGGCACACTTCCAATAAATCCCGGACACTCTCCCAATGAATCGCTGACACTCTCCCAATAAATCCCAGACACACTCCCAAAAAATCCCAGACACTCTCCCAATAAATCCCAGACACACTCCCAAAAAATCCCGGACACTCTCCCATTAAATCACAATTTTTTTAAACCAATAAATTTTCCGCTGCGGGGCCACATGAAGGAAATAATTAAAAGATTGCAGGCATCCACCAGCCGGAACGTGTCCTTTGATGCTTTAGATCTGAGGCAAACGGGTCAGTACAATGTGACCCCCGCCGCTCGCACGGCTGACTGTTTACACGCTGCAGGCCGGCCATGGATCCGCGAAAATAATTGTTATCGGCGGAGGAACGAGTTGTGTTTTTATAAGCTTCGTATGATACATGGAGAAGGTTAATTGGCTGAGATAATGTTATAAATGCTGAATTAATAATATGCCATTTCCCCATCACAGAGTTTTACAGGAACACATTTTTCAGGCTCCTGGTAAACACTTGTTTATGAGCAACGGTTTAAAGAGGCGCCGCTGTTTACAGTGGATTTAACCCTTTTGCTGCCAGACCTTTTTTTGCATTTTTTTTTTGCGCACGTTTAAAAAAAAATGATTTTAGGTCTGAAGATTAGCTATACAGCAACAGTGACTTTTGCAAAAATATATATATATATATATATTTAAATCACAAATATAAAAAAATATTTCCCTGCCATCCCCTAAATTAAGGGTCTGATATGTATTTTTGATACAAGCAATATGCTCTAAATATGGTGTTTCCACCCCTACAACCCCATCCCCCGGCAATGCACTTCACCCACATGTTGATGTGTAAAGGGCCTCTTGACCCCAACCCTGGCCTGGTGGTTGTGGGGGTCTGCAGGCAGGGGGGGCTTCTTGGAATCTTATAGCCCCCCTTAAAAAATAAAAAAGGGGGAAGCCAACTACTGTCCCTACTATATGAGTAACTAAGGGGTACATAGTACTACTACTCATTCACAATAAAAGTTAACAGAAAACACAGATACACATTGACATGTCATTTCACATCTGCATCAAACACACAGTAAGCCACACCCACAGCAGGCCTAAGGCCCACCCAGTGGGTGGGTTACTTATGCCTCGTTTCCACTGAGCGGTTTGGTTCGGTACGCAATTTTTGCCGTTTCCATTGTCAAAAAATGTGAATGGTACCCCAATTCGGAACCATACCGTACCACTTTTTTGAGACCCTTTCGTTGGGGTAGCAAGCACAATAGTACCGTGCCAACAGGGTGGGGCTACACTGTTGAGGTACTGTTGAGCTGAGGTACTGTTGGCGGTGGAAACGCAAGCCTGATCAAGGTGTACCGTTCCGAACCGTACTTAACTGTACCGAACCGTACTGAACTGTACCAAACCGTACTGAACTGTACCGAACTGTACCGAACCGAACCGTACCGAATCGTACTGAACTGTACCGAACTGTACCGAACCGAACCGTACCGAACTGTACCGAACCGTACTGTACTGAACTGTACCGAACCGTACCGAACTGTACCAAACCGTACTGAACTGTACTGAACTGTACCGAACCGTACCGAACTGTACCGAACCGTATTGAACTGTACCGAACCGTACCGAACCGTACCGAACCATACCAAACTGTACCGAACCGTACCGCTCAGTGGAAACAAGGCTTTGAACCCCGGCCTACTTACTGGAGTCACCCACCCAAACTTAACCTCTAAATAGAGACCATTACTATAATAAATGCCTTATTGAGTTACAGTGCATGCGCAGCAACTCAAATAGGGGCGACATTGTAATCCAGGGACATAGCCTAGGACACAGCACAGCATCATCAGGACTGGAGTCCAAGTTTCGGGACTGTCCCTGAAAAATCCAGGACAGTTGGTGTCTATGTGTCTATCCTCAGGGGGTAAAATGGATGTTTAAAATGTGTTACTTTTCATATGCACCAATCAGAGTGCAGCTGTGCGTGCAGGACTCTAATGTCTATTGAGTAAGTCTGCCGGCGGGGATGGGAGGGGGGAGGGGATTGACATCAAGAGGTCCCTTCCTGGCCCCCATGATTTCCTACAGCTTCTCTATAATCATAAAATAGGGGGGACCGGAGATTCCTAAAGAGAACCTGTCACCTTCCCATGCAAGACAGAGTGACATTATCTCTGGAAAGGTTACTGTAATGGAACCGCCGACCCACACTGTACTTGTGGTCTTCCATCAGTATACCGCTTCCTTGCAGTCATGAACATATATACCAGATTTTCCCAGCCGCCCTCATACAAAGCTAGCCAACAACTTAGCTTGTACTGGAATCACTCTTTATTGAACAGTCACACAGAATTTATATACAGCATGGACCTCCCCCCTCCTGATCAGATTACCACACACAGGTCAGGGGTTGCCTGAATACATTATCTTATGCAGATGAAATTGTATACAGAAACAGAATTAACCTGAACTAATTATCTAGCTATCTGGATAGAACAATGTTGGCTCATTAACATTTAACAATGGGACAGGCAGACTTAACACAGTCCACATTCCACCTCAATAGGTAGACAATAGGGAAAGCCTGCCAGTGACAGTCTGTCCATCTCCTACATTGAAGTACATGGAATACACATCTATATATTGCTATGATTACTTAGGTAGCAGACTTCGTGGCAACAGGCTTCTGGTTACATCGCTCCGTTGGAAATTCTGAGGAATCATTTGATATACTTCCCAAATTCCACAAGCGATGTGCCAGAAAGAGACATCAGAATTGTCGCTGTCCTCACTTTCCGTACCTGATGACCAATTTTCCCACCAATCGCTATCGCTCAGTTCTTCAAGTAACTCAGTTTCGCTGTCGCTGTTTTTCAGTTCGTCTAAAAGTGCTTTTGCGCAAAAAGAACGCTTTTTGGACGCCATGGTCGTTCTCTATTTTCCAGGCACAAAGAACTGGAAAAGCACAGGCAGGGCACTGGAAAAGTCACCAGGTGAGATCCTGTGGTGAAATGGGATGATACAGTGTAATCCGTTAGGATCACAGCTTTCTATCATCTTATTTAGTGTATTTACATTTTTTAATTTGCCGCCGGTTCCACTCCCCCTGCATCGCAACACTTGCAGGGAAGGGAACTGGAAGACAGGTGCTGGCATCGGCCAGGAACAGAGCGGAAGGACAGCGGGAGGATGGCTGGAGGACGGCGCAAGTATGGCGGTGGGAGGATGTTGGGGGGAGGATGGCGGGAGGATGGCTGGAGGACGGCGAAAGGATGGCGGGGGGAGGACGGCGGGGGAGGACGGCGGGAGGATGATGGCGGGAGAGGACGGCGGGGGAGGACAGCGGGAGGATGGCTGGAGGACGGCGGAAGGATGGCGGGGGGAGGACGGCGGGGGAGGATGGCGGGAGGGCGGTGGGATGGCGGCGGGAGGATGGCGGGAGAGGACGGCGGGGGATCGCAGGGGAAGGTGAGTTTTAAAATGTAAAACCACATATTTTCAATGCAAAACAATATCCCGCTTTTAGCACAGAAATCCGGACATAATCAGACTGCCAGGGAGGTTAATGGCACCTCCACACATCAGCAAGCATGCTTGCTTCCTGGTGCATCAAACCGCATGGTGACGCATATTTTTGGAAGAGAGTCCTAGACCTCTTTTCCGCGATTCTTGTGCATAGGAAACCCTATTAAAATGAATCTACAAACAACACACTGAAAATAAGTTGTTCACGCTCAGTTACAACCCTAAATCCATACACGGGGTAAAATATCCGTCCCTATAAATATGTGAAGGTCTAACAAAAATCTTTACAATGTTTCCATTGTTTTCATGAATTGATTCTTACGTGAGAAATGCGGCTGCCAAATAATGGTGGTTAATGATGCTGTCCCTTTAATTTGTTCCAGGTTGTAGGAAACAAAGTACTTGAAGAAGAAATCAGCTTCCCGGTAAGTGGATTTATTCTCTACCGCGTGTTATCGGTCACTGGCGCTTCTTCTCAGCCAGAGGGGCATTGGTGATTGTACTCAGTTCTTGGCGAAAGCGATGAAAGGTGCAGTTTGTGTTCTGGCTGCAGCAAGGGGCTGATCTGTGTCAGACATTTATGAACACAGCTGAGAACTGAAATAAAATGATTTTGAAATGAAGAATCTTATTTTTTTTTTTTTTTTATTCCCCCTCCCCCAGCTGACATTCGGACATCTCGGCCAGGTGGTGGACAAAAAGAAGTCGATCACTCTGCATGACATCAGTTCGGTCAGTATCTGTTTGATCTCTGTGATGTTTTGGTGTGATAGCCAATTCTTATCACTTTGGGGCTTCTTTATAGGGAACCAAATAATCTGCTTCTTAGTTTTTGGGTTTGCTGGTTTTCAGTGTTTCCCAGTTGTCCAAAAAAACTTCAATCCAGACAACATAGAAAAAGGAGAAGGAGCCAGGGAACTGGTAATACTCCATCATACAAAGACATTGTAGACAATTGTGCTCTTCCAACCTTGGGTAAACACCTGGTCTGGTAAAGACCCTTTTCTGTTCCACCATGACTGTGCCACCCCCAGTTTGGTGTGGAGGAACCCAAGTTGTAACGGATCAACTGGAACCCCGACTGGGCACCTCCGTTGACGGATGCTCCTAGTGCTTCCTGAGGGCTCCAAGCACTCCTCCAGACACCGTAACCACTTCAGACCCCACGAACCGCCGCAGCTTGGTTGGGGTCTCGCTGTCTCCTACCCACCCTGGACCTACGACAAGGCTCCAGGTTCCAGTGGGTGAACCTCTCTTTCCCCAGAGAGTGCGGCAGGAACAGGAACTCTTACAAGAGCTTAGTGATTATTCAAGGGAGTATGAAGAGCATAGCAATCCCTTGTATCAGATTCCCCCAATAAGAGACAGAACTCTAGATTGAGGGTGAAGTAGAACTCCAGGTTTAATGGTACAGCTGCTGTTTTATACAGTTTTCCCCCCACAAGGTTACCGCCCAGGTGGACCTTGCGAGGAACAGGACATGAAATTCATAATCCAATAAAGTTTTACACCCAGTCACTCCCATACACAATCCCTCCCCTCTGCCTGATTACAGTATCCTATGCAGATGAAATTGTATACAGAAACAGAATTACCTGAACTAATTATCTAGCCTTCTGGACAGAACAATGTGAGCTCATTAACATTTAACAATGGGACAGGCAGACTTAACACAATACGCATCCCACCTCAAAACAGACAATAGGACAAGACTGCCTATGACAGTCTGTCCGTCTCCTACATTGAAGTACATGGAATACACATCTACATATTTCCATGATTATCTAGGTGTCACAGACTTCATGGCAACAGGCTATAGGTCCCACAGTGTAAAGTGGGATCAAATCTTCACGATTCTTGAGAGATATTGTTGATAAATATTACTCTCCCACTTGAAGTTATCCAAACCATTTTCTTAGTGTCCCTTAAGTATCTGTCTTTCACTCCCAGTGATGGTGAGTACCGTCACACAAGAGTCCTGTACAGAGCTCTGACCTCAACCCTACTGAACACCTTTGGGATGAATTGGAATGCCCATGGTGAGTCTGTACGCCTGCTGTGCCCATTATGAGGGGTTCCCACCATCCCTGTGCTGAGTTCCTGCGTCTGTACACCTGCTGTGCCCATTATGAGGGATTCCACCATCCTTGTGCTGAGTTCCCGGGTCTGTACACCTGCTGTGCCCATTATGAGGGGTTCCCACTATCCATGTGCTGAGTTCCCGGGTCTGTACACCTGCTGTGCCCATTATGAGGGGTTCCCACTATCCATGTGCTGAGTTCCCGGGTCTGTACACCTGCTGTGCCCATTATGAGGGGCTCCCACCATCCCTGTGCTGAGTTGCTGGGTCTGTACACTTGCTGTGCCCATTATGAGGGATTCCACCATCCCTGTGCTGAGTTCCCGGGTCTGTACACCTGCTGTGCCCATTATGAGGGGTTCCCCCCATCCCTGTGCTGAGTTCTAAGGTCTGTACACCTGCTGTGCCCATTATAAGGGGTTCCCTCCATCCCTGGGCTGAGTTCCCGGGTCTGTACACCTGCTGTGCCCATTATGAGGGGTTCCCACCATCCCTGTGCTGAGTTCCCCTGGTAGAGGACCAAGTACAGCCCTTCATAGAAACAGTATTACCTGATGGCAGTGGCCTCTTTCAGCAGGATAAAGTGTCCTGCTACACTTCAAAATGGTTCAACAACTAGTTTGAGGTGTTGACTTGGCTCCGAATTCTCCAGATTTCAAACCAATCAAGCATTTGTGGAACGTGCTGGAAAAAAAGACCAAATGCATGGGGACCCCACCTCCCAACTTACAGGACTTAAAGGATCTGCTAGTGACGGTCTTGGTGCCAGATATCACAGCATACCTTCAGAGGTCTAGTGAAGTCCTTGCCTGGATGGCTCAGAGTTGTTTGGTGGCAAAGATGGACCTACTCAATATTAGGTGGGTGGTCATACAGTTATGGCTGATCGGTGTATGTATGTATATATATATATATATATACACTATATTACCAAAAGTATTGGGACGCCTGCCTTTACACACACATGAACTTTAATGGCATCCCAGTCTTAGTCCGTAGGGTTCAATATTGAGTTGGCCCACCCTTTGCAGCTATAACAGCTTCAACTCTTCTGGGAAGGCTGTCCACAAGGTCTATGGGAATGTTTCACCATTCACCTAGAGGCGCATTTGTGAGGTTAGGCACTGATGTTGGACGAGAAGGCCTGTCTCACAGTCTCTGCTCTAATTCACCCCAAAGGGGTGAGGTCAGGACTCTGTGCAGGCCAGTCAGGTTCCTCCACCCCAAACTCGCTCATCCATATCTTTATGGACCTTGCTTTGTGCACTGATCCAAATCATTTGGTGGAGGGGGGATTATGGTATGGCGTTGTCTTTCAGGGATTGGGATTGGCCCCTTATTTCCAGTGAAGGGAACTCTTAACCACTTAAGCCCCGGAAGATTTTACCCCCTTCCTGACCAGGGCCTATTTTGCGATTCGGCACTGCGTAAATTTAACGGACAATTGCGCGGTCGTGCGACGCTGTACCCAAATAAAATTTACGTCCTTTTTTCCCACAAACAGAGCTTTCTTTTGGTGGTATTTGATCCCCTGTGCGATTTTTACTTTTTGCGCTATAAACAAATTCCCCCCAAAAAATGTAAAAATCAAAATTTTTTAACATTTTAGGCCAATTTGTTTTCTGCTACATATGTTTGGTAAAAAAAATCACAATAAGCGTATTTTGATTGGTTTGTGCAAAAGTTATCGCGTTTACTAACTAAGGGAAAGATTTTTGTCATTTTTGGTGTTTTTTTTTTTTAACGAGTAATGGCGGCGATCTGCGATTTTTTTTGCGGGACTGCGACATTGCGGCGGACAGATTGGACCCCTAACTGACATTTTTGACACTTTTGGGGGTACCAGTGACATTACTACAGTAATCAGTGCTATAAATATGCACTGTTACTGTAAAAATGACACTGGCAGGGAAGGGGTTAACTTTATTGGAGAGGCAGGGGTTAAATGTGTCCCTAGGGGCGTGATTCTTACTGTAAAGGGGCGTGGCTTTTCATGTTACCACAGAGACATACGATCCTACATAGCAGGATCGTATGATCTCTGCAGTTACACCAGGGAGAATGACAGGCAGCTTTGTTTACATCAGCCGTCTGCCTTTCTCCCTCTCCAGCGGGAGATTGCAAGTGACCGGCGGACATCGGAGCCGCTGGTCACTCGCGCTGGAGTGTCCAAGAACAAACGGGGCGGGAGCGCTCCTCCGGCGGCACGCGCTCGCCCCCTATTGCCTCGCGGGCGAGTGACGTATATATACGTCACTTTGCCCAGGAGGGGCTGACCACCGCTGTATATAGTCATGCGGCGGTCGGCAAGCGGTTAAGGCGTCAGCATACAAAGACATTTTGGACAATTTCATGCTCCCAACTTTGTGGGAGGAGTTTGGAGATGTCCCCTTCCTGTTCCAACATGACTGCACATCAGCGCACAAAGCAAGGTCAATAAAGACATGGAGGAGGGAGTTTGGGGTGGAGGAATTTGACTGGCCTGCACAGAGTCCTGACCTCAACCCGATAGAACACTTTTGGGATGAATTAGAGCGAAGACTGCAAGCCAGGTCTTCTCATCCAACATCAGTGCCTGACCTCACAAATGCGCTTCTGGAAGAATGGTGAAACATTCCCATAGACACCCTCCTAAACCTTGTGGACAGCCTTCCCAGAAGAGTTGAAGCTGTTATAGCTGCAAAGGGTGGGCCAACTCAATATTGAACCCTACGGACTAAGACTGGGATGCCATTAAAGTTCATGTGTGTGTAAAGGCCGGCGTCCCAATACTTTTGGTACAACAGTTTATATATATATATATATATATATCTGCTGGTTTCTGTTGGAGACGCATTTTGAGGTGTGTGAAAAAATCGGTGAAATGATAACAATTTTGCAAATGAAAAAAGTCCTATTTCTGGTTCGATGTTCGGGATTGTGAAACGCGTCACTTCTGCAGTAGTGTAATAATAAGTCAATGGTTGCCTATAAATACCTGATGGTTGGAGCTTTCCACCGATGGCTCGTCGTATTCGTGACGCCGCTTCTCCCGGCGCCGCGTTCCGTTCATCTTATTAATATTTTCCTCTGACTCGGCAAACTCCATGTAGCGGATTTCATTCCATTCATACTTTGATACGACGGAAGACGGAGACACGAGCCATGGCGGAGAATATTTTATACATTTCTGGCCCAGAGGCGGAAAAAACTGTAACCCCGGGGCAGGCTGGCGGGGGTGAGATAAGACCTTCAAAGTCTACACAGCTCTGACTGGGTCAGCGAAACGCGTCCCGGGGGCTGAACACTCCAGAGTCCGTCTCTTAGCAGCACCGACTTTATTAGATATTCCAGAGAATTCTGGAGGCCGATTATTACACAGCATAAGAAAATCCACACTTCTGTGTTACCCGTCTGAAGATGTAAACAATGTATCAGATCTGATCTGCGCTGTGTATAATGCCTCAGATCTGATCTCCACTGTATACAATGTATCAGATCTGATCTGTGCTGTGTACAATGTATCAGATCTGATCTGCGCTGTATACAATGTATCTGATCTGCTCTGTGTACAATGTATCAGATCTGATCTGCGCTGTGTATAATGCCTCAGATCTGATCTGTGCTGTGTACAATGTATCAGATCTGATCTGCTCTGTGAACAATGTATCAGATCTGATCTGCGCTGTATACAATGTATCTGATCTGATCTGCTCTGTGTACAATGTATCAGATCTGATCTGTGCTGTGAACAATGTATCAGATCTGATCTGTGCTGTGAACAATGTATCAGATCTGATCTGCGCTGTATACAATGTATCTGATCTGATCTACACTGTGAACAATGTATCAGATCTGATCTGTGCTGTGTATAATGTATCAGATCTGATCTGCGCTGTATACAATGTATCTGATCTGATCTGCACTGTGAACAATGTATCAGATCTGATCTGTGCTGTGTACAATGTATCAGATCCGATTGGCACTGTATACAATGTATCAAATCTTATCTGCTCTGTGTGCAATGTATCAGATCTGATTGGCACTGTATACAATGTATCAGATCTGATATGCGCTGTGTACAATGTATCAGATCTGATCTGCGCTGTGTACAATGTATCAGATCTGATCTGCTCTGTGAACAATGTATCAGATCTGATCTGCGCTGTATACAATGTATCAGATCTGATCTGCTCTGTCTACAATGTTTCAGTTCTGATCTGCACTGTGTACAATGTATCGGATCTGATCTGTGCTGTGTATAATGCCTCAGATCTGATCTGTGCTGTGTACAATGTATCAGATCTGATCTGCGCTGTGTACAATGTATCAGATCTGATCTGCGCTGTGTATAATGCCTCAGATCTGATCTGTGCTGTGTACAATGTATCAGATCTGATCTGCGCTGTGTATAATGCCTCAGATCTGATCTGTGCTGTGTACAATGTATCAGATCTGATCTGTGCTGTGTACAATGTATCAGATCTGATCTGCTCTGTGTACAATGTATCAGATCTGATTGGCACTGTATACAATGTATCAGATCTGATCTGCTCTGTGTACAATGTATCAGATCTGATCTGTGCTGTGAACAATGTATCAGATCTGATCTGCGCTGTATACAATGTATCTGATCTGCACTGTGAACAATGTATCAGATCTGATCTGTGCTGTGTACTATGTATCAGATCTGATCTGCGCTGTATACAATGTATCAGATCTGATCTGCGCTGTATACAATGTATCAGATCTGATCTGTGCTGTGAACAATGTATCAGATCTGATCTGCACTGTGAACAATGTATCAGATCTGATCTGTGCTGTGAACAATGTATCAGATCTGATCTGTGCTGTGTACAATGTATCAGATCTGATCTGCACTGTATACAATGTATCAGATCTGATCTGTGCTGTGAACAATGTATCAAATCTGATCTGCACTGTGAACAATGTATCAGACTTTCCTTGCCCTTTTTAGCCTAGAAACGGCAGCGCCCCCCATAGACTTTAATGGGGATCATCTCTAAGTTTGGGTTTGCTGAATTCTGACCAAGATCCACTTGCCCCGGCAGATCCAACTATCTCTAATCCTGTATCGGAGGAGGGACTTTATGAAAGACAGGGGACCTTGTCACCTAAACTCCGCCCCTCTCTTCCCATCCCTCCCACTGTTCTGTGTTGCTGGTGATGGACAGCACCTGTAAGGTCCCAGGGCTTGATTTCCATTGGTTACCTATTATTGAGATCCAGAGGCAGATGAAGTTATATGTGCAGCTTTACTTTTCCTGTAAGAGTCAAGCCTGGCCTCGCCTTTTCTGTCTTCCTATTGGCCAGTAAGGCTGCCTATCAGTCTCCTATCTTCCCCCATGTATACTGTCTGCCTGTAGCTCCACTCCACCTTAGGGGAAAAGCCAAGGTCAAGCCAAGCAATGCAAGGGTCAGCTGTGAAGCCCCGGCTCGCCTCCGTGGAAACTTGATAAAGGAAAAGGAATTGGCAGCACTCCAGGTTGAGTCAAAATCCAGATTTATTGACTGGATGTCAATGGGTGGAGTGGGAATATCCCAAGATGGGTGAGAACAAAGCAAGGGACAATAAGAGGGACATCTCCACCTGGGTATTCGTCCATTAGAGGAAGCCATGGGCTGGTATGTGATGGGCCTTTCGGAGTAATTGTTCTCTCCTTATCAGGCGGTACAAAACTACTGATGGGGACTGGGGTACCCGTGGTTTAAAACCAGGTGGACTCCATTCTATAGGGAACCTGCCAAGGCAAGAGCCACCCAAGGGTAAGGTGGAGCTCCTCCTAAAGGAGACCCTACGGGAGGTGGAGAACCTGACCATGAGGCCACATGCCCTCCCCCTTAAGACTTTCAGGGCAAGTCTCAGAGCCTACACCCTACTAATTGGGAATGAGTAGAATGAGTCTCTCTCCACATAGTGGATTTTTATATGATGTTAGAACAAGCAATGGGTGGAGTGGGAACATCCCAAGATGGGTGAGAACAAAGCAAGGGACAATAACAGGGACATCTCCACCTGTGTATTCATCCATTGGAGGAAGCCATGGCCTGGTATGTGATGGGCCTTTCGGAGTAATTGTTCTCTCCCTATCTGGCCCTGATACCTGGGGTGAAAAACTACTGATGGGGACTGGGGTACCCCTGGTCCAAAACCAGGTGGACTCCATTCTATAGGGAACCTGCCAAGGCAAGGGCCACCTAAGGGTAAGGTGGAACTCCTCCTAAAGGAGACCCCCACGGGAGGTGGAGAACCTGACCATAAGGCCACATGCCCTCCCACTTAAGACTTTCAGGGCAAGTCTGAGGCCCTACACCCTACTAATCGGGAATGAGTAGAATGAGTCTCTCTCCACATAGTGGATTTTTATATGATGCTAGAACAAGCAATGGGTGGAGTGGGAACATCCCAAGGTGGGTGAGAACAAAGCAAGGGACAATAAGAGGGACATCTCCACCTGGGTATTCATCCATTAGAGGAAGCCATGGGCTGGTATGGGATGGGCCTTTCGGAGTAATTGTTCTCTCCTTATCTGGCAGTGCAAAACTACTGATGGGGACTGGGGTACCCGTAGTCCAAAACCAGGTGGACTCCATTCTATAGGGAACCTGCCAAGGCAAGGGCCACCCAAGGGTAAGGTGGAGCTCCTCCTAAAGGAGACCCCACGGGAGGTGGAGAACCTGACCATAAGGCCACATGCCCTCCCCCTTAAGACTTTCAGGGCAAGTCTGAGGCCCTACACCCTACTAATCAGGAATGAGTAAAATGAGTCTCTCTCCATATAGTGATATGATGTTAGAACAAGCAATGGGTGGAGTGGGAACATCCCAAGGTGGGTGAGAACAAAGCAAGGGACAATAACAGGGACATCTCCATCTGGGTATTCACCAATTGGAGGAAGCCATGGGCTGGTATGTGATGGGCCTTTCGGAGTAATTGTTCTCTCCTTATCTGGCGGTGTAAAACTACTGATGGGGACTGGGGTACCCGTAGTCCAAAACCAGGTGGACTCCATTCTATAGGGAACCTACCAAGGCAAGGGCCACCCAAGGGTAAGGTGGAGCTCCTCCTAAAGGAGACCCTACGGGAGGTGGAGAACCTGACCATAAGGTCACATGCCCTCCCCCTTAAGATTTTCAGGGCAAGTCTGAGGGCCTACACCCTACTAATCAGGAATGAGTAAAATGAGTCTCTCTCCATATAGTGATATGATGTTAGAACAAGCAATGGGTGGAATGGGAACATCCCAAGGTGGGTGAGAACAAAGCAAGGGACAATAACAGGGATATCTCCACCTTGGAGGAAGCCATGGGCTGGTATGTGATGAGACTTTCGGAGTAATTGTTCTCTCCTTATCTCCTTAGGAAGAGCACAAGCAGCTAAACAACATGTTGGGCTTCGAGGTTCGCTCCATGCTGTGTGTTCCGGTTATATGTCGAGCGACGTCGCAGGTGGTGGCGCTGGCCTGTGCGTTCAACAAACAAGGAGGAAAGTAAGTGCTCAGCAGTCAGTATCTCTACAAAGTATATTCCTAGCAGGTAGTGGGAACATACCTTGGCTTGTGTGTGTGCAATGAGGAGCATCTTGAGTGAAAAGTACAACGGGTATTGGTTTGCTTTCAGACTTTATTTCAGGTTTTATTAGTAAAATGATATGGCCAAGGCGTTTCAGGGTATTAGGCTCCCCCTTCTTTGGGGCTGGAGGAAATAAAATCTCCAAATGAGGCACTCCCGTATATACAGAAGCAATCTGTCTGAGGAACCAACACCTTGTTCGAAGGAGTTGAGTAGCCCCAGACTCACGCACAGTCCTAGTAAGCCTACATCTGAGAACCCTTAAGCTAGAGTTCTGGGACCCAATCAACTCTGAAATCAGTCTATCACTGCCACAATTTCCTTGGAAACGTGTATAAATGAGGTGTGAATATGGTAGACGGGGGTTTGACTGCCCTGAACCTGGAAGTGTTCAGGAGCAGAGTGTTTCCAGGCAGTACCGGGACAGGTTTGTCCAGTGCCCACAGCAAGGATGCAGAACTGTGCCCCCTCCCTTACTGCTAATGCATGCCATAGAATGGGTGTACCACCATACACCCATTCTCTACCCCCTTGCTCTGGCTGCCCACGGTTGGCATGGAATTGCCTACTTTCTAGCAGCTAGAAGGTAGTTGCCGGTGCATGGTGTGTTTTCCATGTTGGGTGTAGAATGGGCAGATTGGAGCACAGGGTGACAGCAGTAGACATGAAGCCCCAGCCACAGGTCAACCCAGCTCCTCAAGAGCAACTCAGCCAGTGACTGAGACCCTCATAAATAGGAAGGTCAATATATATATATATATATATATATATATATATATATATATATAATCGTAAGGAGATCCAGTATGAGACCAATGTGTGTGCCCAGAAACAAAGCCAACATTCAATAGTGAAATAACACCAGTGGAACTGTTCACCTTGATGGTGCGTATAAAACACTATTTAGCGCACATGTTAAATAAAGTCAGACCTTATGGCAAGGCAGAAAGGCGAATAATGCCAACCTATGTGTTTCATCATTGGACTTCATCAGGTGTTATAATAACTAAAACCACCTGATGTCCACAGGCCATTTATAAACATCCTGGAATTCAAAAGTAGAAAATAAGGTCCTGGCTGCATCTGCCATGTTACTATAATATTTATTATATTATTATATTTTATATATTATATTTTATATATTATATATTTTATGATATTTATGATATATTTTATTATAATATTTATATTTTATTATACAGTATTTATATTTATTATATATTTTATTATTATAATATTTATTATATTATTTATATATTTTTTTATTTTTTTATTATATTTTCTATGTATTTTGTATTTTATTATTTAAACTTTTTTATATTATTTATATTTTATGATATTTATGATACATTTTATATTTTATTATATAATTTTATTATATTTTAAACTATTTTTTTATTATTTATATTTTATGATATTTATGATATATTTTATATTTTATTATATTATTTATACTTTATTATACAGTATTTATATTTATTAAATATTTTATTATTTATAATATTTATTATATTATTTATATTTTATTATATTTTATTAGTATTTTATATTTCATTATTTAAATTATTTTTATATTCTTCATATTTTATGATATTTATTATATGTTATATTTTTTTATTTATTGTATTGTTTATATTTTTTTATATAGTATTTATATTTAATATAAATGTTATATTTTATTATTTCTAATATGTATTATATTATTTATATTTTGTGATATTTAATATATACTTTATATTTTTTTATTTAAATAATTTTTTTATATTTTATGATATTCATGATATATTTTATATTTTATTATTTATATTTTATGATATTTATGATATATTTTATTATTTTTTTTTATATTTCATATATATTTTATTATTTATAACATTTTTTATATTATTTATATTTTATGATATTTATTATATATTTTATATTTTATTATTAATATTATTTACTATATTATTTTTTATAATCTTTATATTTAATATATATTGTAAATTTTATTATTTATTATAATATTTATATAATTTATATTTTTTGAATTAATATGTTTTATTTGTATTATTTATTATATTATCTTATGCTGGTCGAGAAATAATCGACTTCTTTCAATAGGAATAATCAATTGATTGTCAACAACCGATGCAAACGATATCTGCCACACATGGGAAAATGGATTTTGATTGATCATTAAGATGCAATCACAACCTACGATCTTAGGGTCCCGTTCACAATAGATTTGGAATCACGGACAGAATCTCCGCCGTTTTGCATGTGATTCCAAATAGTATGTAATCGCCGCAAAACGCGTGACATGCGTTCGGATGCCGTTCATTCTTAATGGCACCCCAAACGCCATGCAGTTCGGCTACGATTGTCACAATGGCGACAAAATGCATGTTTAAAAATCGCGCCAAGCTCATCGCCCATTGTGCATGAGCTTCTTTTGCGCGACCAAACGGGTGCTGCGTAACCCATTCACCAGGCGGAGTGTGAAAGGTGGAGGTGGGATCTAAGCGTTAACCTGCGGCGCCATTTCTCCTACAGGAAGCAGCAGAAAAACATGTTTTTTGCATGCGTGTTCGCGTGCATTTAATTGCGTTGATGCGCTTTCACACATTCCTGTTAATGCATTCTATTGGCTGGAATGGTAATTTATTCTGGTGGTCACTAGGATGTATTAATGCGCAACAGTGCTTAAACGCGGCACATTTAGGCGCTTTTACGTTTTGTTTTTTTTTATGTTCAGAAGCTCCTCCCCCAAAGGCGACTTTGTTGGGTTTCCTGAACCTGACGTCTCCTCTGCTCCCGGGGGGAAGAGATCCTATCTGATGGGAGGGTGACGGCGGATAGCGCTCGCCGTCTTGGCGGCTCCCCTGATTAGTCGTTTGTATGCAGATAATCCGGCGGGATTGCGCACATTGTGAGCGCCTAATTCTCTGTCTGGATGTGGAAGTGATTAAAAGATTTTCCCAGGCCGGAGAAGAGATCTCAGCAAGACTTAATCAGATCCGGGCCAATGACTGGCGGCGTCTCGCTGCGCCGCGTTCCGGAGAAACGGCGATTTGTGTCTCAGCTTTTTATCTTGATTGACTTTCGCTGTATTTCTTTTCTATCAGTATATAAATACCGAGAGATCCTTTATTGGCTGATTTCAAGTGGACCCGTCATCAGATATATATATATATATATATACATATATATACAGTGGGTACGGAAAGTATTCAGACCCCCTTAAATTTTTCACTCTTTGTTATATTGCAGCCATTTGCTAAAATCATTTAAGTTCATTCTTCTTCCTCATGAATGTACACATAGCACCCCATACTGACAGAAAAACACAGAATTGTTGACATTGTTGCAGATTTATTAAAAAAGAAAAACTGAAATATCACATGGTCCTAAGTATTCAGACCCTTTGCTCAGTATATAGTAGAAGCCCCCTTTTGATCTAATACAGCCAGGAGTCTTTTTGGGAAAGATGCAACAAGTCTTTCACACCTGGATTTGGGGATCCTCTGCCATTCCTCCTTGCAGATCCTCTCCAGTTCTGTCAGGTTGGATGGTAAACGTTGGTGGACAGCCATTTTTAGGTCTCTCCAGAGATGCTCAATTGGGTTTAAGTCGGGGCTCTGGCTGGGCCATTCAAGAACAGTCACGGAGTTGTTGTGAAGCCACTCCTTCGTTATTTTAGCTGTGTGCTTAGGGTCATTGTCTTGTTGGAAGGTAAACCTTCGGCCCAGTCTGAGGTCCAGAGTACTCTGGAGAAGGTTTTTGTCCAGGATATCCCTGTACTTGGCCGCATTCATCTTTCCCTCGATTGTAACCAGTCGTCCTGTCCCTGCAGCTGAAAACCACCCCCACAGCATGATGCTGCCACCACCATGCTTCACTGTTGGGACTGTATTGGACAGGTGATGAGCAGTGCCTGGTTTTCTCCACACATACCGCTTAGAATTAAGGCCAAAAAGTTCTATTTTGGTCTCATCAGACCAGAGAATTTTATTTCTCACCATTTTGGAGTCCTTCAGGTGTTTTTTTTAGCAAACTCCATGCGGGCTTTCATGTGTCTTACACTGAGGAGAGGCTTCCGTCGGGCCACTCTGCCATAAAGCCCCGACTGGTGGAGGGCTGCAGTGATGGTTGACTTTCTACAACTTTCTCCCATCTCCTGACTGCATCTCTGGAGCTCAGCCACAGTGATCTTTGGGTTCTTCTTTACCTCTCTCACCAAGGCTCTTCTCCCCCGATAGCTCAGTTTGGCCGGACGGCCAGCTCTAGGAAGGGTTCTGGTCGTCCCAAACGTCTTCCATTTGAGGATTATGGAGGCCACTGTGCTCTTAGGAACCTTAAGTGCAGCAGAAATCTTTTTGTAACCTTGGCCAGATCTGTGCCTTGCCACAATTCTGTCTCTGAGCTCTTCAGGCAGTTCCTTTGACCTCATGATTCTCATTTGCTCTGACATGCATTGTGATCTGGAAGGTCTTATATAGACAGGTGTGTGGCTTTCCTAATCAAGTCCAATCAGTATAATCAAACACAGCTGGACTCAAATGAAGGTGTAGAACCATCTCAAGGATGATCAGAAGAAATGGAAAGCACCTGAGTTAAATATATGAGTGTCACAGCAAAGGGTCTGAATACTTAGGACCATGTGATATTTCAGTTTTTCTTTTTTAATAAATCTGCAACAATGTCAACAATTCTGTGTTTTTCTGTCAGTATGGGGTGCTATGTGTACATTCATGAGGAAGAAGAATGAACCTAAATGATTTTAGCAAATGGCTGCAATATAACAAAGAGTGAAAAATTTAAGGGGGTCTGAATACTTTCCGTACCCACTGTATATTATCCTGAATACATCCAATCCTATCCCTTCTCCAATCTACAAATCTGCCTTCTACAAAGTTACAGTGTACAGTCTGATCACTGGGGGAGGGGAGACTGAGGAAAGGCTTCCTCCTCCTTCTTCAAAGATACAATGTACAGTCTGATCACTTGGGGAGAGGAAATGCCTTTAAAGCTCATTGGAGGGGGGCGAGATGAATGGACGATCGATGTCTTGTGTCTCGCTGATCTCTCGGTCTGTGGCTGTACATACAATTGGTTTGATGTGTGGGAGCAGACGGCTTATTGCAGAGGACGGATAGGGGAGGGGATAACCCATTTGATTTGTAGTCGACTAAAATGTACCGGAGACTTTAGTCAAATAAAATACGACTAAAACTAAAACAATTCAGATGACTAAAATAAGACTAAAACTAAAATGGCATTTCAGTCAAAAGACTATAACTATTGTAAATCGAAAATTTGCTGCCAAAATTACCACTGAAGCCCAGAGACTGGCGGCCATTTACTATTAGTAGGAATTGTGTTGCACTTCATATCAGAGATTTACAGAACTTCAGCTTTGGGTGAAGGAAAGTTTTTTCCACTTTATTACATCATTGTTTGATATACAGGATTTAACATGTCATTTTGTTACATCTCCCCCTCCTCCCTGTCTCTATCCCTCTCCCTGTCTCTCTCCCCTCCCCGTCTCTATCCCTCTCCCTGTCTCTATCCCTCTCCCTGTCTCTATCCCTCTCCCTGTCTCTATCCCTCTCCCTGTCTCTATCCCTCTCCCTGTCTCTCTCCCCTCCCCGTCTCTCTCCCCTCCCCGTCTCTATCCCTCTCCCTGTCTCTATCCCTCTCCCTGTCTCTCTCCCCTCCCCGTCTCTCTCCCCTCCCCGTCTCTATCCCTCTCCCTGTCTCTATCCCTCTCCCTGTCTCTTCCCCTCCTCCCTCTCTCCCCTCTATGCAGAGCTGTGACTGTATGTGGTCTGAATGGCTGAGTGTACACACAGCCCCAGGGCCACAGGCAGGGCTAAGCTGTGTATATGATGCCCAAATATAACTGGTGCCGGGGAACCCGGGTACAGTGCTTGGGGGGGGGGGGGACATCACTGCTGTGAGGCAGAGCCTGTGCGACAGAAGTTCAGAAAGAGGAATGCGGTCTCCAATGCTGCCTGGGGACACTGAGCTGTCACTGCTGAGAGACTGCATGGCAGCTGTAATTCAAATAGTTTTCGAATCAAATTTGAAAAGTTTTCAAATTCTAATCATTTTCGAATCAAATTCAAATAGTTTTCGAATTCGAATAATTTTCGAATTTCCAAAGAGAATAAAATAGAATACAAAATAAAGGAGCAGAATAGAAAGGAAAAGAATGTAATAGAAAATAAAATAAAACAATAGAACATAATAGGGAAAAACAGAAAAGAATACAAAATAAAAGAATAGAAAAAAATAGCAAAGAAATGAAAGGGATAGAACAAAAAATAAGAGAATACAGTAAAACAGAACAGAATACCAAATAATAAAATAGCATAAATAGTATAGAAATGAAAGGGATAGAATAGAAAATAAGAGAATAGAGTAAAACAGAATAAAATATAACAGAAAATAAAGGAACAGAATAGAAAAAAATAGAATAGAAAAGAATAGAATGTAATAGAAAATAAAATAAAATAATAGAATATAATAGGGAAAAAACAGAAAAGAATACAAAATAAAAAAATAGAAAAAAATAGCAAACAAATTAAAGGGACAGAATAGAAAATAAGAGAATAGAGTAAAACAGAACAAAATAGAATAGAAATAGAGGAACAGGAGAGAGACAGAATATCATAGACACGTGCGGTTCGTTTCATTCCGAATTTAACTTCGGACATATTTTTCTTTATTACAATAATAACTAATTTAAACTAATCCGAAATAACGAAAAAAAAAATTCGGACAAAATTCTAATTCTAATAGTTTTCAAATCAAATTTGAATCGTTTTTGAATTTCCCAAGAGAATTAAATAGAATAGAAAATAAAGGAGCAGAATAGAAAAATAAAAATAGAATAGAAAAGAAAAGAACGTAATAGAAAATAAAATAAAATAATAGAACATAATAGGAAAAAACTGAAAAGAATACAAAATAAAAGAATAGAGAAAAAAAAAAAAAAAAGAAGTGAAAGGAATAGAATAGAAAATAAGAAAATAGAGTAAAACAGAGCAAAATAGAATCGAAAATAAAGGAACAGAATATAAAAAATAGAATAGAATAGAAAAGAATATTATAGAAAATAAAATAATAGAATATAATAGGGAAAAACAGAAAAGAATACAAAATAAAAGAATAGAAAAAAAAGCAAAGAAATGAAATTGATAGGATAAAAAGTAAGAGAATAGAGTAAAACAGAACAGAATACCAAATAAAAGAATAGAATAAATAGCATAGCAATTAAAGGGATAGAATAGAAAATAAGAGAATAGAGTAAAAAAGAACAGAATACCAAATAAAAGAATAGAATAAATAGCATAAAATGAAAGGGATAGAATAGAAAATAAGAGAATAGAGTAAAACAGAACAAAATATAATCGAAAATAAAGGAACAGAATAGAATAGAAAAAAAATATTATATAAAATAAAATAATAGAATAGAATAGGGAAAAATAGAAAAAAATAGCAAAGAAATGAAAGGGATAGAATAAAAAATAAGAGAATAGAGTAAAAAAGAACAGAATACCAAATAAAAGAATAGAAAAAATAGCATAGAAATAAAAAGGGATAGAATAGAAAAAAAGAGTAAAACAGAACAAAATATAATAGAAAATAAAGGAACAAAATAGGAAAAAAATAGAATAGAAAAGAATGTAATAGAAAATAAAATAAAATAATAGAATATATTAGGGAAAAACAGAAAATAATACAAAATAAAAGAATAGAAAAAAAAAATTAATAGAATAGAAAATACAAAAATAGAGTAAAACAGAGCAAAACAGAATAGAAAATAAAGGAACAGAATAGAAAAAAATAGAATAAAATAAAAAAGACTATAATAGAAAATAAAATAATAGAATATCATAGAGTAAATCAGAACAGAATACCAAATAAAAAATGGAATAAATAGCATAGAAATTAAAGGGATTGAATAGAAAATAAGAGAATGGAGTAAAACAGAACAAATTATAATAGAAAATAAAGGAACAGAATAGAAAAAATTTAATAGAATAAAAAAATAGAATAGAAAATAAAATAATAGAATATAATAGAGTAAAAGAGAACAGAATACCAAATAAAATAATAGAAAAAATAGCATAGAAATGAAAGGGATTGAATAGAAAATAAAAGAATAGAGTAAAACAGAACAACATAGAAAAGAAAATAAAAAAACGGAATAAAATAGAATGAAAAAGAAAGGAATAGAATAGGATGGAATAAAATAGAATATAATATAATAAAATAGAAAGAATATAACTATCTTCTGAAATTTGAATGTCAAATAGAATAAATTTGAATTTAAATACAATAGAAAAGAATACAATACAAATGAATAACAAAAAAGATTAGAATAGAATAAAAAAGAATAGAAGAGAATAAAATATAAAGCATATAACCATCTTCTGAAATTCAGATTTCTAATAGTATAAAATTGAATTCTAATATAATAGAAAATAATAGAATAGGAAAGAAAAGAAAAGGAATTTGAAAAAAAAAATAGAATTGAATAGCATAAAAAGAATATAACAATTTCCCAAAATTCAAAAAGAATCAATTTGAATAGAAAAGAACAGACTCAAATAGAATAGAAAATAAGAACAGAAGAGAAAAGAATAGAATAGAAAATAATACAAAGAATATGACCATCTTCTGCAATTCAAATTTTGAATAGAATAAATTTGAATTAGAATAGAATAGAAAAGAATAGAAAATAAAATGATAGAAGAGAAGAGAATAGAATAAACAAATAGAATATAATAAAATAGAATGTATATAACAATATACCCTTTTTCCGAAATTCAAATTTGAAATATTGAATATAATATTGAATGAAATTCGAATATAATAGAAAAGAAAGGAATAGAATAGGAAATAAAAGAATAGAATATAAAAAAAAACAATAGAATGGAATAGAAAGAATATAACCATTATCCAATTGAATAAATTTAATTTCAAATGGAATTAGATTCAAATGCAATTTGAATAGAGTTTGATTTGAATCAACTCGAATTTGGAAAATTTAAATCAATTTTGCAATTGGGAAAATTCAAATCAATTTGAATTCGAATAACTAATTCCACAAACAAATTTAACTAAACAAATTATGTAAATAATGAATCAAAACTAAAATAAACTAATTTTTTTTTGTTCTGCACATGAAACAAATGTCAACCAAAAATCCAGAAAAAACGCATGATACAAATGTTATAAATTGAGTAAAATAAGTATTTGATCCCCAACCAACCAACAATAATTCTGCCTCCAACAAACTGGCTCCAGTATGTGCTCATGTGGTACACAGATTAGTCCTGTCAATGTAAGAAGGTTCTCCTAACGACAACTCGTTATGTGTATAAAAGTCACCTGTCCACAGAATCTCTTCCATTCCAACCTCCCCATCATGGGAAGGCCAAAGAGCTGTCAGAGGACATCAGGGAGAAGATTGTAGACCTGCACAAGGCTGGGATGGGCTACAAGACCATCAGCCAGAAGCTTGGTGAGAAGGAGACAACTGTTGGAGCGATTATTCATAAATGGAAGAAACACAAAATAACCATCAATCACCCTCAGTCAGTATGCAAGGTTTCTCCTCATGGGGTGAGGATGATCATGAGAAAAGTGAGGGATCAGCTCAGAACTACACGGGAGGAGCTTATGAATGATCTCAAGGCAGTTGGGACCACAGCCACCCAACAAACCATTGGTAACACAATACGCCACCATAGATCGACATCCTGCAGCGCCCTCAAGGTTCTCCTCCTCAAGATGGCATATGTACAGTCATGCCAATGAACATCAAAATGATTCAGAGGAGGATTAGGAGAAAGTGCTGTGGTCAGATGAGTAAAAAATTCTCTTAATGCTCTTTGGCATTAACTCAACTTATGTTCATGGGAAGAAAAATGCTGACTATGACCCTAAGAACACCATCCCTACAGTCACCATCCCTACAGTCACCTTCCCTACAGGCACCATCCCTACAGTCACCATCCCTACAGTCACCTTCCCTACAGTCACCATCCCTACAGTCACCTTCCCTACAGTCACCGTCCCTACAGTCACCATCCCTACAGTCACCATCCCTACAGTCACCATCCCTACAGTCACCGTCCCTACAGTCACCATCCCTACAGTCACCATCCCTACAGTCACCATCCCTACAGTCACCGTCCCTACAGTCACCGTCCCTACAGTCACCATCCCTACAGTCACCTTCCCTACAGTCACCATCCCTACAGGCACCATCCCTACAGTCACCTTCCCTACAGGCACCATCCCTACAGGCACCATCCCTACAGTCACCTTCCCTACAGTCACCATCCCTACAGTCACCGTCCCTACAGTCACCATCCCTACAGTCACCTTCCCTACAGTCACCATCCCTACAGGCACCATCCCTACAGTCACCTTCCCTACAGTCACCATCCCTACAGTCACCATCCCTACAGTCACCGTCCCTACAGTCACCTTCCCTACAGTCACCGTCCCTACAGTCACCGTCCCTACAGTCACCGTCCCTACAGTCACCATCCCTACAGTCACCATCCCTACAGTCACCACCCCTACAGTCACCATCCCTACAGTCACCATCCCTACAGTCACAGTCCCTACAGTCACCATCCCTATGCTTTGGGGCTGCTTCTCTGCTAAAGGTACAGGCCAACTTTGCCACATTGAGGGGCCAATAGACAGGACCATGTACAGTAAATGTAATAATGTAACCGCGCTAAATGTCAAGAAAGGGAGCAGCAGCTATAAGTGAGACTACACCAAAAGTAATAAAAAGATAAAAAGCTGGGCTAGCAGAATGATAATGAACAAGCATAAATCAAATAAATGACCAATGATGTCTAAACAAACTTGGTGAAGCACTAAACCTCATAAACCATATAGCGTCTACAAATCACATAGAATAATGAGCAATGAATGGTGCAAGTTCATAGCATAAATAAGGTCAGAGTCCCAAGATAAAATCCACAAGGAGGTGCAGTGATAGGGGTGAAATCAATATCCAGTCACCCAGTGGTCCTAGGATAGTGTCACACTCCTCTCCTTACCAGAACAACGATCAAAAATCTGCCTGTATGGATGTCATCACAGTGCCCTTGGCAAGGCAAAGTCTCCTCCAGCAGGTAACCAGGAATAGAACCAAGAGAGGGTAGTGTCCGGTCTGATGTCACTCGAGGTGTATTCCCATAGTACCATACAAAAGAGAGGGGCTCGATAGTGTAATATAGTCACACACTTTATTAAGATAAATGAAAATAAACTCACATTTAAACTGCAGGTAAAAGCAGTAGATAAGCCGGCTCACAATAGCCCGTCCTCTGGGCAGCGCAGTGACGTCAGCACGCCGTACCCTACGCGTTCATCTCAACAGACTTCTGACATGTACAGTAAAATCTTGGATGAGAACCTTCTTCCCTCAGCCAGAACACTGAAGATGGGTCATAGATGGGTCTTCCAACGTGACAATGACCAAAAACATACCACCAAGGCAACAAAGGAGTGGTTCAAGAAGAAGCACATTAAAGTCATGGAGTGGCCTAGCCAGTCTCCAGACCTTAATCCTATTGAGCATTTATGGAGGGAGCAGAAACTTCGAGTTGCCAAGTGACAGCCAAGGAACCTTAAGGATTTAGAGAAGATCTGTAAAGTAGACTGGATAAAAATCCCTCCTGAGATGTGTGCAAACCTGCTCACCAACTACAAGAAACGTCTGACCTCTGTGCTTGCCAACAAGGGTTTCTCCACCAAGTACTAAGTCATGGTTTGCTTGGGGATCAAATACTTTTTTTACTCACTGAACTGCAACTGGATTTTTGGTTGATATTCAGTCTCTATCATCTAATATACACCTATGATAAAAATTATAGACCCTTCATTTTCTTTATAAGTGGGCAAACTACCATAACATACCATGATAGGGACATTTTACCTACCAGCATGTCATTGGAGTGTGGGAGGAAACCAGGGTACCCACGCAGGCACAAGGAGAACATTCAAACTCCATGCTGGTAGTGCCATGGTTGGGATTCAAGCTGATGACCCTAGTGCTGCTAGGCAGTAGTGCTAACCACTTAGCCATTAGGCAGTAGTGCCAACCACTTAGCCATTGTGCAACATGTCTTTGTCTTTTTTCTGTTTCTCATTGGTGCTCTTTGCTGAATATAACCCTCATTAAGGTCAATAATTGCCAATTGGTCTGCTTGTTTTGGGGCCCCTTGAAGATGCTCAGACTCGTCTGGGGTTCTGGGGTAAGAAGTGGAATGTGATATTCAGCATTAATGTCTTCTGTCCGTCTCCTTCCAGCTACACAGAGGCGGATGAGCACATAATCCAACACTGCTTCTGCTACACGTCCACAGTCCTCACCAGCACCCTGGCCTTCCAGAAGGAGCAGAAACTAAAGTGCGAATGCCAGGTAACCCCATTCATCCTATTGGAGACCAGCCTCCCAACCAGCCATCACCATCCCTCTGTCCTCCACCCGTCTCTCATACCTGAATCCCTCTGTCCTCCACCCGTCTCTTCTACCTGAATCCCTCTGTCCTCCACCCGTCTCTTCTACCGGAATACCTCTGTCCTCCACCCATCTCTTACACCTGAATCCCTCTGTCCTCCACCCATCTCTCATACCAGACTCCCTCTGTCCTCCACCTGTCTCTTATACCTGAATCCCTCTGTCCTACACCCGTCACTTATACCTGAATCCCTCTGTCCTCCATCCGTCTCTCATACCAGAATCCCTCTGTCCTCCTCCCATCTCTTATACCTGAATCCTTCTGTCCTCCACCCATCTATTATACCTGAATCCCTCTGTCCTCCACCCATCTCTTCTACCTGAATCCCTCTGTCCTCCACCCATCTATTATACCTGAATCCCTCTGTCCTCCACCCATCCCTTCTACCTGAATCCCTCTGTCCTCCATCCGTCTTTCATACCTGAATCCCTCTGTTCTCTATCCGTCTTTCATACCAGAATCCCTCTGTCCTCCTCTCATCTCTTCTACCTGAATCCCCCTGTCCTCCACCCTTCTCTCATACCTGAATCCCCGTGTCCTCTACCCATCTCTTTTACCTGAATCCCTCTGTCCTCCACCCATCCCTTCTACCTGAATCCCTCTCTCCTCCATCCGTCTCTCATACCAGAATCCCTCTGCCCTCCACCAATCTCTTCTACCTGAATCCCTCTGTCCTCCACCCATCCCTTCTACCTGAATCCCTCTGTCCTCCATCCGTCTCTCATACCAGAATCCCTCTGTCCTCCACCAATCTCTTCTACCTGAATCCCTCTGTCCTCCACCAATCTCTTATACCTGAATCCCTCTGTCCTCCATCCGTCTTTCATACCTGAATCCCTCTGTTCTCTATCCATCTTTCATACCAGAATCCCTCTGTCCTCCGCTCATCTCTTCTACCTGAATCCCCCTGTCCTCTATCCGTCTCTTATACCTGAATCCCTCTGTCCTCTACCTGTCTTTTATACCAGAATCCCTCTGTCCTCCACTCATCTCTTCTACCTGAATGCCTCTGTCCTCTACCCGTTTCTCATACCTGAATCCCTCTGTCCTCTATAAGTCTCTCATACCAGAAACCCTCTGTCCTTTATCCATCTATTATACCTGAATCCCTCTGTCCTCCACCTATCTCTTATACCTGAATCCCTCTGTCCTCCACTCATCTATTATACCTGAATCCCTCTGTCCTCCACTCATCTATTATACCTGAATCCTTCTGTCCTCTATCCGTCTCTCATACAAAAATCCCTCTGTCCTCCACTCATCCCTTATACCTGGTTCCCTTTTTCCTCCACTTATCTCTTATACCTGAATCCCTTTGTCTTCCATCCATCTCTTTTACTTGAATCCCTCTGTCCTCCACCCATCTCTTTTACTTGAATCCCTCTGTCCTCCACCCATCTCTTATACCTGAATCCCTATGTCCTCCACTTATCTTACACCCAAATCCCTGTGTACTCCATCCATCTCTTACACATGAGTCACTATGTTCTCCACCTATCTCATACATCCATGTCCCTCTGTCCTCCACTTATCTTACACCCAAATCCCTGTGTACTCCACCCATCTCATACATCCATGTCTCTCTGTCCACCACCCATCTCCAAAACCTAAATCCCTCTGTCCTCCATACATTTCCTTTACTTAACCCCTATGTTTTCTGCCCATGTTTTATACCCACATTCCTCTGTCTTCCAGCCATCTCTTCCTACTGAACCCTTCCTTCCTACACCCAAATCCCTGCATTCTCCACCCATCTCTTTACCCATGTATTACACCCATATACACCTGTCTTCAACCCATCTCTTACACCCAAACCCCTCTGTCCCCCACACATCTCCTGTCCTGAATCCCTATGCCCCCTACCCATCCTTTACACCCAAATCCCTCTGTCTTCCTGCCATCTCTTCCTTCCGAACCCCTCCTTCCTGCATCCAAATCCCTGCATACGCCACCCATCTCTAACAAATCATTTAGTTTTCCTCCCATCTCATACACTCGTATCCCTCTGTCCACCACTCATCTCTTAGACAGGAATCCCTTTGCCCCCCGCACATTTCCTTTCCTGAATCTCGCTGTCCTCTACCCATCCTTTACACTAAAATTCTTTGATTTACCAGCCATCAACTCCACATGGACCCCTGTGTCTTCCACCAATATATTACACCAAAATATAATATCTCTGTCCACCACCTATCTGTTCCACCCATCTTTTTCACCCAAATCCCTCTATCTTCCACCCATCTCTTACACCCAAATATATTTGTCCTCTACCCATCCTTTACACTAAAATTCTTCTGTCTTCCAACCATCAACCCCACTTAGACTCCTGTGCCTTCCACCAATTTATTACACCAAAATATAATATCTCTGTCCACCACCTATCTGTTCCACCCATCTTTTTCACCCAAATCCCTCTATCTTCCACCCATCTCTTCCACCCAAATATCTTTGTCCTCTACCCATCCTTTACACTAAAATTCCTCTGTCTTCAAGCCATCTTTTCCACTTGGACCCCTGTGCCTTCCACCAAGGTATGACACCAGAATCTCTCTGACCTTCACCTATCTGTTCCACGTATCTTTTACATCTAAATCCCTCAGGCTTCCACCCATCTCTTCCACCCAAATCCCTTTGTTCTCTCCCTATCCTTTTCATCCATATCTTGCTGTCTTTCACTCATCTTTTACATCCAAATCTGTCCTCCATTCATCTCTCAATCCCTGTGACCTCCACCCATCTCCGTGATTTTGATTTCTTGATATTCCCTATATTGCTGGTGGCCACTGTTGCAGGTTTATGATATGCGCACAGATGTCTTTTGTACATGAGTTATTGTTGGTGTGTTTATTTTTATATCTGTTCTATGGTAATAGATTCATAACCACTAGTGTTGTAGATGAATCTATCCTAATGAGACCTTTTATCATCTCAGAACATTAAGAGCTATTCAGAGGTGCAGATGCATCCAAACTCGAGGAACAAAAATGAGCGTAGAATTGGAGGTGTGGCCCTCAACAGAAAAATCTGAATTGTTGAGTTTTTCATTATATTCTATGGGCAAGAACCCTAATTTTCTAAAAAGTATAAACCAGCTACCCAGTATATTCCAAAGTCCAAAATGTTTATTTAGCTACATGGTAAAACAGCACGGTGTGTATGGCTAGCGCGTTTCGGCCACATCGGCCTTCCTCCTGTTGCCGAAAAACACATTAGCTGTACACACTGTGCTGTTTTAACATGTAGCTAATTTAAGATTTTGGACTTTGGAATATACGGCGTAGCTGGCTGATACTTTTTACTGGTTTAACCATTTAAGCCCCAGAGGATTTGGCTGCTCAAAGACCAAGGCCTATTTTGCGATTCGGCACTGCGTGACTTTAACGGACAATTGCGCGGTCGTACGACGTTGTACCCAAACGAAATTGACGTCCTTTTTTTCCCACAAACAGAGCTTTCTTTTGGTGGTATTTGATCACCTCTGCGATTTTTACTTTTTGCGCTATATACAAAAAAAAAAACGACATTTTTGAAAAAATAACAATATTTTTCACATTTTCTTATATGAAATTCCCCAAAAAAATGTAAAAATCAATTTTTTCTAACATTTTTGGCCAATTTGTTTTCTGCTACATTTTTTTGATAAAAAAAATCGCAATAAGCGTATTTTGATTGGTTTGCGCAAAAGTTATTGCGTTTTACTAACTACGAGAATGATTTGTCATTTTTATTGTTTTTTTTTTTTTAACTAGTAATGGCGGCGACCTGCGTTTTTTTTTTGCGGGACTGCGACATTGCGGCGGACAGATCGGACCCTTGACTGACATTTTTGACACTTTTGGGGGGACCAGCGACATTACTACAGTAATCAGTGCTATAAATATGCACTATTACGGTCAAAATGACACTGGCGGGGAAGGGGTTAACTTTATTGGTGATCAGTGGGTTAAATGTATCCCTAGGGGCGTGATTCTAACTGTCAGGGGGCGGGGCTTGTTCGATCATAACAGAGACATACGATCCTACATAGCAGGATCGCATAGCCTCTGTCATGATCTAAGGGAGAATGACAGACGTCTGTGTTTATATCAGCCGTCTGTCTTTCTCCCTCTCCTGCGGGAGATCGCGAGTGGCCGGTGGACATCGGAGCCGCCGGTCACTCGCGCGGGGATGCCCGTAAACGAGCGGGGGCGGGAGCGCGCCTCCGGCGGAGCGCGCTCGCCCCCTACAAGCTCCTTGGCGAGCGACGTAGTCCACGTGGGTTTGCCCAGGAGAGGCTGACTGCCGAAGTAAATACACTGTGGGCGGTCGGCAAGTGGTTTAAGCTTTGGTAGTACACACTCCAGCCAGGAGCACTGGTCTCCAGCAATTGATGTGTTAACGGACCAGTTGAGCGTGGCTATGGTTTTTTTTCAAACCCCAATTTTGTGCTGTCTTCTCCAGCCCCGTAGAAATGCCGTGCATTTTTATCCCGTAGGAAGGCTGATGGTTGCTTTATGTGATGTGGAACTCTCACCGAGAATTCTGGGCAAATGAAGTTGTAAATCTTTTATGTAAATGGCTGTTTATCTTATTTAATCCAACTAAATACTGGGGTCAGAGTGGAATTTGTTACTGGTTTTCCCAGGGCAGTTTTGTCTTTCCTTCCTTTGGACCAAAAGGTGTGGGGGATGAACAGCTGAGCACGATGGACATTTGTCTTTTTTTTTTTCCAGCCTTGGTGGTCACCACAAATAGAAATTTGCCCGAGTTGATCATTGGCAGGTCATTAGCTTGGGGGAGAGAGCCAGTCGTTCACACAGCTGCTGATCCGCTGATGAATGGCGCTCATTTTCATGTAATTAACCCAGATATTAATATGCGGAGCCCTGCTTCAGAACATCGATCTTTTCACAAACATCTCAAGGGCAGCAGAGGTGGTCGGGTTCGGCTATTAGTAGTTCAAAGCATCGGGCAACTGCTGCAGATTGTTCAGGCTTGCCTTCCCCCTAATTGTATGCGAATAACACTGCAAAGCAAAGTTTGGGTGACTATCAGTAAACTACGGGCTAGTGGATGTAGGGACAACGTTTACACTAGAGCCCCCTTTTGCTGGCTATTGGGCTCCACCTTACCTCTCCACCAGAGGGTGCTAAGCAGATGTACTTACTGGACTGCAGGGCAGTTATAGACTCGGGCTCAATGATGCCTCATTATGCCCCACGATTGTTATGTGTCAGGATTTGATGTCACATGACCATGTGCAGGGGATAGTGAAAGAAGCAAGGATGAAAATGCAATCAGTCAGGGCCCTTCCTGGAGCAGGGCTCCACTACAGCTTCATCCCCGGTTCCTAAGCCAGCCTATTTTCACATAAAAGTTCCTTATACTACCTTAAATGGGACAAGTTTTTTTGAATTTGCTATTGGTACTTAACACATTGGATCTCTAAAACCCTTATATGGGGATTGGAAGTGTTTGGTGTAGGGTGTTGATTTGCACTGATAAGGTAAGTATCTAGTTATAGAGAATTTTAAGGATTAGGTAATGTTAGGGTATGGTTTGAAGTAAACCAGTGGCCAGACTGTGGTCAGGACAATTTTTCACATTCTTAAGAAGCAGTAAATCATATTTTAAACTAACTCTCACTCACCTCTTTAGCTGCTTGTACTGTGGAGTTAATTCATCCTTAAGGATCACACTTGAAACTCTGAAGTAATGGGCCATACACACTATAAGATTTTCTGAATACTTTTTCCTTTAGACTTACCAAAACCATATAATATGAGGTCAAACCTAAACACTTTCAATTTGTATGCAATCTGGCAGGCCCTTGCACTACATAGAAAAGGTAAATCTGAAGAAAATCTAACCACAAAAGTTCGATAGTGTGTATCCAGCTTTAGTTTCTAAAAACTTAGAAATTCCTGCTGTGCATTTCTATTTAAAGGCTGGCAGGTTTAACCCAAGGGTACCCTTGAACTAATTTTCAGGTCTCAGGGAACCCATCCTATTTTAAACCAACTCTCACTCA
Source organism: Pelophylax lessonae (assembly GCF_965119305.1). Taxonomy (NCBI): domain Eukaryota; kingdom Metazoa; phylum Chordata; class Amphibia; order Anura; family Ranidae; genus Pelophylax; species Pelophylax lessonae. The sequence continues at coordinate 737,422,793 of NC_138769.1, read as the reverse complement.
CCTCTTTAGCTGCTTGTACTGTGGAGTAATTTCATCCTTAAGGATCGCAATTGAGATTCTGAAGTAAGTTTCGAAAAACTTAGAAATTCATGCTGTGCATTTCTATTTGAGGGCTGGCAGGTTTAACCCAGGGGAACATTTGAACTAATTTTCAGGTCTCAGGGAACCCCAGCTAAAACCACTTTATCAGGGGCCCCCGTACATTGGCGGTCATTCGAGACATTGCTCCCCTAACAGAGGTGGTCATAACGCTATCCTTTCACCCAGCAATAATATCACTGGTGTCATGCCGCTGGCTCTGTCAAGGTGCACTGACCCCAGAACTATGCCCGCACATTCAATCTGCCACATCTCAAGGAACCCACAGCAAACCTTTGGAGCAACCCTAGGGTTCTACAGAACAGAGGTTTTTTTGAGAACTTTGAGGATGAATTGCCCCACAGTGTATGTAGGAAGTGAGTATTGTATGGATAGATGCCCAGATGGGTGGTCAATCTGCCACACCTCAAGGAACCTTGAGCAACCTTTGGAGGAACCCTAGAGTTCCACAAAACCCTGGTTGAGAATGGCTATCATAGGAAATAAGAGGATAGGTGATGGGGATTCAGAGTTTATTTTGAGAACTTTGAGGATAAATCACCCCACAGTGTAGTCCGTAGGTGAGTATTGTTTTTCAAAATTTTTACAATGACAAGAGCATGGAATTCACTGATTACCAATAAGGTGGGGTTATGTCCCAAAATATTTCACTATTTTGAAATTACATTTCTAAATGGGCCTCTGTACTATGCCCACACATTCAACAGAGGTTATTTTGAGAATTTTGAGAATGAATTGCCCCACAGTGTATGTAGAAAGTGAGTTTTACACGGATAGATGCTCAAATGGGTGGTCAATCTGCCACACCTCAAGGAACCTCTAGTAAACTTTGAAGGAGCCCTAGTGTTCCACAAAACCCTGGTTGAGAACAGATACCATCGAAAATAAGAGGATAGGCGCTGGGGATTCAGAGTTTATTTTGAGACCTGTGAGAATGAATTGCCCCACAATGTATGCAGGAGATGAATCCTGCACGGATTGATGCTCAGATTGCTGGTCAATCTGCCACACCTCAAGGAACCGCTAGCAACCTTTGGAGGAACCCTAGCGTTCCACAAAACCCTGATTGAGAATGGCTACCCTAGGAAATAAGAAGATAGGTGCTGGGGATTCAGAGTTTATTCTGATAGCTTTGAGGATGAATTTCCCAACAGTGTATGCAGTAGGTATGTATTGTTTTTCAAAATTTTTACAATGACCGCAGCATGGAATTGGTTGATTACCAATAAGGTGGGGTTATGTCCCAAATGATTTCACTATTTTGAAATTAATTTCTAAATGGGCCTCTTTACTATGCCCGCACATTCAATCTGCCACATCTCAAGGAACCCCCAGCAAACCTTTGGAGCAACCCTAGGGTTCTACAGAACAGAGGTTATTTTGAGAACTTTAAGGAGGAATTGCCCCACAGTGTATGTAGGAAGTGAGTATTGCACGGATAGATGCTCAGATGGGTGGTCAATCTGCCACACCTCAAGGAACCCTTAGCAAACTTTGAAGGAGCCCTAGTATTCCACAAAACCCTGGTTGAGAACAGATACCATAGAAAATAATAGGATAGGCGCTGGGGATTCAGAGGTTATTTTGAGAACTGTGAGGATTAATTGCCCCACAATGTATGCAGGAGGTGATTACTGCACCGATTGATACTCAGATTGGTGGTCAATCTGCCACACCTCAAGGAACCTGCTAGCAACCTTTGGAGGATTCCTAGGGTTCCAAAAACCCTGATTGGGAATGGCTACCCTAGGAAATAAGAAGATAGGTGCTGGGGATTCAGAGGTTATTTTGAGAACTGTGAAGATGAATTGCCCCACAGTGTATGCAGGAGTTGAGTACTGCACAGATTGATGCTCGGATTGGTGTTCAATCTGCCACACCTCAAGGAACCCCTAGCAACTTTTGGAGGATTCCTAGGGTTCCACAAAACCCTGGTTGAGAACAGATGCCATAGAAAAAAGGAGGATAGGCTCTGGGGATTCAGAGTTTATTTTGAGAACTGTGAGAAGAATTGCCCCACACTGTATGCAGGAGATGAATCCTGCACAGATCGATGCTCAGATTGGTGGCCAATCTGCCACACCTCAAGGAACCCCTAGCAACCTTTGGAGGAACCCTAGGGTTCCACAAAACCCTGATTAAGAATGGCTACCATAGAAAATAAGAAGATAGGTGCTGGGGATTCAGAGTTTATTCTGAGAACTTTGAGGATGAATTGCCCAACAGTGTATGCAGTAGGTGAGTATTGATTTTCAAAATTTTTACAATGACAGAAGCATGGAATTTCTTGATTACCAATAAGGTGGATTTATGTCCCAAATTATTTCACTATTTTGAAATTAAATTTCTAAATGGGCCTCAATACTTTTATTACATGCAAAGTGTCTGATCGGTTGTGATCATTGCATACAAAGGATTGAGCGCTGTTTTGTATTTAGGCCTGTTCACACCTAAGCGTTGCATTTTTTAAGCTTTTTTTTTTAAGTGTTCTTAGAGTGGCACCATTCATTTGAATGGGCCTCCCTCTACTCCAGAAAACATGCTCATGAACCAAATTGTAGCAAATTGTAGCACGGAGCCAAGCGTATTTTGCGACAGGCGTTTTTGGACGTTTTTCGCATGTTTTACCTACGTTTGGGCTGTCATTAGGAAATAATGGTACCGCAAGCGCATTCTTGCAGAAACAGGGCAGAAATTCCTCTTTCTTCTACCCCCATATGTGAATGGGGCCTTATTGATCCAATGGTTGGCATTCCGTGTGCATCTCTTGCAACAATGTGATACATTGTGGAGCAGCAATGATAGTAGCTAAAGTCGGCTCCTGATTATGTATGAGGCCCCTCCATGATAAACATCCACTTCTGCATTCTGCCACAATGAAGACACAACAGCTGCACAAAGTCAGATATAAACATCAGCGGCACGCGGAATACGAATTACTGCGAACTCCGAAGGAGCGCAAAGGACAGAAATGACAGTCTGTATACCCCTGAAGTATCTTTAACCTTCTCATCCAGACACTGATAAGCCATCATCTCCCTGACGCCTCGTGAATATGTATCGCCACCGCCGGTCTCTCCCAAGGTTTCTGCTGGCGGCATGCTACATATTCACACAGCGGCGTACCTGCCAGTGCGTCTCAATCGCCTCTTCTCTGGAATAAGCAGTGGGATTAATTAGACAATGCCTAACGGGTGGGAAATAGAGCCCGGGGGGCCCCTGTAATAGGGGAGAGTGATGTGGGACAGTAATTGGGGGAGTTATGGGATGAGACGAGGTTTGATCACCGCCAGAGAGACCCAGATAATGACAGAACAAATACTGGTGGAGATAACGATGGAAAAGACAGATGGCGATGTCAGGAATAACGATGGAAGGATGGAGCTCTTAATAGACACTTTGGTTTGTTTTCTAGTTTACAAGAGCAAAAGGGACCCATTTATTATTGATCTTGAGGGTAGATTGGTGGTTTGGGAATTTAATTGGAGGGAGATGGACACTGGAAGGTATTGGAGCAGAGCTTCTGATGTTAACTCCAACACTAAACCTTCCTGTCACCCCAACACTGACCCTCCCTGTAACCCCAACACCGACCCTCCCTGCAACCCCAACACTAATTTGTCCTGTAACCCCAACACTAACCCTCCCTGCAACCCCAACACTAACCCTCCCTGTAACCCCAACACTAACCTTACCTGTAACCCCAACACTAACCCTCCCTGTAACCCCAATACTAATCTTTCCTGTAATCCCAACACTAACCATCCCTATAACCCCAACATTAAACCCTCCCTGTAACCCCCCAAACTAACCTTTCCTGTTCCCTCAACACTAACCCTCCCTGTAACCCCAACACTGGCCCTCCCTCCAACCCCAACACTTACCCTCCCGGTAACCCCAACATGAATTTTTCCTGTAACCCCAACACTAACCCTCCTTGTAACCCCAATACAAATTTTTCCTGTAACCCCAACACTGACCCTCTCTGTAGCCCCAACATTAAACCCTCCCTGTAACCCCCAAACTAACACTGACCCTTTCTTTACCCTCAATACTAACCATCCCTGTAACCCCAACACTGACCCTCCCTGTAACCCCAACACTCACCCTCCCTGTAACCCCAACACTAACCCTCCTTGTAACCCCAACACTAATTTTTCCTGTAACCCCAACACTAACCCTCCCTGTAACCCCAATACTAATCTTTCCTGTAATTCCAACACTAACCCTCCCTGTAACCCCAATACTAATCTATCTTGTAATCCTAACATTACACCCTCCCTGTAACTCCCAAACTTGCCTTTCCTGTAATCCCAACACTAACTCTCCCTGTAACCCTTGCATTGACCCTTCCTGTAACCCCAACACAAATTCTTCCTGTAACTCTAGCACTGTCCATCCCTGTAACCCCAACACTAACCCTCCCTGTAACCCCAATACTAACCTTTCCTGTAACCCCAATACTAATCATGCCTGTAACATCAATATTAAACCCTCCCTGTAACTCAAAAACTATTCTTTCCTGTAACCTCAACACTGACCCTCCCTGTAATCTTTTACCCCAACACTAACCTTTCCTGTAATCCCAACACTGACCCTCCCTGTAATCTGTAACCCCAACACTAACCTTTCCTGTAACCCCAACGCTAGCCCTTCCTGTAACCCCAACACTAACCTTTCCTGTAATCCTAATACTGAGCATCCCTGTAACTCCAACACTGACCCTTCCTGTAACCCTAACACTAACCCTCCCTGTAACCCCAACAACAACCTCTCTCTAGCCCTCACGCTTATCCTTTCTGTAAGCCTCACACTAATACTCACTGCAACAACATCACTAACCCTCCCTGTAACCCCAACACTGACCCTTCCTGTAACCCCAACACTGACCCTTCCTGTAACCCCAACACCATCCCTTCTGTAACCTTAGCACTAACCTTCCCTTAAACCATAACATTAACTCTCCTTGACATCTCAACACTAATGCTCCCTAAAACCCTCAGGTTAACCCCTCCTCTAACTATAACACTACCCTTCTCTGTAAACATACAGTAGAACTAACCCTCCCTGTAACCCCAACACTAACCCTTCCTATAATCCTCACAGTAACTCCTCCTGTAAAACTAAACTTCACTTTAACCCTAACGCTGGAGTTAAAATTGGAAGAGAAGCAGTTTATCTGAAATCTGTGTGGAGCAGGGGTGTCCAAACTATGGCCCTCCAGCTGTTCAGGAACTACAATTCCCATGCCTAGTTATGTCTGTGAATGTCAGAGATTTACAATGCCTCATGGGATGTGTAGTTCCACAATAGCTGGAGAGCCATAGATTGGACACCTCTGGAGAGGGTTCTTTACTGTCAGAGCAGTAAGGATGTGGAATTCTCTTCCATAAGCAGTGGTTTCAGCAGGGAGCACCGATAGTTTCAAAAAACACTTAGATGGGCATCTTAACAATCACAGCATACAAGGATATATGATTTACTATTGAAACAAACACACACACTCACACAGGTTGAACTGGATGGACTGGTGTCTTTTTTTAGCCTTACTGACTATGTAACTATATAACCCTCCTTGATACCCCAACACTAAACCTCCATATAACCCTCAGATTAATCTCTCCCATAACCATAATATTAATCCTCCCTGTAAATATAACCCTCCCTGTAAACCCAACACTCACCCTCTCTTTACCTCCAACTCTACCCTCCCTGTAACCCCAAAACTAACCCTTCCTATAACCTTCACAGTAACCTCTCCTGTAAAGCTCAACTTCCCTGTAACCCTAATACTAACTTTTCCTGTAACCCCATCACTTAACCTTTCCTGGTTACCTAACATATCCCTCTATGTAACACTAACACAGACCCCCCCCCCTTTAACACTAATTACCAGTGTTGACTGCTTTTGACATCAGTTTAAGATGCTTCTGTTCATTCATAATTAATTGACGGGTGCATTCATCTTGCATTTGACCTCCTTCAAAGCTGAGCTATTTGACCTGATTTAGGTTGCTTTTTCATTCTAATAGACTTGTATAGAGAGAGTAATCCCTCCCTGTGTCTAAGAGGTTGAGGAACTATTCATGGCTCCAGAAGGCTCCAGTGCTTCCCTCTTCCCCCTGAGTCTTTGGGTGGCCACCTGGTGTCATCGTGTACAATGCAGGGATTTTTTTTTTTTTTATTGAAAATTTTGCATTTTAACAAGTCAGAATATACAACAGTTATACACAAGAATTGTACAAAGATACAGCCAACAGTGACTGGAGAGGCCATGTAGGAGGGGGGGGGGGGTGAGTGGGGGGGGGTTGGCCAGAACTCAATGGCCTAACTTTACGTGAGTCCCATGTCGGCATAGGTGGTGTGAATGGTGGGGTCACGAACAGTAAATGTAAAGTCATCAAGGGGGGGGGGGGTCGTCTAGAGTTTTAGACAAGTGCGTAAGGAAGACTTTCCACTTGGTTAGGAAATGCTCATTAGCAGAAGGGGACGTAGCGTCCATGTTGATGCGGTCGATGGAGAGGAGTGTGGTTAGCTCTGGCTGTAGCATGGAGATGAGGGGAGGGGTAGTTGTAATCCAATGTTTCAAGATCAGTCATCTAGCAACTAGTAGAGTGGTAAGAATCCATAGACGAGGAGGTTCGGCCGAAGTGCTCGACCATTTCTGCAGACGTTTATCCCAGTATCCGAATAGCAAGAGAAGAGGGTCTTTTGGTGCAGTCAACTTGGTGACGCCTTCAATGTAGGCAATGACTTTGTCCCAAAATGATGAGATAGACGGACAGTCCCAAAACTTGTGATAAAGAGACGGACGTTCGGTAGAGCAAAGAGGACATTTGTGGGCCTCTGGGATAGTCTTGTCAGATAGGAACGGAATATGCGCCCTATGAAAGATTTTGATTTGTGTTTCCTTCCAGACAGAGTTGGGGGTAAGTCCAAGAGTGGTCCGAAGACCGCTGACGATCTTGGGTAGGGTGTCCTCTCCAGGAAAGTCCTTGAGCCAGTTCTTAGCAGATGATGTAAAGATAGCCGGTGGGCACGAATGCAAGAGAGGTTTGTATATGTCCGAGATGGTATATTTGCCCGAAACTAGAAGAGAGTCTATGAGTGAAAGCCGAAACCGCTGATCAGGTTTGGTTGAGGTAGTGCGTACGTAGTGGCGACATTGCGCCAAGTAAAAGGAGTCTGAGGCAGGTAAATCGTACATCCTGGAGGTGTCCAAGATAGGGAGTAAGAGACCTGTTTGGGTGTTACATAGTTGAGCAAAGGTGACCAGTCCTTTTAGATGCCAACGATTATAGACTACATGATCCAGACCAGGGGGAAAGGCCGGGTTGCCCCGGATCGGCACATATTTGGAAAAGTACAGTGGAAGTTTTAGCAGCTTACGTATCTCCCTCCATGCTTTAACCGTGTCCCTTAGGAGCAGGCTATGCCGCAGGTTAGGAGGGAGTTGAGCCCATCTGACATGGAGAAGGGCCAACAGAGTGAAAGGCTCGGACATCCGGGACTCCAACTCATAATTTGAGAATTGAGACGACCGGGATATCCAGTCCAAAGCCACCCTCAACAAGCAAGACAAATTATACAGTCGTATGTCAGGAAAGTTGATACCAGCGTCTCGCCTGGGGAGGCACAATTTTTTGGAAGATATGCGAGGTCTCTTCCCTCTCCACAGAAAACGAGAGAAAGCTCTGGAGAGCTCCTGCACATCTTTGTGTTTGATCAGTAACGGTAAGGTTTGTAAGAAGTACAATATGCGTGACAATGCAGGGATTTGTATGTGGTGGGGGGGGGGGGGGGGGCGAGCATGCAACCACGGTCATAAGTGGTTAAGAGAAGATGGGGGGGGGGGGGCAATCACACTGCTGGACTACAGAATAAGGGAAGTATTTCTCCTTATTTCCCTGCAAAGGGTATTTTGTGTTGTGTCCTACGTTGGGCTTTAAAATAAGAACAAATATTAAAAATAGAAATGCGGTTCAATAAAAGGGACCATGTCTCCTAAGGGGCAGCTAGATGTGATGTCCCCACTGTGAGCTCTGCCCACCCCCTTTCCCAACCCCCACCATGGTGCCCCAAGGGAGAGCTAAGGTAGGGAAGACTATGGCAGAATGGCACCTGCGTCACCCCACGCCCACCATCAACGTGGCTCATTAGGACAACCATGTAACAGTTTGTTGAAGGTTGAAGGTTTGTTGCCTCCATTTGCCTTACTGTGTCAGAGCCGACATGAGGCAAACAGGAGACTACGCAGTCCGCTGTACGTTATTATAAATGTCTGTACGTAATTAACTTTATTGACCCCCTCTTTTAGCCTTTTATCCCCTGCGGAGCAGAAGGGAGATTGCAAAGCGCTAGGTAAGAGAGAGGGAAAAAAAAAAACCCTGAATTGTGGAAATTAATTTATAATGGAGACATTAATGTGAACTAATTAAACAGCGTAGCGTTGTAGACTAACGAGGAGAAGACTGACAGCTGATTATCATGGCAAGAGCGAGCAGCAGATACGTTCTTTGGAAAATTCCAAGGCTGGATGCTAGCTATCTGCCTGGCATACTAAGGGTTAATCAGCTGGATGTAAAGGGGAACTCTGCAGTATTTGCAGTCAGTATACATTCTGAGCTTTTGGAATATGTGCCTCACATGAATAATGAGGAGTTTAGCTTTGGATCTTCATGTACATTAGCCAAGGTTTTCTACAAACATTGTGAAATATTATAATGCCTGCTGATAGGAGGACAGTTAAATTGGTTCATTTACATGTAAACCATTCCAGAAAGTATGTTAACATGCTATATTTGTGAGCCTGATTTTTATCTTTGCATTAGACACAAAAAAAGCACCATTAGGAGGCATTAGTATGTATCCCCTCTAACTGTCCAATGCTAGCTAGCCGCCATCCCGGATGAGCCCCCAGCAATCCAGAACCATCTGCACCTGGCTGGTTAGAAAGGGTACTAACATCGCCTCAAATAGCCTCATTATTACTTGCTCTAAAGGAGGCGGACTCAGGTATACCAAAATTAATTATGTGTCTCCTTTGACTGCCTAATGCTAGCTACACACCATCCCCGATGAGCCCCCAATAATCCACAACCGTCAGCGTCTGGCTGGTTAGAAAGGGGACTAACATCTCCTCAAATAGCCTCATTATTACTTGCTCTAAAGGAGGCGGACTCACATATACCAAAATTAATTATGTGTCTCCTTTGACTGCCTAATGCTAGCTACACACCATCCCGGATGAGCCCCCAGCAATCCAAAACCATCTGCACCTGGCTGGTTAGAAAGGGGACTAACATTCCTCAAATAGCCTCATTATTACTTGCTCTAAAGGAGGTGGACTCACATATACCAAAATTAATTATGTGTCTCCTTTGACTGCCTAATGCTAGCTACACACCATCCCGGATGAGCCCCCAGCAATCCACAACCATCAGCGTCTGGCTGGTCAGAAAGGGGACTAACATCTCCTCAAATAGCCTAATTATTACTTGCTGTCAAGGAGGCAAAGTCACATATACCAAAATGAATTATGTGTCTCCTCTGACTACCTAATACTAGCTACATACCATCCCAGGTGAGCCCCCAATAATCCACAAGCACCACTGCTTGGCTGGTCAGAAAAGAACCCAAAATTTCCTGAAGCAGACTCATTATTACCTGCCCTGAGGGAGGCAAAGTCACATATAGCAGTCAGTGCATATCGCTCGTCTTCACGCTGTAACCTTCAGGTTGCATAGGCCAGCCAGTGTTAGGGGTGACATTAAGATTTGCTGTAAAGAACATAGCAGTGGTAAAATCTTAGTGAAATAAAAATAAAATAAAAGTGAAACAAAAGACACTGCACTATCACTAACCCTTAATCTGAGCCTAATACACCACTCCCTGCTAAACCAGCCCATAACCTTAGTTCTTCCCTGCCATCACCCAGATTTCATGCTAAATTCTAACCCTTAACCTGACCCTAACCCTAAGGCCCCTTTCACATGGTTAGACTCTGTCTGCGACAGGTCCGTGTCCGCTCTACTTATTTAGAGTGGACATGGTCACAGCCCGCTCTCCTCTATGGGCAGTTGGATGAAAACAGACCATCTGTCTGTTTACACCCAACTGCCATTCGATCCGATCTGGCCAGGAAGGAAGGAAACAGATCCCTATCTGTCTGTTTTTAGCGGATCAGATTGGATGTAGTCGGGTGTAAATAGACACGTCCATTTACACCCGCCGCTCCATATGGAGAATGGAGGTTCCAATCGGATCCGCCCAAAAAACTGACAGGCGGACCCAATCAGAACGTTTGTGTGAAAGGAGCCTTAATTTTTCAAGGAAACCTGAAATTAGCTTAGTTTTTAAGCTGCCATAGTTATCCCTCAGGAAGGGCTTGTCAACTGGCTGTCATTGCCTGCCTATTAAATCACCCTCTATGACTGCCTAATACTAGTTATGTGTCATCCCGGACGAGCCCCCAACAATCCATGGCTGGTAAGAAAAAGGAACCAAAATCTCCTGAAAAAGCCTCATTATTACTTGCCCCGAAGGAGGCTGAGTCACATATAGCAGTCAGTGTGTATCACTCCCCTTGAGCCTGTAACTTTCAGGATGGATAGGTCAGCCATTGTTAGGAGTGACATTGGGATTTGGTATGAAGAACGTAGCAGTGGTAAAATCAAAGCAAAAAAACGAAATAAAACTGAAGCAAAAAAACATTGCCCTATGTGTATTATAACCCCTAACCTTATACCAACCTTAATCTGACCCTAACACACCACTGCCTCTTTACCTGAACCTTAAGCCTAACCCAGCCCATAAAAAGACCCTTACTTGCCATCACCCAAATTTCATGCCAAAATCTAACTCTTAAAGCGGAGTTCCACCCATTTTTAATAGGTTGGAATACATAGCTGTATGTAATCCCCTTTAAAACGGCTTTTACCAGTGGAAACTTTTTTTTTTGCTAGTAAGTACCTTAATTTCGGCTTTATTCCTCCTCTCCTCACTTCCTGGTCCGATCGGCGATGACGTCATTCGGCGATCCGCAGTGTCTGCTGGGATGTATTCAATTCCAGAAATCTCGGAGTAGCTGTATCTGTACTGAGCCGTGCCTGCCCCGCCTCCGCCCCGCCTCCACTCATTGAGTTGCATTGTATGAATGTATTAAGGCCGTTCTCTGCCCCGCCTCCGCCCCGCCTCCTCTTACAAATCAATGAGAGGAGGCGGGGCAGAGGCGGGGCAGAGAACAGCCTTAATACATTCATACAATGCAACTCAATGAGAGGAGGCGGGGCGGAGGCGGGGCAGAGAACAGCCTTAATACATTCATACAATGCAACTCAATTAGAGGAGGCAGGGCGGAGGCGGGGCAGGCACGGCTCAGTACAGATACAGCTACTGCGAGATTTCTGGAATAGAATACATCCCAGCAGACACTGCGGATCGCCAAATGACGTCATCGCCGATCGGACCAGGAAGTGAGGAGAGGAGGAATAAAGCCGAAATTAAGGTACTTACTAGCAAAAAAAAAAAAAAAAAAGTTTCCATTGGTAAAAGCCATTTTAAAGGGGATTACATAGATCTAAAGTTCCAAAAATGGGTGGAACTCCACTTTAATTATAGTTCCAGCCTAACACTAACTATGTTTAAAAATGTACCCTCATGCTACCTATCCTGCCTAACCTGTGTGTAAAAGTTAACTATGCTAACCTTTTTTAATCCTCTCTGACCCATCACATGATCCCAGTGTCAGTGAATGGTGGCTTCAGCAGAGAAGAGGAAGCGCTTGACAATGGCTGGGAGGGTTGATGTCTCTCATAGGCTCCCATGTCTCAGCCATTTCTGGCACTCCCCCCCCCCCCCTCTCTTGCAGCTCCCCTGCAGCTGTCACTCACTGGCACAGGAGAGCCAGAGCTGCAGGATCGCCAGTTGATAAGGAGTTCATTCTGACTTTCCTGATCTGCATACCAGCTCCAAGTTAGACATAAAACAGCCAGGTGACTAGCATTTTCAGAAAGTAAGCTAGGTAGACTGACCTTAACGCCGTTGCAAATATACAGTCTGAACAGAATTAGTCTTTACGCAGGCAAAACAGTTATCATGTGTGTCTTTCAACTCAGTATTTAGCTGTGTTGCCCATTTTCAGGGTTCGGAGTTCCCCCTTAACCACTTTACCACCGCCCACAGTAATATTACTGCGGCAGAGTGGCTCGTTATCGTCTGACGACGTAGTACTACGTCGTCAGACACTCCCCCTTCTGGGCGGCGCTTGCGCGCCGCCGGAGGCTCGCTCCCGCTGTTTTCGGTCACAGCGGGAGTCGGGCCAGGGGAGGAGCAGCGGCGATCGCCGCCGCTCTTCCCCGATCGTCGGGGATCTAGTGTGGAGATCTGCCCGCCTGTGTAAATACAAGCGGCCGGATCTCCCAAGTGACAGGGAGTGACAGATCGGAGTGTTCAGCATAGCTGGACATCCGATCTGTCCCTGTGTCACTCAGTCACCTCCCCTCCCACATGTCAGTAAGCACCAGGCATACATTAACCCCTCCCTCTCCAATAAAATTAACCCCTTCCCTGCCAGTGTCATTTTTACAGTAACAGTGCATATTTATAGCACTGATTACTGCAGTAATGTCACTGGTACCCCCAAAAGTGTCAAAAATGTCAGTCAAGGGTCCGATCTGTCCGCCGCAATGTCGCAGTACCGCAAAAAAAATTGCAGATCACCGCCATTACGCGTTAAAAAAAAAACACCAAAAATGACAAAAATCTTTCCCTTAGATAGTAAACGCAATAACTTTTGCGCAAACCAATCAAAATACGCTTATTGTGATTTTTTTTTTTACCAAACATAGGTAGCAGAAAACAAATTGGCCAAAAATTTAAAAAAATTTTGATTTTTACATTTTTTTGGGGGGGAATTTCATATAAAAAAAATGTTAAAAATATTGTTATTTTTTCAAAATAAACGCATTTTTTTGTTTATAGCGCAAAAAGTAAAAATCGCACAGGTGATCAAATACCACCAAAAGAAAGCTCTGTTTGTGGGAAAAAAAGGACGTAAATGTTGTTTGGGTACGGCGTCGCACGACCACGCAATTGTCAGTTAAAGTCGCACAGCGCCGAATCGCAAAAAGTGGCCTGGACGTAAGACAAGTAAAGTGGTAAAGTGGTTAAATAATGTTTTTGCAGTAGTGAGCGGCAAACGGAGGTGCGCCACACTTACAGGCAGTTTAGTCCCTTCTTCATTATAAGTACTAAACTGTTACAGGCAGTATTACCGCTGTCTCAGCGTACTGCCACCATCAATCCAGAGATCGCAGTCTGCGAGCCCTGCGGCTACGCCAGGCCTCAGGCTAAAAAGCCTCCAGGGAGGAGGCCAGGAATGAGAATTGTTGGGTCAGATGGTTGGAAATCAGCAGCACAGATTGTGGCTGGGAGGCTGCAGGTGGCTGGAAGCGCCCCAGGAGAAGCCAATGATGCAGGTCCTCCCTGCGCAGGCTCAGGCTGGAGCCACAGCTCCCCCTAGTGGTGCAAATGCCATAGCACTGTGATATAATGTAACGGATGGCATTCAAATGAAGCCAAATGATACAATGTAACAGATGGCATCCAAATGATACAATGCAATGGATGGAGTCTATAGGAATGTTAAAAATGGATACAGAGACGCGTGTTACATTTGACTTCGATGAATGTTGATCATCGCTGTATCTTGTTCACTTATTTTAAGGAAAATAAAACTTTTATTGGAAAAAAAAGATGGATACAGAGTGTATGATTGTTACTTAAATCACTTTATTAAAAAGTGACCTTTTCTACTTTAGGGAGATGGGCGTAGTAGAAACGTGCGTTTCCGCCCGCGTTTCTACAAGTGCTTGAAAGAAACGCTAAAACACGTGATGCACTTGTAGTGCCATCATTTCTTAATGGTCCCCAAATGCAGGTAGCAGTCATGCGTTTTTCTGTGCATTTTCCATGGGACAAAACAAATGAAAAATAAACGTTGCAAAATTTGCTTGGCTCGGTGACAAAATTTGGCACATGAGCTTCTTTAGCATGTTTTTGGAGTGGAGGGAGGCCCATTCAAATGAATAGTGCCTTTCTAAAAACAAAAGAAAAAAAGAAATGCGACCACGCAGCATCGCTAAGATGTGAACTGGACCTTAAAGTAATTGTAAAATCTCATTTAACCACTTCTGGACCGGAAGATTTTCCCCCCTTAATGACCAGGCCATATTTTGCAATTCAGCACTGCGTTACTTTAATGGACAATTGCGCGATCGTGCAACACTGTACCCAAATTAAATTGATGTCCTTTTTTCCCCCACAAACTTTCTTTTGGTGGTATTTGATCACCCGTGCAAATTTTTATTTTTTTGCGCTATAAACAAAAAAAGAGCGACAATTCTGAAAAAAAAAATATATATATTTTTTTTTTCACATTCTGCTATAACATCGGCAAAATTTTTTTTAAAAATCAACGTTTTTTAACATTTTAGGCCAATTTGTTTTCTGCTACATATTTTTGGTTGAAAAAAAAAATCGCAATAAGCGTATTTTGATTGGTTTGCGCAAAAGTTATCGCGTCTACTAACTACGGGAAAGGTTTATGTCATTTTTATTGTTTTTTTTTTTTACTAGTAATGGCGGCGATCTGTGATTTTTTGCGGGACTGCGACATTGCGGCGGACAGATCGGACCCCTGACTGACATTTTTGACATTTATGGGGGTACCAGTGACATTACTACAGTAATCAGTGCTATAAATATGCACTGTCACTGTACTAATGACACTGGCAGGGAAGGGGCTAACACTGTGGTTGATCAAGGGGTTAAATGTGTACCAAGGGGCGTGTTTCTAACTGTGGGGGGGCATGGCTTGTGGAATGACCATGTGATCCTATATAGAAGGGTCACAGGAGCTCTGTGATCATTCCAGGGAGAAGAACGGTCAGCTGTGTCAACATCCGACCGTCCTTCTCTCTCAGCGGGGAGCGATCGCGGGTGTCAGGCGGCAATCGGAGCCGGCGGCCCCGTGCATCGGAGTCCCCACTGACGCGCGACTGACATAGCCCTACGTCAGTTTGCCTGGGAGAGACTCACTGCCGCAGTAAAGGCGGCGTGTGGTGGGCAACCAGTTAAAAAAGAAAAAAAAATAACAAACATGTTATACTTACCTATTCAGCCCCGCTCTCTCTCTCTCTCCTGATTGGCTCACTGACTTTGATTGACAGCTGCATGAGCCAATGGCAAAGCAGAGGTATCTCAGCCAATCAGGAGAGAGAGTCCCAGATGGCTGAGAGACTCGTGGACATGGCTGGACAGAGACGGGGCTCAGGTAAGTATGAGGGGGGGGGGCCGCTACACACAGAAGGCTTTTTATCTTAATGCATAGAATGCACCTTCTGCCTTTACAACTCCTTTCATCTGCAGCCAACCGCTAATTTCTAAAACTGACAAGAAATATGAAATATACAGTATGGGTCCATCTTCGGCATCGGTTCCTATAGAAGTCTATGAGGCTGTATTGTGCAGGCGTGGCCAGGACAGCAAAGACTTGTGGAGCAGAAACAGCGGACGTTCCTCCAGTTGATCAAGGTGGAGGGGGGGGGGGGAGGTGAGTTAGGTTAGTTCAGGGGAAGGGGGCAAAAAGATTAAGTGCCCCCCCCCCCCAGTAGTTTTTCTTGGAAGGGGGGGTCTTTGACTTACCTGTCATGCAGCATTGTCCTTGATTTAGATATTCACCTGCCCAGGGGATCCTGGGTTGTCCTGCTGTGATCCACGGATCAGGTCCAGCAGCCAGGGTCACATGCTACCATCTTGGACCTTCTCATCCATTGGAAGCTGGCTACCTCCTCCGGGTTCAGACCACAGCTCCAGCACAGTTGTTCCTGACTCCCGCAGCCTCCTGGGATATGCGGTGTGGAATCCCAGGAGGCTGAGACAGCAGGAACACTAGAACACTAGCTTCAGATGATCTTTGGGGGGGGGGGGGGTGAAGGTCCACTTTAAGGCTCCGTTTACACTTGGGCGACTCGTCATGCGACTTTGGCCACTAAAGCCGCATGACGAGTTGCACTCCATGTTTTTCAATGACAACCATTCAAATATGTGCGACTTAAAGTCCCAGAGACTTTAAAAAGGTTCCTGCACTACTTAGGTCTGACGTTTGTGAGGCTTGAGTACTGCAGACTGCAATGTAAGCCCTTAAAAGTCGCATGAAAGTCGCACCTGATTATTATACATGCAACAGTTGTCCATTATCAGTGGTCAAAGCCAAAGTCGTATCAAAGTTGCAGGAGTCGTGCAAATGTGAATGGAGCCTTAGGGCTCCTTCACCTCATTTCAGTGAATTAATGCATGCAGGATCTGGCGCGCTTTAATGTGTGATGGATTATGGTACCCCATTCATGAACAGGCTGACAACGCACCACAACAGATATCAAAATGTACATGATCCTTTTTTTCTACATTGTACCACAATACATGGTATATATGTTGTGGTGCGACACGTCGTGCGTTGGTCTCTACAGTGTACAATGTATTCACAATCAATGGCACCACGATACACTGCACATAGAGCAGATGCATTGCCATGCATTGTGGCTACGCGTTTCGTCACAACGCCTATCTGTAAAACTCAATCATAAATTTTTCAAATTTGCATTTTTCTCAATAAAATTAACTCTTATCTTTCCTCCGCAGGCCCTTTTGCAAGTTGCCAAAAATCTCTTCACACACTTGGGTGAGTTCCTCATCTTCTTATCTTTGTACAGTGATGGAAATCCTTGTTACACGGTATAGTGCAGTGGTCTCCAAACTGCAGCCCAGGTCCCTTTGGCTTGCCTTTATCTGGACCATGGGGCACTATTCCACCAACTGTTACCATTGATGGGGCACTATTCCACCAACTGACACCATCGATGGAGCACTGTTCCAAAAACTGACACCATCGATTAGGCACTATTCCACCAATTGACACCATAGATGGGGCACTATTCCACCCACTGACACCATCAATGGGGCACTGTTCCACCAACTGGCAACATTGATAAGGCACTGTTCCACCAACTGGCACCATTGATGGGGCACTGTTCCACCAACTGACAACATTGATAAGGCACTGTTCCACCAACTGACACCATTGATGGAGCACTGTACCACCAACTGACACCATTGATGGGGCACTATTCCATCCACTGACACCATCGATGAGGCACTATTCCACCAACTGACACCATTGGATGGGCACTATTCCACCCACTGACACAATCGATGGGTCACTATTCCACCAACTGACACCATTGATGGGGCACTATTCCTCCCTCTGACACTATCGATGGGTCACTATTCCACCAATTGACAACATCAATGGGGCACTATTCCACCAACTGACACCATCAATGGGGCACTATTCCTCCCACTGACACCAACAATGGGGAACAATTCTTCCCATTCAAACCAATGATGGGACATTGATTATGTCCTGCTCCCACTGGCCACTATAGGCCCACCTAAAATCTGAAGGACAATAAACTGGCCCTTTGCTTGGAAAGTTTGGAGACCCCTGGTATAGATGGTTCAAAGGAAAGGTCAGGCCATGGGGTGGAAATGACAAAGCCAGAATTAGGCAATCACTGAGGTGGTACAAGTGAATAGTCCCTTGTATTAAGAGATGGAATGGTGCCAATTGTTGCTATCAGGAGAAGCGATAGTTCCCCTTCATTGGCATTAGTGGGTTAAATGGTGCCCCATTGTTGGTGCCAGTCTGGGGATTAAACTGAGGAATAGTCCCTTGTATTAAGAGGTGGAATGGTGCCAACTGTTGCTATCAGGAGAAGGAATAGAGCCCCTTTATTGGTGTCAGTGGGAGGTATGGTGCCCCATTGTTGGTGTCAGTCTGGGGAATAGTCCCTTGTATTAGGGGGTTGAATGGTGCCAATTGTTGCTATCAGGAGAAGGAATAGTGCCCCTTTATTGGTGTCAGTGGGAGGTATGGTACCCGATTGTTGTCAGCCTGAGGATTAAACTGAGGAATAGTCCCTTGTATTTAGGGGTGGAATGGTGCCCCTTTATTGGTGTCAGTGGGAGGTATGGTACCCCATTGTTGTCAGCCTGAGGATTAAACTGAGGAATAGTCCCTTGAATTTAGGGGTGGAATGGTGCCCCTTTATTGGTGTCAGTGGGAGGAATGGTGCTCCATTGTTGGTGTCAGTCTGAGGAATAGTCCCTTTGTTTTAGGAGGTGGAATAGTGCCAGTTGTTGGTATCAAGGGAAGGAATAGTTCCCCTTCATAGGTCTCAGTGGGACAAATGGTGCTCCATTGTGGGTGTCAGTCTGAGGAATAAACCGAGGAATAGTCCCTTGTATTAGGGGTGGAATGGTGCCCCTTTATTAGTGTCAGTGGGAGGAATGGTGCTCCATTGTTGGTGTCAGTCTGAGGAATAGTCCCTTGTATTAGGAGGTGGAATGGTACCAATTGTTGGAATCAGAGGAAGGAATAGTTCCCCTTCATAGGTCTCAGTGGGACAAATGGTGCTCCATTGTGGGTGTCAGTCTGAGGAATAAACCGAGGAATAGTCCCTTGTATTAGGAGCTGGAATAGTGCCAATTGTTGGTATCAGGGGAAGGAATAGTGCCCTATCATTGGTGTCAGTGGGAGGATAGGTGCTCCATTGTTGGTGTCAGTCTGAGGAATAGTCCCTTGTATTAGAAGGTGGAATAGTGCCAATTGTTGGTATCAGGGGTAGGAATAGTGCCCTATCATTGGTGTCAGTGGTCAGTGGGAGGAATGGTGCCCTACTCTTGGTGTCCAAGGCCTTGATAAAGGCAAGAAAAGAGACGCATTTGGCCACCAGGCTGCGGTTTGGAGACCACTGCTTTAAGAGGACTCGGTTTAGAAAATATTTTCTCATGTTGGGTGCAGCATGCTCAGTAATGTGTCAATGTAACCCTTCCAGGTATGTATTACCGCTAACAGAGATGACAGTACTCCCCATGACAATGCCTTCATCTGCTTTTCTCTCCAGAAGAATGGAACCATCTTTGATCCACTATCATCCAGGGTCACTAGATACTTCTTGGGCTCAGTTGCTGGCTCAGAGATGATGCAATTTGTGCAGTTCTTGTCTGTGTTCATGAATGTCTGACACAGTTCAGCCCCTGTTGCCGTTTCTCACCTTGTGACTTGTTACAATGTTCAAGTCTGATCAATGGAGAAGAGGAGACTGAGGAAGTGTTTTCTCCTTCCTGCAGCAGACTGATGACATCACGTCAGCCTAGGCAGAGTCACTGCGGCTCAAGCATTGCTTTTTTTTTTAATGATAAAAGGTAGAGGTTTACTAAAAAAATAAGAACTAGCTTCAAGTGGTAGCACATTAAGAACATAGCCACTCGCTGAATTCTTCTTTTTAAGGGCTTTTCTTGTCCATTTTTATTAAGAAAGTTCAAAAGAAAGACAACATTGGTCAGTTTCCCTTTGCAGGGGTTTTCAGAATTTATCTTCCACCCATCTGTACTCAGGGGAGGACTGGGCCAGGGGGCCGTGGGGAAATTGCCCCCTGGGCCGCTCTGATGTCCTGTAAAAAGGCTGCACCGCTTCTGCCACAGACATGCTTAAAGGATTCCTGGTGGAGAGAAGTAATAAGTCCCCACTGCTGACCTACTGAGTGCAGAGGGGGGAAAAAAGGACAGAGCGCAGGCCTCCCTCCCCATCATGGATGGTGTAAGCTGTGTCTGAGCAGAGGCCAGTTCCATGCCCCACTGGAGACTCTCCTCCGCTGGCCAGCCCCAACCAAGCTGTCCCAGCTCTCCCCAACCGCCCCCTGCTGGCCAGGTTGGGAACTCGGATTCAGCCGGTGAGTAGAGAGTATCTGGAGCAGAGCTTCAGCCTGGAATGGGGGTCAGGGGGAGGAAGGGAAGAGGGAGAATCGGGGGGGGGGGGGGTTGGTGTAAGGGAAAGTGGGAGCAGGGCCGAGTCTTTGCACCATGGGCCTCGGATTTGTACCTTCCCCTTGGGCCGAAGGTTGCCAGTCTGCCCCTGTCTGTACTCCTGGACAGAGACCTCCTCTGCCTGTCGGAGTGGGGCCCTTTAACCCTGGTGAGGTCATTCCTAGAAGCCCAGCACCAATTAGTGTGCTGGTGGTTCTGAAAACCAGGGCCCAGAATTGAAGATTTGATCCCACCCAAGTCTCTAAGAAATCTCCATGCTCCAGGTCCCAAACTGGGAATTACCAACTGATAAGAAAACTGAAATAAACAATTTCCTCTGAATAAATGAACCCCCTGGGGCCCCTCAACCTGTGTGGATGAGAATCCTGGGTCATAACCTCTTTTTACCCCGTAGCAAGGCAGAGCACTGTCACACTCTGTATATTGTTACTTGTCAGGATCATGCAGACTTACAAGGTTATTGGTGGGTCCACTTTAACAGAACATTGGAAGGCTCCTCCCAGATGGATAAACCTGGTACAGCCCCTGAGGAGCCTCCCCAAGTACTCCATATACAAGGACCAAATTCCTTCAACTACTTGAAAGAGAAGCATACAACCTAGACTTCCTGGTTTTCACTTCTCCCAGTGACTGAGCCCATCCATCTACTGGAGAAACTTAATTTCTTCAAGCTCGGCCTGCCAATTAGATTGTTTCGCTATTAGCCAGAACTTAAGGTAAACATATCACAAACATGGGTGATCCTAACTGAACATATAATGTAATCAAAGGATATTTGAAGCTCACATGTTTTTGGGGGTACAGTAAGGAATGATTACAACCCCCATGAGGTTTTCTTGTATGGGGCCTTCACTTCTTGTCTTGTCGACCCAATAGAAAAAGGAAATCTCTTCAAAGCCACCTTCTGTCCTGGTGGACAACTGTGGTCAGTTAAGTAGGGTGCACAGATAGGTGAATTTTATGTGACCCTCTTGGGCCTTTTGACTGGTCAACAAGGCCCTCCATCACATTTGAAGGTCACCATTGAGCAAGAGAGGATGGGTCCAAATTGGGCTTTGCAGAAAAAGTTAAAATTATGATCTGCCTTCAGCTTTCTTTCTCCATCTATCTTCTGCTGGTTTGTAGATACAGTATAGTTTTCACTGAAGGCCATCTCCATTCACATACTTTTTCATTGTGTTCTCAATTTGAATTGCACAGCCTCAAGTTCTTTACCCTCACTTTATATTTAGCAGTGCATAGGTGAAGGGTGATCTGGAATAAATCACAACTACAGATGGTCAGATGGACAACATCAGCACAGATATCCCCTCCTCTACCAGTATAGGACACCCATCCACCCTTCCATCTGTCTGTCTATTCACCCATCCATCCATCTGTCTGTCCATTCACCCATCCAACCACCTATTGATCCATCCATCCACCCACTCACCCATCCATCGACCCACCCATCCATCCACCAACCCACTCACCCATCCATCCACTGACCAACCCACCCATTCATACACTGACTGATCCATCCACTGACTGATCCATCCACTGACCTACCCATCCATCCATCCGGTATCAGGACAATATCCCCCCGGACAATATCCCCCCGGAAAACATCCCTCTGGACATAATCCCCCCAGGACAACATTCCCCGGGCAATATCCCCCGGGACAATATCCCCCCGGAAAACATCCCCCTGGACATAGGGTTAGGGTTAGAGGGTTAGGGTTAGAGGGGGGATATTGTCCAGGGAGGATATTGTCCGGGGGGATGTTGTCCAGGGGGGATATTGTCCGGGGGGATATTGTCTGGGGGGATATTGTCCGGGAGATATTGTCAGGGGGGATGTTGTCCAGGGGGGATATTGTCCGGGGGGATATTGTCTGGGGGGATATTGTCCGGGGGATATTGTCCGGGGGATATTGTCCGGGGGGATATTGTCCGGGGGGATATTGTCCTAGAATCCATCCATCCATCTATCGATCCATCCATCCATTTGATATCCGCTCAGCTGGTGATCTGTATATGGCAAGGAATACATTTCTACATCCCTTTCAGGAAATTTCGGGTTTTTTAGACAGACATGTTCTTGGTGATATGAATCACATAATCACGTGTTCTCCTTCCCTGGTAGCTCAGACCTCAGTCTGCTGCTCCTAGCTGACGGGCACTTTGTGTTTCTCCGCTGATGTACGAAAAATAATTAAAATGAATTATCATTGGCGGCGTCACGCTCTTACCTTCGAATGAGGCGAGAATCCATCACAAATATGAATTTGGGAACATGAAAGCAGACAAATTACTCCGAGCTGAAATTATCAGGGAGGCACCTGGTAATGGAGACATGGTGCTCCCGGTCGGCACTGTAAACCGCTTTATCAGTGGATTAAATGCTGCCTGTCATAACGTGGCGGGGTGACATTTTAATAACCTTTCCGAGTGATTAAATTCCCCTTCTTCGGAAGCCAAATATCAGCTATTACTGAACACTTAGCAGACAAGGGGAAATTGATGCTCCTTGTAACAGAGACGCCCTCGCTTTAAGTAAGAAAAATAATGGAGTTTGCTATTGCGTATGTTAGCGCTATGAAAGGGTGTAACCAAATGGTACATTCTAACGGGCCACTGATCTATAGCCCAGATATATCCTAATTATAGAGCCATTTATCTAACTCTTCATCCAGAGCCCCTGGTTTAAAGACCAGACATATCCTAACTATAGAACCATTTATCCAACTGTCCATCCAGAGTTGCTGGTCTGATGCTTCCTAAATATAGAGCCATTGGAAGCCATGAGAGTTTATCAACAGTCCCAGGGAGGAGGTGTAGATTGGGAATAGAAGGGGCCTGAGGACAGAGCCCCGGGAGACAGCTACAGCAAGAGAAAGAAGAAAGGAGGGGATAGAGTGGTAGGTGGCACTGAAGGTGTGCTGACATAGGTAGGAGGAGAACCATGAAAGAGCAGAGTCATGGAGGCCAAGGGAGTGGGGATTTTTGGTCAATTGTATTTGTGTGGTTTTAGCAGTTAGTGGTAGCAATTTCTGTGGAGTGTTGCGGGTGGAAGCCAGATTGTAAGGGGTGTAACCACTTGCCGACCGCTATTGACGACTATTTACGGCGGCAGTCAGCCCCCGACAGGCAAAACGAAGTAGGGCTATGTCTCTCGACCGCGAGCCTCTAGGGGACGAGCGCGCGCCTCTAGGGAGCAAGCGCACCCACCGGAGGCGCGCTCCCGCCCCCGCTCGGTCACTCACATCCCCGCGCGAGTGACCGGCGGCTCCGATGTCCGCCGGTCACTCGCGATCTCCCGCTGGAGAGGGAGAAAGGCAGGCGGATGATGTAAACACAGCCGTCTGTCATTCTCCCTGGTGTAACTGCAGAGATCATACGATCCTGCTATGTAGGATCGTATGTCTCTGTGGTTACATCACAAGCCACGCCCCCCCACAGTTAGAATCACGCCCCTAGGGATACATTTAACCCACTGATCACCAATAAAGTTAACCCCTTCCCTGCCAGTGTCATTTTTACAGTAACAGTGCATATTTATAGCACTGATTACTGTAGTAATGTCACTGGTACCCCCAAAGTGTCAAAAATGTCAGTCAGGGGTCCGATCTGTCCGCCGCAATGTTGCAGTCCCGCAAAAACAATCGCAGATCGCCGCCATTGCTATTAAAAAAAAAAAACAATAAAAATGACATAAATCTTTCCCGTAGTTAGTAGCTGCGATAACTTTTGCGCAAACCAATCAAAATACGCTTATTGCGATTTTACCAAACATATGTAGCAGAAAACAAATTGGGTTAAAATGATTAAAAATTTAGATTTTTCCATTTTTTTTTGGGGGGGGGGGGGAAATTTCATATAAAAAAATTTGAAAAATATTGTTATTTTTTCAAAATTGACGCTCTTTGTTTGTTTATAGCGCAAAAAGTAAAAATCGCACGGGTGATCAAATACCACCAAAAGAAAGCTCTGTTTGTGGGAAAAAAAGGACGTCAAATTCATTTGGGTACAGCGTTGCACGACCGCGCAATTGTCAGTTAAAGTCACACAGTGCCGAATCGCAAAATAGGCCCTGGTCTTTGAGCAGCCAAATCCTCCGGGGATTAAGTGATTAAGAAGGTTATCGGTGAGGGAACAGCTCAGACAGTTGTAGACAAGAAGATTGGAGGTAAGCAGAAGCATGGGTCTTAGAGGAGAGGATTGGGGTGTTAGAGTTATCAGGGATGTTGAAGTCACCATGAATTATAGTGGGTTCTTCAGAGGGGAGAAAGTACGGTTGCCAGGCATTTAAGTCATCAAGGAAGCATGAATCTGGTCCAGTAGGCCAATAGATCACAGCACTCCTCAGAGAAAAGAGAGGACACAGTGACCTTCAAAAGAGGAGAGAGACAGAGAGGGAGGTGTAGGAAGAATTTGAAGGCTACCCTGTGGGGATAGAAGGAGGCCAACACCACCTCCCTTCCCTCTACTGGGTCATAGTGAGTCCAGTGGAGGTCAGCATAGGAGAGGGTAGCTGGAGATGTAGATTCCTGAATTTGGGTTTAAATAATAGCAAGTAAGTTAAGGAAGTTCAAGATAAAAAAGTTGTGCTTAATTTAGACAGGATGGGCATTTTAGAGGGCACATTAAAAGGAGATTCTTGGAAGCAAGGGAATCAAAATTTGAGACTGATGGTTGCAGCTGCCAAAGGAAGGAGGGTGCCGGGTGTGGGGGTGAAAGTTACTATATCTACAACCAATGGCACATTAGTGTGAGGGTCAGTGGGAAGAATGCCCCATACAACTTGTAGTCTTTGGGAAGAATTACCCCCTTATTGATAGCTAAAAAGATCAATGGTGTCAATGGGAACTTATCTGAGTTACAGAAATTTCTCATTGCCCAAGGAACCCTCTAGTAATCTTTGGAGAAACCATAGGGTTTACATGGAACTATGGTTGAGAAACCCTGATCTAGAGGGACCCTAGGGTTACATGGAACCCTGGTTGAAAAACCTTGATCTAGAACAGTGATGGCGAACCTTGGACCCCAGATGTTTTGGAACTACATTTCCCATGATGCTCAAGCACTCTGCAGTGTAGATGAGTGTCATGGGAAATGTAGGAACCCTAGGGTTTTTTGGAACCCTGGTTGAGAAAACCTGCTCTAGAGGAACCTAAGGGTTTCAGAGAACCCTGGTTGAGAAACCCTGCTCAGAAGAAACCCTAGGGTTTCATGGAACCCTGGTTGAGAAATCTTGATCTAGAGGAACCCTAGAGTGTCACTGAACCCTGGTTAAGAAACTGTGCTTTAGAGAAACCCTAAGGTTTCATCAAACCCTGGTTGTTCTAAAGGAACCATGAGGTTTTATGAAGCTCTGGTTGAGAAACCCTGATCTAGCGGAACTTTAGGGTTTCATGGAACCCTGGATGAGAAAACCTGTTGTAGATGAACCCTTGGGTTTCATGGAACCCTGTTTGAGAAACCCTGCTCTAGAGGAGTTCTTGGGTTTCATGGAACCCTAGTTGAGAAACCCTGCTCTAGAGGAACCCTAGGGTTTAATGGATCCCTGATTGAGAACCACCTGCTGTAGAGGAATCCTAGGTTTTCATGGAACCCATGTTGAGAAACCCTGCTCTAGAGGAACCCTGGTTGAGTAACTCTGCTCTAGAGGAACCCTAGGGTTTTACAGAACCCTGGTTGAGAAACCTTCCTCTAGAGCAGGGGTGGGGAACCTTTTTTCTGCCAAGGGCCATTTGGGTATTTATAAAATCATTCGGGGGCCGTACAAAATTATCAACTTAAAAATGTGGCTGTTATATTTGGTCAAACATTTAATTAACTCACCCCTAATGTGATGGCTGCAACTGCTTCTCTTTGGTGAGGTGTGTGATGTTAGCTGGTATTGATGATGTTGCTACTCGCAACTGGTTTTCCAAGTTTGAGTCGGTTAGTCTGGAGCGCAGTCGACTCAACTGCTGGCGGGTACTGCTGGTGGGTATAGCTGGCTGGGACTGCTCGTGGGTACAGCTGGCTGGTACTGCTGTGAGTACTGCTGGCTCTGGCTGGTACTGCTGTGTGTGCTGCTGGCGGGAAATGCTGGCTAGCAGCGGGGCCGCGCTGGAGGAAGAGGCGATGTTTCCTGTATTGGTCACAGGCAGAGTGCATTTGATATCACTTCGCCTGTGACTCACTGTAATGTTCCGGTACCTTTGGTACCCTAAATTACACTTTCCACAAGTGTATGCGCCCTACCATTTACTTTTGGAAAGGTGCGCATACACCTTTAAGACTGGAGCTGTCATCACTCAGCGCCGGACTAGATGGCTATTTAAGGCGTCGGTTCTCACTCACATGTGTTCGTTCAAACACCCTTATCTGGATGCTAACCTTGCTTGAAGCTTCCATGCTTGCAAGCTTACTTCGCTGACGGAACCTCGCTGCGCTGATCCCTGTATCCCGCTACTGGATCATCCGCCTCTCCTGAACCACCCTTCGGCTGTATCGCTAATAGTGCTAAGTACCCCACAGGGGAATTCTCTATAAACTTATACTAAGCTTACACTATCTAGCTCTGCATAGTAGAGACTGTTTATCACATCTGCATAAACTAGATTGCTAGCTCTTGAGACTACTGCTACTTTTCTGCACTGGGTTGATCTCTTTTGTATGTCCACCTGCTATTCTATCATCTGCTATCATACAACATTGCTAAACCTTCCTGCATCCATCTGCTACTGTCTCACCTTCAAGTGTCTATCACCTACCACCTCCACTCAACCTTCATCATTGTGTTACCACATGCATAAAGTCACTCTAAGAACCAGCTTGCTAATTGTGTGTATTCACTGGCTGAAATAAGACCTTCCACACATGATGAGTCATTGAGGTTGGGAATGGTGTCTCAGCATATCTCTTACATGACTGCTGACGTGGAACTATTTCTGCAGCTAAAAATCCACACCATATAAAAACGCAGGAGCGTTACACTCACTCAGACTGTCAGAACAGAGCCGAAACTATACATTCTGACAGATCAGCTGAGAGACACAGACTCAGCTGCACGGGGGGCCGGACAAAAGGACTTTGAGGGCCGCATACGGCCCCCCGACCATAGGTTCCCCACCCCTGCTCTAGAGGAAACCTTAGGGATTCATGGAACTCTAGTAAATTACCCTGCTCTAGAGGAAACCTAGGGTTCCACAGAATCCTGGTTGAAAAACCCTGCTCTAAAGGAACCCTTGGGTTTCATGGAACCCTGGTTGAGAAACCTTTCTCTAGAGGAACCCTGGTTGAGAACCCCTGCTCTAGAGGAGCCCTAGGTTTTCATGGAACCCAGGTTGACAAACCCTGCTCTAGAGGAACCCTGGTTGAGAAACCCTGCTCTAGAGGATACCTAGGGTTTTACAGAACCCTGGTTAAGAAACTGTCCTCTAGAGGAACCTAAGGGTTTCATGGTACCCTGGTTGAGAAATCCTTCTCTAGGGGAGCCATAAGGTTTCATGGAACTTTAGTAAATTACCCTGCTCTAGAGGAAACCTAGGGTTCCCCGGAATCCTGGTTGAGAAACCCTGCTCTAGAGGAACCATAGGATTTTGTGAAACCCTGCTTTAGAGGAACCCTAGGGTTTAATGGATCCCTTGTTGAGAATGGGTGGTCCAAAGGAAAGTTGTAGTGAGCATATTAGTGGGTGGAAAGAGAAGGAAGCAGACTCAGAGAGAGGTTCAAGGATTAAAGGGGTACACTTACAGACTGCCTGGAGTGGGCCACTGCTGTTTGTAGTTGTTTTCTTGGTTGTGCCTAAATGTGATTGCCTTGGTCATGATTCAGAAATTGTTTTATTCCATATTATAGGTAGAGATAAGCGATTGAATTCCTTTATAGACCAATGCCCACCGATTTATGGCACAACCAGGAACGCCGAGCCCTTATTACCACTTCTATTCACACTGGAGTTATCCTTAAAAATAATTAAAAAAAAAAAAAAATACATTGAGCACCTTCTATCCCGATATTAATATCCGA
Source organism: Pelophylax lessonae (assembly GCF_965119305.1). Lineage (NCBI taxonomy): Eukaryota > Metazoa > Chordata > Amphibia > Anura > Ranidae > Pelophylax > Pelophylax lessonae. The sequence goes on along the minus strand of NC_138769.1, from coordinate 737,394,746 downwards.
CGGCACGTGGCAACGGTGAACTTTCCAGACCCGACGAGCATATGAGAAAGCGGCTTATCAGAGTACGTTGTTTGTTCTAGACAAAAGGTTTGGCGCAGCTTTCCTGCCTCCGCACGTTATTGGAAATCTTCACTTTGATATTTGCTTCCACCACAACAGACATTAGTAATTGTGTCTACTCTCCGTTGTACTCAGTCCACCGCGACGCGGGCTTTTTCTGATGGGCTGATTCCAACGCACGCCGGAGCGTCGGATGTAATGAGATTCTGGAGGGCAGAAGCAACTTCATCTGAACATGATGGAAATCTGTTCTTAGAACTTAAAAAAATAAAATATTAAAAAATGCAAAAAAAGTAGAACAGAATAGGATGAATCATTTGCTCAGTCTCCCCTCTCCCAGAGATCAGACTGTACATTGTAATTGCGGCAAGTCACAAGCTGAGTGGCTACCGCAGGGGCTGATCTGTGTCAGACATTTGTGAACACAGCTAAGAACTGCACAGCAACCGAGATTTACATAGTTGTGCCATCTGTGAGCTGTAGGAAGTAGGAAGTGGATGGTGACCCGGGTTGCGCTCTAATAAATACTTTTCTATTCTTCTGGAGAGGAAGTCAGATGAAGGCATTGTCAGGTGAGTCCTGTGATCTCTGTGGGGGCTAATACATACCTGAAAGGGTTACACTGAGATGGTCCCTCGATCTGGGCCGACCGTTCTTTCTGCACATGGCACTAATCCTTCACACTGGATACCACCTGAGGAAGGATCTCATGAGACTTTGCCAATGGTTAACCAGAGGACTACCATCTTGGAATACTCCTCGGGGGCGGGGTCAGCAGAACAGGAACCCCCCCCCCCAAGGAGTGATGCAGACTGTAATAAATAGCTTTTTAGAGGTTTGGTCCCCTTTACTATTTACATACTGGGCTGGATATATAGAAGAAGAGCAATCACACTTACCTTTCCTGGAGAAAGTGCCCCCCCCCCCCCCGGCTCCTTGCAGTGCTACTAAACATATCCATAAGTCGGGTTATGTGGTGGGGTGAGCTCCAGTGGAAGGGCAGTTTTTTTTTTTTTTTTTTGGAAAGATCCCATCACCTAGACAATGAAGTCTCCAAACTTTCCAAACAAATGGCTAGTTTACTGCCCTTCAAACTTTAAGGGGGCCGGACTGTGACCAATGGCAGTACAAAATGCTATGCATCGGTGGGAAAAAAACAGTGCCATATCCTTGGGGGTCAGTAGAAGTAAAAAATGTACACCATTGGTGTCAGTGGGAGGAATAGACCCCATCATTGGTGTCAGTGGGAGGAATAGTGCCCCATCATTGGTGTCAGTGGGAGGAATAGTGCCCCATCATTGGAATCAGTGGGAGGAATAGTGCCCCATCATTGGAATCAGTGGGAGGAATAGTGCCCCATCATTGGTGTCAGTGGGAGGAATAGTGCCCCATCATTGGTGTCAGTGGGAGGAATAGTGCACCATTATTGGTGTCAATGGGAGGAATAGTGCCCCATTATTGGTGTCAGTGGGAGGAATAGTGCCCCATCATTGGTGTCAGTGGGAGGAGTAGTATCCCATCATTGGTGTCAATGGGAGGAATAGTGCCCCGTCATTGGTGTCAGTGGGAGGAATAGTGCCCTGTCATTGGTGTCAGTGGGAGGAATAGTGTCCCATCATTGGTGTCAGTGGGAGGAATATGGTCCCATCATTGGTGTCAGTGGGAGGAATAGTGCCCATCATTGGTGTCAGTGAGAGGAATAGTGACCCATCATTGGTGTCAATGGGAGGAATAGTGCCCCATCATTGGTGTCAGTTGGAGGAATAGGGTCCCATCATTGGTGTCAGTGGGAGGAATAGTGTCCCATCATTCAGCTTCGGGTGTGGCTGCAGGAAGGTTCTCTGGCTGTGTGTCTGCTCCAGGTGATTTCTGTGAGAAGGGAAGTTCGGTAAAATCTCTCCCAGCCCTGCTGGCCCCTATCTGGGGAGGCCATGCAGGCCAGCAGGGCCTCTCCTGCTGGAAGCTCTGAACCATCCCCTGGGCTGATGGATGACATACCTGCTCCTGGACAAGCCATGGCTGGGGATCTCTCTGCCCCTGGTGAGGATGAGGATACCGAGTCCATTCGGGAGCGAGTGGTGGCCGGGATCAAGGTCCTGAATAGGGAGAGAGACCAGCTTTACAAATTGAGAGCGGAGTTGAAGCGTCTGCGAAAGCAACGTAAAGGTTTGCACAGCCGCAGCCGTGGATCTATGGATTCGGAAATCCAGTTGGCAAAGGTCCGGGTTCAACACCAGGAAACCATTGTGGCCATGATGGAAGGTAAAGAGGGGCCCTTTAAGGAAAAGTTTTGCAATGACCGGAGATTTGCAAGGATGGCAAAGATGGAGGTGGAGGAGGGGACCCCCGGTTCTGACCCCCTGACTCCCCAAGGTGAGGTAAGCAACCCGTTGCCTTCTCAGGGCTCAGGAGGCATGCTGACAGTGATCCAGGCAGTGGAGTCTCCATTACGGGCGGATCAGCTGGTGTTTGGTGAGGAGAACTTTCCTGATAATGTGCCTGATAAGGTAAAGCCTAGCAAGTCACAAGTGACTGATAAAACTATTTTTGTGCCATTTAACACCTTGGCTAATGCTGATGTTTTGCCCAATGACACCCAGGCTGGTAATTTCATATCCAGCAATATTTCAGCAGCTGATGATTCCTTGCAGGAAAAACTGCGTTTAAAAAATGACATTGCAGCAAAGGAACTACAAGAGCCAGAGCAACCAATTAACCCCCCTTTTGCTGAGTCAAAGGCTGTTTGTCCAGTCACAGCTGCTGTCTCTATACTGCAGCATCAGGCCACCTGTGGTACTACAGCAGAAACTGTGATAGTGAATACTGATTGTTCTGACATTTCTTCCAACACAGGTGTTCTGAATAATCCTACTAATGTGTGTTTAATGGACAATCCTGCTGGCTCAGTACAAGAAGTTAATAATAAGGATAATAATAATAATGTACCGGCTAAAGTTACACCAGTGTGGGGTCTTGGCCCTGATAAGCCTTCTTTTGCTCAGGTGGTACGCTCTGCTCCTGGTAATATTATTAGGCCAGGGCTGCAGCCAATGAGGAACCCTGCTTCCAGGCAGAGATTAACACCACAAACTGCCACTTTGAGCACCCCTGGTTCCGGTCTTGGGTCTCTGGCTTCTGCTGGGGGTCCAAGACGTAATGTCGTTATACTTAAATGGGAAGGTGGTGCAGTCTCTCCAGCACGGCGTGTTGTGGTGGATATGATTTTGGAGATGGGCTTTGGGGCGAATGACCTTTATGCCCTAATACACGTAGCTGGGAGCCGGGAGTACACAATCAGCTTCACCAGGCCAGAGGGTCTTGACCTGTTCTGGGAACGATATGAAGCTCGGTGCAGGTCAAGACCCGAATGGGAAGATCTGGCACCAGTTGCTTTTTCGCAGAGATCAACGGTTAAAAAAATAACCTTCATTCTCACTAACGAGAGTGTTCCTGCTCGGGACTTAGAGGTCTGGTTAAGGAACTATGGTGAGGTTTTGACAACACCAAATAAAATTCTTGATGAACGTGGCATATGGACTGGGGGTTGGTCAGTAACGGTCAGGTTGGCCAGGGATGGGAATGTTGTCCGTCACCTGCCCTCCTCGGCTTTCATAGGAAGGGATAGGATGACTGTTTTTTATCCTGGTCAGCCAAAGCTATGTCACCGCTGTGGAGAAAAGGGGCATTTTAGCTCCTCCTGTTCAGCCTTAATATGTTCGGTATGTCGGGGACAGGGTCATGTGGCCAGGGACTGCACCCAGGCGATAAGGTGCAACCTGTGCCTGCGCCTTGGCCACCCCTACAGCCGATGTCCGGAGGCCTGGCACAATATGGAGAAGGAGGTAGTAGATGATCTGTTGAGGCTGGACAGGATGGAGGATGAGGCCCCTGGTGTACCATCTTCCCCTGCGGTGACTGACTCCCCTGGTCCTGTTCAGGATCCCTCCCCAGTTTCTGTGGCCAACCCTCCTGTGTCTGTAGGTATTCCTTCTGTGGCTGTCTCTGTGTCCCCCCAGCCTACTGTACCCGCTCCTCTTGTGTCAGAACCTTCCAAGTCTGTGCCCCCTGAGTCAGTCTTGCCCCATGAGTCTCCTAGGTCTGACTTAAAGGAAGGTCCCCCCCCACCCGGAGTGGTGGGATGTGCCAAAAAGGGTGCTGCTGCTTCTTCTGTAAAGAAGTCTTCTGCAAAGACTTTGAAGAAGAAAACAAGAGATGAAAACATCTTGGAGTCTGACCTGCAGTACCTGGAGGAGAGAAGGAAGGTTGTGAGGCGGAAGAGACAGGCGGTGAGGACGGAGCAGGAAGCCCCAGTGTCTGTCCCCAACCGTTCTAGGGCTTCTGCATGGGATATTTCCTCATCTGGAGCTTCCTCTGAACAAAATTCAGACTCAGAAATGGAGTTGGAGGAGGCCTCAAGAAAGAGAGAGGCTTCTGGTGATGAGCAGCAGAAGGGAGCTTAGAAGCAATCCACCCAATAACCCAAATGGCGGTTCCCCCTCCGTTAAAAGTGGTGACAATAAATGTCGCCAGTATTAAGTCAGTAAGAGCTCGTTCTATGGCCTTCTTTTTGTTCAGCCAATTAGATGCTGAAATTTTATTTTTGCAAGAGACTAGGCTCACCTCCTTGGCAGATATTCATATGGCCAAGAGAGAGTGGAGGTATGGTCCATCTTACTGGTCTCTTGCGGCCGAGCCTTACGGCGGGGTGGCGGTGTTGTTTAAAACCGGCATGGTAACTGTCCGGCGGGTTATTGAGGTGGAGATTGGGAGATGTACGGTCTTAGACGTTCTTGTGGGAGGGCAGGACCTGCGCCTAATTAATATATATGGGCCGCACACAAAGTGGGACAGGAAATGCCTTTTTACAAGGATCAAGCCATTTCTTTTTACATCCCGGCAAGTGGTTTTTGGAGGTGACTTTAATACTGTGACTAGGCCCAAGGACAGGAAGGACTTCAATGACAGGCTGGGATATGATAGCGTTTTTTTAAATAGTATGGTTAGGGATGCTGGTCTTGTGGATGTGCACATTAAGCACCTTCCGGATGACACAGGGTTCACCTTTCATCGAGGTAATAGTCAGAGTAGGATAGATAGATTTTTTTTGAAGGAGGCCTCTGCTTTCTCACCCCCAGTGGTGCAGGCAGTGGAGTTCTCTGATCACTGTATGCTATCTGTGGTCTTGAATGCTTCAGACTTCCCTCAGAGGGGCAAAGGCATCTGGAGATTAAATTCGACTCTCCTTGAGGAAGAACATGTTAGACAATCCTTTGAGGAATTCTTTCAGGCACAGGTGACCATCCTGGACTTTTGTAGCAGCAAGGCTGAGTGGTGGGAGCTGACCAAAAAGAGGATTGCTGGATTCTTCAGGGGCCTAGCCAATAAAAAACAGTTTAATAGATACATGACCTACCAACGTTTGCGGAGGAAGCTGGATATTCTTGTCTCGAGAGGAGGAGATCCTGGGGCAATCTCTGAAGTGAAAATCCTCCTCAGGAAGTGTCAATATGACCGGCATACCTCTTTGGTTCTGGAGAGGGACTATGGGAAATACCACTCGCCTGACCCTTACCAGAACTGCAAACAGGGTGTAGCTGTTAAGATGGTCGTTGACCTTAAGGATAGTACAGTTTCCTTGACAAAGTCCAGGTCAGGGATCCTGGAGGTCGTGAGGTCTTTTTATGCTGAACTTCTTGGGAGGAAAGAGCTTGACCGGGACAAGATGGAAAGCTTTTTGGACTCTACTCCAGGTCTAAATGGTGGAGATGTCCCTTTGATGAATTTGACAGAAGAGATCACAGTTGAAGAGGTGACGAGGGCAATTGAACAGCTTGCCATCAAGAAGTCACCTGGACCGGATGGTCTGACGGCTGAGTTTTACAAAGCCTTTAAGTCTATTCTGGCCCCACATTTGGTAGAGGTTTTTAACAGTTGTCTTGCTGAGGGGGTGCTTCCCCCTTCCATGAGACACTCAGCTGTGATTCTTCTTTCAAAAGGTAAAGATCCTTCGATGATTGAGAATTGGCGCCCCATCAGCCTTCTCAATGTCGATAGAAAGGTGCTGGCGAAGATACTTTTCTGGCGCCTATCGGCAGTAGCAGAGTCTTTGCTTTCTCGCCATCAGCACTGTTCGATCCAGGGTAGGAGCACCTTCACAGCAGTTTTAGCTGTCCGGGATGCCTTGGAGCAGTGCAGGGCTGCAGGCTGGGGAAAGTATGTACTGGCATTGGATCAGGCAAAGGCTTTCGATCGTGTCAATCATGAGTACCTGTGGTTGCTCTTTAGTAAGTACGGTCTGCCAGGTGGTTTTGTCGATTGGTTAAAAGTTTTGTATAAGGGGGCAGAAAGCTTCCCTCTTGTTAATGGTTGGGTTGGACAGTCCTTTGAGGTTGGCTCTGGGGTGCGCCAGGGTTGTCCCCTGAGTCCCCTGCTCTATGTGTTTGCAATCGACCCCTTCATCAGGAGACTAGAGAGCAGCATGTTGTGTGGGGTACCAGTGGGAATCCCGGGTGAGCCGCCTTTGAGGGTTGTTGCCTATGCGGATGATGTGTCAGTGATTGTCACTGGGACAGATGAAGCGGAGGAGGTGGTCTCTCTGACATCACGGTACTCTAAAGCATCAGGCTCCAAGATCAATCAGGAAAAGAGTGAAGTTTTTTGGATGGGAAAGGAAGGTGAGGGGTTTGATCTCCCGGACACCTTTCCAGTGCCCCAGGAAAAAATTAAGATATTAGGCATTGAATTTGGACCTGGCGATTATGGCTAGGGATGATCAAACTTTTGAAAAGTTCGGCTCGACCAGAACACCCGAACTTCACGAAAGTTCGATTCGGATTTCAGAACCCCATTGAAATCAATGGGACCCGAACTTCGGTAATCAAAAAACACAATTTGAAGCCCCAAAACCCAATAAATGCCCCTAAAAAGTGCCTAGGGTTCTGGGTCATGCCCCATTAACTATTAATCACACAAAAAAAAGTTCTTAAAAATTGTCATTTTTGATAAAAAAGCCAATTATTGAAAAATTAAAAAAAAAAAAAAAAAGAGAGATTTTTTGATTTTTACTTTGGATTTCAGATCTGGGGGGTCTAAAAAGTGTACATGTGAAGTTTCAGGTCTGTAGCATGTCCAGAACCATAAAAAAAAAGATCGTTTGTATTAGAAAACTTTAAGCACAGGAATATGGCTTCTCTGCTGTAACACCTTGCCGGTTTAATAGAAGGCATTTTTTTGGGTTCTTTGCAGTCAGGAAAAACATCTGAACTTGTGTATAGTGGTACTGTGCACAAGTTCTGATGTTTTGCCTGCCTCCAAAACCCCCCAAAAAATGCCAGCAAAAACACACCTGGGCATTTTTTTTTTTTTGACGCTAGCGTTTTTTTGGCATTTTTTGGGGTTCTTTTGAGGCAGGCAAAACATCTGAACATGTGTATAGGGGGTATATATAGGCATATATGTCTGAATATATACCCCTAGACATATATAGGTGTGATAGTAGCAGAAATATATTACTGTAAATGATTTCATTAGCGCAAGCATTTATTTCTGCTACTATCACACCTATATATGTCTAGGGGTATATATTCAGACATATATGTCTATATATACCCCCTATACACATGTTCAGATGTCATGTCTGACATCAAACATGTCCTCAAAAAAACACTGGCAGTGGCAGCCCCTGCAGCATAAAAAATGCTTGCTGGTGAGAAGCCACATACCTGTCCCGAAGCAACTCAGAGAAATTATCATTTCTCTATAGCGGTCACCCTGCTATGGAAGGGTTTTGTCACCCTGCCATAGCAGTCACTGTCAGTTAACCCTACACTACACTACGGTCCCCTGACACTTAACACTTTCCCTACAGAAACTAAATTTTTGAAGCTAACTTAAGTGTAAAGGAGCACTCTAACTACACTAGATATCCCTTTCCTCACACTAAAAATAGCTAAATGACACTTTTAAAGTAAAATTAACAGAACTGCTTCCACTCTCTTCCATGTCCAGTATAACAATGCTGGGAATATGGCGGGGGCGATCTTATATACTGGGGGGCGTATTCACTAATGATTGGTCTAGGGACCCCCTAGTCACTCCAATCACATTCCTAGCATTCTCCTGCCCCCTCAATTGGCTTTTGCTAATGGTTCTGGTCCAATCACGGGCTTTTAAAGCCCATTTCCTGAAGCATTGCATTTTGGGCGGTTCTGGTTGCCGAATTCCGAACTTTTTGGGCAAAATGTTCTAAATTCGGCAGGAACTTGAAAACCCAAAGTTCGGGCCGAACCGATGGTGGACCCGAACCGTTCGATCATCCCTAATTATGGCCTCAAAAACTGGGAAGGCAGGCTGGAAGTTGCCAATACTAAAGTGGTCAGCTGGAAGAGATGGAAGTTATCTCTGAGGGAAAGGGTTGATCTGATTAAGACTTACCTGATACCGATCTTCTTGTATGTCAGCCCTGTCTGCATCTTGCCAGTGTCTCTCTATGCTAGGTTCTATAGTGTGTTCTTCCAGATGCTGTGGGGGAACAGACTGAACCCCATCAAGAGGAATGTCACCTATCTATCCAGGAGGGAGGGTGGCTTAGGTATGGTCAACCCCGTTCTTTTCTTTTCGCTGCTATTTCTCAAGTTTAACATTGGTAGTATGCTTGCAGTGGAACCTCCTGGATGGGCAGGCATGTTTAGATCTTGGTTTAGGCCTTTTCTGCGACTTTGGGAAGAAGGTGGCCAAGTGAAGAATCTCAGGGGTCATCGTGGTCAGCTTCCAGCCTATGTCGCTCCGTGTCTGAAGTTGCTACGGCAGTGGCGACTGTCGGCTGAAGATCTCAGATCCGCTCCGAGGAAAGTCCTTATGAGACGAGTCTTGAGCGAAGTCTTTCATGACCCACTGGCCTTAAGGGATTGCCCAGGCCCAATTTTGAGGGAAGGGTTAAGATTGATTAATTTGGCTAGAGTCCCCCTTAAATTCAGGGATCTGGCCTGGTTGTGCTTCCACGGGAGGCTCTATGTTCGGGGCAATTTGAAATTCCGCAGTGGGATGGATCGTGGTTGTCCTCGGGAGGAATGTACAGGTGAGGAGGAGACTATGGACCATTTTCTGCTTCGTTGCCCTTTTAACATAGAGGTATACAAACAGGTGGGGCGGGCCCTCGGTGTTCCTTTCCTCTCCAGGCTGGGTTATGCTGAGTGGGTGTACGGAGCATTCAACACTGGTGGGGGCTTTTGTTTGGATACACTTTTTTTAGTTAGTTTAGTAGTCCGTTATTACACATGGAACGCACGGTGTCAGGTCACCCTTCGGCGTAAAATCCTTCCTGTTCAGGTGGTGGTGTGTGACATTCTGCATGAGGTGGGGAAGATTCGAGCGCTTGAGAGAGACAAGTGGGGTCAGAGGGCTTGGCTGAAGGCGTGGAGGGGTTTCAAGCCTCCCTGACTGCCAGGAGTCTCTTTCCCGGGTGTGGCTTTCTGTCTCTTATCACCCTAGATTTTTTCTTAATGCTTAGTTTTTGATAAATGGCTGCATACATAGGTGATGGGTTGTGCCTCTTAGGCCCTCTCTGCTGCTTTATGTAAATAGTTTTCTAAAAATGTTGGAAGTGGATTATGTATATATTGTATATATTCTGCACATGGATGTGTATTCCTTTGTTTTCGGTTGGAATATTGTACTATAGTTATGTTTTTTTACTTTTGTATAAAATATGTTGCTTGATTCTTTTCAATAAAAGATCAATAGTGCCCCATCATTGGTATCAGTGGGAGAAATAGTGCCCCATCATTGTTGTCAGTGGAAGGAATAGTGTCCCATCATTGGTGTCAGTGGGAGAAATAGTGCCCCATCATTGTTGTCAGTGGGAGAAATAGTGCCCCATCATTGGTGTCAGTGGGAGGAATAGTGCCCCATCATTGGTGTCAGTGGGAGGAATAATGCCCCCTATCATTGGTTTCAGTGGGAGGAATAGTGCCCCATCATTGGTATTAGTGGGAGGAAAAGTGCCCCATCATTGGTGTCAGTGGGAGGAATAGTGCCCCCTATCATTGGTTTCAGTGGGAGGAATAGTGCCCCATCATTGGTATTAGTGGGAGGAATAGTGCCCCATCATTGGTGTCAGTGGGAGGAATAGTGCCCCATCATTGGTGTCAGTAGGGGGAATAGTGCCCCATCATTGGTGTCAGTGGGAGGAATAGTGCCCCATCATTGGTGTCAGTGGGAGGAATAGTGCCCTATCATTGGTGTCAGTGGGAGGAATAGTGCCCCATCATTGGTGTCAGTGGGAGGAATAGTGCCCATCATTGGTGTCAGTGAGAGGAATAGTGACCCATCATTGGTGTCAATGGGAAGAATAGTGCCCCATCATTGGTGTCAGTGGGAGGAATAGTGTCCCATCATTGGTGTCAGTAGGAGGAATAGAGCCCCATCATTGGTGTCAATGGGAGGAATAGTGCCCCATCATTGGTGTCAGTGGGAGGAATAGTGTCCCATCATTGGTGTCAGTGGGAGGAATAGTGTCCCATCATTGGTGTTAGTGAGAGGAATAGTGTCCCATCATTGGTGTCAGTGGGAGGAATAGTGCCCCATCATTGGTGTTAGTGGAGAAATAGTGCCCCATCATTGGTGTCAGTGGGAGGAATAGTGTCCCATCATTGGTGTCAGTGGGAGGAATAGTGTCCCATCATTGGTGTCAGTGGGAGAAATACTGACCCATCATTGGTGTTAGTGGGGGGAATAGTGCCCCATCATTGGTGTCAATGGGAGGAATACTGACCCATCATTGGTGTCAGTAGGAGGAATAGTGTCCCATCATTGGTGTCAGTGGGAGGAATAGTGCCCCATCATTGGTGTCAGTGGGAGGAATAGTGCCCCATCATTGGTGTCAGTGGGAGGAATAGTGCCCCATCATTGGTGTCAGTGGGAGGAATAAAGCCCCATTGTCAATGGGGGTCAATGGGAGAAATAGTGTCCCGTTGCTGATGTCACTAAGAGGAATTGGGAGGAAAATTGCCCCAAGCGCCTGATAAAGGCAAGCTTTTGCTGCATCTGAGCCCTGGCCTGCCGTTTGGAGACCTCGGATCAAGACCTTTGGATACAACACCAGCACTGGAGAGAGCGCGGAGCAGCATTTCTCCTAGGAAAGGTCGATTTTTAAGCCCTTCTCTTCCTGTTTCTTGTCTTCTTAAATATACCATTCCCAAGTCCCTGATCCATCCCTGGCCCTGATTCCCACCTTGACTGAAGTCTCCTCTGTCATTATCACAGGATAAGCATCTTCCACCATGTGAAGATATTTCAGTTCTTGTTTTGCCCAGTAGGAGGTTGGAAGCCACTTGGTGGCCTAGAATGGCTCTACTGTTGACTTTCCATGTGCCACAGAAGTCAGTGGCAGGGGCGTAACTACAGGGGTTGCAGGGGTTGCAATCGCTACCGGGCCCCATGCTCCAGGGGGCCCGGTAGCAAACCAGTGGGTGAACTTCCAGGATCGCAAAGGTCACACTTGCAACCGGACCCTGGCATTGCACCACTGTGGGGAGGCCCCAAGATTGCAGGAAGGGGGCCCACAAGATTGCAGGAAGGGGGCCCACTGCAGAACTTGTGAAAGAATCCTGCTGCGGGACCGTAATAAAAGGCCATGCAACAAGTGTCAAGAGCCCCAGGATTAGTGGGAAGAGCCCTGGGCTTGAAGGTAAGGGCCCCCGGCCAGGGGTCTGGGGGGCCCTTCATGGTCTCTTGCATCAGGGCCCTGAAGGTTCTAGTTACGCCTCTGGTCAGTGGTCCTATTGTTGGGGGATCCCTTGTTTCTTTGATAACCTGTTCTGTATAGAAATTCTTATGAATGTGGGGTCTCCGTTCTCTCCACAGATGATGTCTCCGTCCTGCTCCAGGAGATCATCACAGAAGCCAGGAACCTCAGCAATGCAGAAATGTAAGTACGCCCGGTCCCTATACACAGCCATATATTTATATATATATATACAGTATATATAGGTCAACACTGATCCTTCATCCCAAATAAGCAATTTCTTTTATTAGCGCCAGTGATACATTCTCCAGCACAATGCAGGGATGGTGGGAACCCCCCATAATGGGCACAGCGGGTGTACAGACCCGGGAACTCAGCACAGGGATGGGGGGAACCCCTCATAATGGGCACAGCGGGGGTACAGACCTGGGAACTCAGCACAGGGATGGTGGGGACCCCTAATGATGGGCACAGCAGGTGTACAGACCCAGGAACTCAGCACAGGGATGGTGGGAACCCCTCATAATGGGCACAGCAGGTGTACAGACCCGGGAGCTCAGCACAGGGATGGTGGGATCCCCCCATAATGGGCACAGCGGGTGTACAGACCCGGGAGCTCAGCACAGGGATGGTGGGAACCCCTCATAATGGGCACAGCAGGTGTACAGACCCGGGGACTCAGCACAGGGATGGTGGGAACCCCTCATAATGAGCACAGCAGGTGTACAGACCAAGGAACTCAGCACAGGGATGGTGGGATCCCCCATAATGGGCACAGCGGGTGTACAGACCCAGGAACTCAGCACAGGGATGGTGGGAACTGGGTATATGCCCTCATATACTAATTCTGGATTGATGACAGTGCCCATAATGGGAAAAATCCCCTTTAAATGAACCACCTGAGTTTTTTATAATCTCCTTCACCACCTCCATGTCCTCTTTTCTCCTCACAGATGTTCGGTGTTCCTGCTGGAGAGAAACACCCATGAATTGGTCGCCAAAGTATTTGATGGAGGAGTCGTAGATGACGATGTGAGTGGGAGAACGGGGGAGGGGGGGTGATGGCGCACACTGAGCGCACTGCTGACATCTTACAATGTTACTATCAGAGATGAGTGAATGTTACAATATTAAGACTAACGATGAGTGAATGTTACAGTGGTACAATAAGGTAAATGAAAGTAAATGTTACAAATAGTTATGAGCGAATGTTACAATTATACAATTAAAGATGAGTGAATGTTACAATGTTATAGTTAGTGATGAGTGAATGTTACAACTTATGAGTGAATGGACATTTCAATTATTGAGTGAATGTTACAACTAGTGATGAGTGAATGTTACAACTAATGAGTGAATGTTACAATAAGTGATGAATGAATGTCACAATTAATGATGATGAGTGAATGTTACAATGTTACTGTTAGTAATAAGTGAATGTTACAATAAGTGATAAATTAATGTTACAACTAATGAAGAGTAAGTGTTACAATTAGTGATAATGAGTGAATGTTACAGTTAGTGATGAGCGAATGTTACAACTAATGGGTGAATAGTACAATAAATGATTATTGAATGTTACAACTAAAGATGAGTGAATGTTACAATGTTACGTGATGAGTGAATGTTACAATGTTACGTGATGAGTGAATGGTAAAATTAGTGATGAGTGAATGTTACAACTAATGAACAAATGTTACAATAAATGATGAATGTATGTTACAACTAATGCTGATGGGTGAATGTTACAATTAAAGTGTCAGTAAAATTTAATGACAAGTAGGGATGAACGGTTCGGGTCGACCATCGGTTCGACCCGAACATTGGCTGTTCGAAATTCGGCCGAATTCCGAACTTTTTGCGGTAAAAGTTCGGAATTCGGCCACCAGAACCGCCCAAAATGCAATGGGACAGGAACTGGGCTTTAAAAGCCTGTGATTGGCCCAGAAACATCAGTAAAATGCGATTGGAGTGACTATGGGGTCCAGAGGCCAATCAGGAGTGAATACGCCCCCCCCATACGCTCCCCAGTATATAAGATAGCCCCGCCAAAACTCTAGCACTGTAATACAGAGGCTGTGGAAGAGAGTGGAAGCATTTGTGTTTCTCCTGCCGCTTGTAAAGCTCCAGTATCATTTTGCAATTATTAGTGTGAGGAAAGGGATATGCAGTGTAGTTAGGGTACTATTTTCCACTATAGTTAGATTCAAAAATCCAGTTTTTATAGAGATAGCTTTAAGTGTCAGGGTGACCGTAGTGTAGTTTAGTGTGAACTGACTCTGCCATGCCAGGGTGACCCCACTATGCAGATTCTGGGTTAGGGGTATATATATATGTATATATATATATATATATATATATATATATATATATATATATATATGTGTGTGTGTGTGTGTGTGTATGTATATGTATACTGTATATACACACATACACACACACACACACATGTGTGTATATATATATATATATATATATATATATATATATATACCCCTATACAGAAGTTCAAAACAAAACGCCTAAAAAATGCCTGAAATAAAAACGCCCAGGTGTGAAAGGAGGGTAACACCATCCCTGCGCTACTGAAATTCTAATACAAACAATCTGTTTTTTTTATGGTTCTGGACATGCTACAGAGCTGAAACTTCACAGGTACACTTTTTAGACCCCCCAGACACTAAATCCAAAGAAATCTATTTTTTTTTTCCAATAATTTTTTCAATAATTGGCTCTCTATCAAAAACGACAATTTTTAAGAACTTTTTTTTGCCTGATTCATAGTCCCTGGGGCATGACCCAGAACCCTAGGCACTTTTTAGGGGCATTTATTGGGTTTTAGGGCTTCAAAATGGTGTTTTTTGATTCCAGAAGTTCGGGTCCCATTGATTTCAATGGGGTTCTGGAATCCAAACCGAACTTTCGGGAAATTCGGGTGTTCTGGTCGAACCGAACTTTTCAAAAGCTCGATCATCCCTAATGACAAGTATTCCTATAAATGTTGCCTCCCCCGTCCTCTATATCCTGTATAAAGATTTGTGTAAATATCTTTTTGTAATCCACTCCAGTGTGGTCACATGATCCATCCGTTGTGGCTTCCCTTTATCAGGGAGCGCTCAGCAGTGGCTGTGAATCCCCGAAGCCATGAAATCACCTGGCAGTTCCCATTGCCCCTCCATTGTCAGTGCTCTCTCCTCTCCCCTGCAGCAGCCGCTCTCTGACACAGTTGTTAGACTACTGAGAAATGTGCGGAGCTCTCCTTTAAGGTTTTGCACTTCTCTTCCAGAGCTACGAGATCCGGATCCCAGCAGATCAGGGAATTGCCGGACACGTGGCCACCACAGGGCAGATCCTCAACATCAAAGATGCGTACTCCCATCCTCTCTTCTACCGGGGTGTGGATGATAGCACCGGCTTCAGGACCCGAAATATCCTGTGTTTCCCTATCAAGAATGAGAGCAACGGTGAGTGGAGGAAGAGTATGGCACAAGTCTGGGGGGGGGGGGGGGGGGGACCTCTGGGCATATTAACTATTGCTTGATCCTCACACCTAAAGGACGTGTTTCTGGAGATTGCAGCCCTATAAATAATAATGGACTCCAGAACTTTCCTAAAAACAATGACCGAGCGAGATCTCCACAACATAATTCCCAGTATCCCTGATCCTCCCATCACCACTGACTATCCCAGTATCCCTGATCCTCCCATCACCACTGACTATCCCAGTATCCCTGATCCTCCCATCACCACTGACTATCCCAGTATCCCTGATCATCCCATCACCACTGACTATCCCAGTATCCCTGATCCTCCCATCACCACTGACTATCCCAGTATCCCTGATCCTCCCATCACCACTGACTATCCCAGTATCCCTGATCCTCCCATCACCACTGACTATCCCAGTATCCCTGATCCTCCTATCACCACCGACTATCCCAGTATCCCTGATCCTCCCATCACCACCGACTATCCCAGTATCCCTGATCCTCCCATCACCACTGACTATCCCAGTATCCCTGATCCTCCCATCACCACCGACTATCCCAGAATTCCCGATCATCCCATCACCACTGACTATCCCAGTATCCCTGATCATCCCATCACCACTGACTATCCCAGTATCCCTGATACTCGCATCACCATTGACTATCCCAGTATCCCTGTTCCTCCAATCACCACTGACTATCCCAGTATCCCTGATTATCCCATCACCACTGACTATCCCAGTATCCCTGATCCTCCCATCACCACTGACTATCCCAGTATCCCTGATCCTCCCATCACCACCGACTATCCCAGTATCCCTGATCCTCCCATCACCACCTACTATCCCAGTATCCCTGTTCCTCCCATCACCACTGACTATCCCAGTATCCCTGATCCTCCCATCACCACTGACTATACCAGTATCCCTGATCATCCCATCACCACTGACTATCACAGTATCCCTGATCCTCCCATCACCACTGACTATACCAGTATCCCTGATCCTCCCATCACCACTGACTATACCAGTATCCCTGATCCTCCCATCACCACTGACTATACCAGTATCCCTGATCCTCCCATCACCACCGACTATCCCAGTATCCCTGATCCTCCCATCACCACCAACTTTCCCAGTATCCCTGATCATCCCATCACCACTGACTATCCCAGTATCCCTGATCCTCCCATCACCACTGACTATCCCAGTATCCCTGATCCTCCCATCACCACTGACTATACCAGTATCCCTGATCCTCCCATCACCACTGACTATCCCAGTATCCCTGATCCTCCCATCACCACCGACTATCCCAGTATCCCTGATCATCCCATCACCACTGACAATCCCAGTATTCCCGATCACCCATCACCACTGACTATCCCAGTATCCCTGATCCTCCCATCACCACCGACTATCCCAGTATCCCTGATCCTCCCATCACCACTGACTATCCCAGTATCCCTGATCCTCCCATCACCACCGACTATCCCAGTATCCCTGATCCTCCCATCACCACTGACAATCCCAGTATTCCCGATCATCCCATCACCACTGACTATCCCAGTATCCCTGATCCTCCCATCACCACTGACTATCCCTGATCATCCCATAACCACTGTATCCCTGATCCTCCCATCACCACAGACAATCCCAGTATCCCTAATCATCCCATCACCACTGACTATCCCAGTATCCCTGTTCCTCCAATCACCACTGACTATCCCAGTATCCCTGATTATCCCATCACCACTGACTATCCCAGTATCCCTGTTCCTCCAATCACCACTGACTATCCCAGTATCCCTGATCCTCCTATCACCACCGACTATCCCAGTATCCCTGATCCTCCCATCACCACTGACTATCCCAGTATCCCTGATCCTCCCATCACCACCGACTATCCCAGTATCCCTGATCCTCCCATCACCACCGACTATCCCAGTATTCCCGATCATCCCATCACCACTGACTATCCCAGTATCCCTGATACTCGCATCACCATTGACTATCCCTGATCATCCCATAACCACTGTATCCCTGATCCTCCCATCACCACAGACAATCCCAGTATCCCTGTTCCTCCAATCACCACTGACTATCCCAGTATCCCTGATCCTCCTATCACCACCGATTATCCCAGTATCCCTGATTATCCCATCACCACTGACTATCCCAGTATCCCTGATCCTCCCATCACCACCGACTATCCCAGTATCCCTGATCCTCCCATCACCACCAACTTTCCCAGTATCCCTGATCCTCCCATCACCACTGACTATCCCAGTATCCCTGATCCTCCCATCACCACTGACTATACCAGTATCCCTGATCCTCCCATCACCACCGACTATCCCAGTATCCCTGATCCTCCCATCACCACCAACTTTCCCAGTATCCCTGATCATCCCATCACCACTGACTATCCCAGTATCCCTGATCCTCCCATCACCACCGACTATCCCAGTATCCCTGATCCTCCCATCACCACTGACTATACCAGTATCCCTGATCCTCCCATCACCACTGACTATCCCAGTATCCCTGATCCTCCCATCACCACCGACTATCCCAGTATCCCTGATCCTCCCATCACCACTGACTATCCCAGTATCCCTGATCCTCCCATCACCACCGACTATCCCAGTATCCCTGATCCTCCCATCACCACTGACTATCCCAGTATCCCTGATCCTCCCATCACCACCGACTATCCCAGTATCCCTGATCCTCCCATCACCACTGACTATCCCAGTATCCCTGATCCTCCCATCACCACCGACTATCCCAGTATCCCTGATCATCCCATCACCACTGACTATCCCAGTATCCCTGATCCTCCCATCACCACCGACTATCCCAGTATCCCTGATCCTCCCATCACCACTGACTATACCAGTATCCCTGATCCTCCCATCACCACTGACTATCCCAGTATCCCTGATCCTCCCATCACCACCGACTATCCCAGTATCCCTGATCCTCCCATCACCACTGACTATCCCAGTATCCCTGATCCTCCCATCACCACCGACTATCCCAGTATCCCTGATCCTCCCATCACCACTGACTATCCCAGTATCCCTGATCCTCCCATCACCACCGACTATCCCAGTATCCCTGATCCTCCCATCACCACTGACTATCCCAGTATCCCTGATCCTCCCATCACCACCGACTATCCCAGTATCCCTGATCCTCCCATCACCACTGACAATCCCAGTATTCCCGATCATCCCATCACCACTGACAATCCCAGTATTCCCGATCATCCCATCACCACTGACTATCCCAGTATCCCTGATCCTCCCATCACCACTGACTATACCAGTATCCCTGATCCTCCCATCACCACTGGCTATAGCAGTATCCCTGTTCCTCCCATCACCGGCAGCCCCAACTGAGCTGTCCTAGCTCCCCCCAACTGCCCTCTGCTGACCAGGTCGGGAACCCAGCCAGATTCGGAGCAAAGCTTAAGCCTGGGTAAGGAGAAGGCTGGGAAGAGGGAGAGTCGGAGGGGGGGCCAAGTCACTGCACCATGGGCCCCCAGTTTTTACTTGCCCCCCTGGGCCGAAAGTTGCCAGTCAGCCCCTGCCTGAAGATATTGTAGGGCGATAATAACAATGTCCCTTTAGCTGTTTCCACTTCCATAAAATCCACGCAATCGTCTTTTATGTTCCGTTGAAGTGTGTGAATGTTTGTGTGAATGTTTTTTTCCCTACAAACAGAATTCTGAAAGAAGTGCTGAGATCTCCAGTCAGCAAATTTCCCATCTGCAGGTTAATGTCATTACAATTTCTACTGGTATGTGTTCATTCTAGAGCGAAGACAATCAGAATGACAAAAGATGTCCAGATTCCGTCACACTTCTTCATCCACCAGTCTTCCAGTTTGTGGCTGAGATTGGTTCCATCTATGTGATACTAATGAAACTTTAAATGACTTTCAATTTAAATTGACTAAATACATACAGTATCAGGGCAAACAAAAAAAAAAAGGTGTCTTTTCTTACGGTTTGATTTCTTTGGTTTGAGGTGTTGGTGGAGTGGTGGATCCTAGTAGGTGGCGTAGTTCTCAAGGTTGAGAGAAGGTCTTCAAAATTAAAGAGGAAGGTAGCTTTGTAGGTACAGTACCTCTGGGTCCAAGTTGGTCTGTGGAATGCTAGAACTGAGTAAAGTAACAGGATGAGAAGGGCACACAAGTTCCAAGTAAGTCCGGTAGGGCTTTAATTTTGTCATCAGAAGTCATGGAAGGTATCCAATGCATTTCAAGAGGACATTGGTCTCCCCTTCACCTAAGTCACCTAATTAGTAAATAAAGTCCCCTATGAGTAATTTAATCTCAGTATAAATACAGCTGTTCTGTGAAGCCCTCAGAGGTTTGTTAGAGGATGTTGAACAAACAGCATCATGAAGGCCAAGGAACACACCAGACAGGTCAGGGATAAATTTGTGGAAAAGTTTAAAGCAGGGTTATGTTATAAAAAATCTCCCAAACTTTGAACTTCTCACGGAGCACTGTTCAATCCATCATGGGAAAATGGAAAGAGTATGGCACAATTGCAAACCTACCAAGACATGGCCGTCCACCTAAACTGACCGGCCGGGCCCCTACCAAGACATGGCCGTCCACCTAAACTGACCGGCCGGGCAAGGAGAGTATTCATTAGAGAAGCAGCCAAGAGGCCCATGGGAACTCTGGAGGAGCTGCAGAGATCCACAGCTCAGGTGGGAGAATCTATTAGTCGTGCGCTCCACAAATCTGCCCTTTATGGAAGAGTGAGAAGAAGAAAGCCATTGGTGGAAGAAAGCCATAAGAAGTCCCAATTGCAGTTTGGGAGAAGCCATGTGGGGGACACAGCAAACATGTGGAAGAAGGTGCTCTGCTCAGATAAGACCAACATTTAACCTTTTGGCCTAAAAGTAGAACGCTATGTGTGTGGGGGGGACTAACACTGCACATCACCCTGAACACACCATCCCCACCGTGAAACATGGTGGTGGCAAAATCATGTTGTGGGGATGCTTTTCTTCAGCAGGGACAGGGAAGCTGGTGAGAGTTGATGGGAAGATGGATGGAGCCAAATACAGGGCAATCTTAGAAGAAAATCCGTTAGAGTCTGCAAAAGACCTGAGACTGGGGCGGAGGTTCACCTTCCAGCAGGACAACGACCCGAAACATCCAGCCAGAGCTACAATGGAATGGTTTACATCAAAGCATATTCATGTGTTAGAATGGCCCAGTCACAGTCCAGACCTAAATCACATTGAGAATCTGTGGCAAGACTTGAAAATTGCTGTTCACAGACGCTCTCCATCCAATCTGACAGAGCTTGAGATATTCTGCAAAGAAGAATGGGCAGAAATGTCCTCTCTAGATGTGCAAAGCTGGTAGAGACATCCCCAAAAAGACTTGCAGCTGTATTTGCAGCGAAAGGCAGTTCTACAAAGTATTGACTCGATGGGGTGGGGGGGGATACAAATGCAGCCACACTTTTCACAGATTTATTTGTAAAAATGTTTAAAAACCATTTATCATTTTATCATTTTGAGTCCTGTCAGTGCCGGGACAAGGTCATCTAGAGTCCAGGGCCAACATGCCAAACTGACCCCCCCCCCCCTCCAAAAGATGTATGCGTATTATGTGTCAGCAAAAATCCCCCCTCCAAAAAAATAAATAAATTGCGCACTAGTCTGAATGATTACTTCCCAAGCATAAATTCCCCCTCATCCCAGTAAAAATTCTCCAACTCCCTGCTGAAATCCCCCCTCACAGGACAAATCCCTGCCCCCTCCATTCCCAAGATTCCCCCAGCACAAATTCCTCCCCCTCAAAAAAAAAAAACACCCCTCCTGGCACAAATATTTCACCCCTCAAATTTCCCCTCTGAGTACATATTTTCTCTTTCCCCCCCCCACTTCAAATGCCCTCCCCCCCATTCCCCCTCCTAGCACAAACACCCCGCAATCATCCCTACTAGCACAATCCCCCCCCCCTTCTTCTAGCACAAAACCCCCAAATCAACCCTCCTAGCACAAATCCTTTTCTCCCACCCCCCTTCCAACACAAATTCCCCCAAATCACCACTCCTAGCACACACACCCAAATTCCCCTCCTAGAACAATTCTTACCCCCTACTGCCCCCCAAATTCCTCCTTCAAACACAAATCCCCTCCCCCCTTAATTTCCTCACAGTGCTCCTCTCAAACTCACATAACACCACAGTCAGGGCCAGGACAAAGGGTGGGCAGGAGGGTGGCTGCCCTGGGCACAATGGTTAACTGTAGGGATGGGGGTGCCTTTCTTCTGTTACATGGCTGACAGGAGTAGGGATAGGGGCAGCGATTTTGACAAGCAAATGACTGCTGGGTGTAGGATCCCCTAAGCTTGCACATCATGGAGGGGTGCAGTTTGCTCTGGGCGGTGGATGACCTTGTCCCGGCACAGACCACAGTGCCCAGGGCAGCTGCCCCTCATGCCCATCTCGTGTCCTGGCCCTGACTCCTCTAGGGTGGGTACTGGTCATAAAAGTCCAGTTTACTCTGTAAAGGCCTACAGAATCTGTTGCCAATTTATGACAATGGTGACAAAACCATATAGTGTGCTGTACCAGAGAAGGCTATTTAAAGGTATTGGTAAGCGTGCTTCCCCCTGCAATCTGAAAACATAAAGCTGTGAGCTCCTCCAGGGTGGGGATTGTTTTGAAAGGTTTGATGTACTCTGTAAGAGCCTACAGGATTTGTTGGCAATGTAACATTATGGTGGAGAAAATATATAGTGTACAATACAAAGGTTGGCTGGTTAAAGGTATTGGGAAGCCTGCCTTCTACCCACAATCTGAAAAAAATATAGCTGTGAGCTCCTCTAGGGTGGGGACTGATCTAAATGGTGCAGTGTACTCTGTAAAGGTCTACAGAATCTGTTGCCAATATATGATAATTGTGGAGAAATTATATAATGTACCAGACCCAGGTTGACTGGATAAGGATATTCAGGAGGATACACTGTGGGTTGTCTCATGCGGCTTTCACTCATATTCTGAACATAAGAATCCGTGAGCTCCTCTGGGGCGGGGACTGATCTGAAAAGTTTGTGCTCTGTAAAGGTCTATAGAATCTGTTGCCAATTTATGACAATGGTGAAGAAACCATATAGTGTGCTGTATCAGAGAAGGCTATTTAAAGGTATTGGTAAGCATGCTTCCCCCTGCAATCTGAAAACATAAAGCTGTGAGCTCCTCCAGGGTGGGGGTTGCTCTGAAAGGTTTGATGTACTCTGTAAGAGCCTACAGGATTTGTTGGCAATGTAACATTATAGTAGAGAAAATATATAGTGTACAATACAAAGGTTGGCTGGTTAAAGGTATTGGGAAACCTGCCTTCTACCCACAATCTGAAAAAAATATAGCTGTGAGCTCCTCTAGGGTGGGGACTGAT
Organism: Pelophylax lessonae; assembly: GCF_965119305.1. Taxonomy (NCBI): domain Eukaryota; kingdom Metazoa; phylum Chordata; class Amphibia; order Anura; family Ranidae; genus Pelophylax; species Pelophylax lessonae. Next base: position 737,372,017 of record NC_138769.1, on the reverse strand, counting down.
CTAAACGGTGCAGTGTACTCTGTAAAGGTCTACAGAATCTGTTGCCAATATATGATAATTGTGGAGAAATTATATAATGTACCAGACCCAGGTTGACTGGATAAGGATATTCAGGAGGATACACTGTGGTTTGTCTCCATGCGGCTTTCACTCATATTCTGAACATAAGAATCCATGAGCTCCTCTGGGGCGGGGACTGATCTGTAAAGTTTGTGCTCTGTAAAGGTCTATAGAATTTGTTGGAGATATATAAATGTATCAAACAAATATCTTCATAGAAGCTGTTCTATATTGCAGAGGTCATCGGTGTGGCAGAACTGGTCAACAAAATTAACGGGCCGGGATTCACCAAATTTGATGAAGATCTGGCAACGGCATTTTCCATTTACTGCGGAATCAGCATTGCTCACGTAAGAGGCGCTCCTTAAATTACGTTCTTTGGTTTTATACTGCCCCCCTTCTTTTTTCTCCAGCTGGAAATGGAAGTCTTATTCTTGGGCCTCCCATTTTAACCAGCAAGAGATGATAATGGTGTTCATTCTGAGTTGGGTTCATTCTTCCATAGTGTGGGGCCAAAATCTAGGGTGACACCAAGGGTGACAGTGCTGCTCTTCCATAGATGCAATACAGTAAGTGAGCGTTGTCACCCCAGGACAGGCAGTGTGTTCCTGGCAGGATGATCAGGATCTGTCATAGAATGACAAAACTGCTCCTCCATAGATACAGTACAGTAAGTGAGCGTTGTCACCTGAGGACACAGCAGGTGTGTTCCTGTCAGGGTCACCAGGATCTGTCTTAGGTTGACAACACTGCTCCTCCATAGATACAGTACAGTAAGTGTTGTCACCCCATGACAGGCAGTGTGTTTCAGGCAGGATGCCCAGGTTCTGTCCTAGAGTGACAACACTGTTCCTTCATTGATACAGTACAGTAAGTGAGCGTTGTCACCTAAGGATCACAGGAGGTGTGTTCCTGGCAGGATGATCAGGATCTGTCTTAGGGTGACAACACTGCTAATCCATAGATACAGCACAGTAAGTGAGTGCTGTCACCTTAGGTCAGGAAGTGTAACTGGCAGGATAACCAGGATCCCTCTTAGGGTGACAACGCTTCTTCTCCATAGATACAGTAAGTGAGGGTTGTCACCTTAGGACAGGAAGTGTTACTGGCAGGATAACCAGGATCCCTCTTAGGGTGACAACGCTTCTTCTCCATAGATACAGTAAGTGAGGGTTGTCACCTTAGGACAGGAAGTGTGTTATTGGCAGGATGACCAGGATCTGTCTTAGCGTAACAACGCTGCTCCTCCATAGAGGCAGTACAGTAAGTGAGCGTTGTCACCTTAGAACAGGATGTGTGTTATTGACAGGATCACCAGGATCTGTCCTAGGGTGACAACACTGCTCCTCCATCAATACAGTAAGTGAGCATTGTCACCCCAGGACAGGCAGTGTGTTCCCGGCAGGATGATCAGGATCTGTCATAGAATGACAAAACTGCTCCTCCATAGATACAGTACAGTAAGTGAGCGTTGTCACCTGAGGACACAGGAGGTGTGTTCCTGGCAGGGTCACCAGGATCTGTCTTAGGTTGACAACACTGCTTCTCCATAGATACAGCACAGTAAGGGTTGTCACCCCATGACAGGCAGTGTGTTTCTGGCAGGATGCCCAGGTTCTGTCCTAGAGTGACAACACTGCTCATTCATAGATACAGTACAGTAAGTGAGCGTTGTCACCCCAGTACAGGCAGTGTGTTACTGGCAGGATCACCAGGATCGGTCCTAGGGTGACAATGCTGCTCCTCCATAGATACAGTACAGTAAGTGAGTGCTGTCACCCTAGGACAGAAAGTGTTACTGGCAGAATCACCAGGATCCATCTTAGGGTGAAAACGCTGCTTCTCCATAGATACAGGGTGAGGGTTGTCACCTTAGGACAGGAAGTGTGTTCCTGGCAGGATGACCAGGTGCTGTCTTAGGGTGACAACGCTGCTCCTCCATAGATGCAGTACAGTAAATGAGCGTTGTCACCTTAGGACAGGAAGTGTGTTATTGGAAGGATGACCAGGTACTGTCCTAGGGTGACAACGCTGCTCCTCTATAGATGCAGTACAGTAAGTGAGCGTTGTCACCTTAGGACAGGAAGTGTGTTATTGGCAGGATGACCAGGATCTGTCCTAGGGTGACAACACTGCTCCTCCATCGATACAGTAAGTGAGCGTTGTCACCTTAGGACAGGAGGTGTGTTATTGGCAGGATGACCAGGATCTGTCCTAGGGTGACAACACTGCTCCTCCATCAATACATTAAGTGAGCGTTGTCACCTTAGGACAGGAGGTGTGTTCCTGGCAGGATCACCAGGATCAGTCCTAGGGTGACAACACTGCTCCTCCAACAATACAGTAAGTGAGTGTTGTCACCTTAGGACAGGATGTGTGTTATTGGCAGGATCACCAGGATCAGTCCTATGGTGACAACACTGCTCCTCCATAGATAAAGTAGAGTAAGTGAGCCTTGTCACCTTAGGACAGGAGATGTGTTATTGGCAGGATCACCAGGATCTGTCCTAGGGTGACAACACTGCTCCTCTATCGATACAGTAAGTGAGCAGCAACAATAAATACAGCAACAATAAAACATTCTCCTGAAGAAGCCGAAGCCCTTCCAGGCTTTTCCCTATCCTTTTTGGGGACAACAGTCTCCATCCTTCATTTTCTCCAATTTAGATGCCAATATGGATGTGTGTACCTAATACTTTTTTTGATAATTACAGGCTCACTGTTTTAATAAAACATATTACACTTTACATATAAAACATATTTGTGATGTGATCCTAATTTGTGTTTTTTTTTTCTCCCCCCCCCCCCCAGTCCTTGCTATATAAGCAGGTGAGGGAGGCGCAGTTCAGGAGTCACCTGGCCAATGAGATGATGATGTATCATATGAAGGTGAGAAGACATTTACAGTTGTTACCGGTAATTTTGCCCATTGTTGAGATTTACCTTCACTTCCTGTCCTGGAGACACAACAGGAAGTGTGACGGACCTGGAATATATATATATAAAGTTCAAGAGTGGTAAAGTCAGTCATTCTTATCCTATGCCTGTTCTGGGTCGGTGACTCAATGTACTGAAAACAAGAGGGTCAGGAGGACAGCCAGTCATCTAGCATGTTTCTCTAAGGAAAGGCTTCCTTTAACTACTTCTAGACCGGAAGGTTCCCCCCCTTAATGACCAGGCCATTTTTTGCGATACGGCACTGCGTTACTCTCAGCTGTCGGCTTCATACACTATCGCTGCTTAGCAGTCGGGCACGGGTTATGTCGTCACTGGTAGGCCACTCTCTAACGAGTTTCGTCATTAACAAGAGTGTCTTGGCCCATCCTCCGAAGACGTCTTGTTGATGACGGAAGGCATCAGGGAGTGGCCTACCAGTGGCGACATCACCCACGCCCGACCGCTAACCGGCAGCCTGCTCCTCTTCTGTTGAACAAAACCAATGTTTGTTATGTTTTGTATGAAGTTAATTGTAGCCATCTTATAAATAAATCTTTTTATATCACGATGGGCTTCACTATGGGAGTTTTTTTCTTTTTATAACACTGTGTGAGTTCCCCTCAAGGGAGTGTATTTAGCTGCTGAAACGCGTTGGAAAATTCTGTAACAATATCAGCTTATAAATAGATTTACTTTAAGTATGTAATGTTACAGAATACATCAACATATATTCCGGGCCAAATGCAACGCCTTCCTCAGGGTTATCATAGGGTGATACAATGTTAACAAAATGTAGTCGATTTGGTATCTCCCTTTTTATAGCCCTGAGGAAGGGAGTGCATTTAGCTGCTGAAACGCGTTGATTAATTCTGTAACAATATTAGCTAATAAATAGATTTACTTTAAGTAGGTAATGTTACAGAATACGTCAACATATTTTCGGGGCCAAATGCATTCTCTATGCGCAAGGCTACAACAGGATGATGCAATGTTAACAAAATGTAGTCGATTTGGTATCACCATTTTTAAAGCCCTGAGGAAGGGAGTGCATTTGGCTGATGAAACGCGTTTTGATTATGAATTAGAAAGTGTTACAGAATAAGTATGTAGAATTCTTACGTAGTCACTTTGTTATCCTTGTATCTGCACTTAAGTAGTCTGAGGGAAAGGGTGCATTTGGCCCCTGAAATGTGTTGGATCGTTCTGTACTATGAAGGTGTCAGATTGTGCATGGAGATAGATGTTGGGGAGTCTTCCTGACACACATTATATTTCAGAAGAGAATACAGGCCTATAGGGCCTTCCACCTTCTCCCAGCTTCACCGGGTGCTCAGACCCACAGGCTGCCGAAGCCTCGGAGAATACGAATCACAGGAGGAGACGTCATCCAATGGCATCCAATAATGGCTATCTTTTATTGCAAAAACGTGTATAACAGCTGGAAAACAGCCAACAGGTTTCGGCCCTCAGGCCTTAGTTAAGGATTTTCAGTTTGGTAGTCAGTTTGGTATCGCCATGTCTATAGCCCTGAGGAAGGGAGTGTATTTAGCTGCTGAAACGCGTTGAATAACATCTAGATAAACCACAGCATGAATACAGTATTTCACAAAAGTGAGTACACTCCTCACATTTTTATAAATATTTTGTTCGATCTTTACATGTGACAACATTGAAGAAATGACACTTTGCTACAATGTAAAGTAGTGAGTGTACAGCTTGTATAACAGTGTAAATTTACTGTCCCCTCAAAATAACTCAACACACAGCCATTAATGTCTAAACCGCTGGCAACAAAAGTGAGTACACCCCTAAGTGACAATGTCCAAATTGGGCCCAAAGTGTCAATATTTTGTGTGGCCACCATTATTTTCCAGCACTGCCTTAACCCTCTTGGGCATGGAGTTCACCAGAGCTTCACGGGTTGTCACTGGAGTCCTCTTCCACTCCTCCATGATGACATCACAGAGCTGGGGGATGTTAGAGACCTTGCGCTCCTCCACCTTCTGTTTGAGGATGCCCCACAGATGCTCAATAGGGTTTAGGTCTGGAGACATGCTTGGCCAGTCCATCACCTTTACCTTCAGCTTCTTTAGCAAGGCAGTGGTCATCTTGGAGGTCTTTGGAGTCGTTATGTTGGAATACTGCCCTGCGGCCCAGTCTCTGAAGAGAGGGGATCATGCTCTGCTTCAGTATGTCACAGTACATGTTGGCATTCATGGTTCCCTCAATGAACTGTAGCTCCCCAGTGCTGGCAGCACTCATGCAGTCCCAGACCATGACACTCCCACCACCATGCTTGAATGTAGGGAAGACACACTTGTCTTTGTACTCCTCACCTGGTTGCCGCCACACACTTGACACCATCTGAACCAAATAAGTTTATCTTGATCTCATCAGAGCACAGGAGATGGTTCCAGTAATCCATGTCCTTAGTCTGCTTGTCTTCAGCAAACTGTTTGTGAGCTTTCTTGTGCATTATCTTTAGAAGAGGCTTCCTTCTGGGATGACAGCCATGCAGACCAATTTGATGCAGTGTGCGGCGTATGGTCTGAGCACTGACAGGCTGACACCCCCCCCCCTTCAACCTCTGCAGCAATGCTGGCAGCACTCATACGTCTATTTCCCAAAGACAACCCCTGGATATGACGCTGAGCACGTGCACTCAATTTTATGATCGACCATGGCGAGGCCTGTTCTGAGTGGAACCTGTCCAGTTAAACCGCTGTATGCTCTTGGCCACCGTGCTGCAGCTCAGTTTCAGGGTCTTGGCAATCTTCTTATAGCCTAGGCCATCTTTATGTAGAGCAACAATTCTTTTTTTCAGATCCTCAGAGAGTTCTTTGCCATGAGGTGCCATGTTGAACTTCCAGTGACCAGTATGAGAGAGTGAGAGCGATAACACCAAATGTAACACACCTGCTCCCCATTCACACCTGAGACCTTGTAACACTAACGAGTCCCATGACACCGGGGAGGGAAAATGGCTAATTGGGCCCAATATTAACATTTTCACTTTTGTTGCCAGCGGTTTAGACATGAATGGCTGTGTTGAGTCATTTTGAGGGGACAGCAAATTTACACTGTTATACAAGCTGTACACTCACTACTTTACATTGTAGCAAAGTGTCATTTCTTCAGTGTTGTCACATGAAAAGATCGAACAAAATATTTACAAAAATGTGAGGGGTGTACTCACTTTTGTGAGATACTGTATATGAGAACCTGCACTGACATATTCCGTAATTGACAATAAAAGGATTTACTAATATACTAAACCGAAATTTTGAGGACCCCCTTGCTGCTCTTTCTGCATTAAAAATGTCCTCAACCAATAGGGCAACATCACCTGTTATATAAAACGAAAGAGAGAGAAGATCTCCACCTCCACCTCCACCCTTTCCTCTTCAGAACCGTCTATCTGTTCTCAGTGATGTGCTGATCCTTCGGCGCTCGGATAAACACTAATGTAATCAGAATGAGCGTATTATCTGCAGTAAATTGCCCGTTCAATGCCATTATCCGCGCTCAGGCTGAGAGAAGCGGCGTGGCCCAGGGGCGACTCATAACTTTATCGCAGGGCCTCAATAACCCGCACTGAACCGGTCTCATTTCCACTTAGAGGACCAGCGGGCCATTACTGCACTCAGCTGGAGGCAGAATCGCTATATTCCCTGTTTTATTGAATATCTGGTCTGGACACGACTTCCCGTCGAGTCAGTTGCCTCGGCCTCAGCCATCCATCTTCTGACTTAATGGCCCTGAAATTTCCCAGAGATGCCTGAAGTTTAAAGGAAACCTTTATGGCAATGCAGGGTTATTAAAGTGAACCGGTCACAGAATCTTACATACTGCAGCATGCCATAAAGTGTTAGAGTGTGTCACAGGCCAACAGGGGGCGACAGAGCTCTAAAGTAGGGTGTGCCACCGACCAACAGGGGGTGTCAGAGCTCTAAAGTAGGGTGTGCCACCGACCAACTTGGGGCGTCAGAGCTCTAAAGTAGGGTGTGCCACTGACCAACTGGGGGCATCAGAGCTCTAAAGTAGGGTGTGCCACCGGCCAACAGGGGGTGTCAGAGCTCTAAAGTAGGGTGTGTTACCAGCCAACAGGGGGCATCAGAGCTCTAAAGTAGGGTGTGCCACCGACCAACAGGGGGCATTAGTGCTCTAAATTAGTGTGTTACCAGCCAACAGGGGGCGTCAGAGCTCTAAAGTAGGGTGTGCCACCGACCAACTGGGGTTGTCAAAGCTCTAAAGTAGGGTGTGCCATGGGCTAACAGGGGGAGTCAGAGCTCTAAAGTAGGGTGTGCCACCAGCCAACAGGGGGCATCGGAGCTGTAAAGAAGTGTGTGTCACTGACCAACAGGGGGCGTTAGTGCTCTAAAGTAGGGTGTGCCACCGGGCAACAGGAGGTATCAGAGTTCTAATGTAGGGTGTGCCAGCGACCAACAGGGGACATCAGAGCTCTAAAGTAGGGGGTGTTACCAGCCAACAGAGGGCGTCAGATCTCTAAAGTAGTGTGTACCCCCGCCCAACAGAGGGCGTCAGAGCTCTACAGTAGAGTGTGCCATGAGCCAACAGGGGGAGTTAGAGCTCTAAAGTAGGGTGTGCCACCAACCAACAGGGGGCATCAGAGCTCTAAAGTACGGTGTGCCACCGACCAACTGGGGCGTTAGAGCTCTAAAATAGGATTTGTTACCGACCAATAGGGGGCGTCAGAGCTCTAAAGTAGGGTCTACCCAGGCCAACAGGAGACATCACAGCTCAAAAGTAGGGTTCAATGCCACTATCTGTGCTCCGGCTAAGAGAAGTGGTGTGGCCCTGGGATGACTCATAACTTTATCACAGGGCCTTAATAACCTGCACTGAACTGGTCTCATTTCCACTGGCCGGCGAGCCATTCCTGCACCCAGCTGGAGGCAGAATTGCTATATTTCAAGTATTATGGAATATGTGCTCTGGACACGACTTCCTGTTGAGTCAGTCGCCTCGGCCTCGGCCATCCATCTTCTTACTTAGTAGCCATGTAATTCCGCAGAGATGCCTGAAGTTTGAAGAAAAACTGTTACGACACCCCAAAGTATGAAAGGGGTTACAGTCGTCTAGGATAATCCACTCCCGAACACCCGGACAGCTATCGACCACTCCAATCCGCCATACATGAAGCACATCAATAATTCCCCCCCAAGTACGAGACAAGGCTCTGTAGTGAGGTTCGATCAAGAGTAACTCTCTTCTCTTTTATTGCAAGAAACACAACACTTGTATATACTTTGAGAATACCACATGAACAATGACTGTGTAATTACAGCCAGGTGAGCTCATTAACATACTTATCAATAGTCTCAGACCCTATTAACATACTGTCCTATTTTAGACAAAAGCACTTAGTTAATCGGTAGACATTCTTTAGGAGGGGGCTGCTGGAAACAATCCCCCCCCCCCTCTCTCTGCAGCTAATACACATCGAATTTGCAGACATGATGTCTCTCAACCTCTTTAAAGGAATTTGGAACGTAGCGGCTAAAACATAGGGGAACAAAGGGGGGCTGTACGGGCCGTAGAACAGCCGAACAAACAGACGAAAGGAGGCAGCAACAATATAATACAAAGTCAGATGGTTCTGTCACAAAACCTTTATGGCACAGCGGGGTTATTAAAGTGAACTGGTCACAGAATCTTACGTTCTGCAGCACGCCATAGAGTGCTTGTCACCAGCCAACAAGGGGGATCAGAGCTCTAAAGTAGGGTGTGCCCCCGGGCGAACAGGAGGTGTTAGATCTCAAAAGTAGGGTGTGCCAGGGACCAACAGGGGGCATCAGAGCTCTAAAGTACGGTGTGCCACCGACCAACTGGGGGTGTCAGAGCTCTAAAAATGGATGTGTTACTGACCAATAGGGGGTGTCAGAGTTCTAAAGTAAGGTCTACCACCGGCCAACAGGGGACATCAGAGCTCTAAAGTAGGGTTCAATGCCACTATCCACATTCAGGCTGAGAGAAGCGGCGCGGCCCTGGGGCGACTCATAACTTTATTGCAGGGCCTTGATAACCCACACTGAACCGGTCTCATTTCCACTTAGAGGACTGGTGGGCCAGTCCTAAAGTAGAATGTGCCACTGGCCAACTGGGGGCGTCAGAGCACTAAAATAAGATCTGTTACCAACCAATGGGGGCGTCAGTGTGCTCTAAAGTATGGTATACCACCGGCCAACAGGGGACTTCAGAGCTCTAAAGTAGGGTGTGCCACTGGCCAACAGGGGGCCTTAGAGCTCTAAAGTAGGGTGTGCCACTGGCCAACAGGGGGTGTTAGAGCTCTAAAGCAGGGTGTGCCACGGGCCAACAGGGGGAGTCAGAGCTCTAATGTAGGGTGTGCTACCGGCCAACAGGGGTCATCAGAGCTCCAAAGTAGGGTGTGCCACCGACCAACTGTGGGCATTAGAGCTCCAAAGTAGGGTGTGCCACCAACCAACAGGGGGCATCATAGCTCCAAAGTAGGGTGTGCCACCGACCAACAGTGGGCATCAGAGCTCCAAAGTAGGGTGTTCCAAAGGCCAATAGGAGGCGTCAGAGCTCTAAAGTTGGAGAAGTCAAAGCCCCGCCTCCTGGGTATGGCTTGGTTTGAAGGATCTTGAGATGTCCCACCCCACCCGCCAAAAATTGGTATGGGTCTACATGTATTTTTTAACCACATGCACGATGACGATGGCTGATGAGGATAGTAATCAGATTTGACTTTGCTGCAGCCAGATTGATGAATTCTGATTGGTTGCTGATCTGATAATGCAGTGTGCATGCTAGCCCTTTGCTGCAATTAGTACTTGGGGTATGGCTGCTGAACTAACACTTCTCACTGAACTAACCTACTTTGTATTGTATCATTTTAGGTGTGCGAGGAGGAAACAAAGAAGTTACAGAGTAAAGGGATCCCGCCCGTCTCCCAGATCGATCAAAACTTTTCACTGTTCAGCTACACTCCCCGATCCCTCCCCGAGGATGACACTATTATGGTGAGTGATGTCATATGACAGCCCTGGCACAAGGGGGGGATGACAGGTACCCATAATACCCCCTGATCCCTCCCAGAGGATGACACTGCTATGGTGAGTGATGTCATAGGACAGCCCCAGGGGGAGGGGGGGTGATAGGCACCTATAATACCCCCTGATCCCTACCCAAGGATGACACTATTATGGTGAGTGATGTCATATGACAGCCCCGGCACATGGGGGGGATGACAGGTACCCATAATACCCCCTAAACCCTCCCAGAGGATGACACTGCTATGGTGAGTGATGTCATATGACAGCCCTGTCACATGGGGGGGGGGGGTGATAGGTACCCATAATACCCCCTGATTCCTCCCAGAGGATGACACTGATATGGTGAGTGATGTCATAAGACAGCCCCAGGGAGGGGGGGGGGGTGATAGGTACCCATAATACCCCCTGAGCCCTCCCCAAGGATGACACTATTATGGTGAGTGATGTCATAGGACAGCCCCAGGGGGGGGGGGGGGGTGATAGGTACCCATAATACCCCCTGATCCCTCCCCAAGGATGACACTATTATGGTGAGTGATGTCATAGGACAGCCCCAGGGGGAGGGGGGTGATAGGTACCTATAATACCCCCTAATCCCTCCCAGATGATGACACTGCTATGGTGAGTGATGTCATATGACAGACATGAGGTGGGGAGGACACAACAGGTCTCCATAATTCCTCCCTGATCCATCCCTGAGGACAACACTGCTATGGTGAGTGATGTCATATGACAGCCTCGGGGGGAAGGGGGGGTGACAGATACCCATAATACCCCCTGATTCCTCCCTGAAGATGACACTGCTATGGTGGGGGATGTCACATGACGGCCCAGAAGGGGGGGGGGGGGGGGGAGATTGTCAGGGGGGTGACAGGTACCCATAATACCCCCTTCATCTGGAAGTTAAAATATCGGGCCACTGAATTATTTTTAGGAGGCCAAATCATTGCGAAAGACGTGCATTCCACATATGGATCGCTTAACATCCCCCCCAACCTAAAGATTTGTATAGGAGAGATATCTGAACCTGGTAAAAAGATTATGAACGGGGAAAAATCTGATGGCTTCATGGGTTGGCCTATCAATAGGGTGGAGGCAACTATTGACCGACCTTCACCCCATCAGCGACCATTTCTATCAGATATTGGGGGTCCCAGACGTGGTGCTGGTAATAGCTGTCATGACAGGTTCTCTTTAACATGTAGAAGGAGGTTCCAGGATAAGGCGGAGAAGAGATTGAAGAATGTGATTGGATGGTGTGTATTACTTATAATGTGATTGGATGGTGTGTATTACTTATAGTGTGATTGGACGGTGTGTATTACTTATAATGTGATTGGATGGTGTGTATTACTTATAGTGTGATTGGACGGTGTGTATTACTTATAATGTGATTGGATGGTGTGTATTACTTATAGTGTGATTGGACGGTGTGTATTACTTATAGTGTGATTGGACGGTGTGTGGAGTCATATGATGGTGTATATAATGCAGGAACACTCACAAAGTTTCTGTCCTGGTGAATGGCGCTTATTGTCGATGATATACCCAAAGATGTGATTGCCAGAATAGATCCTCTCCAATGAGCACACAGATGTGATTGCCGGAATGGATCCCCTCCAATGAGAACACAGATGTGATTGCCGGAATGGATCCCCTCCAATGGGCACACAGATGTGATTGCCGGAATGGATCCCCTCCAATGGGCACACAGATGTGATTGCCGGAATGGATCCCCTCCAATGAGCACACAGATGTGATTGCTGGAATGGATCCCCTCCAGTGAGCACACAGATGTGATTGCTGGAATGGATCCCCTCCAATGGGCACACAGATGTGATTGCCGGAATGGATCCCCTCCAATGAGCACACAGATATGACTGCTGGAATGGATCCCCTCCAATGAGCACACAGATGTGATTGCTGGAATGGATCCCCTCCAGTGAGCACACAGATGTGATTGCTGGAATGGATCCCCTCCAATGAGCACACAGATATGACTGCTGGAATGGATCCCCTCCAGTGAGCACACAGATGTGATTGCTGGAATGGATCCCCTCCAATGAGCACACAGATGTGATTGCTGGAATGGATCCCCTCCAATGAGCACAGAGATGTGATTGCTGGAATGGATCCTCTCCAGTGAGCACAGAGATGTGATTGCTGGAATGGATTCCCACCAATGAGCACACAGATGTGATTGCTGGAATGGATCCCCTCCAATGAGCACACAGATGTGATTGCCGGAATGGATCCCCTCCAATAAGCACACAGATGGGACTGCTGGAATGGATCCCCTCCAATGAGCACAGAGATGTGATTGCTGGAATGGATTCCCTCCAATGAGCACACAGATGTGATTGCTGGAATGGATCCCCTCCAATGAGCACACAGATGTGATTGCCGGAATGGATCCCCTCCAATAAGCACACAGATGGGACTGCTGGAATGGATCCCCTCCAATGAGCACAGAGATGTGATTGCTGGAATGGATCCTCTCCAGTGAGCACAGAGATGTGATTGCTGGAATGGATCCCTTCCATTGAGCACGGAGATGTGATTGCCGGACTGGATCCCCTCCAATGAGCACACAGATGTGATTGCTGGAATGGATCCTCTCCAGTGAGCACAGAGATGTGATTGCTGGAATGGATCCCTTCCATTGAGCACGGAGATGTGATTGCCGGAATGGATCCCCTCCAATGAGCACACAGATGTGATTGCTGGAATGGATCCCCTCCAATGAGCACACAGAGTATCACCGGGACCAGAGCGTAAGGGGAAATCTCTCTAACACAGCCCTGGATAGCAATAAACACCAGACAGGGGTCCCAATCCTTCCCCAATCAAGAGAAGAAGACAAGGTTTAGGGATGACATCCACTTTAATTCTGTAGTTGCAGTGTTAGATTGTGTTAGATTGTCAGCTGTTGGGGCAGGAATGATGATTTTGCTGTCCCATATTGCAGTCAGGCACTTCCCTATGTATTATATTTGTATGGTGACATGTCCCTGTTTTCTCCTGTCACAGGCGATCCTCAGCATGTTTGAGGACATGAGCTTTGTCAATAACTACAAGATAGATAGGACGACTCTGGTCAGGTATGTCACCACTGGCTCTGATTGGCCCTGGCATCACATGTGGGTGTCAATTCTAGGGTGATCAGCCTGCCTGGACATCTGCTAATTATAGGTATGATTAATTCTTACAGGTTTTGCCTTATGGTGAAGAAGGGGTACAGGGACCCCCCATATCACAACTGGATGCATGCCTTCTCTGTTACACATTTCTGCTATCTCCTCTACAAGAACCTGGAACTGGTCAACTATCTGGAGTGAGTTGCTATTCCTTTCCAACCTCATTAGATGGCACTCTGCCACAGAGATAGAGAAGAGGTCAGTTCTGCAGGGGCGGGGCCTAACGACTACCGTCCACCATTACTGGAGCAAAATAGACCAGTCAGGCTTCCTTCTGTTTTCCCGGGATGATGAAACCAAGAAGCTGACTTGCTAGTGCGGGAGCAGGAGTGGTTTTGACGCTGATTTTCTTTGCACCATTTTTCATTAAACGTTTACAGATGATTTAATTTTAGTCGTCTGTTTCAATTTTCTGATATATTTGTTTTTTTTCCTCCTTTTTTTAGCGATATTGAAATTTTTGCCTTGTTTGTATCCTGTATGTGCCATGATCTCGACCACCGAGGGACAAATAATTCCTTCCAAGTGGCTTCGGTAAGTTTAGATTAGGAATATGAATGTTTTTTTTAGCTCTTCATTTACATACAGTCCTGCTGTGTCCATTATAAGGGGTTCCCACCATCCCTGTGCTGAGTTCCCGGGTCTGTACACCTGCTGTGCCCATTATGAGGGGTTCCCACCATCCCTGTGCTGAGTTCCTGGGTCTGTACACCTGCTGTACCCATTATGAGGGGTTCTCACAATCCTTGTGCTGAGTTCCTGGGTCTGTACACCTGCTGTGCCCATTATGAGGGGTTCCCACCATCCCCAGGGCAGTCATCAGAAATTGTGGGGCCCGTTACACAGCTTTAGGCCTGCCCCCCCCCCCCTCCCTCCCGGGCCGTCCCACCAAATCCACCAACTAGCAATCCCACTGAGTCCTTCAATACACACACATTTTTATTTTAACAATCTTACAACATATTATATGAGAATGAAAAGTGTATTCCAAGTCATCAGTGCTTTCAAGATTTAGCAGTAAGGAATTATATTTTGCCCAAAAAGACATCCCAATCCAGCAGATGTAAGCACTCAGCCCCCCCTCACACCTGTAAGCACTCAGCCCCCTCCTGCACACCTGTACGCACTCAGCCCCCTCCTGCACACCTGTACGCACTCAGCCCCTCCCTCACACCTGTAAGCACTCAGCCCCCCCCTCACACTTGTAAGCACTCAGCCCCCCCTCACACCTGTAAGCACTCAGCCCCCCCTCACACCTGTAAGCACTCAGCCCCCTCCTGCACACCTGTACGCACTCAGCCCCCCCTCACACCTGTAAGCACTCAGCCCCCCCTCCTGCACACCTGTACGCACTCAGCCCCTCCCTCACACCTGTACACACTCAGCCCCTCCCTCACACCTGTACACACTCAGCCCCTCCCTCACACCTGTATGCACTCAGCCCCCCCTCACACCTGTAAGCACTCAGCCCCCCCTCCTGCACACCTGTACGCACTCAGCCCCTCCCTCACACCTGTACACACTCAGCCCCTCCCTCACACCTGTATGCACTCAGCCCCTCCCTCACACCTGTACACACTCAGCCCCTCCCTCACACCTGTATGCACTCAGCACCCCCTCACACCTGTACGCACTCAGCCCCCCACGTGTGTGTGTGTATATATAAAACACAAACACATGTACATACACAGACATGTACACTACACACACAGGCCTGTACACACCCCCTTCACTAGTACAATAGCCCTTACTTGTAAGGTGGTCTCTCTAGTCCCAGCTCCTCTTTCCACATGTGGGAGAGACTCAGAGAGGGGCTGCAGTCCAGCATACAGAACTTGTACTGTGTACAGTGCACACACGGGGAGTGCACATGCAGGAAGAGTCCGATGTGAGCTCAGTGACACAGAACAGCAAATGCTGCCGACTCAGAAAGCCAGCGCAACCACGGAGAACCTCTGCACCCGCCTCCTGCCTTCTCTCATTCAGGCCAGGATGCTGGGCCCGTCCAGATGCTCGGGGCCCCTTACAAGTGTATGGGCCGTACCCCCCTGATGGTGGCCCTGACCATCCCTGTGCTCAGTTCCTGGGTCTGTACACCCGCTGTGCCCATTATGAGGGATTCCCACCATCCCTGTGCTGAGTTCCTGGGTCTGTACACCTGCTGTGCCCATTATGAGGGGTTCCCCCCATCCCTGTGCTGAGTTCCCGGGTCTGTCCACCTTCTGTGCCCATTATGTGGGGCTCCACCATCCCTGTGCTGAGTTCCTGGGTCTGTACACCTGCTGTGCCCATTATGAGGGGTTCCCCACCATTCCTGTGCTGAGTTCCCGGGTCTGTACCCCTGCTGTGCCCATTATGAGGGGTTCCCACCATCCCTGTACTGAGTTTCTAGGTCTGTACACCTGATGTGCCCATTATGGGGGGTTCCCACCATCCCTGTGCTGAATTTCTAGGTCTGTACACCTGATGTGCCCATTATGGGGGGTTCCCACCATCCCTGTGCTGAGTTCCCGGGTCTGTCCACCTGCTGTGCCCATTATGAGGGGCTCCACCATCCCTGTGCTGAGTTCCCGGGTCTGTACCCCTGCTGTGCCCATTATGAGGGGTTCCCCCCATCCCTGTGCTGAGTTCCCGGGTCTGTCCACCTTCTGTGCCCATTATGTGGGGCTCCACCATCCCTGTGCTGAGTTCCTGGGTCTGTACACCTGCTGTGCCCATTATGAGGGGTTCCCCACCATTCCTGTGCTGAGTTCCCGGGTCTGTACCCCTGCTGTGCCCATTATGAGGGGTTCCCACCATCCCTGTACTGAGTTTCTAGGTCTGTACACCTGATGTGCCCATTATGGGGGGTTCCCACCATCCCTGCGCTGAATTTCTAGGTCTGTACACCTGATGTGCCCATTATGGGGGGTTCCCACCATCCCTGTGCTGAGTTCCTGGGTCTGTACCCCTGCTGTGCCCATTATGAGGGGTTCCCACCATCCCTGAGACATGCTCCCGAAAATCAATAAAAAGTGCCCTTTCTGCTGAGCTGATGGGGCCATGCCTGATAAGAGGACCGACTTTACTCCCCTATCATTGGCTCTGCCTGAGGCTTTTTATTGATACTGCAGGCAAAAATGAGCATTTACCCCTTGCAGGGCAGGATGGGTCTTGATGTAAGGGTGTGTTTTTCATATTCTCGGAGTTCAGATTTGCCGTAATGTCACACCGTCCTCTCTGTCTAGTTAGTGACTGATCATTCTCTTTCTTCTATCCTCTGCAGAAGTCCGTCCTGGCTGCTCTCTACAGCTCGGAGGGCTCTGTGATGGAGGTAAGTGATTTCTTTTCATCAGTCCTGATGACGTGTTTACTGTGTACAGGTCAGCAGATGCAACCATCCGACCCTTTCAGGCTTGGCCGGGAGGTTTGGAAGGCCATTCCGTCAGTGCCCAGGCTAAATGGTTAAAAGCAAAAATTTATACAACGGGATCACCAGACCAAATAGTCCAAATTGCTTTAATTGTTCATCATAAGATCCCAAAAAACAGCTAACAAGTTTCAGGGGCCAACAACCGAATTTCTTCTACTGCAGTTGAGTAATATAATATATAAGTGGTGTGAACACCCTAAAGGTGTAAATGGTATAAACCAGTGAAAAGGAGAACTACAAGTCCCAGCAACAATATCATAAATAAGTCCTCCAATATAATGAAAGATTATATAATAAAAAGTCCATAAGTGAAGAAAAAAACAAAGTGCCCAAAGGGAGTGATGAGAAAAAAAACTGGATTGGAACCACTAGTCCCAAAAATAGCAGAGAGTCCAATTAGAAATCCATGAGTAGCACCCGTGAAAAGGAATATAAGGTGGGCTGCTTACCAGACCCTTAAGGCCTTCTGAGCAAATAGGTAGACCACAAATCACTTAGAAATGGAGAAGGTCAAATGGATCCCACGGAACATTCCTCAGACTGTACTTAGGCGACAAATCCAGTTGTTGTCAGTATATAGTCAATCCTCATGTCATGATGAGTAAGGCCCATACATGAACAGTTAAGGAGAAGAAAGAGCGTGATACCGTAATCAATAAACTAATTTATTTAAAAAGTGCACTTACTACAACAACGTCACGTCTGGAACCACCCGACTAGTTTCGTCATAGATTGACGTCTTCTGGGGCGTGGCGAAGACGTCAATCTATGACGAAACTAGTCGGGTGGTTCCAGACGTGACGTTGCCACGCCCCCATTGCCGGTCCGAGATTTTCTATGTACACGTGGGACACCGCAGCTTCAGTTTTTACTCATGTGGGATTTATTGTTTAAATGCTCACCTGGCACTATGTTTTAGTAAATGCACTTTTTAAATAAATTTGTTTATTGTTTAGGGTATCACGCTATGTGCCCCCTTTCTTCTCCTTAACTTTTCATGTATGGGCCTTGCTCATCATAACATGAGGATTGACTATATACTGACAACAACTGGATCTGTTGCCTATTTATGATATATTTGCTGGGACTTGTAGTCCTCCTTTTTCACTGGTTTATACCATTTATACCTATAGGGTGTTCACACCACTTCTATATTAATTCACAGATTTGCGGCTGTTTTTTTCACCTGTTCACTATTTATTTATTAGCGCTGCACAATTTTATTACATATTATGTGGACTTTGTTCTATGGGTCTGTGTAAGCAGCTTTTCTTTGTATTTTATTTAATTCACAAATTTTTTAACTTTTTTTGATTTAAGTTGAGTAATATAGTTGAGTCACCTCCCTTCCCCCAGCCCGTGATTGGACAGTAAAGACACAGCCACCCACTGTTAAGTGATCAGTTCTGCACACTCTGTTCATCCTCCAGAGAATAATAACATAAAAGAGCCAACACGTTTGGGGGGTCAACACTACCCCTTCATCAGGGCTCAGTAGACCTTGACAAAGCTTCGATGGACACAGTACTATGGGCGATTAGATGGATCTGTAGATTGCTGGTGACACAATCATGGTTATGTGTGTATGAGCAGAGACAATGGGCAGCAGCGCTGGGTTAGGTTGACATATCCATCAAGTTCAATCAAACTCAGTGCACATGGTCCATCCATGGTCTTCCTGCAGGTCGGAATTTGGTTGGGTTTCCTTCCACAATCTGAAAATCTGGGTTCAGCCAAGAACTGGCCAGGGGACACTAGGGGCCCATACTGACATAACTATAATCAGGGGCTGACTAGCAACTTTCAGCCCAGGGGGCAAGTACAAACCAGAGGCCCACGGTGCAGCGACTCGGGCCACCCCTCTTCCCGGTCTCCTCCTGACCCCCCATTCCAGGCTGAAGCTCGACTCCAGGTTCTCTCTACTCACTGGCCGAATTCGGGTTCCCAACCTGGCCACCAGGGGGCGGTCGGGGGGAGCTGGAACAGCTTGGATTGGGCTGGCCACTGGAGGAGAGTCTCAAGTGGGTCATGGAACTGGCCTCTACTCAGACACAGTTTACACCATCCATGCTGGGGAGGGAGGCTGGCGTTCTGTCCTTGTCTTCATCCCACACTCAGTAGGTCAGCAGTGGGGACTTTTTATTTCTCTTCACCAGGAATCCTTTAGGCATGTCTGTGGCAGAAGCAGTGCAGCCTTTTTACAGGACATCAGAGCGGCCCAGGGGGCAATTGCCCCCCTGCCCCCTGGCCCAGTCCTCCCCTGACTATAATGGTTTCATTCACCAGCAATCTAAAGATCTATCTGATTACCCACAGTACTGAGTCCATCTGAGCTTCGGTGAAGTCTACTGAGCCTTGACGAAAGGGGACTGTTGGCCCTCAAAACTCGGCTCTTTTACATCTTTATTCTCCAGAGGATGAACAAACAGAGTGAGCAGAATTGATGACGTATAAGTGTGGCTGTTTCCTTTATTGCCCAGTCACAGGCTGGGGGTGGGAAGGTGACCCAACTATATTACTGCACTGCAGTAGAGGAAAGTCAGGTCATCGACCTGGCTCTGCATATCCCAGGGCTAGATATCTGTTGGAGAAGGGAATGGATATATCACATTTAATCCAGATTGTTATTTCTGCCTCTGTACCCCATCTGGGGGCCCAACTGGAAGTGAATGGAAATCTCCTTTAACCCTAAGGGCATTTTTCTAGCGCTAAATCAAGAAACATGCTTCCACTTACACTGTTAGGGGTAATATGGGGGACTGTAGGTTCTGCAGCAAACCAGGGGACACCACCAGGGGCTGGGGAGCACTGTTGAGGGTATTATGGGGGACTATAGGTTCTGCAGCAAGCCAGGGAACACCACTGGGGGCTAGGGGGCACTGTGAGACACTGTTGTGGGTACTATGGGGGACTGTATGCTCTGCAGCAAGCCAGTGGGCACCACCAGAGGCTGGGGAGCACTGTTGAGGGTACTATGGGGGACTATAGTTTCTGCAGCAAGCAGGGAACACCACTGGGGGGCTAGGGGGCACTGTGAGACACTGTTGTGGGTACTATGGGGGACTGTAGGCTCTGCAGCAAGCCAGGGGGCACCACCAGGGGATGGGGAGCACTGATGAGGGTACTATGGGGGACTGTAGGTTTTGTATAAAGACAGTGGACACCACCAGGAGCTGGGGGGCACTGTGGGACACTGTTGGGGGTATTATGGGGGACTGTAGGCACTGCAGCAAGCCAGGGGGCAATACTGGGGGCACTATGGGACACTGTTGGGGGTACTATGGGGGGACTGTAGGTTCTGCAGCAAACCAGAGGACACCATTGGGGGGCACTGTGGGACACTGTTAGGGGTACTATGGGGGACTATAGGTTCTGCAGCAAGCCAGGGAACATCAACAAGGGGGGCTAGGGGGCACTGTAGGACACTGTTGGGGGCACTATGGGGGACTGTAGGCTCTGCAGCAAGCCAGGGGGCACCACCAGGGGCTGGGGTGCACAGATGATGGTAGGACTGTAGGTTCTGAATAAAGCCAGGGGACACCACCAGGGGCTGGGGGACACTGTGTGACACTGTTGGGGGACGGGGGTACCATGGGGGACTGTAGGCTCTGCAGCAAGCCAGGGGGAAACACTGGTGGGCTGGGGAGCACTGTAGGACACTTTTGGGGGTACTGTGGGGGACTGTAGGCTCTGCAGCAAGCCAGGGGTCACTGTGGGACACTGTTGAGGGTACTATTAAGAAATGTAGGCTCTGCAGCAAGCCAGGGGAAACCACTGGTGGGCTGGGGGGGGGGCTCTGTTGGGGGTATTATAGGGGACTGTAGGCTCTGCAGCAAGCCAGGGGGCACCACTGGGGGTTGGGGGGCACTGTGGGATACTGTTGAGGGTATTGTGGGGAACTGTAGGCTCTGCAAGCAATGACACAAACTGCACCAGATCTGGTGCAGATGTTAGCGGTGGGCCGACCTTGAGAACAATGGGGGAGATGCCGTCCACTAATGATGTAAACATGTCCATGTGTGTGTCTGGAGAAGGGGGTGGGACGGGGTCTTCTTTGAAGTAAACGTAATCCTACCTTCGGCAGGTAGGTGTCCCCATGGGATAATTTCCCCTCATTTCCTGTTTCAGTGACAACTGTAGCATTTCAAATTACCTGTCAACTTCTGTTTGTTTTGGGGGGGGCACAAGTTTTTTTTTTCGTTTCTTTGTTCCTCTGTCTGAGCCCCCCCTGTGTCTTGTCCCCCCACCTGCAGAGACACCACTTCGCTCAGGCCATCGCCATCCTCAACTCACAGGGCTGTAACATCTTCGAGCAGTTCAACAGAAAGGTGAGTGTGCTAAAGGTGACCTGTCATCGCCATCCACACTTCACACAAGTCACAAAGACGCCCATGAGAAGATCAAAGGGAAAAGATTTTGGAAAAGAAAAGAAAATCCCCTTTTTCCTGCCAGGAATTGTGGTTCTTGGGCTCCCTCATGTGGCTGAATTACAGATTGCAGCATCCATTTGTTCTATAATATCTACAGTCTTCTAGTGGGGGATTAGAGGGGCAGTAAAGCAAAAACATTGTGCAGAACTACTACATGGGAAGCAATAAGGAACACTATGGCGGTCAATGTATAATTGTAAGCGCTGTGTAGGAAGAAGGTGTCCCGTATGTTAAAGTGGACCTGTCAGTCATTTTACAATTCTCCATGAACAAATCCCTGGCATGCCCCAATATACACCAGCGGGTATCATATGTCAGAAGAGCTCCACCTTTTATCATTAAAAATCTGCCCTTGACCTCCTGTCAGTGACTTTGCCTAAGCTGAGATGATGTCATCAGTCTGCTGCAGGCAGGAGGAAGCATTTCCTCAGTCTCCCCTCCCCCAGTGATCAGACCGTACATTGTAACTTTGTAGCAGGTCTGGTCAGGAAAGGGTATTATAGTATAATGAGGTAATATGAATATTGAAGGAATAGGGATTAGCGGCGCTCCATTAACGTGTTAAAATCAGAATCCCGCTGTGTATGAAAAGTGACAGTGCCGCGTGTTCTGGGCTGCGTCCTGGCGATACGTGCCGGAGAGTCGATCGGCATCCCTGTAGCCGCGGATGATGGTAACTCGGATATCTCTGCTCGGGATTCTGGGGGATTAGGAGAACAGATGTGCGAGTCCCATGGGAGGCGGAGTCATTCCTTTCACACGGATTGTCACGTTGTGTGCGATGTTTTCCTGCCATTGCTGAGTTCGCTGTTCCGTAGTTGCATTGTGCCGTGTATTCTCTGGGGCCTTGTCTCTGCACCATCTGTTCTCACCCCGCTAAACGAGTGTAAATACTGGAAATAATGAGGCTCAGGAGTTTACCGCTAATTATTCTTATTTTCTATCTCTTCTTTTTTTTTTTTACAAATAACTTTTCTGCTCACTGACTCGTCCCCTCCCTTTCCCCCAAATTACTTATGTACTGTATATAAGAATATTATCAATGCTAATATATACAGTATTTTCCACTGATACCCATTTACCCGAGATATACGTTCGATCTATCCCTGATATACCCATTTCCATTCATCTGAGCCACCCTAGACCCATCCCAGTTCCACCCTAGTCAACCTCGGAGTTATCCCAGATTCATCCTAGACCCATCCCAGTTCCACCCTAGTCAACCCAGGAGTTATCCCAGATTCATCCTAGACCCATCCCAGTTCCACCCTAGTCAACCCAGGAGTTATCCCAGATTCATCCTAGACCCATCCCAGTTCCACCCTAGTCAACCCAGGAGTTATCCCAGATTCATCCTAGACCCATCCCAGTTCCACCCTAGTCAACCCAGGAGTTATCCCAGATTCATCCTAGACCCATCCCAGTTCCACCCTAGTTAACCCAGGAGTTATCCTAGATTCATCCTAGATCCATCCCAGTTCCACCCTAGTCAACCCAGGAGTTATCTCAGATTCATCCTAGATCCATCCCAGTTCCACCCTAGTCAACCCAGGAGTTATCTCAGATTCATCCTAGATCCATCCCAGTTCCACCCTAGTCAACCTAGGAGTTATCCCAGATTCAACCTAGACCCATTCCAGTTCCACCCTAGTCAACCTCGGACTAGATCCATGCCAGTTCCACCCTAGTCAACCTAGAAGTTATCCCAGATTCATCCTAGATCCATCCCAGTTCCACCCTAGTCAACCCAGGAGTTATCCCAGATTCATCCTAGACCCATCCCAGTTCCACCCTAGTCAATCCAGGAGTTATCCCAGATTCATCCTAGACCCATCCCAGTTCCACCCTAGTCAACCCAGGAGTTATCCTAGATTCATCCTAGATCCATCCCAGTTCCACCCTAGTCAACCCAGGAGTTATCCCAGATTCATCCTAGACCCATCCCAGTTCCACCCTAGTCAACCCAGGAGTTATCTCAGATTCATCCTAGACCCATCCCAGTTCCACCCTAGGCAACCTAGGAGTTATCCCAGATTCAACCTAGACCCATTCCAGTTCCACCCTAGTCAACCTCGGACTAGATCCATGCCAGTTCCACCCTAGTCAACCTAGAAGTTATCCCAGATTCATCCTAGATCCATCCCAGTTCCACCCTAGTCAACCCAGGAGTTATCCCAGATTCATCCTAGACCCATCCCAGTTCCACCCTAGTCAATCCAGGAGTTATCCCAGATTCATCCTAGACCCATCCCAGTTCCACCCTAGTCAACCCAGGAGTTATCCTAGATTCATCCTAGATCCATCCCAGTTCCACCCTAGTCAACCCAGGAGTTTTCACAGATTCACCCTAGACCCATCCTAGTTCCACCCTTTCTGCACCCCTAGTCAACCCAGGAGTTATCCCAGATTCATCCTAGATCCATCCCAGTTCCACCCTAGTCAACCCAGGAGTTATCCCAGATTCATCCTAGACCCATCCCAGTTCCACCCTAGTCAATCCAGGAGTTATCCCAGATTCATCCTAGACCCATCCCAGTTCCACCCTAGTCAACCCAGGAGTTATCCTAGATTCATCCTAGATCCATCCCAGTTCCATCCTAGTCAACCCAGGAGTTTTCACAGATTCACCCTAGATCCATCCCAGTTCCACCCTAGTCAACCCAGGAGCTCTTCCAGATTCATCCTAGATCCATCCCAGTTCCACCCTAGTCAACCTCGGAGTTATCCCAGATTCATCCTAGACCCATCCCAGTTCCACCCTAGTCAACCTCGGAATTATCCCAGATTCATCCTAGACCCATCCCAGTTCCACCCTAGTCAACCTAGGAGTTATCTCAGATTCATCCTAGACCCATCCCAGTTCCACCCTAGTCAACCTCGGAGTTATCCCAGATTCATCCTAGACCCATCCCAGTTCCACCCTAGTCAACCCAGGAGTTATCCCAGATTCATCCTAGACCCATCCCAGTTCCACCCTAGTCAACCCAGGAGTTATCCCAGATTCATCCTAGACCCATCCCAGTTCCACCCTAGTCAACCCAGGAGTTATCCCAGATTCATCCTAGACCCATCCCAGTTCCACCCTAGTCAACCCAGGAGTTATCTCAGATTCATCCTAGACCCATCCCAGTTCCACCCTAGTCAACCTAGGAGTTATCCCAGATTCAACCTAGACCCATTCCAGTTCCACCCTAGTCAACCTCGGACTAGATCCATGCCAGTTCCACCCTTGTCAACCTAGAAGTTATCCCAGATTCATCCTAGATCCATCCCAGTTCCACCCTAGTCAACCCAGGAGTTATCCCAGATTCACCCTAGACCCATCCCAGTTCCACCCTAGTCAACATAGGAGTTATCCCAGATTCATCCTAGACCCATCCCAGTTCCACCCTAGTCAACCTAGAAGTTATCCCAGATTCATCCTAGACCCATCCCAGTTCCACCCTAGTCAACCTCGGAGTTATCCCAGATTCATCCTAGACCCATCCCAGTTCCACCCTAGTCAACCCAGGAGTTATCCCAGATTCATCCTAGACCCATCCCAGTTCCACCCTAGTCAACCCAGGAGTTATCCCAGATTCATCCTAGACCCATCCCAGTTCCACCCTAGTCAACCCAGGAGTTATCCCAGATTCATCCTAGACCCATCCCAGTTCCACCCTAGTCAACCCAGGAGTTATCTCAGATTCATCCTAGACCCATCCCAGTTCCACCCTAGTCAACCTAGGAGTTATCCCAGATTCAACCTAGACCCATTCCAGTTCCACCCTAGTCAACCTCGGACTAGATCCATGCCAGTTCCACCCTAGTCAACCTAGAAGTTATCCCAGATTCATCCTAGATCCATCCCAGTTCCACCCTAGTCAACCCAGGAGTTATCCCAGATTCATCCTAGACCCATCCCAGTTCCACCCTAGTCAATCCAGGAGTTATCCCAGATTCATCCTAGACCCATCCCAGTTCCACCCTAGTCAACCCAGGAGTTATCCTAGATTCATCCTAGATCCATCCCAGTTCCACCCTAGTCAACCCAGGAGTTTTCACAGATTCACCCTAGACCCATCCTAGTTCCACCCTTTCTGCACCCCTAGTCAACCCAGGAGTTATCCCAGATTCATCCTAGATCCATCCCAGTTTCACCCCAGATTAAACCCAGACCCACTGTATATCTATCCCAGATATATACCAGATTAAATTCCTAGATCCACCAAGATCTACTCCAGAGGCACCCTAGACCCATCCCTGTTCCACCCTAGTCAACCCAGGAGTTATCCCAGATTCATCCTAGATCCATCCCAGTTCCACCCTAGTCAACCTCGGAGTTATCCCAGATTCACCCTAGACCCATCCCAGTTCCACCCTAGTCAACCTAGGAGTTATCCCAGATTCATCCTAGACCCATCCCAGTTCCACCCTAGTCAACCTAGAAGTTATCCCAGATTCATCCTAGACCCATCCCAGTTCCACCTAGACAACCTAGGAGTTATCCCAGATTCATCCTAAACCCATCCCAGTTTCACCCCAGATTAATCCCAAATCCACTGTATATCCATCCCAGATATATACCA
This sequence comes from Pelophylax lessonae, assembly GCF_965119305.1. Lineage (NCBI taxonomy): Eukaryota > Metazoa > Chordata > Amphibia > Anura > Ranidae > Pelophylax > Pelophylax lessonae. Next base: position 737,346,376 of record NC_138769.1, on the reverse strand, counting down.
GATTCATCCTAGATCCACCAAGATCTACTCCAGAGGCTCCCTAGACCCATCCCAGTTCCACCCTAGTCAACCTAGGAGTTATCCCAGATTCATCCTAGACCCATCCCAGTTCCACCCTAGTCAACCCAGGAGTTATCCCAGATTCATCCCAGAGTCCCAGACCCATCCCAGTTCCACCCTAGTCAACCTTGGAGTTATCCCAGATTCATCCTAGATCCATCCCAGTTCCACCCTAGTCAACCTCGGAGTTATCCCAGATTCATCCTAGACCCATCCCAGTTCCACCCTAGTCAACCTCGGAGTTATCCCAGATTCATCCTAGATCCTTCCCAGTTCCACCCTAGTCAACCCAGGAGTTATCTCAGATTCATCCTAGACATATCCCAGTTCCACCCTAGTCAACCTCGGAGTTATCCCAGATTCATCCTAGATCCATCCCAGTTCCACCCTAGTCAACCCAGGAGTTATCCCAGATTCATCCTAGACCCATCCCAGTTCCACTCTAGTCAACCAAGGAGTTATCCCAGATTCATCCTAGACCCATCCCAGTTCCACCCTAGTCAACCTAGGAGTTATCCCAGATTAATCCTAGACCCATCCCAGTTCCACCCTAATCAACCCAGGAGTTATCCCAGATTCATCCTATACCCATCCCAGTTCCAACCTAGTCAACCCAGGAGTTATCCCAGATTCATCCTAGACCCATCCCAGTTCCACCCTAGTCAACCCAGGAGTTATCCCAGATTCATCCTAGATCCATCCCATTTCCACCCTAGTCAACCTCGGAGTTATCCCAGATTCACCCTAGACCCATCCCAGTTCCACCCTAGTCAACATAGGAGTTATCCCAGATTCATCCTAGACCCATCCCAGTTCCACCCTAGTCAACCTAGAAGTTATCCCAGATTCATCCTAGACCCATCCCAGTTCCACCCTAGACAACCAAGGAGTTATCCCAGATTCATCCTAAACCCATCCCAGTTTCACCCCAGATTAATCCCAAATCCACTGTATATCCATCCCAGATATATACCAGATGCATCCTAGATCCACCAAGATCTACTCCAGAGGCTCCCTAGACCCATCCCAGTTCCACCCTAGTCAACCTAGGAGTTATCTCAGATTCATCCTAGACCCATCCCAGTTCCACCCTAATCAACCCAGGAGTTATCCCAGATTCATCCTAGATCCATCCCAGTTCCACTCTAGTCAACCCAGGAGTTATCCCAGATTCATCCTAGATCCATCCCATTTCCACCCTAGTCAACCTCGGAGTTATCCCAGATTCACCCTAGACCTATCCCAGTTCCACCCTAGTCAACATAGGAGTTATCCCAGATTCATCCTAGACCCATCCCAGTTCCACCCTAGTCAACCTAGAAGTTATCCCAGATTCATCCTAGACCCATCCCAGTTCCACCCTAGACAACCAAGGAGTTATCCCAGATTCATCCTAAACCCATCCCAGTTTCACCCCAGATTAATCCCAAATCCACTGTATATCCATCCCAGATATATACCAGATTCATCCTAGATCCACCAAGATCTACTCCAGAGGCTCCCTAGACCCATCCCAGTTCCACCCTAGTCAACCTAGGAGTTATCTCAGATTCATCATAGACCCATCCCAGTTCCACCCTAATCAACCCAGGAGTTATCCCAGATTCATCCTAGATCCTTCTCAGTTTCCCCCTAGATAAACCCCAGATCCACTGTATATCTTTCCCAGATATATACCAGATTCATCCTAGATCAACTAAGATCTACTCCAGAGGCACCCTAACCAATAATGGTGAACCTTGGCACCCCAGATGTAATGGAACTACATTTCCCATGATGCTCATGCACTCTGCAGTGTAGTTGAGCATCATGGGAAATGGAGTTCCAAAACATTGAGGGTGCCAAGGTTTGCCATCACTGCCCTAGACCCATCCCAGTTCCACCCTTTTTGCACTCCTAGTCAATCTAGGAGTTATCCCAGATTCATCCTAGATCCATCCCAGTTTCACCCTTGATAAACCCCAGATCCACTGTATATCTATCCCAGATATATACCATATTCATCCTAGATCCACCAAGATCTACTCCAGATGCACCCTAGACCCATCCCAGTTCCGTCCTAGTCAACCTAGAAGTTATCCCAGATTCATCCTAGATCCATCCCAGTTTCACCCTAGATAAACCCCAGATTCACTGTATATCTATTCCAGATATATACCAGATTCATCCTAGATCAACCAAGATCTACTCCAGAGGCACCCTAGACCCATCCCAGTTTCACCCTAGTTAACCCAAGAGTTATCCCAGATTCATCCTAGATCCATCCCAGTTTCACCCTAGATAAACCTCAGATCTACTGTATATCTATCCCAGATATATACCAGATTCATCATAGATCCAACATGATCTACTCCAGAGGCACCCTAGACCTATTCTAGTTCCACCCTATTTGCACCCCTGGTCAACCCAGGAGTTACCCCAGATTCACGCAAGATCTATCCCAGTTTCATCTTACAGTAGATAAACCCAATATCTACTCCAGATCCACCCTATATCCATCCCCGTTCCATCCAAGATAAAGATCTACCCCATATCCAGCCTAGATCCATCCCTGTTCCACCACAGATAAACCCAAGATCTACCCCAGATCCACCCTAATCCCATCCCAGTTTCGTCTTAGTTAAACCCAATGTCCACTCTAGATCCATCCCAGATTATTCTTAGATAAACCCAAGATCTTCCCCAGATCCACCCTAGATCTATCCTGGTTCCGCCACAGATAAACTGAAGATCTGCCCCAGATCCACCCTAGAGCCACCCTAGATCTATCCTGGTTTCACCTTAGATACAGGTAAACTGAAGATCTACTCCAGATCCACTCTAAATAAATCCCAGTTTCACCACAGGTAAACCAAAGACCTACCCCAGATCATCTTAGATAAACCCCAGATCTCTCACAGTCTCACCTTAGATAAATCAAAGATATATCCCAGTCTCACCTTAGATAAACCCAAGATCTACCCCAGATCCGCTCTATATCTATCCCAGAAATATACCAGATTCTTACTGGATCCACCCAGATCTACTCCAGAGCCATCCTAGACCCATCTTAGTTTCACCCCATTCGCACCCCAAGTCAACCTAGGAGTTACCCCATATCCTTGCTAGATCTACCCCAGTTTCATCTTAGATAAACCCAAGATCTACTTTAGATCCACCCTAGATCCATCTCAGTTCCACCCAAGATAAGATCAACTCCAGATCCATCCCAGTTCCACCCAAGATAAAGATCTATTCCAGATCCACCGTAAACCAATCCTAGTTAAATCTTAGATAAACCCAAGATCCACCCTAGATCCACCCTAGGTCTATCCCAGTTCCACCACAGACAAACCCAAGATCTACCCTAGATCCATTCTATATCTATCCCAGATATATACCAGATTTTTCATAGATTCACCAAGATCTACTCTAGAGCCACCCTAGATCCATCTTAATTCCACCCTTTCTTCACCCCTAGTCAACTCAGGAGTTACTCCAGATCCATGCGAGATCTACCCCAGTTACCCCAAGATAAAGATCTACTCCAGATTTATCCTAGATCCATCCCAGTTCCACGCAAGATAAAGATCTACCCCAGATCCAGCCTAGATCAATCCCAGTTTCACCATAGATAAACCCAAGATCTATTCCAAAACCAGTCTAGATCCATCCCAGTTCCACCACAGATAAACCCAGGATGTATCCCTGATCAAGCCTAGATCCATCCCAGTTTCACCACAGATAAACCCAAGATCTACCCCAGATCCACCCTATATCAATCCCAGTTCCACCCCAGATAAACTGAAGATCAGCCCCAGATCCACCCTAGATCACCCCCGTTTCACCTTAGATAACCCCAAAATCTACTCAAAATCCACCTTAGATCCATCTCAGTTTCATCTTAGATAAACCCAAGATCCACCCTAGATCTATCTTAGTTCCACCACAGATAAACTTAAGATCTACCCCAGACCCACCCTAGATCCATCCCAGTTCTACCCCAGACAAACCCAATTTCTACTCCAGGTCCACCCTAGATCCATCCCAGTTTCATCTTAGATAAACCCAAGATCTACCTCAGATTCATACTAGATCCATCCCAGTTCTACCCAAGATCTACCCCAGATCCACCCTAGATCTATCCCAGGTCCCCCACAGATAAACCAAAGATCTGCTCTAGATCCACCCTAGATCCATCCCAGTTCCAACCAAGAGCTACCCTCGATGCAACCTAGATCCATCCCAGTTCCACCCCAGATAATCCCAGATTTACCCAAGATCCAGCCTAGACCTTCCTAGTTCCTCCATGAATCAAGCCCAGATCTACCCTAGATCTATCCCAGTTCCACCCCACCCCAGATCCATCCTAGATTAACTGCAGATCAACCCAAAGCTTATCCTAGATTTATCCCAGATCTACCCCAGATCCACTTAGATCCACTTCGATTCTCCCCAACACTCAAACCAGATCTACTCCCAAATCTACCCGAGATCCACCAGATTCATCCCAGATCAATCCCAGCTCCCTGAAGAATTTGGTTCCTCTCTAAAGCTGGCCCTTGTGTTGTCGTCGGCCTCTTGTATGACGGCTGTAAATCTTCATATCTGTGTCAGGCAGATCAGGGGGACATTATCCTATGCAGGTCACATTTCTTTATTAATAACATTTCTTTCCTCCCTGATTCTGTACAGGATTACCAGAGGATGCTGGATCTGATGAGGGACATTATCCTGGCCACTGACCTGGCACATCACCTACGAATCTTCAAGGAACTCCAGAAAATGGCAAGAGGTAACAAGCGAAGTGTGTGCGGAATATACTGAGACCCAAACTACCTCCAAGATTGCCCTACACCCCACAATGCCAATCATCAGCACCACAGGTGTATATACGGTGTATACCGAGACCCAAACTACCTCCAAGATTGCCCTACAATGCCAATTGTCAGAGCCACAGGTGTATATACAGTGTATACCGAGACCCAAACTACCCCCAAGATTGCCCTACACCCCACAATGCCAATCATTAGAGCTGCAGGTGTATATATGGTGTATACCGAGACCCAAGCTACCCCCAAGATTTCCCTACACCCTACAATGCCAATCATTGGAGCCACAGGTGTATATACAGTGTATACTGAGACCCAAGCTACTTCCAAGATTGCCCTACACCCTACAATGCCAATCACTAGAGCTACAGGTGTATATACAGTGTATACCGAGACCCAAACTACCCCCAAGATTGCCCTACACCCCACAATGCCAATCATTAGAGCTGCAGGTGTATATACAGTGTATACCGAGACCCAAACTACCCCCAAGATTGCCCTACACCCCACAATGCCAATCATTAGAGCTGCAGGTGTATATACGGTGTATACCGAGACCCAAGCTACCCCCAAGATTTCCCTACACCCTACAATGCCAATCATTGGAGCCACAGGTGTATATACAGTGTATACTGAGACCCAAGCTACTTCCAAGATTGCCCTACACCCTACAATGCCAATCATTGGAGCCACAGGTGTATATACAGTGTATACTGAGACCCAAGCTACCCCCAAGATTGCCCTACACCCCACAATGCCAATCATTAGAGCTGCAGGTGTATATACGGTGTATACCGAGACCCAAGCTACCCCCAAGATTTCCCTACACCCTACAATGCCAATCATTGGAGCCACAGGTGTATATACAGTGTATACTGAGACCCAAGCTACTTCCAAGATTGCCCTACACCCTACAATGCCAATCACTAGAGCTACAGGTGTATATACAGTGTATACTGAGACCTAAACTAGATCCAAGATTGCACTACATCCCACAATGCCAATCACCAGAGCCACAGGTGTGTATACGGTGTATACCGAGACCCAAACTACCTCCAAGATTGCCCTACACCCCACAATGCCAATCATTAGAGCTGCAGGTGTATATACAGTGTATACCGAGACCCAAACTACCCCCAAGATTGCCCTACACCCCACAATGCCAATCATTAGAGCTGCAGGTGTATATACGGTATATACCGAGACCCAAGCTACCCCCAAGATTTCCCTACACCCTACAATGCCAATCATTGGAGCCACAGGTGTATATACAGTGTATACTGAGACCCAAGCTACCCCCAAGATTGCCCTACACCCCACAATGCCAATCATTAGAGCTGCAGGTGTATATACGGTGTATACCGAGACCCAAGCTACCCCCAAGATTTCCCTACACCCTACAATGCCAATCATTGGAGCCACAGGTGTATATACAGTGTATACCGAGACCTAAACTAGCTCCAAGATTGCACTACATCCCACAATGCCAATCACCAGAGCCACAGGTGTGTATACGGTGTATACCGAGACCCAAACTACCTCCAAGATTGCCCTACACCCCACAATGCCAATCATTAGAGCTGCAGGTGTATATACAGTGTATACCGAGACCCAAACTACCCCCAAGATTGCCCTACACCCCACAATGCCAATCATTAGAGCTGCAGGTGTATATACAGTGTATACCGAGACCCAAACTACCCCCAAGATTGCCCTACACCCCACAATGCCAATCATTAGAGCTGCAGGTGTATATACGGTGTATACCGAGACCCAAGCTACCCCCAAGATTTCCCTACACCCTACAATGCCAATCATTGGAGCCACAGGTGTATATACAGTGTATACTGAGACCCAAGCTACTTCCAAGATTGCCCTACACCCTACAATGCCAATCATTGGAGCCACAGGTGTATATACAGTGTATACTGAGACCCAAGCTACTTCCAAGATTGCCCTACACCCTACAATGCCAATCATTGGAGCCACAGGTGTATATACAGTGTATACTGAGACCCAAGCTACTTCCAAGATTGCCCTACACCCTACAATGCCAATCATTGGAGCCACAGGTGTATATACAGTGTATACTGAGACCCAAGCTACTTCCAAGATTGCCCTACACCCTACAATGCCAATCATTGGAGCCACAGGTGTATATACAGTGTATACTGAGACCCAAGCTACCCCCAAGATTGCCCTACACCCCACAATGCCAATCATTAGAGCTGCAGGTGTATATACGGTATATACCGAGACCCAAGCTACCCCCAAGATTTCCCTACACCCTACAATGCCAATCATTGGAGCCACAGGTGTATATACAGTGTATACTGAGACCCAAGCTACCCCCAAGATTGCCCTACACCCCACAATGCCAATCATTAGAGCTGCAGGTGTATATACGGTGTATACCGAGACCCAAGCTACCCCCAAGATTTCCCTACACCCTACAATGCCAATCATTGGAGCCACAGGTGTATATACAGTGTATACCGAGACCTAAACTAGCTCCAAGATTGCACTACATCCCACAATGCCAATCACCAGAGCCACAGGTGTGTATACGGTGTATACCGAGACCCAAACTACCTCCAAGATTGCCCTACACCCCACAATGCCAATCATTAGAGCTGCAGGTGTATATACAGTGTAAACCGAGACCCAAACTACCCCCAAGATTGCCCTACACCCCACAATGCCAATCATTAGAGCTGCAGGTGTATATACGGTGTATACCGAGACCCAAGCTACTTCCAAGATTGCCCTACACCCTACAATGCCAATCATTGGAGCCACAGGTGTATATACAGTGTATACTGAGACCCAAGCTACTTCCAAGATTGCCCTACACCCTACAATGCCAATCATTGGAGCCACAGGTGTATATACAGTGTATACTGAGACCCAAGCTACCCCCAAGATTGCCCTACACCCCACAATGCCAATCATTAGAGCTGCAGGTGTATATACGGTGTATACCGAGACCCAAGCTACCCCCAAGATTTCCCTACACCCTACAATGCCAATCATTGGAGCCACAGGTGTATATACAGTGTATACTGAGACCCAAGCTACCCCCAAGATTGCCCTACACCCCACAATGCCAATCATTAGAGCTGCAGGTGTATATACGGTGTATACCGAGACCCAAGCTACCCCCAAGATTTCCCTATACCCTACAATGCCAATTATTGGAGCCACAGGTGTATATACAGTGTATACCGAGACCTAAACTAGCTCCAAGATTGCACTACATCCCACAATGCCAATCACCAGAGCCACAGGTGTGTATACGGTGTATACCGAGACCCAAACTACCTCCAAGATTGCCCTACACCCCACAATGCCAATCATTAATGCTGCAGGTGTATATACAGTGTATACCGAGACCCAAACTACCCCCAAGATTGCCCTACACCCCACAATACCAATCATTAGAGCTGCAGGTGTATATACAGTGTATACCGAGACCCAAACTACCCCCAAGATTGCCCTACACCCCACAATGCCAATCATTAGAGCTGCAGGTGTATATACGGTGTATACCGAGACCCAAGCTACCCCCAAGATTTCCCTACACCCTACAATGCCAATCATTGGAGCCACAGGTGTATATACAGTGTATACTGAGACCCAAGCTACTTCCAAGATTGCCCTACACCCTACAATGCCAATCATTGGAGCCACAGGTGTATATACAGTGTATACTGAGACCCAAGCTACTTCCAAGATTGCCCTACACCCTACAATGCCAATCATTGGAGCCACAGGTGTATATACAGTGTATACTGAGACCCAAGCTACCCCCAAGATTGCCCTACACCCCACAATGCCAATCATTAGAGCTGCAGGTGTATATACGGTGTATACCGAGACCCAAGCTACCCCCTAAGATTTCCCTACACACTACAATGCCAATCATTGGAGCCACAGGTGTATATACAGTGTATACCGAGACCTAAACTAGCTCCAAGATTGCACTACATCCCACAATGCCAATCACCAGAGCCACAGGTGTGTATACGGTGTATACTGAGACCCAAACTACCTCTAAGATTTCCCTACAATGCCAATCGCCAGAGCCACAGGTGCATGTGGTGCATACGGTGTATAGCACCCTCTTAGACAGGTGCTAGGTAAAAGCATCTAATGCTCCTGCTGCTTATCAGGGGAGCCTGATCTTTAGTTAGGTCTGCTCTCTGTTTGGTATTTTGTTTGGTGGGGTGGGGGGGGGGGCATTCTCCTAAATGCACTTTACATGTATATTTGTACAGCAGATGCTTATATATTTTTCCACCTAATTTATATGTACATTTGTTCTTTTCCCTTTTTCCCCCTTTCCAAGTTTGTGGGATACTCCTAATTTTCTGATAGGATTTTTGTAGGGGGCGGCTGCCCCAGAGCCAACGGGACGTGGCTTAATTTTTGGTGGGGGGTGGATGTAGCACCTTTCTTAGACAGGTGCTAGGTAAAAGCATCTAATGCTCCTGCTGCTTCTCAGGGGAGCCTGATCTTTAGTTAGGTCTGCTCTCTGTGCTCAGTGTGTATTCATCTGGTCTGAGGGAGTGTCCCCACTGTAGAGAGAAAGGATCCGCACTTGTGGACGGTGGGCAGAGGCTGCAGCCTACCTCAAAATATGGCCAAAAGGCTATATCGGAATATGTGGGCAAGGTGAGGTAAAGTGGCGCTGCCTAATTATAGGTGATCTAAATAGATATAGTTGGTTTAAAGTGCAGAGGTGCAAATTAATAAAGGTATCAGTGTAAAAGCGATATCAACATTTATATATAAATTAGTGATGGTGTCTATAAAGTGGTTTGGTGCAAAGTGCATAAATATTGTATGTGCTGATCTCAAAAGAAATATATAAATATAAAGACACACTTAATATAACATAAGCTGAAATATGGATACAGTGCATTCACAATTATATAAAAATAAAAACAATCTTAAATAGTGCTCATGTAGTGGATAATCCAAAAAACAGATCAACAGTCTATTATGTTGCTGGGTGAGTCCGTGATTCAAAAGAACCAATATGCAATAATTAATAACCGATGGCTATTCGGGTGAAAATAAAGTGCTTCCAGTGCTTTTGGGGGTGATGTGGGTGATGGGTAAAACACACAGGTGTACCCCTCCAATTGCTCCCGCACTCACCGGAGGTATGTACCCCTACAGGGGTAACAAGCCTTATTGCAGCGTGGTCCTTATGCGACTCCTGTGGAAGGGGGGAGGGGATAGCCCCCTTTTTAATACCAGGTGATAGGATCTCCTCTTGGGTGTATACGATGGTGATATATAAGAAAGAAGTGCCAATATAGTGATGTACCGTTATGTAAAATAGCTTTATTTTAAGGTATATAAGTCAGGTACTCACAATAAATAACAATGGTAACGGGCATCCAAGCAGTAGGGGCCGCGAGTCCCTCGTTGGGGGCCGCTTCCGGGACGCTGTGCGGGTCAGCGACCGGATCTGCGTTGCAGTGGGGCGGAAATGACGTAATCGCGCAGAGGCTCACAGGCTAGTGACGTACCCAGAGCCTAACAGGCTAGTGACGTACTCATTCCGCCCCACTGCAACGCAGATCCGGTCGCTGACCCGCACAGCGTCCCGGAAGCGGCCGCCAACGAGGGACTCGCGGCCCCTACTGCTTGGATGCCCGTTACCATTGTTATTTATTGTGAGTACCTGACTTATATACCTTAAAATAAAGCTATTTTACATAACGGTACATCACTATATTGGCACTTCTTTCTTATATATCACCATCGTATACACCCAAGAGGAGATCCTATCACCTGGTATTAAAAAGGGGGCTATCCCCTCCCCCCTTCCACAGGAGTCGCATAAGGACCACGCTGCAATAAGGCTTGTTACCCCTGTAGGGGTACATACCTCCGGTGAGTGCGGGAGCAATTGGAGGGGTGCACCTGTGTGTTTTACCCATCACCCACATCACCCCCAAAAGCACTGGAAGCACTTTATTTTCACCCGAATAGCCATCGGTTATTAATTATTGCATATTGGTTCTTTTGAATCACGCACTCACCCAGCAACATAATAGACTGTTGATCTGTTTTTTGGATTATCCACTACATGAGCACTATTTAAGATTGTTTTTATTTATAAAAAATTGTGAATGCACTGTATCCATATTTCAGCTTATGTTATATTAAGTGTGTCTTTATATTTATATATTTCTTTTGAGATCAGCACATACAATATTTATGCACTTTGCACCAAACCACTTTATAGACACCATCACTAATTTATATATAAATTTTGATATCGCTTTTACGCTGGTACCTTTATTAATTTGCACCTCTGCAGTGTTCCCACTGTATCCAATAGGGAGGCCTGTTAGACAGTGTAGGAAACCTGGCCAATGATACACAAGCTTTTGTACTGTCCCAGTGGGTTGGTGCCTGGAGATGTGCATCATGGGATTGCTGATAAAAGCGAGGAGCATAGGGTGTCTTTTGGCGGGAGCAAAGTCCCAGGAGGAGGTGGACGGCTGTCCCTCCTCCTGCAGGTGAGGAAGGTGGTTCAGGCGGTCGGCCTAGTCAACCAGGTGTGGTGCTGAGCTGCAGAAGGATCCAGAGTGCTGACAAGTGGAGCTGCTGGCAATGACTTTTGGGAAAAACAGTATTGTGAGTACCAGGAGTTCTGCCTAAGGGTCTGCCTAGGAGAGGGAACCACTCCAGAGAAGTCAGGGGATCAAGGAGCCAGCTCACACAGGAATAGTATCAGTAAAGGGGGTGCCGTGTAGTTGACCTTGAAGATTAGGAACAAAGGGGGTGCCAGGAAGGGCCCTGAAGATTGTTCTGCAGTACAGAACAGATTACCTCAGGAGACAGATTACCTCAGGACATAGGCGTGCGCACAGGGTGTGCCGGGTGTGCCTGGGCACACCCTAATCACCTAGGGCACATTAGCATTATCGCTCTGTTTGCCAGTGAGGAGATGGGAAAGATCTCCCTCGGACCTGCTCTGCCATAAGAGAAGTGCCACACACTTCTATTTCACTTTGCCAGCAGGGAGAGTAATGTACCGGGGCCATATACATGTAGGCAAACACATGCATGTGTATTTAAACTTTGGGGTGCACACCCTAATGCAATAGGCTGCGCACACCTATGCCTCAGGATACAGTTTATCTCAGGAGACAGATTACCTCAGGATACAGTTTACCTCAGGATACAGATTACCTCAGGATACAGTTTACCTCAGGGTACAGTTTACCTTGGGGTACAGCTTACCTCAGGGTACAGTTTACCTTGGGGTACAGCTTACCTCAGGGTACAGATTACCTCAGGGTACAGTTTACCTCAGGGTACAGCTTACCTCAGGGTACAGTTTACCTCAGGGTACAGCTTACCTCAGGGTACAGTTTACCTCAGGGTACAGTTTACCTCAGGGTACAGATTACCTCAGGATACAGATTACCTCAGGATACAGCTTACCTCAGGATACAGCTTACCTCAGGGTACAGATTACCTCAGGGTACAGTTTACCTCAGGGTACAGCTTACCTCAGGGTACAGTTTACCTCAGGGTACAGCTTACCTCAGGGTACAGTTTACCTCAGGGTACAGTTTACCTCAGGATACAGTTTACCTCAGGATACAGTTTACCTCAGGGTACAGCTTACCTCAGGGTACAGATTACCTAAGGGTACAGCTTACCTCAGGGTATAGTTACCTCAGGGTACGGATTACCTCAGGATCCAGATTACCTCAGGATACAGTTTACCTCAGGATACAGTTTACCTCAGGGTACAGATTACCTCAGGATACAGTTTACCTCAGGATACAGTTTACCTCAGGATACAGCTTACCTCAGTATACAGCTTACCTCAGGGTACAGATTACCTAAGGGTACAGCTTACCTCAGGGTATAGTTACCTCAGGGTACGGATTACCTCAGGATACAGTTTACCTCAGGATACAGTTTACCTCAGGGTACAGTTTACCTCAGGGTACAGTTTACCTCAGGATACAGTTTACCTCAGTATACAGCTTACCTCAGGGTACAGATTACCTAAGGGTACAGCTTACCTCAGGGTATAGTTACCTCAGGGTACGGATTACCTCAGGATCCAGATTACCTCAGGATCCAGATTACCTCAGGATACAGTTTACCTCAGGATACAGTTTACCTCAGGGAACAGATTACCTCAGGATACAGCTTACCTCAGGGTACAGTTTACCTTAGGGTACAGTTTACCTCAGGATACAGATTACCTCAGGGTACAGATTACCTCAGGATACAGATTACCTCAGGATACAGTTTACCTCAGGGTACAGATTACCTCAGGATACAGTTTACCTCAGGATACAGATTACCTCAGGATACAGATTTCCTCAGGATACAGTTTACCTCAGGATACAGTTTACCTCAGGGTACAGCTTACCTCAGGGTACAGTTTACCTTGGGGTACAGCTTACCTCAGGGTACAGATTACCTCAGGGTACAGTTTACCTCAGGGTACAGTTTACCTCAGGGTACAGTTTACCTCAGGGTACAGCTTACCTCAGGGTACAGTTTACCTCAGGGTACAGTTTACCTCAGGGTACAGATTACCTCAGGATACAGATTACCTCAGGATACAGCTTACCTCAGGATACAGCTTACCTCAGGGTACAGATTACCTCAGGGTACAGTTTACCTCAGGGTACAGCTTACCTCAGGGTACAGTTTACCTCAGGGTACAGCTTACCTCAGGGTACAGTTTACCTCAGGGTACAGTTTACCTCAGGATACAGTTTACCTCAGGATACAGTTTACCTCAGGGTACAGCTTACCTCAGGGTACAGATTACCTAAGGGTACAGCTTACCTCAGGGTACAGATTACCTAAGGGTACAGCTTACCTCAGGGTATAGTTACCTCAGGGTACGGATTACCTCAGGATCCAGATTACCTCAGGATACAGTTTACCTCAGGATACAGTTTACCTCAGGATACAGTTTACCTCAGGGTACAGTTTACCTCAGGGTACAGTTTACCTCAGGGTACAGTTTACCTCAGGGTACAGCTTACCTCAGGGTACAGTTTACCTCAGTATACAGCTTACCTCAGGATACAGATTACCTCAGGGTACAGATTACCTCAGGATACAGATTACCTCAGGATACAGATTACCTCAGGATACAGCTTACCTCAGGGTACAGTTTACCTTAGGGTACAGCTTACCTCAGGATACAGCTTACCTCAGGGTACAGATTACCTCAGGATACAGCTTACCTCAGGATACAGCTTACCTCAGGGTACAGATTACCTCAGGGTACAGTTTACCTCAGGGTACAGATTACCTCAGGATACAGATTTCCTCAGGATACAGTTTACCTCAGGATACAGTTTACCTCAGGGTACAGCTTACCTCAGGGTACAGTTTACCTTGGGGTACAGCTTACCTCAGGGTACAGATTACCTCAGGATACAGCTTACCTCAGGATACAGCTTACCTCAGGGTACAGATTACCTCAGGGTACAGTTTACCTCAGGATACAGATTACCTCAGGATACAGATTTCCTCAGGATACAGTTTACCTCAGGATACAGTTTACCTCAGGGTACAGCTTACCTCAGGGTACAGTTTACCTTGGGGTACAGCTTACCTCAGGGTACAGATTACCTCAGGGTACAGTTTACCTCAGGGTACAGTTTACCTCAGGGTACAGTTTACCTCAGGGTACAGCTTACCTCAGGGTACAGTTTACCTCAGGGTACAGTTTACCTCAGGGTACAGATTACCTCAGGATACAGATTACCTCAGGATACAGCTTACCTCAGGATACAGCTTACCTCAGGGTACAGATTACCTCAGGGTACAGTTTACCTCAGGGTACAGCTTACCTCAGGGTACAGTTTACCTCAGGGTACAGCTTACCTCAGGGTACAGTTTACCTCAGGGTACAGTTTACCTCAGGATACAGTTTACCTCAGGATACAGTTTACCTCAGGGTACAGCTTACCTCAGGGTACAGATTACCTAAGGGTACAGCTTACCTCAGGGTACAGATTACCTAAGGGTACAGCTTACCTCAGGGTATAGTTACCTCAGGGTACGGATTACCTCAGGATCCAGATTACCTCAGGATACAGTTTACCTCAGGATACAGTTTACCTCAGGATACAGTTTACCTCAGGGTACAGTTTACCTCAGGGTACAGTTTACCTCAGGATACAGCTTACCTCAGTATACAGCTTACCTCAGGGTACAGATTACCTAAGGGTACAGCTTACCTCAGGGTATAGTTACCTCAGGGTACGGATTACCTCAGGATCCAGATTACCTCAGGATCCAGATTACCTCAGGATACAGTTTACCTCAGGATACAGTTTACCTCAGGGAACAGATTACCTCAGGATACAGCTTACCTCAGGGTACAGTTTACCTTAGGGTACAGTTTACCTCAGGATACAGATTACCTCAGGGTACAGATTACCTCAGGATACAGATTACCTCAGGATACAGATTACCTCAGGGTACAGATTACCTCAGGATACAGATTACCTCAGGATACAGATTACCTCAGGATACAGCTTACCTCAGGGTACAGTTTACCTTAGGGTACAGCTTACCTCAGGATACAGCTTACCTCAGGATACAGCTTACCTCAGGGTACAGATTACCTCAGGATACAGATTACCTCAGGATACAGCTTACCTCAGGGTACAGGTTACCTCAGGATACAGCTTACCTCAGGGTACAGATTACCTCAGGGTACGGATTACCTCAGGGTACAGATTACCTCAGGGTACAGTTTACCTCAGGGTACAGATTACCTCAGGATACAGTTTACCTCAGGATACAGATTACCTCAGGATACAGATTTCCTCAGGATACAGTTTACCTCAGGGTACAGATTACCTCAGGATACAGATTACCTCAGGGTACAGTTTACCTCAGGGTACAGATTACCTCAGGATACAGATTACCTCAGGGTACAGATTACCTCAGCATACAGATTACCTCAGGATACAGATTACCTCAGGGTACAGATTACCTCAGGGTACAGATTACCTCAGCATACAGATTACCTCAGGATACAGATTACCTCAGGGTACAGATTACCTCAGGGTACAGATTACCTCAGCATACAGATTACCTCAGGATACAGATTACCTTAGGGTACAGATTACCTCAGGGTACAGATTACCTCAGGGTACAGATTACCTCAGCATACAGATTACCTCAGGATACAGATTACCTCAGGAAGCTCCCTTAATTCTACTTCACAGCCAAGGGCAAAGTGAAGCAACGGCTTAGCCGTGACTAGTGTTACCCAGCGTTACTCAGCATTTTCAAGTCGTCCCAGCCAATTGTGCATAGCTGTATAAAGTTGGAGTATCCCACTCATCCCTTCTCCCATTCAAGTTCTAAATAAAACATAAAAACCAACGCTACTGGACTGTTTCCTGACTGAGCTGAAACACTTGGGAAAATGGTAAACTGTCATGTCATTGCTAATGGTAACCCCGGGGAACCCGTATTCAGCAGCTCCAAAGGGAGTGGTGCTACAGTTGTGTACTGAGGCCCTCTGACTACAGAGACCCTCGGTCTCTCTGACTACAGATCACCTACCTCCTGTAACATAGAGATAAGGGGAGGGGGAGGTGTTCTTTAGAGTCGTAACAATTCCTGTCCTATAGGTGACAACGCCGCTCCACCATAGACTCCACCATAGACAGTGAAAGTGAGAGTTGTCACCTTAGGACAGGAAGTGACAGGATCCCAATGTGACAATAAAAATAAATAATCAGAGGCGTAACTAGAACCTTCAGGGCCCTGGTGCAAGAAACCATGAAGGCCCCCCCAGATCCCTGGCCAGGGCCCTTCCCTTCAAGCCTGGGGCTCTTCCCACTGATCCTGGGGCCCTTTCCTTTCGTTGCGGGGCCCTTTATTACGGTCCTGCAGCGGGCCCTTTGACAAGTTCTGCAGTGGGCCCCCTTCCTGCCATCTTGGGGCCTCCCCACGGTGGTGGAATGACAGGGCCTGGTTGCAAATGTGACCATTGCTATCCTGGAAGTTCACCCACTCAAGTCAGTAGTTTTTATTTTTTTGGTATTTTATTCGTATTATTTTTTATCATTTTATTTTATTTTTTTACAATGTGACTGACTATGACTCTGTCCATTCAGAAAAGGAAGGAGCTGGTAAATTACATATTTACCGACCCCTTCCTGGTTCTCTATTGTGACACATCCCCTGCAGCAGCCGGCAGGAGAGGGGAGGGAGCACAGGGGCAGGGGGTGGGAGCACAGTGTGGGGGGGGGGGACCAGGGGAGCACACAGGGGCCCAGAGACAGAAGAACACAAGTGAACTGGATAGGAGGAGTGGTGGGGGCAGCATACAGAGGAACCAATCTCCTCAATTTTCCTCCTGCAGCTACAGGAGGAGAAAGGGGGATGTTGATTTCTCTACATGCTGCCCCCGCCGCCCCTCCTATCCAGGTGTACAAGGGAGCCACACAGGCCCCCTGGAGCATAGGGCCCGGTTGCAATTGCAACCCCTGTAGTTATGCCCCTGCAAATAACGCAGACACCAGATCTATGGACCGATGTAATACATGAGATTTCCTTTCTTGGGTTTAGATACCCTCTAATGATACTTTTATCCAGAGAACAACGATTTATTGGACAGCATCCCCATCTAGTGTTGAAAAAGGAAACTGCTACAGCAAAAAAAAAAAGAATAATGATTTTCCAATAGCTCTTATTACTTTTTTTAAATACACTGCTCAAAAAAAAATTAAAGGAACACTTTATAATCAGAGTATAGCATCAAGTCAAGTAAACTCCTGGAATATTGATCTGGTCAGTTAAAGCGGAGTTCCACCCTCTTTTTCTTCTTTCCGGATTCCTGTGGGGAAAAGCAGGTTAAAAAATAATTGGACATTTGTTTTGTTTTTTTTGGGGGGGGGTAACTTACCGAACTTCCTCCTTCTGCGAGCCGCGAGCTCAGACGTCACTTCCGGTTTTGCATTGCGTCCTGGGAGATGTGAGTCATCAATCCCAGGATGCAATGGGAATGGCCGGCCGCTACTCTGATTGCTGATCGCAATCTACCGCGCATGCACGAAATTGGGATCGGCATTCTGGGTAGCCCAGAAACCAGGAAGAGGGACACAGCGGGGGACACAGCGGCTTCAGACGCCCACACCGGAGATGGCCACGCTCTGCAATAAATTTTAAAGGTAAGATTTTATCTAAATTCAATTACTGTCCTGTACTGTAATGTGGGGTTAGTGTTAGTGTAATTGGGGATAGCTTAGGATTAGGGGGGTATTTTTATCTAAAAAAGTTTTTGTGGTCGCAACCCCACTTTAACCACTTAAGCCCCGGAAGATTTTACCCCCTTCCTGACAAGGGCCTATTTTGCAATTCGGCACTGTGTGACTTTAACGGACAATTGCGCGGTCGTGCGACGCTGTACCTAAACGTAGACGTCCTTTTTTTCCCCACAAACAGAGCTTTCTTTTGGTGGTATTTGATCACCTGTGCGATTTTTGGATCACGCGCTATAAACAAAAAAAGAGCGTAAATTTTGCAAAAATAACAATATTTTTCACATTTTTTTATGTGAAATTCCCCAAAAAAATGTAAAAATCAAATTTTTTTAACATTTTAGGCCAATTTGTTTTATGCTACATATTTTTGGTAAAAAAAAATAGCAAAAAGTGTATTTTGATTGGTTTGCGCAAAAAGTATTGCGTTTACTAACTAAGGGAAAGATTTCTGTCATTTTTGTTGTTTTTTTTTTTTAACGCGTAATGGCGGCGATCTGCGATTTTTTTTTTGCGGGACTGCGACAATGCGGCGGACAGATCGGACCCCTGACTGACATTTTTGACACTTTTGGGGTTACCAGTGACATTACTACAGTAATCAGTGCTATAAATATGCACTGTTCCTGTAAAATGACACTGGTAGTGAAGGGGTTAACTTTATTTGAGAGGGAGGGGCTGTGTGTGTCCCTAGGGGCGTGCTTTCTACTGTGATTGGCTGTGGCTTGAGGTGTAGGAACAGTGATCAATGGTCCTACATAGCAGAACCGTATGATCACTGTTTCTATACAGGGGAGAATGACAGGCGGCTTGTTTACATGAGCCGCCTGCCTTTCTCCCGCTCTAACGGAGGATCGCAAGTGCCCGGCGGACATCGGGTCCGCCGGGCACACAAGCGGGGGGGTCCATGACCGCGCGGGAGCGCGCCTTCGGCGGCGCACGCTCACTCCCCAGAGCCTCACGGGCTAGCGACGTACCCATACGTCACTTTGCCTGCGAGGGGCTGACCGCCGCAGTATATGTACTTGCAGCGGTCAGCAAGTAGCAGAGGGGGTTGTTAATCAGTTTCAGCTGCTTTGGTGGTAATGAAAGTACCAACAGGCGCACTAGATGGGCAACATTGAGACGACCTCCAAAACAGGAATAGCTTTACAGGTGGAGGCCACGTACATTTTTTTCTCTACTTATCTTTGCTGACTGTTTGTCACTAGTTCTGCATTTGGCTAGGGTCAGTGTCACTACTGGTAGCATGAGGCCATACCTGGACCCTATAGAGGGGGTCAGTGTCACTACTGGTAGTATGAGGCCATACCTGGACCCTATAGAGGGGGTCAGTGTCACTACTGGTAGCATGAGGCCATACCTGGACCCTATAGAGGGGGTCAGTGTCACTACTGGTAGCATGAGGCCACACCTGGACCCTATAGAGGGGGTCAGTGTCACTACTGGTAGCATGAGGCCATACCTGGACCCTATAGAGGGGGGTCAGTGTCACTACTGGTAGCATGAGGCCATACCTGGACCCTATAGAGGGGGTCAGTGTCACTACTGGTAGCATGAGGAGATACCTGGACCCTATAGAGGTTGCACAGGCAGTCCAACTCCTCCAGGATGGCACATCAATACGTCCCATTGCCGGAAGGTTTGCTGTGTCTCCCAGCACTCAGGAGCATGGAGGAGATTCCAGGAGACAGGCAGTTACTCTAGGAGAGCTGGACAGGGTCATAGAAGGTCCTTAACCCATCAGCAGGACCGGTATCCAGTGGCGTAGCGTGGGGGGTGCAGGGGGGGCCGGCCGCACCGGGCGCAACATCTGGGGGGGGCGCGCTTGGCCGCTCGCACTCGCAGCTCTGCCCTGCCTGGCTCACTCATTCTCTCTCACTGCAGTGCTGGCTGTGGCGGCGCTGTGCGAATCCGATCCAAGCCGCCGGGTCGCCGCCCACTGTGGAGGGGGGGGGGGTGGTGCCAGGCGTGCGGAGAGCGAGGGACTATCTGGGGGAGGGACAGTGCACTGCAGCGGCCGCCCAGCGCAGCGCTGAGCGCGGGAGCCACACCAGACAAGCCCAGGCAGCAGCAAGAAGAAGCTGGCAGCGGCGGCAGGTGACACAGGCCAGAGAGGAGAGAGCCAGTGGTGACAGACGCAGGAGGAAAACCTAGGAGCCGGAGGACCTGGAGGAGAAGACATAGCCTGCTGTGATCGGGTGCACCTGCAAAAAAAAGGTAGGAGTCACGAGTGACACAGGACAGGAGTCAGGACTGACTGGACTGTGACTGGAGTTGTACTGGCCTGGGCTCAGTGGGCTGGCTGTGTACAGTGCTAGTAGTAGTGACTAAACTTAGTCTGACTGACTGAGTGTGTCTGTGAGAACTGAAGAAGAACACACTGAATAACTGTATGCATAATGCAACTATATGTGGACACTGGACTGTAGGCACAGACGAATGTATTTAAATGGAGCCATATGATTATGTAGCGGCAGCGCTACTCATAGAGGATCCTCAGAGAGGGGATCTATTTTATGGGGAACCTGGCCTGCTGTAAGGGGGGAGATCTAAATGGGGGATGGGACCTGACCTCAACTCACCCTCGCCTGCTGTAAGGGGGGATCTATATGGGGGACATGATCCCCCATATGGATCCCCCTTACAGTAGGCCAGGGTGAGGTGAGGTCCCCCATATAGATCCCCCCTTACAGTAGGCGAGGGTGAGGTGAGGTCACTCTGGGGTCCCCCATATAGATCCCCCCTACAGCAGGCCAGGGTCCAGACCTCACCTCACCCTGGCCTGCTGTAAGGGGGGATCTATATGAAGGACCTCACCTCACCCCATCCTGCTGTAAGGGGGGAGATCTATATGGGGGACCTGCCCTGGCCTGCTCTAAAGGGGGATCTATAGGGACCCTGCTCTAAAGGGGATCTATGCCATAGATCCCCCCTTTAGAGCAGGATCCCCATAGATCCCCTTTAGAGGAGACCAGGGTCCCCATAGATCCCCTTTAGAGCCAGCCAGGGTCCCCATAGATTCCCCACTTTAGAGAAATGTCCCCATAGATTATATGGGGACCATTCTCTAAAGGAGATCTATGGGGACCCTGCTCTAAAAGGTGATCTATGGGGACCCTTCTCTAAAGGAGGTTCTATGTGGGACCCTGCTCTAAAGGGGGATCTATGGGGACCCTGGCCTGCTCTATAGGGGGATCTATGGAGGACCCTGCTGTAAAGGGGGATCTATAAGGTCCCTGCTCTAAAGGGGGATCTATGGGGACCCTGCTCTAAATGGGATCTATGGTATACATTGATAATTGTTTATTTAATTAAAAATGTTTTAATACTGCTTAAATGTTTGTATACATACATGTATTTTAAAAAGTGTGTGTGTGTATATATATATATATATATACACACGCACATGTGTTTGAGGTGCACACCCTAATGCCATAGGCTGCGCACGCCTATGCACTCTGTCTGACTCTGACATAACAGTTCGCTCAGTCAGTTTAACAGCGAGTGAGCAGAGTCAGCAGTCTGGCGCTGTCACAGATTTCGCAAAAATTTCGATTTTGTCACACGAATCCTCCTCCTAGCCAATCAGGAAGTGGGATCCGCTTCCTCATTGGCCGAAAGGCGAATGCATGCAATTGGTTGAGCTGCCGAGCAGGAGGTGGGAGGACTCGAGGAGACGCGGGGAACTGAGTAGAAGCCGCCGCTGCAGGTAAGTCTCTCTGCATTGAAAGGGGGCACGTTGTTCTCTGCATTGAAAGGGGGCACGCTGGTCATTCTGCAATGAAAGGGGGCACACTGGTCTCTCTGCATTGAAGGGGGCACGCTGGTCATTCTGCATTGAAAGGGGGCACGCTGGTCTCTCTGCATTGAAAGGGGGCACGCTGGTCATTCTGCATTGAAAGGGGGCATGCTGGTCATTCAAACTTGTATTTAGATGCATTTTACTTTAATTACATCAGTATTTTCATAACAAACAATACATGTGCTTAGGGGGTAAAGGTTTCTTTAACTAATCTAGTGGAAGAGACTCAAGTGCTAAAATCCCGCGGGTTAGGGGGCGCAAATTACTTGCCTTGCCCCGGGTGCTGACAACCCACGCTACGCCACTGCCGGTATCTGCTCCTTTGTGCCAGGAGGAACAGGATGAGCTCTGCCAGAGTCCTACAAAATGACCTCCAGCAGGACACTGGTGTGAATGTCTCTGACCAAACAATCAGAAACAGACTTCATGAGGGTGGCCTGAGGGCCCGACGTCCTCTAGTGGGCGCTGTGCTCACTGCCCAACACCGTGGAGCTCGATTGGCATTTGCCATTGTACACCAGAATTGGCAGCTCCACCACTGGCGCCCTGTGCTTTTCACAGATTAGAGCAGGTTCACCCTGAGCACATGTGACAGACGTGAAAGGGTCTGGAGAAGCCATTGAGAACGTTATGCTGCCTGTAACATGGTTCAGCATGACCGGTTGGGTTGTGGGTCAGTGATGGCTGGGGAGACAAATCCATGGAGGGACACACAGACCTCTTCAGGCTAGACAATGGCACCCTGACTGCCATTTGGTATCGGGATGAAATCTTTGGACCCATTGTCAGACCCTACACTGGTGCAGTGGGTCCTGGGTTCCTCCTGGTGCATGACAATGCCCGGCCTCATGTGGTGAGAGTATGCAGCCAGTTTCAGGAGGATGAAGGATGAAGGAATTGATACCATTGAATGGCCCCCACACTCACCTGACCTAAATCCAATAGAACACCTCTGGGGCATTATGTTTCAGGCCATCCGCCGCCACCAGGTTGCACCTCAGTCTGTTCAGGAGCTCAGTGATCAGGAAATACCCCAGGACCAGGGCCAGCCCTGCCATGGATCCCAGTGGGTTCATTGGACCCAGGCGGCAGTTTGAGCAGGGGCGGGCCATGGGACGGTGGCCCCGCCGCCTGCTGCCTCTATGTCCCACATCCGCTGGAAATGCAGTGTGTAAGAATCTATCTAGCATAGTGTCTGTCATGCTGGGGAGCAGACAAACGAGGGGCAATGGTTTGATGCGGCGTGGGGTAGGCCTGGCTTGTGGGGGGGCCAAGGCAGCGCATGGGTTAGGGAGCGGAGAAGGTTTCCTGGTGGGAAGTGGCACATCATTATCACAGACACACAGCATAGCAGCACAGTGCACAGCACAGCATAGCAATTAATTAATTGGTTGCTCTCTATGTGTGTTGTTTACTCAGCTCAAGGCAAGTCCCTCCCACCTGCAGACCGATCTGTGCCAATACAGTGCCATCAGTACAAACACAGTGCTATCAGTGCCCCCTCAGTCCCATCTCAGTGCCCCATCAGTGCAAACACAGTGCCATCAGTGCAAACACAGTGCCACTCAGTGCAAACACAGTGCCACTCAGTGCAAACACTGTGCCATTTCAGTGCCCCTTCAGTGCAAACACAGTGCCATCAGTGCAATCATAGTGTCAATACAGTGCCTCATCAGTGCCATCATAGTGTCATTAGTGTCAATACAATGCCCCATCAGTGCAAACAAAGTGCCATTAGTTCCCCATTAGTGCAATCACAGTGCCTTCAGTGCCTCATCAGTGCAATCACAGTGCCCCATCCGTGCAATAACAGTGCCATCAGTGCCATCCCAGTGCCCCATCAGTCCCATCACAGTGCAATCTGACTTCCTGATAATTGTAATTTTAGTTTTAATTATCATAAAAGAAAATAATGGATGGGGCCTTTTGGTGGGTGTGATTTTTTTGTTTGGTTTTGGGGTGGGGGCAGCATTTTATTCTTGGACCCAGGCACCACAATGTCTTGGGCCAGCCCTGCCCAGGACACCATCCGTCGTCTCATTAGGAGCATCCCCTGATGGTGTCAGGCATGCATACAAGCACGCGGGGCCATACAAACTACTGAGGACCATTCTGAGTTGCTGCAATGACATTTCAGCAAAATGGACTCGCCTGCTGCATCATTTTTTCACTTTGAGATTTTCGGGGTGTCTTTGAATTCAGCCCTCTGTAGGGTGATAATTTTCGTTTCCATCAAACGATGTGTCATCCTTTCCTTCCTAATACATTACCCAGTCCATACCAGTATAGATCATAACACATTACCCAGTCCATACCAGTATAGATCCTAACACATTACCCAGTCCATACCAGTATAGATCCTAACACATTACCCAGTCCATACCAGTATAGATCCCAACACATTACCCAGTCCATACCAGTATAGATCCTAACACATTACCCAGTCCATACCAGTATAGATCCTAACACATTACCCAGTCCATACCAGTATAGATCCTAACACATTACCCAGTCCATACCAGTATAGATCCTAACACATTACCCAGTCCATACCAGTATAGATCCCAACACATTACCCAGTCCATACCAGTATAGATCCTAACACATTACCCAGTCCATACCAGTATAGATCCTAACACATTACCCAGTCCATACCAGTATAGATCCTAACACATTACCCAGTCCATATCAGTATAGATCCTAACACATTACCCAGTCCATACCAGTATAGATCCCAACACATTACCAGTCCATACCAGTATAGATCCTAACATGTTTTTTTTTATTTGTTTTCATGGTGTTCCTTTAATTTTTTTGAGCAGTGTATGAGTACAGAGAGACAAAAAGTATAACTACAAAGGGATGACATTCTCTGGGGGTCTCTGGACATGTAAGGCACATGGTTCAGTTATAACATTTCTATCTTTTCTGGTCATATGATAAAACTCTTTGGTATTCTAGAAAAAAAAACTCAACACTGTTTATCCTCTACCCCTTCTCTCTTTCCCCCCCCCCCCTCAGCGCACCCCCACCATGTTTCCCAGATTCTGCACTCCCATTGGTGGACTGGCATGTTGGTTGCAGCAAGGTAGATGGGAGGGAGATCAATGAACATACCTTTGCTGATCTCCTTTTTCTTTTAGGCACCTGGAAGTGATGCATACCAGTGGCGGCTGGTGCTCAAAATTTTTTTTTGGGGGGGGGGCGCAAAAAGAAAAATAGGCATTGCTTTGTGGCAAAAAAAGCGGTGCTTTCACAAGTGTGAAAGGGGCCTTCAGTAATCAAGGTACAGTGCCTTGAAAATCGATCGACCGATACCGGTTTTTCGTTACCGATACCGATATTTTGGCCATTGCATATCGGTATCGCCCGATATTTTCGTACATTTAAAAATATATATATATTTTTATTTTTTATCACTTGACAGGTACACTTGTGGAGGGATCTGGTGGTCTAAAAGACACCAAACCCCTCCTCTGCCCTTATAAGCATACAAAACGCCAAGTTTGGCTGTTTTGAATGCTGTCATATTTTTTTAATCTGGCGCCGAGTACCCGGAAGTGATGTCATGACATCACTTCTGCGTTTTTACACAGAGACCCGATCAGAGCCGAATGCGGCTTTGATCGGGTCTTTGGCGGCCGTGCAGGCTGGTTGCCGGGTCTCCCAGTGGGACGGGAGACCCGGGCGAGCCACGGAAGGTGGGGGGAGGGGGAGGGGGGGACATCCCCTCCCGCTACTTCTAATGACAGCCGAGCGGCTTCTCAGCTGCATCGGTTGTCATTACAAGACAGCCGACCTTCGGCTATGGACGCCGGTACCGGGGTGATGCCTCTAGCTGCAGGCATCACTCTGGTACAAGTACTTTCCGAAATATCGGCAATATCGGTAAAATCCGGGGCTGATTCCGATATATCGGGGAAAGTGCAGATCGGCCCTCGCTATATCGGCTTCGCCGATAATCGGTCGATCCCTAGTACAGCGTACTTGGTATTGTAGCGCTTTTACCATAGCACCATCTCTCTGGCCTCATTTGAGTCAGTGTAAAAGACGACGTCTTTTGATGACGAAACGCGTCAGCGGCACCAGACGCGACGTCCACACGCCCCCATCC
This sequence comes from Pelophylax lessonae, assembly GCF_965119305.1. Classification (NCBI taxonomy): domain Eukaryota; kingdom Metazoa; phylum Chordata; class Amphibia; order Anura; family Ranidae; genus Pelophylax; species Pelophylax lessonae. The sequence continues at coordinate 737,320,288 of NC_138769.1, read as the reverse complement.
GTGCCGGACTTACTTTCTATACGCTGTTGGGAACACGCGTGACGCCGCGGTCGGACCCTCAGTTCCCGTTATCTATGTGCCTGATTGTATCGTCTTGCTTGTGAGTAGTGTTTTTAATAAATAATCTTTTTATGCATTACGGGATTACGCTTGACTACTGCGGACCTATTATGAGGATTTGGATCTTCCTTGGCGCTGATTCCCCTTGGAGATGCTGAAGTCCATTTGGTGTTATCATATGCTTGTTGAGGCTATCTCATTCATTTGAGTGGCCATCTCGCTTTGGTAAGCTGCCTCCCATTACCTTTGCACAGTGGTGTCCTTTTCCTGCACTTCCCTGGGTGTCACAAGAGGATTTTTCGTGTCACTGTTGGATATCATTGCATTTTGGAAATCTACACTTATTTTTTGTTTTTGGGACTTTATTCACAGTATTGCCTTTTTGGGACTTATCACGCTGTATTGTTTAATTTTTCAGAATATATCACACTCTCATGATGTTTTTGTACTATTCACTTTAAGTACATTGATTAGCGCTACACTATATTGTTTTTTTATTTATTGGATCACTGTCTGTTGGTCTAGTGTCAGCAGCTTTTCTTTTTCGGTTTAATATTTATGTTCATCCTTTAGCGCAGAAATTCTCCTTTTTTCTGTATATTTCTCAGGGTAGGGTGACCTGTCTGTCCCTGTGCTGCTCTCAAGGTGTTAGCATGTCGTCTCAGCAGTTGATGTGACATTGTACAGTAGCCAATTTCTGAAAACTAGTACATAAGTGAAGCTATTGAGCAAAGCAGTTACAGTTTCCCATTGTTATCTTGCAATAGCTCCATTTATCTGTACTTTTCACATATGGAGACACCCATCCTCAGAAAGTCTGTTAGGGATGAGCTGTTTTCAGATCCGAACTCAGACCCCCGGAAAGCTGTCACATGAAAAAATCCCTGCTGACCCAATGAGCTGCAGGCGGGAAAATCTCCGCTCCATAGCGGCATTTTCACCTAGTAAAAGTCCCACATGCTTACCAAGTCCAAGATGAGATCAATGCTGTCTGAGTTGATATCGATGCAGTGCAGTCACAGTCCACTCCAGCCCAGACGAGAGACAAAGGCATCTGCTTGGCTCTGGGGTGAGGCGGCGGGAAGCAGAGAGTGACGCCCCGCCCAAGCACCGTCCCTACGACGTCCGGCGTCCCGATTGGTCCAGGCAGAGGCGTAACTAGAACCTTCTGTAGTTACGCCCCTGGGTCCAGGTTGAACCAATCACAGGACGGCAAATTCAGGAAACATTAGTGGGAGTGTTCGGGGCGCATCGCTCTGCGCCCCGAGGACACACCAGAAGACCGCCAATCGGCAAGAGAGAAAAGAAGCACATGATTCAAAAAAACCCCACCCCTCCCATAGACAGCAATGTGTCCGGCGCCCCTCGCATTGAAAGGTACGCTTTTTTTTTTTAAGATGCTGTATTTTACTGTGTGTGACTAGCCTTGGGGGGGGGGGGGGCGGCGCCCCTGCGCCCCCTATCGACCAGCCGCCACTGATGCATACGTAATCTCCAGTTTCTGGTGTCACTTTCTTTGGCCGGTCTGGCCTGAGAAGAAGCTAATGGAGCATAATCTGCACTAGCATTAGCTTCATTGAAGTGCAGGTTCTTTTTAGACCCCAGATATCGTAATAAAGAGAACCTGTCACCAAAGAAAAATCACATTGGGCCCAAAAGCGAACTTTTTTTTTTTTTAATGAAAATTTGAGATTATTAATAATGTGTGGTGTAAAAAACTGGAATTCCCCCATTTTATTTCTGACAATAAGATTCCTAGTGCTGTCCGTCTTTAATATATCTCTCAGAAAATGGAAACTTAAGGAACTATCATGGGGAGTGGAATCTGATTCATTCCGTGTTCTATGTCCTCCACAGATGGATACGACCCCAAAAACAAGCATCACCACAACCTCCTGATCTGCCTCCTCATGACCTCCTGTGACCTCTCTGATCAAACCAAAGGCTGGACCACCACCAGGAAGATCGCGGTGAGTTCTAGGGGGGGTTTTCTGTGGAGTCATGTGACATTATGGTGGAGCCCGCTCTAAGCTCCCAGCTCCTCATCCTGTCCATTGACTCTTGGAGCAGCCACTCCCTCTGCAAAAAAGACACCACGCAATTCTTGAAGGTCAACCCCAAAGAGGTTCTACTCTGGGATCTCCATTAAGGCTAAATTGGATGAATGCCGCCTTGCTGCCCTCATAAGACTAGGGATGTCTGGGTAACTGGAATCGAGAAATAAACAGAGGGCGCACCGGCCTAGTGCATTATCCAGTAAATAAGGTTTTATTTAATTGTATAAGCAAGTGCTTGATACACGCATATCATATTGGAGTGGCTGTAGTGCCCACAGTATCACAAATGGGTAAAAAAGTCCATAGAAACTGGTGTAGCACCCTCCTAGGTAGGTGCTAGGTAGGTAAAGCCTAGTACAGTGATGGCAAACCTTGACACTCCAGATGTTTTAGAACTACATTTCCCACGATGCTCCTGCAATCTGCAGTGTACTTGAGCATCATGGGAAATGTAGTTCCAAAACATCTGGGGTGCCAAGGTTGGCCATCACTGGCCTAGTATCTCCAGCTGCTTATCAGGGGAGCCTGATTAATAGTTAGGCCTGTTGCATGTGTCCATGTGTGATTCCTCTGGGCTGAGGGAGTGTCCCCACTGTATCCAATAGGGGAGCCTGTTGGACAGTGGAGGAAACCCAGCCAGTGACACACAGGCTTTTGTAACTGTCCCAGTGGGTTGGCACAAACAGTGGTGCATCCTGGGAAATGTTATAAAAGCCAAGGGCACATGTGACAGGGTGTCTTTGGGCGGAAAGCCTGGTCCCAGAAGGAGGGTGACATTCCTCTCTCCTTCTTCTGCTGTGGATGGTGGTCACAGGCGGTCGGCCTTGTGAGCCAGGAGTGTGGAGCTGAGCCAGGAGGTCCAGTGTATGCTGACTAGTGGAGTTGGAGGCCGAGCAACCTTGGGAAAAACAGTGTCTGTGAGTACCGGGAAGCTTGCCGGGGGTCTGCCAAGGAAGGGGACCACTCCAGTGGAGAGTCAGTGGACTGGTGTCAGCACACACAGAAACTGAGGAAGGGGGTGCCTAATTAGAACTCTGAAGAGTAATTCAAGCAGGAACACATTATCTATCTTCACTTCAGTGGCAAGGTGAAGCAGCGGCCTTGCAGCACACTACAGCTAGTTGTCCTCACGATTTTGCATAGTTCATAGATGGAGTATCCCACTCATCCCTTCTCCTATCCCAGTTCCAAATAAAAACACAAAAACCAAATCCCCTGGATTGATTATTGACTGAGCCAAGGACTTTCAACGCTATTTTGGCGCTTTTCCACTGCATGGAACCGAACGGTTCGGCTCCCTTTGGTGCTTTTCCACTGCTGGTACCGCATGGTATGGTGTAGGAACGGTACGGTACGGTACGGCTGCGCTTTTCCACTGCATGGAACCGAACGGTACGGCTCTCAAAAACAGTACCACCTCGATTGTGGTTCCAAGAGGTACCATACCCGGTACCATATCCCACAATCCTTTGCATGCAGTCACTACTAGCCACTGATTGGTCAGAGAATCCCACCCACCCCGTTGTTATCCCACCCACTTAAATTTAGTACTACTTTAGTGGAAAAGCAAACCGTACCGTACCGTACCGAACCGTTCCAACACCGTACCATGCGGTACCAGCAGTGGAAAAGCAAACCGGGCCAAGCAGGGCCGAGTAGAGCCGAGCCGGTACTTGCAGTGGAAAAGTGCCATTTGTCTGCTATCAGTTGCTAAGGGTAACCCAGGGGAATCCAGAAAGTGTAATTCTCAGCAGTCCTCTAGGGGGCAGTGCTACACTGGCTGATGTGTTTCGAGGTCCTGCCTCTTCTTCAGAGTCCACTACAGCCACTCCAAAGTGATATGCCTGTATCTGGCACTTGTTTGTGAGTACCTTTCTTATACAATAAAAAAACGTTTTACTAAGGATAATGCGCTACGCCGGTGCGCCCTCTGTTTACTCCCTCTTCAAGCCTGATGTCAGCTTCCAGCTGGTGTGTAGCAGTTTGATATAGCAGAAGACGCTTTTTTGATCTGTGGAGGAAGAAGAACGTGTTTCTATGCAGGCAGAGAGTCTTCCAGAAAGGAACTGCAGATGGAATTCATCACTCTAGTTAGAATTGAAGGGAATTTTAATTGGTAAAACATGGCTGATGTGTATGTGTTCCCTATTCCAGGAGCTGATCTACAAAGAATTCTTCTCTCAGGGAGACCTGGTGAGTACGACAGATACAATACCATCTCCACCCACATTTAGAATATTATTTTTGCACTCAGCACAGGAAGACATCCTGACTCCACTCGTAATAGGAGTAGAAGGCACCTTACACCACAATAAGGGGGAATCTCTGAGCTGAATAGAAAAGGAAGACACATTGACTCCACCAAAACTAAGACACACTGCTCTGTCCCAACCAGGATTGGAAGGTACACTGACTCTATCCAACACAGAAAGAGACACGGATCCCTGGAACAGGCACTATCTCCACCCAAAACAGCAAGACTCTGACTAAACCCTCCATAGATAAGGGTCTCCACCCAACACAGGCAGACATGGTTTCTATCTACCCTACAAAGCACACACTTCCTCCACCTAGCGTTGGATGTGATGGCTCCCATGGTTATTGTATAATGGTTGACTCTCTTGACTCTCATCACCGTGCAGGAGAAAGCCATGGGGAACCGGCCCACCATAGATAAGGGTCTCCACCCAACACAGGTAGACATGGTTTCTATCCACCCTACAAAGCACACACTTCCTCCACTTAGCGTTGGATGTGATGGCTCCCATGGTTATTGTATAGTGATTGACTCTCATCACCGTGCAGGAGAAAGCCATGGGGAACTGACCCACCATAGATAAGGTTCTCCACCCAACACAGGCAGACATGGTTTCTATCCAGCCTACCAAGCACACACTTCTTCCACCTAGTGTTGGATGTGATGGCTCCCATGGTCATTGTATAATGATTGACTCCCATCACCGTGCAGGAGAAAGCCATAGGCAACCGACCCACCATAGATAAGGGTCCAGCCTACAAAGCACACACTTCTTCCACCTAACGTTGGATGTGATGGCTCCCATGGTTATTGTAAAATGATTGACTCTCATCACCGTGCAGGAGAAAGCCATGGGCAACCGACCCACCATAGATAAGGGTCTCCACCCAACACAGGTAGACATGGTTTCTATCCACCCTACAAAGCACACACTTCCTCCACCTAGCGTTGGATGTGATGGCTCCCATGGTTATTGTATAATGATTGACTCCCTTCACCGTGCAGGAGAAAGCCATGGGGAACCAGTCCACCATAGATAAGGGTCTCCACCTAACACAGGCAGACATGGTTTCTATCCAACCTACAAAGCACACACTTCCTCCACCTAACAATGGATGTGATGGCTTCCACGGGCATTGTAAAATGATTGACTCTCATCACCGTGCAGGAGAAAGCCATGGGCAACCGACCCACCATAGATAAGGGTCCAGCCTACAAAGCACACACTTCCTCCACCTAGCGTTGGATGTGATGGCTTCCATGGTTATTGTATAATTATTGACTCTCATCACCGTGCAGGAGAAAGCCATGGGGAACCGACCCACCATAGATAAGGGTCTCCACCCAACACAGGCAGACATGGTTTCTATCCAGCCTACAAAGCACACACTTCCTCCACCTAACGTTAGATGTGATGGCTCCCATGGTTATTGTATAATGATTGACTCTCATCACCGTGCAGGAGAAAGCCATGGGGAACCAGTCCACCATAGATAAGGGTCTCCACCCAACACAGGTAGACATGGTTTCTATCCACCCTACAAAGCACACACTTCTTCCACCAAGCGTTGGATGTGATGGCTCCCATGGTTATTGTATAATGATTGACTCTCATCACCGTGCAGGAGAAAGCCATAGGCAACCGACCCACCATAGATAAGGGTCCAGCCTATAAAGCACACACTTCCTCCACCTAGCGTTGGATGTGATGGCTCCCATGGTTATTGTATAATGATTGACTCTCATCACCGTGCAGGAGAAAGCCATTGGGAACCGACCCACCATAGATAAGGGTCTCCACCCAACACAGGCAGACAAGGTTTCTATCCACCCTACAAAGCACACACTTCCTCCACCTAACGTTAGATGTGATGGCTCCCATGGTTATTGTATAATGATTGACTCTCATCACCATGCAGGAGAAAGCCATGGGGAACCGACCCACCATAGATAAGGGTCTCCACCCAACACAGACAGACATGGTTTCTATCCACCCTACAAAGCACACTCTTCCTTCACCTAGCGTTGGATGTGATGGATCCCATGGTTATTGTATAATTATTGACTCTCTTCACCGTGCAGGAGAAAGCCATGGGGAACCGGCCCAGCGAGATGATGGACCGCGAGAAGGCCTACATCCCGGAACTCCAGATCAGCTTCATGGAACACATCGCCATGCCCATCTACAAGTGAGTGAAGCTGCGCCCATGACCATCATATCATAAGAACCCCCCCCCCCCTCCAATGTCACCTGATGTACAATCTTAATACTGTGGCATGATAAGAAAATTCAGTAAAATGGAGATTAAGGTTTGCGACTTTCTATCAGTATACGGGATTTATACAGCATTATTTTTTTTTAAAAGTATCTAATAGCGCTAACTACAAGATCTCCTATTTACCAAGCAAGTATGTATGTGTAAACAAGTGACTACCAATACCAATAATGCTTAAATATATATAAAAATTCAACTTATGCCCCGCCCTATGCGTTTCATCGCAATGATGTCTTAAAGTGGTTTTAAAGCCTTAGGCTTCAGCGTTTTGAATTTCGGGCAGGTTTGCCACAATTCTGCCCATGATCTCAAAGGTCCGATGTGTGAATGACAAATCGTGGGGCTCACACTTGAGATGCCATTCATTTGTCTGACACCTAAAGTCGCAGTGCGGGTCTGCCGTGATTGTCGTGCGATAAATCGCGCTGCAATCACAACAACCCGCATAACGTGAAGCATGTCAACCAAAATAACTTTTCCTGGGTGACAAGCTTCACGTGATGTGGATTGCCACGATTGCAGCGCGATTTATCGAGTAACGGTCACGGCAGACCCGCACTGGGATTTTAGGTGTCATATACCGTAAATAAAGGGCATCTCAAATGTGAGTCCTGCGATTTGTCATTCACACATCAGCATTTGAAATGGTGGGCATAATTGCAGCAAATCTGCCAGCGATTCATAACGCTGAAGTGTGAATGCAGCCTTCTTTCTTTGCATTAAGGTAAAAAAAAAAAAAATCTGTGCTACAAAATCCCCAACAACATCCCCCCCATACTTACCTGAGCCCTATCCAATCCAGCAAAGTGCACGAGAGCAGTGGCTGTCTCCCTCCTCCCTGGGCAAATTGCCTCCATTGGCTCCTGCTGCTGTCAATTAAATGCTGTGCCAAGCGAGCAGGGGCAGGGCCAAACTGCCCGCTCTGTGTCAATAGACACAGACAGGGCGGCTCGGGAGCGAGCATGCGCGGGTGCCTTTCCATGGGGGCACTTGCCGAAGAGGAGGAGCCTGGAGGGCTGATGGGGGACCCCAGAAGAGGATTGGAGCTTTTCTATGCAAAACCATTGCACAGAGCAGGTAAGTGGAGGGATTGGCAGAGAGTAGTGGACACTGAGCAGAGGTGAGTGAAGGGATTGGCAGAGAGGGGTGGAGAAAACTAAGCGGAAGCCAGTGGAGGGATCGTCAGGGAGGGGTAGGGACATTGAGTGGAGGTCAGTGGAGGGAATGGCAGAGAGGGTCGGATGCCAAAGGGGGAATTGGTAGAGAGGGGTGGAAGAAACTGAGCAAAGGCCAGAGGATGGATTGGCAGAGAGGGGTGGAGAACACTGTGTGGAGGGATTGGCAGTGAGGGGTGGAGGACACTGTGTGGCAGTCAGCGGAGGGATTGGCAGAGAGGGGTGGAAGACACTGAGTGGAGGACAGTGGAGGGATTGGCAGAGAGGGGTGGAAAATGCTGAGCGGAGGCTAGTGGTAGAATTGATAGAGAGGGTTGGAAAACACTGAGCGGAGGCTAGTGGCAGGATTGGCAGAGAAGGGTGGAGGACACTGAGCAGAGGCCAGTGGAGGAATTGGCAGAGGGGTGGGGAACACTGAGCAGAGGTCAGTGGAGGGATTGGCAGACAGGGGTGGAGAACAATGAGCGGAGGCCAGTAGAGAGATTGGCACGGAGGGGTGGAAAACACTGAGGGTAGCCTAGTGGCAGGATTGGCAGAGAGGTGTGGAGAACACTGAGTGGAGGCCAGTGGAGGAATTGGCAGAGAGGGGTGGAGAACACTGAGTGGAGGCCAGTGGCAGGATTGGCAGAGAAGGGTGGAGAACACTAAGCAGAGTTCAGTGGAGGGATTGGCAGACAGGGGTGGAGGACACTGAGCGGAGGCCAGTAGAGGGATTGGCAGAGATAGGTGGAGAACACTGGGTGAACGCCAGGAGAAGGATTGGCAGAAAGAGTTGGATTTGCAGAGAGGGGTGGAGGATACTGAGCAGAGGCCAGTGCAGGGATTGGCAGAGAGCGGTGGAAGACACTGAGCAGAGGCTATTGAGGGGATTGGCAGAGAGGGGTGGCGGACACTGAGCGGAGGCTATTGAGGGGATTGGACGAGAAGGGTGGCGGAAACTGAGCAGAGGCCAGTGGAGAGATTGGCAGGGAGGGGTGGAGGACATTGAACAGAGACCAGTGGAGTGTAACGTTCATGCGTTTTTGTTAATGGATGGATTTTCAGCTGCAGAATTATCACACTCAGTAGCCTTGTAGAGATACTGTTAAATAAACCTATCCAACTCTCAGGACTTCATCACGGTGTACAGCCTGTTATGCAATATACATATACTCAATCAGATGTTTTAGTGGAGGGATAGAACATATGAGAATGTATAGACGAGAGACAGGTTGTATGGTGATTACTAGGAGTAATATTAGGAGAGTTGCAGGTGATGGTAAAGCAGATAGGTTCTGATGTCTAGTATAGTGCAGATGGTAAGAGGACACAGATGGAGTATACTTAGACAGAGTAACCTAGTGCAAGGATTGTTGAAGGTAGTCCCAAGAGCTAACAGTCTATGCAGATGGTATGGAATAGATAGATAGATAGTCCTGGTAATTGCAGTAGATGACAGTAGGAGATTGGTTAGTAAGGAATCCCCTGAGGGGTACTTATCACTTAGATAGGTTAGTAGTAACAATGTCCATAGATAGAGAGGTGATCCCGTAGCGAGATACGGATCAGCGGCGAGGTTCCGGCGTCAGTTCAGCAAAGGAAATGTCAGCAGCTCCGACTTCACAGGAGAAGGTGCGGTGAACATGTGGTTTGAACGAGCGATGAGTGAGAGAAAGCCGGCGATTGAAATAGCCGCTCATAGCGGCGCTCGGCAATGATGTCATCCGGTCTTAAAGGTGTATGCGTCTCTTGTTACACAAGATAGGACGCAATTAGCAAAGGAGAAATATGGAACAAGGGTACCAGAGGTACCAGAACATTACATGGAGGGATTGGCAGAGAGGGAAGTAGGACACTGAGCAGAGACCAGTGGAGGGAATGGTGGATAAATAGTAAAAGATAAATGAGTCTGGCAGCAGCATTCAGGATGGACTGAAGGGTGGATAGCTGGTGTAGAGATTGGCCAACGAGGAGGGAGTAGGGTGGTGTGATTGGTTAAGAAGGGGCATATTTTGGAAATGTTATAGAAATGAAGGCATCAAAATTTGGAGAGTGATTGGATGTAGGGGTGGAAGGAGAGGTCAGACTTCAGGATTACACTTAGCACCCAGGCTTAAGGTGAGGGACTGATAGTTGTGCTATTGATTTCCATAGAAAACTCGGGGGAGCCTCTATACAGAGGCTTCCTGTTCATTCATAAACTGAAGCATTGTAAACACAGGGAGGGCCACAGGGGGATCGGTTCCAGTAATTGCGCCCACTCCTGCTGCTCTGGGCCACCCTGTTGAACTTATTGGGCCTGGGCCCCATACAGGAGGGCGGGTGCTACCCCCCTTATCAGCGGCCCTGGTAGCAGGACGACCCTACTGACTCTGAAAACTAAATCCAAGCCTCTAACGGTTTTCTCTCCTTTTTGCAGGGTGTTGAAAGAGCTGTTCCCTCAATCGTCTGAGCTCTACGAAATAGTGGCGGCAAACCGCGTCAAGTGGATGCGAGTGTCGAACAAATTCACCATCAGGGGCCTGCCAAGTAACAACTCACTGGACTTTTTGGACGAGGAGTATGACATCCAGGAAAGCATGGACGATGACTATAAAATAAACGGCTGCACCGACACAAAGGGACTCAATGGCTCGGTGACCGATGAATAGCGCTCACTTGTTATGAACGCACGTTGCCCGATTTTCTCCCCCCCACCCTTCCCCCTGGTCGAGGGGGGAGATCTTATAGTGTCAACTCCTCCAAGGTGGTCTGTGTGCCGTGCCATGTTTGTCACGCCAGTCTACAACGCAGAGCCCCCTGCCTGTACCGCCGTCCATGCTCTTCATGTCCGACCGGTCAAAGGATCAGCACTGCCAACCTCCTCTCACCTCAAATGACATTTCAGGCTTAGACGTGCGAGGGTGAAACTTCTGTAAAGATTCTGACCGCGGCCATGGACTCCATCAGTTTCAGGATACTTTCGCTTTAAGATGTTATTTTCACAGCCCTGCCCAGGAGGATCATCCCACTGAGATTTGTTATTTATAGCTACCTCCCGCCTTCAAGGGACAGTCCACTGTTTCCATAGCCCATCTGGCTCTCTTTACTACTGATAATGAGACGGGTAATTGTAACAAGTCGCCTAAAAAGAGCAAGCCTGGACTGAGTATAGAGCAGGGGCAGTCCGATCCCTCTGCAATGCCTGCCCCTGAGGGTCCTGGCCAAACATGTAACGGAGATAAGAGACAAATAGCTGAAGACATTAATTTCCTCCGCCAACGAGCACCCTTGTCAGTAACAGGCCACTCCCCTTTTATACAGCACCCCCTACAGGCAGAGCGAGGCATAGTGAGAAATTTGTCTGCTAGAACACAGTACTCTATGGGCATTTTACCCTTTAAAGTGGACCGTCTTGTACTAAAGTTTCTCAGACTAAGATTATTCTATAAAGCCTGCGAGTTATGTAGCCTGGATACATTTGATAGAAGAAGTTTAAATTCAGCTGCAACTTATAGCTTCAACGCAACCCCCTCCCCCTGTTCCACTATCCAACAGGTGACTCTCTACTGGCCACTAGGTGGAGCAAAATGTAATAATATTCCTTCATCAAAATTGAATAGTCATGCGCAGGGCTTTTTTTCTCGGAGAATAGGTGCAGAACCCCCCCCCCCCTTCTGAGTCACCCCTTGTCTCCACCCACTACCCACCTCTGAGCATTGTCCCTTGGTTCCATCCCCTACCCACCTCCCACGCACAACAAAATACCTCACCCAGCAACAAAAGTTCCACCCCAGCAACATTAGACCCCCTCTAGTAGCAACAACCGCTCTCCCAGCAACCAATATCAATAGATAAGCCAACAATAGACCTCTACCTCAACAGGAGATCCCTACCAACAACATAAGACCCCCTAGCAACAATAGACCCTCACACAATACCAGATCCCTACCAGTGACAATAGATCCCCAAGCAGCCAGCATCAAGAGACCCTCCAACACACCCCACACCACTTGCTATTACATACATTTAGTGCTGGAGGTGCCGGAACTGCGTTCCACCACGTTCCTGGTGAAAAAAAAGCCCTGGTCATGTGATCGAGACCCCCCCCCCCGATTCCCTTTGCGCATGGCTGACGCAAAGGGGTTAATAAACTAACCGTACCCCATGGCTTCTGCCCATGGCAAGGATGATGTAATGCTTCTTCCAGCGAGATCCCGCAGAACGCCGAGTAGCTCAGATCTCATGATAAGACGATCCTGCGCCATGTTGGAGCCTCATCTTGCAAAATTTTGGCTGCTCAGAGTTCCCCGGGATCTTGTTGGAAGAATGGTGACGTCGTCCCCTGTAATAAGAAATCAGTTCATTAACTTTTTATCCTTACAGTTTGTTTTGTTTTTTTTTTTCAATTTTGGTTGGGGTGGAGGTTTCTGTTGCTAGGTCCCTTTTAGGTATTTTGGTGGTTTGGAAGACTGCAATGGACTTTAAATGACTACCGGTGGTTAGAAAAGCTCCTTTCAACTTTTCTGATTTTTAAAAAAAAAAACATTTTTAAAAATGTTATTTAAATTCTGTCCTATTTATTGTTTTCTTTTATAACAGGCGCCATCTTCTTTAAAGATGAAAGCCCCGTGTATTATTATTATTATTATTATTATTATAATACTCACCTCTCCCCCTGGTCCTGATATTCTACCTCCCCTCCATTTCAGCTCTGCAGCCTTCACCAGACTCTTTAGCACTCAGCTGGGACCTCCCCCGCCACATGGTTTGGTCCCATCCTCTGACCTCTACATCAGTACAGGACACAGCAGTGACATAGGGGTCGTAGGATGAAACCAAAGCATACGGCAGGGGACACAGACCTCTGACCTTCTGGACGTGGAAGAGTCTAGTGAATGGGGTAAGAGGTAGGAAGCACAGGATAAGTATATCTCTTCTGTTACAGGGAACTGTAATATTTTTTTTTCGGCACCTGAAAGGTTCTCTTTAAGCTCTGGAACCCATTTTTACATTTCAGTTACAGCCTTGTTAATTTGGAAATAGAGGGTTTAAATTCTGGTTAACTTCACTGGTTCTCTTGCGCTTACTGGGACTTGCCTGTTGCAGCTAAAACCCCATGGGCATTGTGTCCTGTGGAAAAGGACAGTGGGGCGTATGAGGTATGTCCTCGGTCATTAATCGGTTAGGAAAACAATGTCCTTCTAGTGACGCATCGAGTTCTCCTATAAAGACAGACAGTGGCAGTTCTCTTGCACTGGCTGGGCCTTGACTGTCACACTAACAGCAGCTGAAACCCCATGGGCATTGTGCCCCGTGGGAAAGAAGGCTAGGGCATATGAGGTATGTCCTCGGCCAATAATTGGTTAGGAAAACGATGTCCTTCTAGTTACACATTGAGTTCTCCTATAAAGACAGACAGTGGCAGGTCTCAGGTATTGTCTGGGACATGGCTGTCACACTAACAGGGGTTAGGTGACTGTTGCAGCTAAAACCCCATGGGCATTGTGTCCTGTGGGAAAGGACTGTGGGGCATATGCAGTATGTCCTCGATCATTAATCAGTTAGGAAAACGTTGTCCTTCTAGTGACGCATTGATTTTGCCTATAAAGACAGACAGTGGCAGTTCTCTTGCACTGACTGGGACTTAGCTGTCACACTAACAGCAGCTGAATCCCCATGGGCATTGTGCCCCCTGGGAAAGGACCCTACAGCATACGAGGTATGTCCTCGGTCATTAATCGGTTAGAAAAACTATTTCCTTCTAGTGACACGCATTGAGTTCTCCTTTAAAGACAGACAGTGGCAGGTCTCTTGTATTTTCTGGGACTTGGCTGTCACACTAATAGCAGCTGAAACCCCATGGGCATTGAGTCCTGTGGGAAAGGACTGTAGGGCATTCAAGGTATGTCTTTGGACATTAATTGGTTAGGAAAACTATGTCTTTCTAGTGACACATCGAGTTCTCCTATAAAGACAGACAGTGGCAGGTCTTTTGCACTGACTGAGACTTGGCTGTCACACTAACAGCAGCTGAAACCCCATGGGCATTGAGTCCTGTTGAGCGTACGACGTATGTCCTCGGTAATTAATCAGTTAGTAAAACTATGTCCTTTTAATGAGGCATCAAGTTCTATAAACACAGACGGTGGTTATCTTGCATTGACGGGGACTTGGCTGTCACGCTAACAGCAGCTGAAACCCCATGGGCATTGTGTCCTGTTGCACGTACGAGGTATGTCCTCGTCATTAATCAGTTAAGAAAACAATGTCCTTTTAATGAGGCATCCAGTTCTCCTATAAACATAGATGGTGGTTTTCTTGCACTGATTGGAACTTGGCTGTCACACTAACAGCAGCTAAATCCCCATGGGCATTGTGTCCTGTGGGGAAGGACTGTGGGGCAGGACTGTGGGGCATGTCCTCGGTCATTAACCAGTTAGGAAAATGATGTCCTTTTACAGACACATCGAGTTCTCCTTTTAAGACAGACAGCGGCAGTCCTCTTGCACTGATGGCGACTTGGCTGTCACACTAACAGCTGATAAAACCCCATGGGCATTGAGTCCTGTTGAGCGTACGAGGTATGTCCTCGGCCATTAATCAGTTAGGAAAACTATGTCCTTCTAATGAGGCATCGAGTTCTCCTATAAATACAAACGGTGGTTTTCTTGCACTGATTGGAACTTGACTGTCACATTAACAGCAGCTGAATCCCCATGGGCATTGTGTCCTGTGGAAAAGGACTGTGGGGCATTCGAGGTACGTCCTTGGTCATTAACCAGTTAGGAAAGCGATGTCCTGGAGACAAATTGAGTTCTCCTTTTACGACAGACAGCAGCAGTCCTCTTGCACTGAAGGGGACTTGGCTGTCACACTAACAGCAGAAAAAACCCCATGACTTGTCTTATGTGGGAAAGGACTGTGGGGCATACGAGGTACGTCCTCGGTCATTAACCAGTTAGGAAAACGATGTCCTAGTGACATGCTGAGTTCCCCTTTAAAGACTGACGGCAGCCACTATCACTGACATGAATCTATCAACAAAGCCACATTGATCCCCCATATTAGTGAGGACAAGGTGATCACATGACTTTGTCAGTAAACAAACCCATGTGATGGCTTTTTTTTTTTTTTTTTTCATTTTGAGCAGAAATTTAACTCTGGTGAAATTTGAGGCTTTTTGCCATGAAGAGCTAAATTGGTAATTAAGGAAATCAATCTACTCTGCTCAGTCCTATTGGCTCCTGAGTCTTTCACCTTGGATAGTGAGAAAGCAGAGGGGGTCGAGATCCATATACGGAGTGCAGATCACTGCGCACTCATCGGCCCTCGCGGTTACCTGAGGGTGCCAAATATTCACAAATAATGCCAATCCCGTAGATTTCTGACCATTTGTTGAAGAGGAATATGGATCAGCAAAACCTCCCTTACCAACCCCTCTGTCTCTCCATTGGCTTGTTTTAGATAAGGGCTCAGAGACATCACACAGCCCTTAGATGGAGGTTAACGAGCTAAGGTTGCAAGTCACGGAATGGATCCATTAACGAGCTGAGGGCTGTAGATCGCTGAATGGATCCATTAACGAGCTGAGGGCTGTAGGTCACTGAACGGATCCATTAACGAGCTGAGGGCTGTAGGTCACTGAACCGATCCATTAACGAGCTGAGGGCTGTAGGTCACTGAACCGATCCATTAACGAGCTGAGGGCTGTAGGTCACTGAACGGATCCATTAACAAGCTGAGGGCTGTAGGTCACTGAACGGATCCATTAACGAGCTGAGGGCTGTAGATCGCTGAATGGATCCATTAACGAGCTGAGGGCTGTAGATCGCTGAACAAATCCATTAACAAGCTGAGGGCTGTAGGTCACTGAACGGATCCATTAACGAGCTGAGGGCTGTAGGTCACTGAACCGATCCATTAACGAGCTGAGGGCTGTAGGTCACTGAACGGATCCATTAACGAGCTGAGGGCTGTAGGTCACTGAACGGATCCATTACCGAGCTGAGGGCTGTAGGTCACTGAACCGATCCATTAACGAGCTGAGGGCTGTAGGTCACAACGGATCCATTAACGAGCTGAGGGCTGTAGGTCACTGAAGGGATCTATTAACGAGCTGAGGGCTGTAGGTCACTGAACGGATCCATCAACGAGCTGAGGGCTGTAGGTCACTGAACGGATCTATTAAGGAGCTGAGGGCTGCAACTGACTGAACAAATTTGAGGAACCAGCCGGACTCTGAGTATCACATGGTGTCCAATTCTCTGTCCTGCAGACCTTCCTGATCTTCTCAAAGGCCAGCTCCCTCAAAGGACCCGCCAGTTCCTTATATCTTTCTGCAGATCCAGTCACTTGATCTCCCCAAACTCCGCCCCTTTGCACAAAAATGGTGTCCCACAGGTGGATTCCCCTTTATGGGGGTGGAGCCTTAAAGTCCTGCTGGGTGTAGCTTTGATAGAATGTATCAAGTATTCGTTTTTGGCATTTCAATGTTACACAATGCAGCTCATTTACATATATGAGGGTGTATTCATTCAAGAATATTGTATAAACTCCTGCTACATTCGATCTTTATAAATAGGGGCAAAATCGAATGTTCTCTGTCTATTTCCCCTACAGGTTGAGTGTTAATCGTTCACAAAAAAAAAAAAAAAAAATAGAATCCTTCAGGAAAATACCACTAGGTGGAGCTTTGGATCTTTTTTTTTCTTCACCCTCAATCTAGTGGGCATCGTGTGTAATTTCCTCACATCACTCTATGAATAAATAATATTCAACCTGTAGGGGAAATAGGAGAAATTTTCATTTTGCTCCATTCACACAGAACGAATGCATCTCTGGTTTCCCTAAACAGATAATTCTGTGATTATTTTATTTTTTTTATTATATATATATACTGTATATATATATATATATATATATATATATATACACCCCTTAAAGTGATAGCGTTCTTTACTGCAGCAACCAATCAAATTCATTCAAACTTTACAATTTGAGCTCCACCCACGTCTAGATACATTGACTCTTCTTAATCTCTCATTTCAATGTTTTGTATGAAATTCTTTCCATGCACACGTCGGGTTCATTTTGGGTCTTTAGCCGTTGGCTCATCTGTATATGTAGAAGGCGGTGGGGGCGGAGACTTCATCCATCACAAACAACAATTGGCCTCCCTCGTTAATGGGCGGCGACGTCTTTTTTGTGTTTGTAACACAGTGTCAAAGGGCTATTATTCTAGGAATCCCATACAAAGAAATACAGCGTAAAGGAAACTCTCAGCATTTATAGATTTGTGGTTATTGTTGTTCCCGTTAAGATCATTTTAAATGTCACTTTCCAGTTTTCTCGTTTGCTGTTCCATATTTCTGCAAACAAATTCGTAGATCCTTTTTTCTACTGGCTATCAGCCCCCAGTAAGTCCAGGGCCTCCTTTACTGGCGTGTGCTGAGATAAGACATCAAGCCCAAGATTGCACTGTTTCTAGCCAGTCAGACCAGACTCATAGGGTGGTAATTATAAAAACAATTTGCATAACTATTCGTCCAGTCAAACTGCTTGGTCATTTGTTCTCTGTTCGCAAATGGGGTGATATTTGAACATACTTTCTATTTCCTTTACTGGTCGAATGTTATTAATTCATTAAAAAAAAAAGGTTCAGGAAAATACTGCATTATGGCCTTTAGATGGAGCTGAAGACCATAAGAAATAAGTATGCTCCTCAACTCCATCTAGTGGCCATGAAGAAACTCCTTAAATAAATCTAGTTGCCATGAATGAACTCATCAGCTCCATCTAGTGGTCATGAATAAACTCAGCTATATCTAGTGCTCATGAATGAATGAACTCAGCTGTATCAAGTGGCCATGAATGAATCCCTCAACTCCATCTAGTGGCCATGAATGAACTCCTCAACTCCATCTAGTGGACATGAAGGAACTCCTCAACTCCATTCAGCTGCCATGAAGGAACTCCTCAACTCCATTCAACTGCCATGAAGGAACTCCTCAGCTCCATCTAGTGGCTATGAATGAACTCCTCAACTCCAACTAGTGGCCATGAATGAACTCCTCAACTCCATCTAATGGCCATGAAGGAACTCCTCAACTCCATTCAGCTGTCATGAAGGAACTCCTCAACTCCATCTAGTTGCCATGAATTAACTCCTCAACTCCATCTAGTTGCCATGAATAAACTCCAATCAACTGCCATGAATGAACTCCTCAGCTCCATCTAGTGGCTATGAATGAACTCCTCAACTCCATCTAGTGGCCATAAAGTAACTCCTCAGCTTCATCTAGTGTCCATGAAGGAACTCCTCAACTCCATATAGATGAATAAACTCCTCAGTTCCATCTAGTGACCAGGAATTAACTCACAGGCTTCATTCAGTGGCCATAAAGGAACCCCATCAACTCCATCTAGTGACCATGAATTAACTCCTCAACTCCATCTAGTGGCCATGAATTAACTCCTCAACTCCATCCAATGGCCATGAATTAACTTCTTAACTCCATCTAGTGGCCATTAATTAACTTCATAACTCTATCTAGTGGCCAAGAATTAACTCCATAACGTCATCTAGTGACCATGAATTAGCTCCTCAACTCCATCTAGTTGCCATGAATTAACTCCTCAACTCCATCTAGTTGCCATGAATAAACTCCTCAACACCATCTAGTGGCCATGAATGAACTCCTTATCTCCATCTCATGGCCATGAATAAACTCCTTGACTCCACCTGGTGGCCATGAATGAACTCCTTAGGTCCATTCAGTGGCCATGAATGAACTCCTCAGTTCCATACAGTGGCCATGAAGGAACTCCTCAACTCCATCTAGTGATCATGAATGAACACCTCAACTCCATCTAGTTACCATAAATGCACTCCTCAACCCCATCCACTGGCCATGAATGAACTAATCAACTCCATCTAGTGGCTATGAATGAACTATTCAACTCCATTGAGTGACTGGGAATGAACTCCTTAACTCCATCTAGTAAGTTCCTTCATGGGCATTAGATGGAGTTACTTTATGGCGACTAGATGGATTTGAGGAGTTCATTCATGGACACTAGAAGGAGTTGAGGAGTTCCTTCATAGCCACTAGATGGAGCTGAGGAGTTCATTCGTGGCCACTAGAAGGAGTTGAGGAGTTCCTTCATGGCAGTTGAATGGAGTTGAGGAGTTCCTTCATGGCAGCTGAATGGGTTTGAGGAGTTCCTTCATGGCCATTAGATGGAGTTGAGGAGTTCATTCATGGCCACTAGATGGAGTTGATGAGTTCATTCATGGCCACTAGTGACAAGGAATTTACTCCTCAACTCCATCTAGTGGTCATGAATGAACTCCTTAACTCCATCTAGTGGCTATGAAAGAACTCCCCAACTCCATCTAGTGGCCATGAAGGAACTCCTCAACTCCATCTAGTGGCCATGAATAAACTCCTCAATTCCATCTAGTGGCCGTGAAGGAACTCCTCAACTCCATCTAGTGGCTATGAAGGAACTCCCCAACTCCATCTAGTGGCCATATTGTTGTGTTTCCCCAAACCACTCTACTTAATATGAATTATTAAGATTTGACCCGTGGAGGAAACAGAAGAAGAACATTCAGTTGTGCACCCTTTGGCACAGAATGAGTGTAAGCTGTTTCACTGGATGAGTAGCTATGCAATCTTTATTTTTTTTATTAATATGCTCTATAGGCTTGCATTGGAAGAGAGGAACTGTAAAGCACAGTCACTATGCAGCTCTACGAAGAAGCAGAGTCTGCATATCTAATGAGTAAATATGGCTGCCACACGATGAGCGAAAGAGCGCAATGCCGCTGTTTGCCACATCAGGGGAAGGCAGGCTGCTGATTGGTTGCTGCTGGAAAGATGACATGTGCTGCTTTTTTGTGATTTTAGCGGATGACCCCCCCTCCCCTTCCGTGGCGTGTGATGTCAGACATGGAGGAGGTCGCAGTTGGCGTGTTATGCCGTGTATATATCTATCTCTGTAGATAATGTAAAGCAGTGTGCTACTCACCCCGCTGTGTCCGCTTATTACTTCTGTGACCTCAGCGATCGTTTTACAGCAGGAATTCTTCGTGAAAGGGGAACAGACGGATTTCCGTTTTTATTTTCATTGTTTCCTAATAAATTTCATACACCAAATTTTGTCTTTATTTATTTATTTTTTAGTGTGTTGGCTGTGATTTATGTATGGCCATTAATGGATCTGACCCCCCCCCCCCCGGCCTTCCCTTCAGTCTTGCACAGTTGTACCGGCTCCTCTCCTGGACTGAAACGGCTTACTCTGATTTCACTGCACACTGTGAGCTTCTCACAATGTTCATTAGAAGCTGCAGCAAGACCTTGCTTCCTGGCTGGAGGACGTCCAGCATCATCTAACTCTTTCCTCCTCAGCCTCACTACCCTTGGCCTGCCCCTTTCATTCATTGGATTTCAGTTCCATGGAAATTGGGTGGAGAGTAATTATCTACCCAAAAAAAGTACCGGCACAATCCCCTGTAAATTGAAAACCAAAAATAAACCAAGTCTCACAGGTTGGACCCTGACATCGAGGAGAATGAGGATTCTAACAGTTAGACAAAATACAAATTATAAAAATATCAATTTTATTAAAGACACAATAGTAAAAAAAAAACAACATATAAGAATATAATATCTGAAAGGTGTATTGCAGCACATAGTTACATAGTTACATAGTTAGTGAGGTTGAAAAAAGACATCAGTCCATCCAGTTCAACCTATGATGTGTGTGTGTGTGTTTGCTGTTAACCGTACATTGTATACCCCTGTATGTTGTACATTGTATACCCCTGTATGTTGTACATTGTATACCCCTGTATGTTGTACATTGTATACCCTCTGTATGTTGTACATTGTATACCCCTGTATGTTGTGGTCTTTAAGGTGTCCATCTAATAGTTTTTTGAAACTATCAATGCTCCCTGCTGATACCACTGCTTGCGGAAGAGAATTCCACATCCTTACCGCTCTTACAGTGAAGAACCCCTTACGCACTTTAAGGTTAAACCGCCTCTCCTCTTGTTGTGTCTTGTTGTATTCCCTTTCTCTGAATAGTTTGTTCCTTATGCTAGGGTCGCCAGTACAGTATTTGTACATTGATATCATATCCCCCCTCAATCGTCTCTTCTCCAGAGAGAATAGGTTCAGTGCTTGTAGTCTTTCCTCATAGCTGATGTCCTCCATTCCCCTAATTATTTTTGTTGCCCTTCTCTGGACTCTCTCCAGTTCCAGCACATCCTTCCTGAGGACCGGTGCCCAGAACTGGACAGCATACTCCAGATGTGGCCGGACCAGAGTCTTGTAGAGTGGGAGAATAATCTCTTTATTTCTGGAGTGAATCCCCTTTTTTATACATCCCAGTATTCTGTTGGCTTTGCTTGCAGTGGCTTGGCATTCATGCCGCTGCCAAGCTTGTTGTCTACCAGTACCCCCAAGTCCTTTTCCATCCTAGACTCCCCCAGAGGTTCCCCCCCTAGTGAGTAGCTTGCTTTCTGGTTTCTGGCCCCCAAGTGCATTACTTTACATTTTTCAACATTAAACCTCATCTGCCATGTAGTTGCCCACCCCGTTATTTTGTTCAGGTCTGCTTGCAAGGTTTCCACATCCTGCATAGAAGATATTGGCATGCCTAGTTTAGTATCATCTGCAAATACTGAGATTGTACTAGATATCCCCTCCTCTAGATCATTTATGAATAAATTAAACAGGATTGGTCCCAGGACCGAACCCTGGGGGACCCCACTTTCCACACCCGCCCAATCCGGGTACTCCCCATTAATCACCACCCTTTGCACTCTCCCCTGGAGCCAGTTCTCTATCCAGGTACTCACCTTATGGTCCATACCTATCTTCCTTAGTTTGTACAGTAAGAGTTTGTGGGGAACGGTGTCAAAGGCCTTTGCAAAGTCCAGATACACCACATCCACAGGCTTTCCTTTATCTAGGTGGCAGCTCACTTCATCGTAGAAGGTTAATAGATTGGTTTGGCACGATTTTTCATGAATCCATGCTGATTTCTACTTATAATACCGTTTTCATTACTAACGTCTTGTATGTGGTCCCTTAACATCCCCTCCAAAATTTTGCAGACTACTGATGTTAGGCTGACCGGCCTATAGTTACCCGGGATATATCTCGGCCCCTTTTTAAATATTGGTACCACGTTGGCTTTTTTCCAATCAGCTGGCACCATACCCGTCTGTAAACTATCCTTAAAGATCAAGAATAATGGTCTGGCAATCACCTGGCTGAGCTCATTAAGAACCCTTGGGTGCAAGCCATCCGGTCCCGGGGATTTATTTATGTTAAGTTTCTCTAGTTTAGCTCAAAGTCTATCTTCTGTTAGCCATGGGGGTACTTCCTGGGGTGTATTATTTAGTTCGGCCTTACAAGCTGGGTTACTGTAGCCCCCCGATTCTTTTGTGAAGACTGAAGAGAAAAAACTATTTAACACTTCCGCTTTTTCTCTGTCCTCAGTGGCCAAATTTCCTTTGTCGTCTTTTATGGGGCCAATGTGTTCTGGCCTCGCTTTCTTACTGTTTATATACTTAAAGAACTTCTTGGGGTTCTTTTTACTCTCTTCCGCTATATGTCTCTCGTGTTCTATTTTAGCCGCCCTGATTTCGTCTTTACATTTCTTATTACACTCTTTGTAATGCTTAAATGCTGCCAATGACTCCTCAGTCTTGTATTTTTTGAAGGCCTTTTCTTTAGCACTAATATACATTTTTATGTTGGAGTTTAGCCACCCAGGGTTTATTTTTGCTCTTTTAAATTTATTTCCCTTTGAAATGCACTGGCCAATCCCCTTGTTAAGTATGCTGTTGAAGCACTCCCATTTTTCCTCCGTGTTCTTTGTTCCCAGGGTTCTATCCCAATTGATATTTTCTAGCAGCGAGCGCAGTTTAGGGAAATTGGCTCTTTTGAAATTCAGTGTCCTTATATTACCCTTGTGTTTCCTATTACTGTAATTAATACTGAAACCAATTGACCTATGGTCACTGTTCCCTAAGTTTTCCCGTATTTCTATATCCGTGAGCAGGTCTGTATTGTTGGTAATCAGTAGGTCAAGTACCGCATTGTTTCTTGTCGGTGCATTCACCATCTGACCCATGAAATTGTCCTGCAAAACATTTAGGAACTGCCTAGCCTTGGCTGAGTGCGCGGTTCCTTCTGCCCAGTCTATATCCGGATAATTAAAGTCCCCCATTATAATGACATTTCCCATCCTTGCTGCCAATGCTATCGGTAACATGAGGTCCGCCTCACCCTCCTCCCTCTAGTTGGGGGGCCTATAGCATAAGCCCAATATTACCTTCCCCACCGTGCCTTCCCTCTGAAGCTCTACCCATAGGGATTCTGCCTCGTCCTTAGCTCCATTATTAATATCATCCCTCATATTTACCTGTATACTGTTCTTAATATACAGACATACCCCTCCTCCTTTTTTACCTTCTCTATCTCTGCGATAAAGGGAATACCCCTGAATGGTCGCCATCCAGTCATGAGAGCTGTCAAACCAAGTCTCAGTTATCCCCACAAAATCTAAGTCCTCCTCAAACATCAGCAGCTCCAGCTCTCCCATCTTGTTGGCCAAGCTTCTGGCATTGGTATAAAAACCTCTTAATTTTGACCAGTTACATATATCCTCATTTGATGTTTTTAGGCTGCTCTCTTAATTTTTCCCCATACCCACCCTGGGTTTAGGAGCTCCGAACACCCTACCGCTAATGCCCCCATTTCTGCCCTCTGAAACTTGCTTTCCACTGGCTAATTCTACATCTGTACCCTCCCCCCATCCCCTAGTTTAAAAGCCCCTCTAACTTTTTGGCCATCCTCGCACCCAGTACAGCTGCACCCATTTAGGTGCAATCCGTCCCTACCAAAGAGCCGGTGGCCGACTGAGAAGTCGGCTCAGTTCTCCAGGAACACGAAACCCTCCTTACTACACCAGCTCCTCAGCCACTCGTTAACTTCCCTAATCTCCCGCTGCCTCTCTGGTGTGGCTCGAGGTACAGGTAGTATTTCGGAAAATACTACCTTGGAGGTCCTAGTCCTCAACTTAGCGCCTAAGTCCCTGAAATCGTTTAGGACTCTCCATCTTCCTCTGCCTATGTCATTGGTACCCACATTTACCATGACAGCTGGGTCTTCCCCAGCCCCACCCAATAATCTGTCCACCCAATCCGCGATGTGCCGAACCCGAGCGCCCGGCAAACAACAGACTGTTCGGCGCACACGGTCTTTGTGACAGATTACACTATCTGTCCTTCTAATAATTGAGTCCCCTACCACCAGCACCTGTCTTTCCTTTCCCTTTCTCCCGGCCTCACTGGAGGAGTTCTTCCCCTGGCAGCTAGGGGCACATTCTACAATACAATGGATCGACGTGTTTCACCCACACTTAGGGCTTCTTCAGGATCAAGATGTGTAGCAGGCTTTCTCTAACAATATATATATATATATATATACACCCTTGATAAAAATATATATATAAAAAAAAACATATATAAAATATACCAGACTATAATTTGTCGGCCATGCCACAGAGCCTATGATGGTGTACTCAACAGTGTGCGAAGCATATACACAGGAAAAGGGAGCTCACAGGCCCCCAAACAAAGGTAAGTGCAATTCAACCATAAAGGCAAAGACCACAGGATTCAATAAAACATAAAGCTACCAAATATCATTTGTAGTTTAAAGCTAGATGTCCAATATGGAGAAAAGATTCATGTCTATATTACTCTTGCCTATAATGACTTACCTTTGTTTGGGGGCCTGTGAGCTCCCTTTTCCTGCGTATATGCTTTGCACACTGTTGAGTACACCATCATAGGCTCTGTGGCATGGCCGACAAATTATAGTCTGGTATATTTTTTTATTAAGGGTGTATATATATATATATATATATATATATATATATTTTTTTTTTTTTTTTTTTGAGAAAGCCTGCCACACATCTGGATCCTGAAGAAGCCCTAAGTGTGGGTGAAACACGTCGATCCAATGTATTGTAGAATGTAATACACCTTTCAGATATTGTATTCTTATATGTTGTTTTCACTTTTGTGCCTTTAATAAAATGTATATTTTTATAATTTGTATTTTGTCTAACTGTTAGTCTTTGGGCACATTAAAATCCCCATTCTCCTCGTCTACAGGGTCCAACCTGTGAGACTTGGTTTATTTTTGGATTTCAGTTCCTTCAATAATGAAGTCTCAGCATCACATGTGGGCGTGGCTACAAATACAGCCAGCCTAGGAATGTCCACTGCTCAAGACATTTTGATATTTGCATAACTCCTCCCACCACTTGCATCAGGTCGGAGGGTTCCTGAGAGGAGTACTGAGGCACGGTGCTGTGATGTTTTCACGAAGGTATGTACAGCCCCCTGCCAGCCCCTCCCACCAGCCACGATCTCATGACATTTTGATATTTGCATAACTCCTCCCACCACTTGCATTATTTCTGAGGGTTCCTGAGAGGAGTACTGAGGCACGGTGCCGTGATGTTTTGACGAAGGTATGTACAGACCCCTGCCAGCCCCTCCCACCAGCCACGATCTCAAGACATTTTGATATTTGCATAACTCCTCCCACCACTTGCATTTGGTCTGAGGGCTCCTGAGAGGAGTACTGAGGCACGGTGCCGTGATGTTTTGACGAAGGTATGTACAGCCCCCTGCCAGCCCCTCCCACCAGCCACGATCTGCCTGCATCGCATATAGAAGCACAGAGAACATACATGCCAACTTTTGAACTTGAGAATGCAGGACATTTTAGTGAGATAGTGACCGGTGGAGCGCTATGAGCGCTACAGCAAAAAGTGGGTGCGACCAAACATGATAGCAGGAGGGGCTTAAGGGCCGGAGTAAAACAAAACTTGTACCTATAAAATATGGTTTGATTCCCACAAGCTGGAGTCTCCAGTGTAAACCAACATTTAAGGAGAGAGAGAGAAGGATCACAGTTATATGGAAGGAAGGATCACTATGGTATATGGAAAAAAGGAAGAAGGAAGGAAGGATCACTATGGCACATGGATGGCAGGAAGTATCACTATGGTACATGGAAGGCAGGAAGGATCACTATGGCACATGGAAGGCAGGAAGGATCACTATAGCACATGAAAGGCAGGAAGGATCACTATGGTGCATGGAAGGCAGGAAGGAAGGATTACTATGGCACATGGAAGGCAGAAAGGATCACTTTGGTACACGGAAGGCAGGACGGATCACTATGGTACATGAAATTCAAGAAGGATCACTATGGTGCATGGAAGGCAGGAAGGATCCCTATGGCACATGGAAGGCAGGAAGGAAGGATTACTATGGCATATGGAAGGCAGAAAGGATCACTATGATACATGGAAGGCAGGACGGATCACTATGGTACGTGAAGGGCAGGACGGATCACTATGGTGCATGGAAGGCAGGAAAGAGGGATCAAAATGGCATATGGAAGGAAGGAAGGATCACTATGGCATATGGAAGGCAGGGAGAATCACTATGGCACATGGAAGGCAGGAAGGAAGGATCACTATGGCACATGCATGGCAGGAAGTATCACTATGGAACATGGAAAGCAGGAAGGATCACTATGGCACATGGAAGGCAGGAAGGATCACTATGGCACATGAAAGGCAGGAAGGATCACTATGGCACAGGAAAGGCAGGAAGGATCACTATGGTGCATGGAAGGCAGGAAGAAAGGATTACTATGGCACATGGAAGGCAGAAAGGATCACTATGGTACACGGAAGGCAGGACGGATCACTATAGTACATGAAAGTTAGGAAGGATCACTATGGTGCATGGAAGGCAGGAAGGATCACTATGGCACATCGAAGGCAGGAAGGAAGGATTACTATGGCATATGGAAGGCAGAAAGGATCACTATGGTACACGGAAGGCAGGACAGATCACTATGGTGCATGGAAGGCAGGAAGGATCACTATGGCACATGGAAGCAGGAAGGAAGGATCACTATGGCACATGGATGGCAGGAAGTATCACTATGGTACATGGAAGGCAGGAAGGATCACTATGGCAAATGGAAGGCAGGAAGGATAACTATGGCACATGAAAGGCAGGAAGGATCACTATGGCACAGGAAAGGCAGGAAGGATCACTATGGTGCATGGAAGGCAGGAAGAAAGGATTACTATGGCACATGGAAGGCAGAAAGGATCACTATGGTACATGGAAGGCAGGACGGATCACTATGGTACATGAAAGTCAGGAAGGATCACTATGGTGCATGGAAGGCAGGAAAGAGGGATCAAAATGGCATATGGAAGGAAGGAAGGATCACTATATCATATGGAAGGCAGGAAGGATCACTATGGCACATGGAAGGCAGGAAGGAAGGATCACTATGGCATATGGAAGGCAGGATGAATAACTATGGTACATGGAAGGCAGGAAGAGCGAGAGGGATGGGTTCAGTTACAGGCTGTGTTGGTTTTCAGGGTCCCTACACAACCAAAAGATTGGCTGCACGCCAGGGTTTGTGGGCGGACACAAGGGGACATGGGGAGGAGGTGGAGCAGATCTAGCCTCCCCTCCTCTTCCATTCTGCAGAGGAGGGTGGGTGACCTGGCGGGCGAGCGGGGGGAGGTGAGAGGACTGTGCTGGCTGGGCACTGAGCAAGTCTCAGCTGCAGTGCGGCACAGAGCACACTGACAGGTGGAGTCACGTGCTGGAACTTGTTCCGGCACTGGGCTCTGCTGCCGGATACAGCCTGGATTTGCAGGGCACCGGGATTTACTTGAAATCCCCGGACAGTCCCGGCGAATCCGGGACGGTTGGGAGGTATGGCAGAGTCCCGGCAATGTCACTGGGACTAAAATAAGATATGTAATGAAAACAGAAAGGAAAAGATTGAATATTTACTTTTCCTGCAGCCAGGCCGTGGATCTTGTGAAGAGAAACACTGTATGAAACCCGAGAACCTTGCCATCCTGCCAGTAACATACTTCCTGTTTTAGAGTGACAACGCTGCTCCTCTAAAGACACCGTGAGTGAGTGTTGTCACCCTGAAACAGGAAGTATGTTACTGGCAGGATCGCAAGGTTCTCGGGTTTCATATAGTATTAGCTTAGGACAGGAAGTGTGATAGGACTGCAGACCATCTCCATAATATGGGGCGGTGGGGCGGGGTGTTCTGTAGCCACTTTAAGACCGGGCTTATTTTTGACACTTACAAGCTAAAATCTGTTTTTTGTTTTTTTTTTTTTTTGCTTGAAAATTACTTAGAACCCCTAAACATTATATATATATATATATATATATATATATATATATATTTATTTTTTTAGCAGAGACCCTAGAGAATAAAATGGAGATCATTGCAATATTTTTTATCGCACCATATTTGCGCAGCAGTCTTCAAACGCAATTGTTTGGGAAAAAAATTCACTTTTTTTTTATTAAAAAATAAGAAAACAGAAAAGTTAGCCCAATTTTTTTCCCATAATGTGAAAGATAATGTTACGCCAAGTAAATAGATACTCAACATGTCATGCTTCAAAATTGCGCACGCTTGTGGAATGGCGACAAACATTGGTACTCAAAAATCCCCATAGGCGACACAAATTTCTACAGGTTACCAGCTTAGAGTTACAGAGGAGGTCTAGAGCTCAAATTAAGGCTCTCGCTCTAACGATTGCGGCGATACCTCACATGTGTGGTTTGAACACCGTTTACACATGAGCTAACAGGGACAGGGCACTTTAATTTTTTTTTTTTTTTTTTTTACTATTTATTTTATTTATTATTTTTAATTTTTACACAGATTAAAAAAAATTGATCATTTTTATTCCTATTACAATCCGAAAATTAATTAACGATCACGGCGATACCTCACATGTGTGGTTTGAACACCGTTTACATATGAGCTAACGGGGACAGGGCACTTTAATTTTTATTTTTTTTCCTATTTATTTTATTTATTATTTTTATTTTTACACAGTTTTTAAAAAAAAAAAAATTTGATCATTTTTATTCCTATTACAATCCGAAATGAATGCTCTCACTCTAATGATTGCGGCGACACCTCACATGTGTGGTTTGAACACAGTTTACATATGAGCTAACGGGGACAGGGCACTTTAATTTTTTTTTCCTATTTATTTTATTTATTATTTTTTATTTATACACAGTTTTTAAAAATAAAAATTTTTGATCATTTTTATTCCTATTACAATCCGAAATGAATGCTCTCACTCTAATGATCGCGGCGATACCTCACATGTGTGGTTTGAACACAGTTTACATATGAGCTAACGGGGACAGGGCATTTTAATTTTTTTTTTTTACTATTTATTTTATTTATTATTTTTAATTTTTACACAGATTAAAAAAAATGTATCATTTTTATTCCTATTACAATCCAAAATTAATTAACGATCACGGCGATACCTCACATGTGTGGTTTGAACAACGTTTACATATGAGCTAACGGGGACAGGGCACTTTAATTTTTATTTTTTTCCTATTTATTTTATTTATTATTTTTATTTTTACACAGTTTTAAAAAAAAAAAATTGATCATTTTTATTCCTATTACAATCCGAAATGAATGCTCTTGCTCTAATGATTGCGGTGATACCTCACGTGTGTGGTTTAAACACAGTTTACATATGAGCTAACGGGGACAGGGCACTTTAATTGTTTTTATTTTTCTTTTTATTTTATTTATTATTTTTTATTTTTACACAGTTTTTAAAAAAAAAAAAAAAAATTTGATCATTTTTATTCCTATTGCAATCCGAAATTAATGCTCTCACTCTAATGATTGCGGCGATACCTCACATGTGTGGTTTGAACACAGTTTACATTATTATTATTATTATTATTATTATATAGTATTTATATAGCACCGACAGTTTACATATGAGCTAACGGGGACAGGGCACTTACATTTTTATTTTTTTCCTATTTATTTTATTTATTATTTTTATTTTTACACAGTTTTTAAAAAAAAAATTGATCATTTTTATTCCTATTACAATCCGAAATTAATGCTCTTGCTCTAATGATTGCGGTGATACTTCACATGTGTGGTTTAAACACAGTTTACATATGAGCTAACGGGGACAGGGCACTTTAATTTTTTATTTTTTTTCCTATTTATTTTATTTATTATTTTTTATTTTTACACAGTTTTTTTAAAAAAATGTGATCATTTTTATTCCTATTGCAATCCGAAATGAATGCTCTCGCTCTAATGATTGCGGCGATACCTCACATGTGTGGTTTGAACACAGTTTACATTATTATTATTATTATTATTATATAGTATTTATATAGCGCCGACAGTTTACATATGAGCTAACGGGGACAGGGCACTTTAATTTTTTTTATTTTCCTATTTATTTTATTTATTATTTTTTATTTTTACACAGTTTTTTTTTAAAAAATTGATCATTTTTATTCCTATTGCAATTCGAAATGAATGCTCTCGCTCTAATGATTGCGGCGATACCTCACATGAGTGGTTTGAACACAGTTTACATTATTATTATTATATAGTATTTATATAGCGCCAACAGTTTACATATGAGCTAACGGGGACAGGGCAATTACATTTTTTTTTCCTATTTATTTTATTTATTATTTTTTATTTTTACACAGTTTTTTAAAAAAAAAATTGATCATTTTTATTCCTATTGCAATCCGAAATGAATGCTCTCGCTCTAATGATTGCGGCGATACCTCACATGTGTGGTTTGAACACAGTTTACATTATTATTATTATTATTATATAGTATTTATATAGCGCCGACAGTTTACATATGAGCTAACGGGGACAGGGCACTTTAATTTTTTTTTTCCTTTTTATTTTATTTAATTTTTTTTTTATTTTTACACAGTTTTTTTAAAAAAAAACATTTTTGATCATTTTTATTCCTATTACAATCCGAAATTAATGCTCTCACTCACATGTGTGGTTTGAACACCGTTTACATATGAGCTAACGGGGACAGGGCACTTTAATTTTTTTATTTTTTTTCCTATTTATTTTATTTATTATTTTTTATTTTTACACAGTTTTTTTTTAAAAAAATGTGATCATTTTTATTCCTATTGCAATCCGAAAATGAATGCTCTTGCTCTAATGATTGCGGCGATACCTCACATGTGTGGTTTGAACACAGTTTACATTATTATTATTATATAGTATTTATATAGCGCCGACAGTTTACATATGAGCTAACGGGGACAGGGCACTTTCATTTTTTTATTTTTTTTCCTTTTTACTTTATTTATTATTTTTTATTTTTACACAGTTTTTAAAAAAAAAAATTGATCATTTTTATTCCTATTGCAATCTGAAATGAGTGTTCTCATTCTAATGATTGCGGCGATACCTCACATGTGTGGTTTGAACACAGTTTACATTATTATTATCATTATTATTATTATACAGTATTTATATAGCACCGACAGTTTACATATGAGCTAACGGGGACAGGGCACTTTAATTTTTTGTATTTTCCTATTTATTTTATTTATTATTTCTTATTTTTACACAGTTTTTAAAAAAATAAAAAATTTTGATCATTTTTATTCCTATTACTATCCGAAATTAATGCTCTCGCTCACATGTGTGGTTTAAACACAGTTTACATATGAGCTAACGGGGACAGGGCACTTTAATTTTTTTATTTTCCTATTTATTTTATTTATTATTTTTTATTTTTACACAGTTTTTAAAAAAAAAAAACATTTTTGATCATTTTTATTCCTATTACAATCCAAAATTAATGCTCTCGCTCACATGTGTGGTTTGAACACAGTTTACATATGAGCTAACGGGGACAGGGCACTTTAATTTTTTATTTTTTTTCCTATTTATTTTATTTATTATTTTTTATTTTTACACAGCTTTTAAAAAAAAAAAATATTTTTGATCATTTTTATTCCTATTACAATCCGAAATTAATGCTCTCACTCACATGTGTGGTTTGAACACAGTTTACATATGAGCTAACGGGGACAGGGCACTTTAATTTTTATTTTTTTTCCTATTTATTTTATTTATTATTTTTGATTTTTACACAGTTTTTTTAAAAAAAAAACATTTTGATCATTTTTATTCCTATTACAATCCGAAATTAATGCTCTCACTCACATGTGTGGTTTGAACACAGTTTACATATGAGCAAACGGGGACAGGGCACTTTAATTTTTATTTTTTTTCCTATTTATTTTATTTATTATTTTTGATTTTTACACAGTTTTTTTAAAAAAAAAACATTTTGATCATTTTTATTCCTATTACAATCCGAAATTAATGCTCTCACTCACATGTGTGGTTTGAACACAGTTTACATATGAGCTAACGGGGACAGGGCACTTTAATTTTTTATTTTTTTTCCTATTTATTTTATTTATTATTTTTTTATTTTTACACAGTTTTTTAAAAAAAAATTGATCATTTTTATTCCTATTGCAATCTGAAATGAATGCTCTCATTCTAATGATTGCGGCGATACCTCACATGTGTGGTTTGAACACAGTTTACATTATTATTATTATATATTATTTATATAGCGCCAACAGTTTACATATGAGCTAACGGGGACAGGGCAATTACATTTTTTTTTTCCTATTTATTTTATTTATTATTTTTTATTTTTACACAGTTTTTTAAAAAAAAATTGATCATTTTTATTCCTATTGCAATCCGAAATGAATGCTCTCGCTCTAATGATTGCGGCGATACCTCACATGTGTGGTTTGAACACAGTTTACATTATTATTATTATTATTATATAGTATTTATATAGCGCCGACAGTTTACATATGAGCTAACGGGGACAGGGCACTTTAATTTTTTTTTTCCTTTTTATTTTATTTAATTTTTTTTTATTTTTACACAGTTTTTTTAAAAAAAAAACATTTTTGATCATTTTTATTCCTATTACAATCCGAAATTAATGCTCTCACTCACATGTGTGGTTTGAACACAGTTTACATATGAGCTAACGGGGACAGGGCACTTTCATTTTTTTATTTTTTTTCCTATTTATTTTATTTATTATTTTTTATTTTTACACAGTTTTTTTTAAAAAAAATGTGATCATTTTTATTCCTATTGCAATCCGAAAATGAATGCTCTTGCTCTAATGATTGCGGCGATACCTCACATGTGTGGTTTGAACACAGTTTACATTATTATTATTATATAGTATTTATATAGCGCCGACAGTTTACATATGAGCTAACGGGGACAGGGCACTTTCATTTTTTTATTTTTTTTCCTATTTATTTTATTTATTATTTTTTATTTTTACACAGTTTTTTAAAAAAAAATTGATCATTTTTATTCCTATTGCAATCTGAAATGAGTGTTCTCATTCTAATGATTGCGGCGATACCTCACATGTGTGGTTTGAACACAGTTTACATTATTATTATCATTATTATTATTATATAGTATTTATATAGCACCGACAGTTTACATATGAGCTAACGGGGACAGGGCACTTTAATTTTTTTGTATTTTCCTATTTATTTTATTTATTATTTCTTATTTTTACACAGTTTTTAAAAAAATAAAAAATTTTGATCATTTTTATTCCTATTACTATCCGAAATTAATGCTCTCGCTCACATGTGTGGTTTAAACACAGTTTACATATGAGCTAACGGGGACAGGGCACTTTAATTTTTTTATTTTCCTATTTATTTTATTTATTATTTTTTATTTTTACACAGTTTTTAAAAAAAAAAAACATTTTTGATCATTTTTATTCCTATTACAATCCAAAATTAATGCTCTCGCTCACATGTGTGGTTTGAACACAGTTTACATATGAGCTAACGGGGACAGGGCACTTTAATTTTTTATTTTTTTTCCTATTTATTTTATTTATTATTTTTTATTTTTACACAGCTTTTAAAAAAAAAAAATATTTTTGATCATTTTTATTCCTATTACAATCCGAAATTAATGCTCTCACTCACATGTGTGGTTTGAACACAGTTTACATATGAGCAAACGGGGACAGGGCACTTTAATTTTTATTTTTTTTCCTATTTATTTTATTTATTATTTTTTATTTTTACACAGTTTTTTTAAAAAAAAAACATTTTGATCATTTTTATTCCTATTACAATCCGAAATTAATGCTCTCACTCACATGTGTGGTTTGAACACAGTTTACATATGAGCTAACGGGGACAGGGCACTTTAATTTTTTATTTTTTTTCCTATTTATTTTATTTATTATTTTTTTATTTTTACACAGTTTTTTTAAAAAAAAAAATTGATCATTTTTATTCCTATTGCAATCTGAAATGAATGCTCTCATTCTAATGATTGCGGCGATACCTCACATGTGTGGTTTGAACACAGTTTACATTATTATTATTATATATTATTTATATAGCGCCAACAGTTTACATATGAGCTAACGGGGACAGGGCAATTACATTTTTTTTTTCCTATTTATTTTATTTATTATTTTTTATTTTTACACAGTTTTTTTAAAAAAAAATTGATCATTTTTATTCCTATTGCAATCCGAAATGAATGCTCTCGCTCTAATGATTGCGGCGATACCTCACATGTGTGGTTTGAACACAGTTTACATTATTATTATTATATAGTATTTATATAGCGCCGACAGTTTACATATGAGCTAACGGGGACAGGGCACTTTAATTTTTTTTTTCCTTTTTATTTTATTTAATTTCTTTTTTATTTTTACACAGTTTTTTTTAAAAAAAAACATTTTTGATCATTTTTATTCCTATTACAATACGAAATTAATGCTCTCACTCACATGTGTGGTTTGAACACAGTTTACATATGAGCTAACGGGGACAGGGCACTTTAATTTTTTTATTTTTTTTCCTATTTATTTTATTTATTATTTTTTATTTTTACACAGTTTTTTTTAAAAAAAATGTGATCATTTTTATTCCTATTGCAATCCGAAATGAATGCTCTCACTCAAATGATTGCGGCGATACTTCACATGTGTGGTTTCAACACAGTTTACATTATTATTATTATTATATAGTATTTATATAGCGCCGACAGTTTACATATGAGCTAATGGGGACAGGGCACTTTCATTTTTTTATTTTTTTTCCTATTTATTTTATTTATTATTTTTTATTTTTACACAGTTTTTAAAAAAAAAATTGATCATTTTTATTCCTATTGCAATCTGAAATGAATGTTCTCATTCTAATGATTGCGGCGATACCTCACATGAGTGGTTTCAACACAGTTTACATTATTATTATTATATAGTATTTATATAGCGCCGACAGTTTACATATGAGCTAACGGGGAAAGGGCACTTACATTTTTTTTATTTTCCTATTTATTTTATTTATTATTTTTTATTTTTACACAGTTTTTAAAAAAAAAAAATTGATCATTTTTATTCCTATTGCAATCTGAAATTAATGCTCTCGCTCTAATGATTGCGGCGATACCTCACATGTGTGGTTTGAACACAGTTTACATTATTATTATTATTATTATATAGTATTTATATAGCGCCGACAGTTTACATATGAGCTAACGGGGACAGGGCACTTTAATTTTTTTTTTCCTTTTTATTTTATTTAATTTTTTTTTTATTTTTACACAGTTTTTTTTAAAAAAAAACATTTTTGATCATTTTTATTCCTATTACAATCCGAAATTAATGCTCTCACTCACATGTGTGGTTTGAACACAGTTTACATATGAGCTAACGGGGACAGGGCACTTTAATTTTTTTATTTTTTTTCCTATATATTTTATTTATTATTTTTTATTTTTACACAGTTTTTTTTAAAAAAAATGTGATCATTTTTATTCCTATTGCAATCCGAAAATGAATGCTCTTGCTCTAATGATTGCGGCGATACCTCACATGTGTGGTTTGAACACAGTTTACATTATTATTATTATATAGTATTTATATAGCGCCGACAGTTTACATATGAGCTAACGGGGACAGGGCACTTTCATTTTTTTATTTTTTTTCCTATTTATTTAATTTATTATTTTTTATTTTTACACAGTTTTTAAAAAAAAATTGATCATTTTTATTCCTATTGCAATCCGAAATTAATGCTCTCGCTCTAATGATTGCGGCGATACCTCACATGTGTGGTTTGAACACAGTTTACATTATTATTATTATTATATAGTATTTATATAGCACCGACAGTTTACATATGAGCTAACGGGGACAGGGCACTTTAATTTTTTTATTTTCCTATTTATTTTATTTATTATTTTTTATTTTTACACAGTTTTTAAAAAAAAAAAACATTTTTGATCATTTTTATTCCTATTACAATCCAAAATTAATGCTCTCGCTCACATGTGTGGTTTGAACACAGTTTACATATGAGCTAACGGGGACAGGGCACTTTAATTTTTTATTTTTTTTCCTATTTATTTTATTTATTATTTTTTATTTTTACACAGCTTTTAAAAAAAAAAATATTTTTGATCATTTTTATTCCTATTACAATCCGAAATTAATGCTCTCACTCACATGTGTGGTTTGAACACAGTTTACATATGAGCAAACGGGGACAGGGCACTTTAATTTTTTTTTTTTTCCTATTTATTTTATTTATTATTTTTTATTTTTACACAGTTTTTTAAAAAAAAAACATTTTGATCATTTTTATTCCTATTACAATCCGAAATTAATGCTCTCACTCACATGTGTGGTTTGAACACAGTTTACATATGAGCTAACGGGGACAGGGCACTTTAATTTTTTATTTTTTTTCCTATTTATTTTATTTATTATTTTTTATTTTTACACAGTTTTTTAAAAAAAATGTGATCATTTTTATTCCTATTGCAATCCGAAATGAATGCTCTCGCTCTAATGATTGCGGCGATACCTCACATGTGTGGTTTGAACACAGTTTACATTATTATTATTATTATATAGTATTTATATAGCGCCGACAGTTTACATATGAGCTAACGGGGACAGGGCACTTTAATTTTTTTTATTTTCCTATTTATTTTATTTATTATTTTTTATTTTTAAACAGTTTTAAAAAAAAAAAAAAAATTTGATCATTTTTATTCCTATCCCAATCCGAAATTAATGCT
The DNA here is from genome assembly GCF_965119305.1 of Pelophylax lessonae. NCBI lineage: Eukaryota > Metazoa > Chordata > Amphibia > Anura > Ranidae > Pelophylax > Pelophylax lessonae. The sequence continues at coordinate 737,283,364 of NC_138769.1, read as the reverse complement.
CTCGCTCACATGTGTGGTTTGAACACAGTTTACATATGAGCTAACGGGGACAGGGCACTTTAATTTTTTTATTTTTTTTTCCTATATATTTTATTTATTATTTTTTATTTTTACACAGCTTTAAAAAAAAAAAAAAAAGTTTTTGATCATTTTTATTCCTATTACAATCCGAAATTAATGCACTCGCTCACATGTGTGGTTTGAACACAGTTTACATATGAGCTAACGAGCTAACGGGGACAGGGCACTTTAATTTTTTATTTTTTTTCCTATTTATTTTATTTATTATTTTTTATTTTTACACAGTTTTTTAAAAAAAAATTGATAATTTTTATTCCTCTTGCTATTCGAAATTAATGCTCTCGCTCTAATGATTGCGGCGATACCTCACATGTGTGGTTTGAACACAGTTTACATTATTATTATTATTATTATTATTATATAGTATTTATATAGCGCCGACAGTTTACATATGAGCTAACGGGGACAGGGCACTTTAATTTTTTTTATTTTCCTATTTATTTTATTTATTATTTTTTATTTTTACACAGCTTTAAAAAAAAAAAAAAAAAAATTTTGATCATTTTTATTCCTATCCCAATCCGAAATTAATGCTCTCGCTCACATGTGTGGTTTGAACACAGTTTACATATGAGCTAACGGGGACAGGGCACTTTAATTTTTTTTTATTTTCCTACTTATTTTATTTATTTTTTTTTATTTTTACACAGCTTTAAAAAAAAAAAAAAAGTTTTTGATCATTTTTATTCCTATTACAATCCGAAATTAATGCTCTCGCTCACATGTGTGGTTTGAACACAGTTTACATATGAGCTAACGAGCTAACGGGGACAGGGCACTTTAATTTTTTATTTTTTTTCCTATTAATTTTATTTATTATTTTCTATTTTTACACAGTTTTTTAAAAAAAAATTTGATCATTTTTATTCCTATTGCAATCCGAAATGAATGCTCTCGCTCTAATGATTGCGGCGATACCTCACATGTGTGGTTTGAACACAGTTTACATTATTATTATTATTATTATTATATAGTATTTATATAGCGCCGACAGTTTACATATGAGCTAGCGGGGACAGGGCACTTTAATTTTTTTTATTTTCCTATTTATTTTATTTATTATTTTTTATTTTTACACAGCTTTTAGAAAAAAAAAACATTTTTGATCATTTTTATTCCTATTACAATCCGAAATTAATGCTCTCGCTCACATGTGTGGTTTGAACACAGTTTACATATGAGCTAACGGGGACAGGGCACTTTAATTTTTTTTATTATTATATTAATATTATATTAATATTATTTTATTTTATTTATTTTATTTATTATTTTTTATTTTTACACAGCTTTAAAAAAAAAAGTTTTTGATTATTTTTATTCCTATTACAAGGAATGTAAACATCCCTTGTAAGCCACACTGGGGCGACCTGTGAGGCGACCTGGTCGCCTCACAGGTCGCCGCAGGTCGCCTCCCATAGGGAAGCTGCGGACCCGTTCTGATAGGAGCGACACAAGTCGCTCCGACTCAGAAAAAGGGTCCGGAGCTTCTTTGGGGCGACCAGGAGGCGACCGCCATAGACTTCAATGTTACGAAGTCCGTGGCGGCCGCTCCGAGGTAGCGGCGCGCTGCTCGCACCGCGACCTCGGAGGTCGCGGTGCGAAGTAGCGTCGCCCCAGTGTGAATGGGGGCTAATAGAAATAGGCATGACAGGTCCTCTTTATTGTGAGATCTGGGGTCAAAAAGACCTCACACCTCACATCTACACTAAAAAAAAAAAAAAAATTGTTGAAAAAAAATCGGCCCTTTGAACCGGTTCCTAGGCAATGACTTCACTCCGGTCCTCCAAGACCATAGAGTCTAGTGAGGGCCATCTTGCCCTCCCTCGACTTCCTGTCTCAGAGGATCCGGGACCGGATCACTTTCCTCACTGCCGGCGGGTGCCGGAACGCGGCGAGGGGGGCACCTCTTCCGTCTACACTGTAAGGGTGATCCCGCGGCGACCCTTACCTGAAAGCCGATCGCAGGACGGTGCTGGATTTCTGGCAGGATCAACGGGTATTCATTTACTGTTATCACACGGATGATGAAGGAAATGCTGCCCATGATAAGAGAAGTTGATAGTTGTGGGTTTAGTTCCTCTCTCCGGTGACCATCCAAGTGTCAGCCCTGCTGAGATAAAAATCAGCCAATCACAGTGTGCTCTGCTCAGCGGCTCGCGGTGTGTCCAGGCGCACTTTGTGCTCCCTATGACAATATGGAAGTCATAGAGATTTAATGTAATGACCTCATCAATAAAATAGGTTGCAGGAAAGTTGTGACAATCTGATACTTTGTATGCTGCAAATAAAAAGGTTTCTGAGCGTGCCGCTGTCTGCACAAAGAGGAAGCGGTGGCCACCGTGTCAGAGGATTGTTCTGAGCGCTGACTGCGATTCTGCAGGAAACTGCTGACCCGGCCGGCCACAGAGACACCTGTCTGCTGGTACACTGATCGCTGGTTTCCTGCGCTGCAAGCCTGCGGCAGAAGGATCTGCAACACCAAAAATCAGCGAGTATGATGAGTAATATTATATCCATGGTCTGCACAGAGCAAAGGCTACAAGATCCTGCCATTTATATTGATGATCATTAGCGTGGATAGGCTGCATTCTCAGTGATGTCACCGCTCTCTAGTGAATGGATAGGCTGCATTCTCAGTGATGTCACCGCTCTCTAGTGATTGGATAGGCTGCATTCTCAGTGATGTCACTGCTCTCTAGTGAATGGATAGGCTGCATTCTCAGTGATGTCACCGCTCTCTAGTGATTGGATAGGCTGCATTCTCAGTGATGTCACCGCTCTCTAGTGAATGGATAGGCTGCATTCTCAGTGATGTCATCGCTCTCTAATGAATGGATAAGCTGCATTCTCAGTGATGTCACCGCTCTCTAGTGATTGGATAGGCTGCATTCTCAGTGGTGTCACTGCTCTCTAGTGATTGGATAGGCTGCATTCTCAGTGATGTCACCGCTCTCTAGTGATTGGATAGGCTGCATTCTCAGTGATGTCACCGGTCTCTAGTGATTGGATAGGCTGCATTCTCTGTGATGTCACCGCTCTCTAGTGATTGGATAGGCTGCATTCTCTGTGATGTCACCGCTCTCTAGTGAATGGATAGGCTGCATTCTCTGTGATGTCACCGCACTCTAGTGATTGGATAGGCTGCATTCTCTGTGATGTCACCGCTCTCTAGTGATTGGATAGGCTGCATTCTTAGTGATGTCACCGCTCTCTAGTGAATGGATAGGCTGCATTCTCTGTGATGTCACCGCACTCTAGTGATTGGATAGGCTGCATTCTCTGTGATGTCACCGCTCTCTAGTGATTGGATAGGCTGCATTCTTAGTGATGTCACCGCTCTCTAGTGATTGGATAGGCTGCATTCTCAGTGATGTCACCGCTCTCTAGTGATTGGATAGGCTGCATTCTCAGTGATGTCACCGCTCTCTAGTGATTGGATAGGCTGCATTCTCAGTGATGTCACCGCTCTCTAGTGATTGGATTGGCTGCATTCTCAGTGATGTCACCGCTCTCTAGTGAATGGATAGGCTGCATTCTCAGTGATGTCACCGCTCTCTAGTGATTGGATAGGCTGCATTCTCAGTGATGTCACCGCTCTCTAGTGAATGGATAGGCTGCATTCTCAGTGATGTCATCGCTCTCTAATGAATGGATAAGCTGCATTCTCAGTGATGTCACCGCTCTCTAGTGAATGGATAGGCTGCATTCTCAGTGATGTCACCGCTCTCTAGTGATTGGATAGGCTGCATTCTCAGTGGTGTCACTGCTCTCTAGTGATTGGATAGGCTGCATTCTCAGTGATGTCACCGCTCTCTAGTGATTGGATAGGCTGCATTCTCAGTGATGTCACCGGTCTCTAGTGATTGGATAGGCTGCATTCTCTGTGATGTCACCGCTCTCTAGTGAATGGATAGGCTGCATTCTCTGTGATGTCACCGCTCTCTAGTGATTGGATAGGCTGCATTCTCTGTGATGTCACCGCTCTCTAGTGAATGGATAGGCTGCATTCTCTGTGATGTCACCGCACTCTAGTGATTGGATAGGCTGCATTCTCTGTGATGTCACCGCTCTCTAGTGATTGGATAGGCTGCATTCTTAGTGATGTCACAGCTCTCTAGTGAATGGATAGGCTGCATTCTCTGTGATGTCACCGCACTCTAGTGATTGGATAGGCTGCATTCTCTGTGATGTCACCGCTCTCTAGTGATTGGATAGGCTGCATTCTTAGTGATGTCACCGCTCTCTAGTGATTGGATAGGCTGCATTCTCAGTGATGTCACCGCTCTCTAGTGAATGGATAGGCTGCATTCTCTGTGATGTCACCGCACTCTAGTGATTGGATAGGCTGCATTCTCTGTGATGTCACCGCTCTCTAGTGATTGGATAGGCTGCATTCTTAGTGATGTCACCGCTCTCTAGTGATTGGATAGGCTGCATTCTCAGTGATGTCACCGCTCTCTAGTGATTGGATAGGCTGCATTCTCAGTGATGTCACCGCTCTCTAGTGATTGGATAGGCTGCATTCTCAGTGATGTCACCGCTCTCTAGTGATTGGATTGGCTGCATTCTCAGTGATGTCACCGCTCTCTAGTGAATGGATAGGCTGCATTCTCAGTGATGTCACCGCTCTCTAGTGATTGGATAGGCTGCATTCTCAGTGATGTCACCGCTCTCTAGTGAATGGATAGGCTGCATTCTCAGTGATGTCATCGCTCTCTAATGAATGGATAAGCTGCATTCTCAGTGATGTCACCGCTCTCTAGTGAATGGATAGGCTGCATTCTCAGTGATGTCACCGCTCTCTAGTGATTGGATAGGCTGCATTCTCAGTGGTGTCACTGCTCTCTAGTGATTGGATAGGCTGCATTCTCAGTGATGTCACCGCTCTCTAGTGATTGGATAGGCTGCATTCTCAGTGATGTCACCGGTCTCTAGTGATTGGATAGGCTGCATTCTCTGTGATGTCACCGCTCTCTAGTGAATGGATAGGCTGCATTCTCTGTGATGTCACCGCTCTCTAGTGATTGGATAGGCTGCATTCTCTGTGATGTCACCGCTCTCTAGTGAATGGATAGGCTGCATTCTCTGTGATGTCACCGCACTCTAGTGATTGGATAGGCTGCATTCTCTGTGATGTCACCGCTCTCTAGTGATTGGATAGGCTGCATTCTTAGTGATGTCACCGCTCTCTAGTGATTGGATAGGCTGCATTCTCTGTGATGTCACCGCTCTCTAGTGAATGGATAGGCTGCATTCTCTGTGATGTCACCGCACTCTAGTGATTGGATAGGCTGCATTCTCTGTGATGTCACCGCTCTCTAGTGATTGGATAGGCTGCATTCTTAGTGATGTCACCGCTCTCTAGTGAATGGATAGGCTGCATTCTCTGTGATGTCACCGCACTCTAGTGATTGGATAGGCTGCATTCTCTGTGATGTCACCGCTCTCTAGTGATTGGATAGGCTGCATTCTTAGTGATGTCACCGCTCTCTAGTGATTGGATAGGCTGCATTCTCAGTGATGTCACCGCTCTCTAGTGATTGGATAGGCTGCATTCTCAGTGATGTCACCGCTCTCTAGTGATTGGATAGGCTGCATTCTCAGTGATGTCACCGCTCTCTAGTGATTGGATTGGCTGCATTCTCAGTGATGTCACCGCTCTCTAGTGAATGGATAGGCTGCATTCTCAGTGATGTCACCGCTCTCTAGTGATTGGATAGGCTGCATTCTCAGTGATGTCACCGCTCTCTAGTGAATGGATAGGCTGCATTCTCAGTGATGTCATCGCTCTCTAATGAATGGATAAGCTGCATTCTCAGTGATGTCACCGCTCTCTAGTGAATGGATAGGCTGCATTCTCAGTGATGTCACCGCTCTCTAGTGATTGGATAGGCTGCATTCTCAGTGGTGTCACTGCTCTCTAGTGATTGGATAGGCTGCATTCTCAGTGATGTCACCGCTCTCTAGTGATTGGATAGGCTGCATTCTCAGTGATGTCACCGGTCTCTAGTGATTGGATAGGCTGCATTCTCTGTGATGTCACCGCTCTCTAGTGAATGGATAGGCTGCATTCTCTGTGATGTCACCGCTCTCTAGTGATTGGATAGGCTGCATTCTCTGTGATGTCACCGCTCTCTAGTGAATGGATAGGCTGCATTCTCTGTGATGTCACCGCACTCTAGTGATTGGATAGGCTGCATTCTCTGTGATGTCACCGCTCTCTAGTGATTGGATAGGCTGCATTCTTAGTGATGTCACCGCTCTCTAGTGAATGGATAGGCTGCATTCTCTGTGATGTCACCGCACTCTAGTGATTGGATAGGCTGCATTCTCTGTGATGTCACCGCTCTCTAGTGATTGGATAGGCTGCATTCTTAGTGATGTCACCGCTCTCTAGTGATTGGATAGGCTGCATTCTCAGTGATGTCACCGCTCTCTAGTGAATGGATAGGCTGCATTCTCTGTGATGTCACCGCACTCTAGTGATTGGATAGGCTGCATTCTCTGTGATGTCACCGCTCTCTAGTGATTGGATAGGCTGCATTCTTAGTGATGTCACCGCTCTCTAGTGATTGGATAGGCTGCATTCTCAGTGATGTCACCGCTCTCTAGTGATTGGATAGGCTGCATTCTCAGTGATGTCACCGCTCTCTAGTGATTGGATAGGCTGCATTCTCAGTGATGTCACCGCTCTCTAGTGATTGGATTGGCTGCATTCTCAGTGATGTCACCGCTCTCTAGTGAATGGATAGGCTGCATTCTCAGTGATGTCACCGCTCTCTAGTGATTGGATAGGCTGCATTCTCAGTGATGTCACCGCTCTCTAGTGAATGGATAGGCTGCATTCTCAGTGATGTCATCGCTCTCTAATGAATGGATAAGCTGCATTCTCAGTGATGTCACCGCTCTCTAGTGAATGGATAGGCTGCATTCTCAGTGATGTCACCGCTCTCTAGTGATTGGATAGGCTGCATTCTCAGTGGTGTCACTGCTCTCTAGTGATTGGATAGGCTGCATTCTCAGTGATGTCACCGCTCTCTAGTGATTGGATAGGCTTCATTCTCAGTGATGTCACCGGTCTCTAGTGATTGGATAGGCTGCATTCTCTGTGATGTCACCGCTCTCTAGTGAATGGATAGGCTGCATTCTCTGTGATGTCACCGCTCTCTAGTGATTGGATAGGCTGCATTCTCTGTGATGTCACCGCTCTCTAGTGAATGGATAGGCTGCATTCTCTGTGATGTCACCGCACTCTAGTGATTGGATAGGCTGCATTCTCTGTGATGTCACCGCTCTCTAGTGATTGGATAGGCTGCATTCTTAGTGATGTCACCGCTCTCTAGTGAATGGATAGGCTGCATTCTCTGTGATGTCACCGCACTCTAGTGATTGGATAGGCTGCATTCTCTGTGATGTCACCGCTCTCTAGTGATTGGATAGGCTGCATTCTTAGTGATGTCACCGCTCTCTAGTGATTGGATAGGCTGCATTCTCAGTGATGTCACCGCTCTCTAGTGAATGGATAGGCTGCATTCTCAGTGATGTCACCGCTCTCTAGTGATTGGATAGGCTGCATTCTTAGTGATGTCACCGGTCTCTAGTGATTGGATAGGCTGCATTCTTAGTGATGTCACCGGTCTCTAGTGATTGGATAGGCTGCATTCTTAGTGATGTCACCGGTCTCTAGTGATTGGATAGGCTGCTTTCTCTGTGATGTCACCGCTCTCTAATGATTGGATAGGCTGTATTCTCAGTGATTCTGAGTGATGTTGGTATTCGGTGGGATGAGGTAAAATTCAGGTTGCTGAATCACAAGCATATTGAGGTCACAGTGACATCACTGGCTCCTGGGTGACACAGCAGACATTCAGTATAGAAGTGTGGGGAAGTCATCTCCAACCGAACTACCCAGGGGGTGTGCGAGTCCTTGGAATATTCCTCACACCCCACTAAGGAGAGATATCTCAGGGATAAGAAAGCATTGAACGGATTCCCAGTGTTTGGTTACAATGAAATCTTCTTTCTTCTTTGTAGTCAGACTTCTTCTGCTTTGTGAACAATGGAAACTCTGATTGAACCCTTTGCAGTCTCCTCTCCCCCCTTCCGTACTCCTTCCAAACCTTGGCAGGAAATCAGGGAATCGTGATTCATATATACTGTACATGGCGACACATCTTCACACTGAACCCTATCCGGCCAATTGTGTCAAAGTACCCCCCCAATTCTGGCCAACTGCGTCGCTGTGATTACTTTTGAGTCAAAGTGATCTCTCACTGCAGTGGCGGCTGGTGCTCAAAATTTTTTTTTGGGGGGGGGGGGGGGCGCAAACAGAAAAATGTAATAGGCATTGCTTTGCGGCAAAAAACACTGTAAAAAATTGCGTGACTTTGAGGTCACAAAAGTGTGAAAGGGGCCTTCAGTAATTTAGGTATAGTGTGCCCCCTTTCAATGCACAGTGACCAGCGTGCCCCCTTTCAATGCACAGTGACCAGTGTGCCCCCTTTCAATGCACAGTGACCAGTGTGCCCCCTTTCAATGCACAGTGACCAGCGTGCCCCCTTTCAATGCAGAGTGACCAGCGTGCCCCCTTTCAATGCACAGTGACCAGCGTGCCCCCTTTCAATGCACAGTGACCAGCGTGCCCCCTTTCAATGCACAGTGACCAGTGTGCCCCCTTTCAATGCAGAGTGACCAGTGTGCCCCCTTTCAATGCAGAGACCAGCGTACATGCCCCCTTCAATGCAGTGACCAGCGTACATGCCCCCTTCAATGCAGTGACCAGCATACATGCCCCTTTCAATGCAGAGACCAGCGTACATGCCCCTTTTCAATGCAGAGTTCAGCGTGCGTGCCCCCTTCAATGCAGAGACCAGCATACATGCCCCCTTCAATGTAGTGACCAGCATACATGCCCCCTTCAATGCAGAGACCAGCGTACATGCCCCCTTCAATGCAGAGTTCAGCGTGCGTGCCCCCTTCAATGCAGTGTGGGCTTCTCTTCTCTTCAATCCTGGACTCCCGGCGGGTGGCTTCTCCTAACTCTCGCGGCGCGTCTTCTCTGGTGCTCCCGCTCCCGCCTCCTCCTCGGCCAATGGCATGGGGTTTTCCATGCGGCCAATCAGGAAGCCGGTATTAGACCGGCCTCCTGATTGGCCAGGAGGAGGATCAGTGTGACAATAGCGAATTTTCATTCGCTATTGTCACACAATGGGTGGGCTCTGGGCGCACTGCTCTGCGCCCCGGGACCACCCTGTGCATCACCCTATTAGAGCCTCTGGCTCTAATCAGGTGATTAAAAAAAAAAAAACCCATTAAGCTCCATGCGTCCGGCGCTCTGCATGCAGATTAGGGGGCCGGACGCATGGATGGGGGGGCGCCCTGTATACACCAACCGCCACTGCCTTACTGGCCAACCAACTGCATCAAAGTCATGCCTTTCTGGCCAACTACTTCAAAGTGACCATGGGCATCCACAGGTAGGGGCAAATGCTCCTCCCCCCCCCCCTCCCCCCCGGAATCTCAACTTCCCCTTTCAAGTGGTTATTAAGCCACTTTATACCATCCTGTCCGGTCTGTTTAATAATCCGGTGTGTCTGTGTTTTAAAAAAAATAAGCCGTTCTTTACCAGTTTTCAGTGCGCCGAGCGCCGCTCACGTGACCCGTCGGCCCTCTCCTCTCTCCGTCTGCAGCGGGCGGGGCCGAGGATAACTCACTGATGTCAGTCGGGAGGGGAGGGGGATAGGAGGAGAGAGGCGGCGGGTCACGTGAGCGGTGAGTGGCGCCCTGCAAACTGGTAAAGAAGTGCTCATTTTTTATAAAACACAGACACAGGGGGCACACAGGGTTATAAAGCAGAATGTAGACAGGATAGGAAACTTTGAATGAAACTACAGCAGCAGTTGGAGGGGGCGGGGCAGTGGCAGAGGAGCAGACAGGCAGGGAGGGATGGGAAAGAGAGGACAGGAGAGCTGCGGATGATGGAGGCACGTAAACTGACCACAATATCAGGGCTCAGCAGCCATGGTATACCGTGGTCAGTTTACAGAGGTGAGGACATTGCCAGGCAGGAACAGCCAGGTATTTCAGGGGATACACAGGGCCAAATTACACAGCAAAGCTCTGTGCTGCATAGGCGTGCACACAGGGTGTGCCAGGTGTGCCTGGGCACACCCTAATCACCCCGTTATCACTTTTTGTGCTGGCAGGAAGATGGGAAAAGTCTCTCTCTTACTGGCTCTGCCATAAGAGAAGTCTTTAGGCACTTGCCTTTCAATATGCCGGCAGGGAGATCAATGTGCTGGGGTCATATATATATGCAGACGCACACAAACGGGTGTGTTTGAGCTTTGGGGTGCACACCCTAATTTAATAGGCTGCGCACCCCTATGCTGTATAACATGCATTAAGGAATTGGATCTTTTTTTTTTTTGTTAACAAATGCTTTAACAATAAATTCTGCTGTTTGCTCTTTACAAATAAATACTCAAAATAAATATAATGACTAAGCCCCTCCCCTTCGTGACATTGTTGAAAAGGGGGTGGAGCATGGGTGACCTTAAAATGATGCCCCTCCCTGAAAAAAGTTCTGCGGACGCCCATGAAAGTGATCCCTGTCTGGGCAACTGCATCAAAATGATCCCTTTCTGGCCAACTGATTCAAAGTGATCCCTCTCCGGGCAAATGTGTCAAAGTGATCCTTCTCTGGCCAACTTTCTCAAAGTGATCCCTTTTTGGCCGACTACATCAAAGTGATCCCTCTCTGGCCAACTGCATCAAAATGATCCCTTTCTGGCCAACTATATCAACGTGATTCTTTTCTAGCAAACTGCATCAAAGTGATCCCTATCAGGCAATTTGCATCAAAGTGATCCCTGTCTGGCCAACTACAGCAAAGTGATCCCTTTCTGGTCAATTGCATCAAAATGATTCCTTTATAGTGATCTGCATTAAAGTAATCCTTTCCTGGCCAACTACATGAAAGTGATCCCTTTTTGGCCAACTACATCAAAGTGATCCTTCTCTGGCCAACTGCATCAAAGTGATCCCTTTTTGGCCAACTACATCAAAGTGATCCCTTTTTGGCCAACTGCATCAAAGTGATCCCTTTTTAGCCAACTGCATCAAAGTGATCCCTCTCTGGCCAACTGCATCAAAGTGATCCCTTTTTAGCCAACTGCATCAAAGTGATCCCTCTCTGGCCAACTGCATCAAAGTGATCCTTCTCTGGCCAACTGCATCAAAGTGATCCCTTTTTAGCCAACTGCATCAAAGTGATCCCTCTCTGGCCAACTGCATCAAAGTGATCCCTCTCTGGCCAACTGCATCAAAGTGATCCTTCTCTGGCCAACTGCATCAAAGTGATCCCTCTCTGGCCAACTATATCAACGTGATTCTTTTCTAGCAAACTGCATCAAAGTGATCCCTATCAGGCAATTTGCATCAAAGTGATCCCTGTCTGGCCAACTACAGCAAAGTGATCCCTTTCTGGTCAATTGCATCAAAATGATTCCTTTATAGTGATCTGCATTAAAGTAATCCTTTCCTGGCCAACTACATCAAAGTGATCCCTTTTTGGCCAACTACATCAAAGTGATCCTTCTCTGGCCAACTACATGAAAGTGATCCCTTTTTGGCCAACTACATCAAAGTGATCCTTCTCTGGCCAACTGCATCAAAGTGATCCCTTTTTGGCCAACTACATGAAAGTGATCCCTTTTTGGCCAACTACATCAAAGTGATCCTTCTCTGGCCAACTGCATCAAAGTGATCCCTTTTTGGCCAACTACATGAAAGTGATCCCTTTTTGGCCAACTACATCAAAGTGATCCCTTTTTAGCCAACTGCATCAAAGTGATCCCTCTCTGGCCAACTGCATCAAAGTGATCCCTTTTTGGCCAACTACATCAAAGTGATCCCTTTGTAGCCAACTGCATCAAAGTGATCCCTCTCTGGCCAACTGCATCAAAGTGATCCCTTTTTGGCCAACTGCATCAAAGTGATCCTTCTCTGGCCAACTGCATCAAAGTGATCCCTTTTTAGCCAACTGCATCAAAGTGATCCCTCTCTGGCCAACTATATCAACGTGATTCTTTTCTAGCAAACTGCATCAAAGTGATCCCTATCAGGCAATTTGCATCAAAGTGATCCCTGTCTGGCCAACTACAGCAAAGTGATCCCTTTCTGGTCAATTGCATCAAAATGATCCCTTTCTAGTGATCTTCATCAAAGTGATCCCTCTCTGGCCAACTAGATTCAAGTGATCCATCTCTGGTTAACTGCATCAATGTGATCCCTTTCTAGCGCTCTGCTTTGAAGTGATCCCTGTCTCGCCAGCAGAGATCTGGGATCGGGTCACGGGAGGAGAGGACGGGATAGAAATGTATCGTTATGTACAAAGGGAATATCTTCCTGCTGAGAATAGATCCGGATGAGAAGGCTCAATCGCAGTGACATCATCAGTGGCCGTCCAATGACAGGAGAGGATAAGTGGGGGTGTCAGGGACATTGTAGGACTGGGATCCCAGATCCATCATCAATGTCAGCTTTATTCTTCATTGTCTGGAGGAGTTCCTGTCATCCTTCATTCATTTCCATATCTCCCCCCCCCCCCCCCCTTCACTGGCTGCATGCTTATAGGCGGGGCTCACTGATTATGTAGTACAGGACAAGCATGAGGGGGAGTGGCCTCAGATCCGGGGATATGGTATCATTGTCAGCCCCGCCTCCTCCGCATTCACTGGTTACATTGTGTCAGGTTACGCCCACTCCACTGTTCCTAATTGTTGTAGAGCCCGCCCCCTCCGCTCTCACTGGTTACACTGTATCAGTGTTAGGCTCCGCCCACTCCGCCGTCTCTATTGACGCTCCGCTTATACCAGACCCCGCCCCTCCGCTCTGACTGGCTATCTATTATAAATGCTGGGCCCCGCCCCCCTCCGTGCTCTGATGTCATTGGACAGGTTTCCATACTCAGCGTCAGACTCCGCCCATACCCCCTCGCTCCACCCCTCCGGTCCTGCCCGTGACGTGTGGCTCCTCCCCTGTGTTGTGTGTCGGAGGGATGCAGCGGCCGGGGGGAGACTCCGAGATCCGATGGAAGCGACACATCGTCCGCCAACTACGGCACCGGGACCGGACCCAGCACGCCGCCTTCCGGGACCTCGTCCTGTCCTGTGAGTACCACCAATCCCTACTCCCGGGACTGACACCGGGGACTTACCGGGACTGACACCGGGGACACACCGGGACTGACACCGGGGACACACCGGGACTGACACCGGGAACTTACCTGGACTGACACCGGGAACTTACCTGGACTGACACCGAGGACTTACCTGGACTGACACCGGGAACTTACCTGGACTGACACCGGGAACTTACCTGGACTGACACCGAGGACTTACCTGGACTGACACCGGGGACTTACCTGGACTGACACCGGGGACTTACCGGGACTGACACCGGGGACACACCGGGACTGACACCGGGAACTTACCTGGACTGACACCGGGGACTTACCTGGACTGACACCGGGAACTTACCTGGACTGACACCGAGGACTTACTGGGACTGACACCGAGGACTTACCGGGACTGACACCGGGGACTTACCGGGACTGACACCGGGGACTTACCGGGACTGACACCGGGGGGACTTACCGGGACTCACCCCGGGAGACACACACCGGGACTGACACCGGGGACACACCGGGACTGACACCGGGGACTTACCGGGACTGACACCGGGGACTTACTGGGACTGACACCGGGGACTTACCGGGACTGACACCGGGGACACACCGGGACTGACACCGGGGACTTACTGGGACTGACACCGGGGACTTACCGGGACTGACACCGGGGACACACCGGGACTGACACCGGGGACTTACTGGGACTGACACCGGGGACTTACCGGGACTGACACCGGGGACTTACCGGGACTGACACCGGGGACTTACCGGGACTGACACCGGGGACTTACCGGGACTGACACCGGGGACACACCTGGACTGACACCGGGGGGACTTACCGGGACTGACACCGGGAGACACACACCGGGACTGACACCGGGAGACACACACCGGGACTGACACCGGGAGACACACACCGGGACTGACACCGGGGACTTACCTGGACTGACACCGGGAGACACACCGGGACTGATACCGGGGGATACACCGGGACTGACACCTGAGGGACACAACGGGACTGATACCGGGGGATACACCGGGACTGACACGGGGACATACCGGGACTGACACACACCGGGACTGACACCGGGGGACTTTCCGGGACTGACACCGGGGGACACACACCGGGACTGACACCGGGGGACACACACCGGGACTGACACCGGGGACTTACTGGGACTGACACCGGGGACACACCTGGACTGACACCGGGGACCTACTGGGACTGACACCGAGGACTTACCGGGGACTTACTGGGACTGACACCGAGGACTTACCGGGGACTTACTGGGACTGACACTGGGGGACTTACCGGGACTGACACAGAGGACTTACCTGGACTGACACCGGGGGACTTACTGGGACTGACACCGGGGGGACTTACCGGGACTGACACCGGGGGGACTTACCGGGACTGACACTGGGTGGGACTTACCGGGACTGACACCGGGGGGACTTACCGGGACTGACACCGGGGACTTACTGGGACTGACACCGGGGGGACTTACTGGGACTGACACCGGGGGGACTTACCGGGACTGACACCGGGGGGACTTACCGGGACTGACACTGGGTGGGACTTACCTGGACTGACACCGGGAGACACACCGGGACTGACACCGGGGACCTACTGGGACTGACACCTGGGGGACACACCGGGACTGACACTGGGGGATACACCGGGACTGACACGGGGACTTACCGGGACTGACACACACCGGGACTGACACCGGGGGATACACCGGGACTGACACTGGGACTTACCGGGACTGACATTGGGGGGACACACTGGGACTGACACCAAGGGACTTACCAGGACTGACACCTGGGGGACACACCGGGACTGACACCGGAGGACTTACTGGGACTGACACCGGAGGACTTACCGGGACTGACACCGGGGACTTACCGGGACTGACACCGGGGACTTACCGGGACTGACACCGGGGGACACATTGGGGACTTACCGGGACTGACACCGGGGACACACAGGAACTGACACTGGGGACACACAGGGACTGACACCGGGGGATACATGGGGACTGACACGGGGACTTACCGGGACTGACATCGGGGGGGACACTCTGGGACTGACACCAAGGGACTTACCGGGACTCACACCTGGGGGACACACCGGGACTGACACCGGGGGGGACACCCTGGAAAAAAATAAATAAAAAGGGGGGGGAACCTTTTAAGTGATCTGTATATATATGTGTGTGTATATGTGTGTGTATATATATATATATTTGTGTGTCAGCGCTGCTTGAGAACCTGTGCCTAAAGTGCAATAATAAAGGATGAAAGTGCAGCAATGAATAAATGTAATAATAATTATTATTTCCTGTATATAATAACCAATAGAAATATTATAAATACAAATAAATATTCATCTCATAAAGTGCCGAATATAATAACTTATACAGTGCAAAGTGATAGTAATAACAATTAATATACTGATAGTTCTATAAACGTCTCTTCCAAATAATTCCCAGTCCTCAGGGCTCAGTCCTCAATGCTCAATGCTCAGTGCTCAGTCCTCAATGCTCAGGGCTCAGTGCTCAGTCCTTAGTGCTCAGTCCTCAGGGCTCAATGCTCAGGTCTCAGTGCTCAATCCTCAGTGCCCAGGGCTCAGTGCCCAGGGCTCAGTCCTCAGTGCTCAGTCCTCAGGGCTCAGTCCTCAGGGCTCAGTCCTCAGGGCTCAGTCCTCAGGGCTCAATGCTCAGGTCTCAGTGCTCAATCCTCAGTGCTCAGTGCTCAGTGCTCAGTGCTCAGTCCTTAGTGCTCAGTCCTTAGTGCTCAGTCCTTAGTGCTCAGTCCTTAGTGCTCAGTCCTCAGTGCTCAGTCCTCAGTGCTCAGTCCTCAGTGCTCAGTCCTCAGTGCTCAGTCCTCAGGGCTCAGTCCTCAGGGCTCAGTCCTCAGTGCTCAGTCCTCAATGCTCAGGGCTGAGTGCTCAGTCCTCAGTGCTCAGTCCTCAGGTCTCAGTGCTCAATCCTCAGTGCCCAGGGCTCAGTGCTCAGTCCTCAGTGCTCAGTCCTCAGTGCTCAGTCCTCAGTCCTCAGTCCTCAGTGCTCAGTCCTCAGTGCTCAGTCCTCAGTGCTCAGTGCTCAGTCCTCAGTGCTCAGTCCTCAGTCCTCAGTGCTCAGTGCTCAGTCCTCAGTGCTCAGTGCTCAGTGCTCAGTCCTTAGTGCTCAGTCCTTAGTGCTCAGTCCTCAGTGCTCAGTCCTCAGTGCTCAGTCCTTAGTGCTCAGTCCTCAGGGCTCAGTGCTCAGATAACATATATTGCTGACAGTTCCACAAAAATCTTATACCGGTGCTCTGTGCTGGGTGCCTCCGCTGCTCCCCTCTCAGTCCCTCACTCACCGGACAACCGTAAATAAAGCCCGGTATATATCACCCCTCAGGTACAGTGGATAGATGGCGGGTGGTGTAGGGGTATACACACTATGATGGTAGGGATATACACAATGACTATGATGGTAGGGGTATACACACTATGATGGTAGGGATATACACAATCACTATGATGGTAGGGATATACACACTCACTATGATGGTAGGGGGTATACACACTCACTATGATGGTAGGGATATACACACTCACTATGATGGTAGGGGTATATACACTCACTATGATGGTAGGGGTATATACACTCACTATGATGGTAGGGATATACACATTCACTATGATGGTAGGGGGTATACACACTCACTATGATGGTAGGGGGTATACACACTCACTATGATGGTAGGGGTATATACACTCACTATGATGGTAGGGATATACACACTCACTATGATGGTAGGGGTATACACACTCACTATGATGGTAGGGGTATACACACTCACTATGATGGTAGGGATATACACACTCACTATGATGGTAGGGGGTATATACACTCACTATGATGGTAGGGATATACACATTCACTATGATGGTAGGGGTATACACATTCACTATGATGGTAGGGGTATACACACTCACTATGATGGTAGGGATATACACACTCACTATGATGGTAGGGGTATATACACTCACTATGATGGTAGGGATATACACATTCACTATGATGGTAGGGATATACACACTCACTATGATGGTAGGGGGTATACACACTCACTATGATGGTAGGGGTATATACACTCACTATGATGGTAGGGATATACACACTCACTATGATGGTAGGGGTATACACACTCACTATGATGGTAGGGGTATACACACTCACTATGATGGTAGGGATATACACACTCACTATGATGGTAGGGGGTATATACACTCACTATGATGGTAGGGATATACACATTCACTATGATGGTAGGGGTATACACACTCACTATGATGGTAGGGATATACACACTCACTATGATGGTAGGGGTATATACACTCACTATGATGGTAGGGATATACACACTCACTATGATAGTAGGGGTATACACACTCACTATGATGGTAGGGGTATACACACTCACTATGATGGTAGGGATATACACACTCACTATGATGGTAGGGATATACACAATCACTATGATGGTAGGGATATACACACTCACTATGATGGTAGGGATATACACACTCACTATGATGGTAGGGATATACACACTCACTATGATGGTAGGGGTATACACACTCACTATGATGGTAGGGGTATACACACTCACTATGATGGTAGGGGTATACACACTCACTATGATGGTAAGGGTATACACACTCACTATGATGGTAGGGGTATACACACTCACTATGATGGTAGGGGTATACACACTCACTATGATGGTAGGGATATACACACTCACTATGATGGTAGGGATATACACACTCACTATGATGGTAGGGGTATACACACTCACTATGATGGTAGGGGTATACACACTCACTATGATGGTAGGGGTATACACACTCACTATGATGGTAAGGGTATACACACTCACTATGATGGTAGGGGTATACACACTCACTATGATGGTAGGGGTATACACACTCACTATGATGGTAGGGGTATACACACTCACTATGATGGTAGGGGTATACACACTCACTATGAAGGTAGGGGTATACACACTCACTATGAAGGTAGAGATATACACACTCACTGTGATGGTAGGGATATACACACTCACTGTGATGGTAGGGGTATACACACTCACTATGATGGTAGGGGTATACACACTCACTATGATGGTGGTAGTAGTAGCGTGGCTCCTGGATTCCAGGGTCTCATCTATTCAGCTCCCCCCAAGGCTGTAGCCATATACAGAGATAATCTCCGGAGTGTAGTAAGTCCTATGAGCTTTATTAAATAAAAACACTTACAAACAATCTTGCAAAAAACGCCTTTCTCCCGGGTGGTGGACGCCGCTCTCGCCATCTGCGTTCCAACCACCGGAAATTACGTCGGACGTGCGAGCAACGGCTTGACGCGTTTCGCTCCTCCTATCAGAGCGTTCTTAAAAACTGTTTTTATATATATATATATATCGGCAAATTCCAGGTAAAAGTGCAGCCATGGTGCAGGAGATGCAGGGGTTGTGGACATGGTGCAGGAGATGCAGGGGCTGCGGGCATGGTGCAGGAGATGCCGGGACTGCGGGCATGGTGCAGGAGATGCAGGGGTTGTGGACATGGTGCAGGAGATGCAGGGGCTGCGGGCATGGTGCAGGAGATGCCGGGACTGCGGGCATGGTGCAGGAGATGCCGGGACTGCGGGCATGGTGCAGGAGATGCAGGGGCTGCGGGCATGGTGCAGGAGATGCCGGGGCTGCGGGCATGATGCAGGGGCTGCGGGCATGGTGCAGGAGATGCAGGGGCTGCGGACATGGTGCAGGTGTTGCAGACATGGTGCAGGAGATGCAGGGGTTGCGGGCATGGTGCAGGAGATGCAGGGGCTGTGGACATGGTGCAGGAGATGCAGGGGCTGTGGACATGGTGCAGGAGATGCAGGGGCTGTGGACATGGTGCAGGAGATGCAGGGGCTGTGGACATGGTGCAGGAGATGCAGGGGCTGTGGACATGGTGCAGGAGATGCCGGGCTGCGGACATGGTGCAGGTGTTGCAGACATGGTGCAGGAGATGCAGGGGCTGCGGGCATGGTGCAGGAGATGCAGGGGCTGCGGACATGGTGCAGGAGATGCAGGGGCTACGGACATGGTACAAGAAAACAAAAAAGACAAAAACTCACATCTGTAGAAGAATTGCATGTACTACACAGCGTGCCACTGCCCAGGAGGCCTTGCTTTCCACAGCCTAGGACACCATGCGTTCCGCTGCCCGGGAGGCCTTGCGTGCCACTGCTCGGGAGGCCCTGCGTTCCACTGCCCGGGAGGCCCTGCGTTCCACTGCCCGGGAGGCCTTGCGTTCCACTGCCCGGGAGGCCTTGCGTTCCACTGCCCGGGACGTCTTGCGTGCCACTGCCCGGGATGTTTACAATCCTTGTAAGCCCCTGTTCACACTAAGGCGACCTGTGAGGCGACCTGGTCGCCTCACAGGTCGCCTCCCATAGGGAAGCTGCAGACCCGTTCTAATAGGAGCGACACAAGTCGCTCCGACTTAGAAAAAGGGTCCGGAGCTTCTTTGGGGCGACCAGGAGGCGACTGCCATAGACTTCAATGTTATGAAGTCCGTGGCGGCCGCTCCGAGGTCGCGGCGCGCTGCTCGCACCGCGACCTCGGAGGTCGCCCCGGGAAGTAGCGTCGCGTGTATGTGAACCGGCGCTTATAGGAATAAAAGTGATTAAAAGAAAAAAATAAAGGGAAAGTGTAAAAATAAACAATAAAAATAAAGGGAAAGTGTAAAAATAAAATAAACAATAAAAAATAAATAAAAATAAAGGGAAAGTGTAAAAATAAAAATAAAATAAATAATAAAAAAAATTAAAGGTAAAGTGTAAAAAAACTTAAACAATAAAAAATCACTATTAAAAGGAAAGTGTAAAAAAAATAAATAAATAAACAATAAAAAAAAAAAATTTAAGGAAAAGCGTAAAAATAAAATAAACAATAAAAAAAAATTAAAAAGGAAAAGCGTAAAAATAAAATAAACAATAAAAAAAAAATTAAAAAGGGAAAGTATAAAAATAAAATAAACAATAAAAAAAAAAATTAAAAAGGGAAAGTATAAAAATAAAATAAACAATAAAAAAAAAAAAATGAAAGTGCCCCCGTCCCCACGTGTTCACACGCAGAAGCGAACGCATACGTATATCGTAAAATGGAGTTCAAACCACACATGTGAGATATTGCCGCAAATGTTAGAGCGAGAGCAAAAATTCTATCCCTGAACCAGCTCTGTAACTCCAAACTGCCAACCTGTAAACTATTTTAAAGCGTTGCCTATGGAGATTTTTTTAAATACTGATGTTTGGCACCATTCCACGAGTCTGCGCAATTTTAAAGCGTGACATGTTCGGTATCTATGTACTCTGCGTAACATCATCTTTCACATTATACAAAAAAATTGGGCCAACTTTAATGTTTTTTTTTTTTTTCTTTTTTTTTAAATTCATAAAACGTTTTAAAAAAAAAAACGCATTTGAAAAATTGCTGTGCAAATACCATGGGACATAAAAAGTCGCAATGACCGCCATTTTATTCCCTAGGGTCTGAAAAAAAAAAATATATAAATATATATATATATATATATATATATATATATATATATATATATATATAAAAAATGTTTGGGGGTTCTGAGTCATTTTCTATGAAAAAAATGATGATTTTTACATGTAGGAGCGGTGTGCCAGGATTGGCCCGGTATGGAAGCGGTTAAGGACCTAATGGACACCCATTAGTCCGGCGCCCCCCCCCCCCCCCCACACCTCACGAACGAAATACAGTTTTTGTATTTTTTTTGTTTGTTTATTTTTTTAATCACTTTCCGCAAAATCAGGTACCTGTACGTCATTTTGAAAAAGTGGTTGTAGTGGGATGGTCTGCATTTTCAGGCGTCACCCCGGCACCGTTTTTTAGGGCCGGCGGCTGTCTTTCATGTGATAAACACCGATGTGGCTCAGCAGCCTCTCGGCCGTTATCACAAGCAGCGGGAGCGAATGTCCCCCGCCCCCCCCCCTCCAGCCACCTTCCGCTGCTCTGTCCAGGTCTCCCGTCTCACCGCAAGAGTTTTTTTTTTAATGCGATTTTGCTGCAATTTGCATATTTTATCCTTTTTTTTTTTTAGATTAGAGCGCTGCCTGATTACACAGAGTAGGATTCTTCTACTTACCCAGCCCAGGTGCTCTCATATGAAGTCTCGCCTCCTGGACCGGCTCCTACCTATGATAGACAGCACACTGGTGACGTCTATCATAGGAGCCGGTCCAGGAGGCGGGACTTCATATGACAGCGCCTGCGCCAGGTAAGCAGAAAAACCCTGCTCTGTTTAATCAGGGGGCGCTCTAATCCCCATGCAGTGGTCGCTCTGCATTGTTGGGGGCACTGGTCACTCTGCATTGTTGGGGGCACTGGTCACTCTGCATTGTTGGGGGCACTGGTCACTCTGCATTGATGGGGGCACTGGTCACTCTGCATTGGATGGGGGCACTGGTCACTCTGCATTGATGGGGGCACTGGTCACTCTGCATTGTTGGGGGCACTGGTCACTCTGCATTGTTGGGGGCACTGGTCACTCTGCATTGGATGGGGGCACTGGTCACTCTGCATTGGATGGGGGCACTGGTCACTCTGCATTGGATGGGGGCACTGGTCACTCTGCATTGGATGTGTGAATGAATGTGCAGAATTTCGGCCATTACCGGCCGATACCGATACTTGTGACCAAAATATCGGTATTGACCCTGGAATAACCCATCGGTCTATCCCTAATATATATATCTAGATATAGATAGTCTATAGATATATATAAAGTTTGGGGGTTCTAAGTAATTTTCTAGCATACTAATTTTAACTTGTAAGCAACAAGCGTCAGAAATAGGCCAGGTCCTTAAGTGGTTAAATAAATACTATATGACAGTTTTTTAACATGGTAAAACTTGGGGGGGGCGACGCCCCTGCGCCCCTTATTGACTGGCTGCCACTGATAAGACACCACTTTATAGGCCATCAGTTGAGACTGAACCAGCTGATATTATTTTGCACTGACAAAGGGCAGGATTGCTTTCTAATTACTGATAGATTTCAGCTGGTGTCTTTCCTTTTTGCACCTCCCTTTCTTCATGGGTTCAATACCTTTTCCCCGTGTCCTTCCATTTTATTGCACAGAACTTCATTTCTGAACGTATTTGTTTTGGTGTCTTTGTATGTATGGATTGCATGGGATGTTACCGACATGTGGTGAACATTTCATGCCAATATCACCTTTACCAAAATGGTGATGGGTTGAGCCCTTATTTCACCCGCTGGGTGAGAGCTCAGCCTTAATGTGGTATTAAACTCAAAAGCAAACATGTATTACATATAATTATATTGGCAGAATTCTGAGATGTGACGGCAGCATTCATTTTCTTTCTTTTACTTTCACCTGAGTGATCCAGCCAGTAAGTCTGGTGTTTTTCAACAGAAAAAGCCCTCTTCCAGATGTAGCAGTTGGATGGATGAGCGAAACCATTTACCACTGACAGGGGTACTTACCATGATCAATTTGTATGTATTCACATAAAAACTTTATCCCAATAGGAAAAAAGAAAGCTGCTTGCTGTAACTGATTATAAAGTGTTGTAGTTTAGCTTGCATGGGTTGGTGTATCTAAATCTGCTAGTACACATGTGTCAAACACAAGGCTTGTGTGCTGAATCCGGCCCACCGGGCAATTTTATGTGGCCCTTGCCCCTCTCCTGTAGCTGCGGCACCCCCCTCATCTCCGCCATCACTCTTTCTCAGCAGTCGGCAGCAGCGAAGAGGACAGAACTCCTTCCACAGATCCTGCCTCTCTGTGTGCAGCTGCAGCACCCCCTTGTCTCCTCTCCCACTCTGTCTCAGCAGAGAGGAGGACAGAACTCACCCTACATATCCTGCACCCCTCTGTGCAGTCACAGCACCTCTCGCCTCCGCTCCCACTATGTCTCAGCAGAGAGGAGGACAAAACTCCTCCTACAGATCCTGCACCTCTCTGTGCAGTCACAGCACCTCTCGCCCCCGCTCACACTCTGTCTTAGTAGAGAGAAGGACAGAACTCACCCTGCATATCCTGCACCCCTCTGTGCAGTCACAGCACCTCTCACCTCCCCTCACACTCTGTCTCAGCAGAGAGGAGGACAAAACTCCTCCTACAGATCCTGCACCTCTCTGTGCAGCCGCAGCACCCCTCATCTCCTCTCCCACTCTGTCTCAGCAGAGAGAAGGACAGAACTCACCCCTCTGTGCAGTCGCAGCACCCCTCGCCTTCGCTCCCGCTATGTCTCAGCAGAGAGGAGGACAAAACTCCTCCTACAGATCCTGCTCCTCTCTTTGCAGTCACAGCACCTCTCGCCTCCGCTCACACTCTGTCTTAGCAGAGAGAAGGACAGAACTCACCCTGCATATCCTGCACCCCTCTGTGCAGTCACAGCACCTCTCGCCTCCACTCACACTCTGTCTCAGCAGAGAGGAGGACAAAACTCCTCCTACAGATCCTGCACCTCTCTGTGCAGCCGCAGCACCCCTCATCTCCTCTCCCTCTCTGTCTCAGCAGAGAGAAGGACAGAACTCACCCTACATATCCTGCACCCCTCTGTGCAGTCGCAGCACCCCTTCATCTCCGCTCCCACTCTGTCTCAGCAGAGAGAAGGACAAATCTCCTCCAACAGATCCTTCACCCCTCTGTGCAGTCGCAGCACCCCTCACCTCTGCTCCCACTCTGTCTCAGCAGAGATCAGGACTAAACTCCTCCTACAGATCCTGCACCTCTCTGTGCAGTCACAGCATCCCCTTGTCTCCGCTTCCACTCTGTCTCAGCAGTGAGGAGGTCAGAACTCCTCCTACAGATCCTGCAGCACCCCCTCATCTCCGCTCCCACTCTGTCTCAGCAGAGAGGAGGACAAAACTCCTCCTACAGATCCTGCACATCTCTGTGCAGTCACAGCACCTCTCGCCTCCGCTCACACTCTGTCTTAGCAGAGAGAAGGACAGAACTCACCCTACATATCCTGCACCCCTCTGTGCAGACGCAGCACCCCTCATCTCTTCTCCCACTCTGTCTCAGCAGAGATCAGGACAAAACTCCCCCTACAGATCCTGCACCTCTCTGTGCAGTCGCAGCATCACCTCGTCTCCGCTTCCACTCTGTTTCAGCAGTGAGGATGACAGAACTCCTCCTACAGATCCTGCAGCACCCCTCATCTCCGCTCCCACTCTGTTTCAGCGTGAGGAGGACAGAACTCCTTCTACAGATCCTGCACCTCTCTGTACAGCCGCAGCCCCCCTCAACTCCGCCTCACCGGTCTCCACGTTCAGCAGACTCCAGCCCTCCTCTGGTCCTCCTCCAGACCCTGAACTTTCTGCTCTCTAGCTCAACCCCCAGCCTCTTCCCGTCGGCAGCACAAGATGGGGGGTGCACTGTAATGTATGGGAGGGTGGGGGACTCGACTGATAATGGGGGAGACTCTAGACATCTGATTTAAGGGTGGGTTTGGGGTGCTTTGGACATCTGGTTCAGCTCTTTGAGGGCAACAATAATGCCCATGCGGCCCACAATAATATCTTGTTTGACGCCCCCGTGCCAATACATCTTCCCCCCCTCCCAGACTGACAATGCTGCTGTCTGCTGTGCCCCCTGTGCTCCTTCATCCAGAGTGGGATCACCAGGTGAAAACAGAGGAAAAGCCTAAAAAAGAAAAGGAATGCAGCCGCCACGTCTAATGACTGTGAGCTGCAATACAGGACATTCCTGGTTTGGGGTTACTGGTAATACTGGTTTATACCCGATACACACTGACAGCTTCTTCGTGTTTCATGCAGCCAGAGGAGTGAGCAATTAAAACCTGACAGATCCGGTATGTTGGTGTGGTGACCCCCCCCCCCCCAACTGTCCCCCCCCCTCGCTGTCCCCCCCTCACTATCCTATTGAATTCAGTTCCTGCTGAGTCGGCTGGTTTCCCTGTGCACCGAGCTTTACAAACATGAGAAACTGACAACAAACAGAAAGATAAATAGAAACAAAGTGCAACAATGTAACAAAAAGTAAACATCCACTTCCTGTGTGATCAGCTAACATTGGCCCCGCTCCTGGGGGATGGCTGGAGGGGGGGGGGGGGGGGCTCGCTGATGTCACTCCCACATGTGTATTGGGGGTCTGTGGCCCGGAATGATAACAATGAAGTCGGTTCTGACCCACCTATTATATGGAGGGGTCTGTAGGTGTGGTGGGTGCAGTCAGGAGAGGGGGAGGGGGTCCCCCCGGGTTCTGTCACACAGGAGGAATTACACTTTGTGTTACTCTATACTTACCAAACTATGCTAGAGTACTTACCAATCAGTCACCAGGACTATTCTAGAGTACTTACCAATCAGTTATTAGAACTGTACTAGAGTACTTACCAATCAGTTATTAGGGCTGTACTAGAGTACTTACCAATCAGTTATTAGAACTGTACTAGAGTACTTACCAATCAGTTATTAGGGCTGTACTAGAGTACTTACCAATCAGTTATTAGAACTGTACTAGAGTACTTACCAATCAGTTATTAGGGCTGTACTAGAGTACTTACCAATCAGTTATTAGGGCTGTACTAGAGTACTTACCAATCAGTTATTAGAACTGTACTAGAGTACTTACCAATCAGTTATTAGGACTATACTAGAGTACTAGGGTTTTACCAGAGAAATGCTGATCAGTTACTAGGACTAGACTAAAATGCTACTGGTCAGTCACTAGGAGTATGTTAGAGTATGGCTGATCAGTCACTGGTGCCGTACTGGAGTACTAATAAGATACCAAAACTATACTTGGGTACCATTGACTTGATACTAGGACTACACTAGAGTACTACTGGTCAGATACTAGACTATGCTACAGTACTACTAACCAGTCACTAGGACTATATTGGAGTATTTTTGATCTGATAAAGGAATGACATTGGAGTACTGCAGATCAGCTACTTAGATTATACTAGAGTACCACTTATCTGATACTAGGACTATACTAGAGTACCACTTATCTGATAGTAGGACTATACTAGAGTACCACTTATCTGATACAAGGACTATACTAGAGTACCACTTATCTGATACAAGGACTATACTAGAGTACCGCTTATCTGATACTAGGACTATACTAGAGTACCATTTATCTGATACTAGGACTATACTAGAGTACCCCTTATCTGATACTAGGACTATACTAGAGTACCCCTTATCTGATACTAGGACTATACTAGAGTACCACTTATCTGATACTAGGACTATACTAGAGTACTGCTTATCTGATACTAGGACTATACTAGAGTACCGCTTACCTGATACTATGACTATACTAGAGCACCATTTCTCTGATACCAGATAAGTGGTACTCTAGTATAGTCCTAGTATCAGATAAGAGGTTCTCTAGTATAGTCCTAGTATCAGATAAGCGGTACTCTAGTATAGTCCTAGTATCAGATAAGGAGTACTCTAGTATCAGATAAGTGGTACTCTAGTATAGTCCTAGTATCAGATAAGCGGTACTCTAGTACAGTCCTAGTATCAGATAAGGGGTACTTTAGTACAGTCCTAGTATCAGATAAGGGGTACTCCTAGTATAGTCCTAGTATCAGATAAGGGGTACTCTAGTATAGTCCTAGTATCAGATAAGGGGTACTCTAGTATAGTCCTAGTATCAGATAAGGAGTACTCTAGTATAGTCCTAGTATCAGATAAGGGGTACTCCTAGTATAGTCCTAGTATCAGATAAAGGGTACTCTAGTATAGTCCTAGTATCAGATAAGCGGTACTCTAGTATAGTCCTAGTATCAGATAAGGGGTACTCTAGTATAGTCCTAGTATCAGATAAGCGGTACACTAGTATAGTCCTAGTATCAGATAAGGGGTACTCTAGTATAGTCCTAGTATCAGATAAGGGGTACTCTAGTATAGTCCTAGTATCAGATAAGCGGTACTCTAGTATAGTCCTAGTATCAGATAAGGGGTACTCTAGTATAGTCCTAGTATCAGATAAGAGGTTCTCTAGTATAGTCCTAGTATCAGGTAAGGGGTACTCTAGTATAGTCCTAGTATCAGATAAGCGGTACTCTAGTATAGTCCTAGTATCAGATAAGAGGTACTCTAGTACAGTCCTAGTATCAGATAAGGGGTACTCTAGTATAGTCCTAGTATCAGATAAGGGGTACTCTAGTATAGTCCTAGTATCAGATAAGGGGTACTCTAGTATAGTCCTAGTATCAGATAAGCGGTACTCTAGTATAGTCCTAGTATAAGATAAGTGGTACTCTAGTACAGTCCTAGTATCAGATAAGAGATACTCTAGTATAGGCCTAGTATCAGATAAGGGGTACTCTAGTAGAGTCCTAGTATCAGATAAGGGGTACTCTAGTATAGTCCTAGTATCAGATAAGGGGTACTCTAATATAGTTCTAGTATCAGATAAGCGGTAATCTAGTACAGTCCTAGTATCAGATAAGCGGTTCTCTAGTACAGTCCTAGTATCAGATAAGTGGTACTCTAGTATAGTCCTAGTATCAGATAAGCGGTACTCTAGTATAGTCCTAGTATCAGATAAGAGGTTCTCTAGTATAGTCCTAGTATCAGATAAGCGGTACTCTAGTATAGTCCTAGTATCAGATAAGGAGTACTCTAGTATCAGATAAGTGGTACTCTAGTATAGTCCTAGTATCAGATAAGCGGTACTCTAGTACAGTCCTAGTATCAGATAAGGGGTACTTTAGTACAGTCCTAGTATCAGATAAGGGGTACTCCTAGTATAGTCCTAGTATCAGATAAGGGGTACTCTAGTATAGTCCTAGTATCAGATAAGGGGTACTCTAGTATAGTCCTAGTATCAGATAAGGAGTACTCTAGTATAGTCCTAGTATCAGATAAGGGGTACTCCTAGTATAGTCCTAGTATCAGATAAAGGGTACTCTAGTATAGTCCTAGTATCAGATAAGCGGTACTCTAGTATAGTCCTAGTATCAGATAAGGGGTACTCTAGTATAGTCCTAGTATCAGATAAGCGGTACACTAGTATAGTCCTAGTATCAGATAAGGGGTACTCTAGTATAGTCCTAGTATCAGATAAGGGGTACTCTAGTATAGTCCTAGTATCAGATAAGCGGTACTCTAGTATAGTCCTAGTATCAGATAAGGGGTACTCTAGTATAGTCCTAGTATCAGATAAGAGGTTCTCTAGTATAGTCCTAGTATCAGGTAAGGGGTACTCTAGTATAGTCCTAGTATCAGATAAGCGGTACTCTAGTATAGTCCTAGTATCAGATAAGAGGTACTCTAGTACAGTCCTAGTATCAGATAAGGGGTACTCTAGTATAGTCCTAGTATCAGATAAGGGGTACTCTAGTATAGTCCTAGTATCAGATAAGGGGTACTCTAGTATAGTCCTAGTATCAGATAAGCGGTACTCTAGTATAGTCCTAGTATAAGATAAGTGGTACTCTAGTACAGTCCTAGTATCAGATAAGAGATACTCTAGTATAGGCCTAGTATCAGATAAGGGGTACTCTAGTAGAGTCCTAGTATCAGATAAGGGGTACTCTAGTATAGTCCTAGTATCAGATAAGGGGTACTCTAATATAGTTCTAGTATCAGATAAGCGGTAATCTAGTACAGTCCTAGTATCAGATAAGCGGTTCTCTAGTACAGTCCTAGTATCAGATAAGTGGTACTCTAGTATAGTCCTAGTATCAGATAAGCGGTACTCTAGTATAGTTCTAGTATCAGATAAGGGGTACTCTAGTATAGTCCTAGTATCAGATAAGGGGTACTCTAGTATAGTTCTAGTATCAGATAAGGGGTACTCTAGTATAGTCCTAGTATCAGATAAGGGGTACTCTAGTATAGTCCTAGTATCAGATAAGGGGTACTCTAGTATAGTCCTAGTATCAGATAAGGGGTACTCTAGTACAGTCCTAGTATCAGATAAGGGGTACTCTAGTATAGTTCTAGTATCAGATAAGCGGTACTCCTAGTATAGTCCTAGTATCAGATAAGGGGTACTCTAGTATAGTCCTAGTATCAGATAAGCAGTACTCTAGTATAGTCCTAGTATCAGATAAGTGGTACTCTAGTATAGTCCTAGTATCAGATAAGCGGTACTCTAGTACAGTCCTAGTATCAGATAAGTGGTACTCTAGTATAGTCCTAGTATCAGATAAGCGGTACTCTAGTATAGCCCTAGTATCAGATAAGAGGTACTCTAGTATAGTCCTAGTATCAGATAAGCGGTACTCTAGTATAGTCCTAGTATCAGATAAGAGGTACTCTAGTATAGTCCTAGTATCAGATAAGGGGTACTCTAGTATAGTCCTAGTATCAGATAAGTGGTACTCTAGTATAGTCCTAGTATCAGATAAGAGGTACTCTAGTATAGTCCTAGTATCAGATAAGGGGTACTCTAGTATAGTCCTAGTATCAGATAAGGAGTACTCTAGTATAGTCCTAGTATCAGATAAGGGGTACTCTAGTACAGTCCTAGTATCAGATAAGGGGTACTCTAGTATAGTCCTAGTATCAGATAAGGGGTACTCTAGTATAGTCCTAGTATCAGATAAGCGGTACTCTAGTATAGTCCTAGTATCAGATAAGCTGTACTCTAGTATAGTCCTAGTATCAGATAAGCGGTACTCTAGTATAGTCCTAGTATCAGATAAGCGGTACTCTAGTATAGTCCTAGTATCAGATAAGCTGTACTCTAGTATAGTCCTAGTATCAGATAAGGGGTACTCTAGTATAGTCCTAGTATCAGATAAGCGGTACTCTAGTATAGTCCTAGTATCAGATAAGGGATGCTCTAGTATATTCCTAGTATCAGATAAGGGGTACTCTAGTATAGTCCTAGTATCAGATAAGGGGTACTCTAGTACAGTCCTAGTATCAGATAAGTGGTACTCTAGTATAGTCCTAGTATCAGATAAGTGGTACTCTAGTATAGTCCTAGTATCAGATAAGCGGTACTCTAGTATAGTCCTAGTATCAGATAAGTGGTACTCTAGTATAGTCCTAGTATCAGATAAGCGGTACTCTAGTATAGCCCTAGTATCAGATAAGAGGTACTCTAGTATAGTCCTAGTATCAGATAAGCGGTACTCTAGTATAGTCCTAGTATCAGATAAGAGGTACTCTAGTATAGTCCTAGTATCAGATAAGGGGTACTCTAGTATAGTCCTAGTATCAGATAAGGAGTACTCTAGTATAGCCCTAGTATCAGATAAGGGGTACTCTAGTACAGTCCTAGTATCAGATAAGCGGTACTCTAGTATAGTCCTAGTATCAGATAAGAGGTACTCTAGTATAGTCCTCGTATCAGATAAGAGGTACTCTAGTATAGTCCTAGTATCAGATAAGGGGTACTCTAGTACAGTCCTAGTATCAGATAAGTGGTACTCTAGTATAGTCCTAGTATCAGATAAGGAGTACTCTAGTATAGTCCTAGTATCAGATAAGGGGTACTCTAGTATAGTCCTAGTATCAGATAAGGGGTACTCTAGTACAGTCCTAGTATCAGATAAGGGGTACTCTAGTATAGTCCTAGTATCAGATAATCAGTACTCTAGTATAGTCCTAGTATGAGATAAGAGGTACTCTAGTATAGTCCTAGTATCAGATAAGAGGTACTCTAGTATAGTCCTCGTATCAGATAAGAGGTACTCTAGTATAGTCCTAGTATCAGATAAGGGGTACTCTAGTACAGTCCTAGTATCAGATAAGTGGTACTCTAGTATAGTCCTAGTATCAGATAAGGAGTACTCTAGTATAGTCCTAGTATCAGATAAGGGGTACTCTAGTATAGTCCTAGTATCAGATAAGGGGTACTCTAGTACAGTCCTAGTATCAGATAAGGGGTACTCTAGTATAGTCCTAGTATCAGATAATCAGTACTCTAGTATAGTCCTAGTATGAGATAAGAGGTACTCTAGTATAGTCCTAGTATCAGATAAGGGGTACTCTAGTATAGTCCTAGTATCAGATAATCAGTACTCTAGTATAGTCCTAGTATCAGATAAGGGGTGCTCTAGTATAGTCCTAGTATCAGATAAGGGGTACTCTAGTATAGGCCTAGTATCAGATAAGGGGTACTCTAGTATAGTCCTAGTATCAGATAAGAGGTGCTCTAGTATAGTCCTAGTATCAGATAAGGGGTACTCTAGTATAGTCCTAGTATCAGATAAGGGGTACTCTAGTATAGTCCTAGTATCCTAGCTAATAGGGACCACCCTCTGCTCTATCTCTCTCCTTGTGCAGGGGGACTGGTCTTGTCTCCGCCCCCTCCTGTAGTTTTCTGCAGGCAGCCTGTAGTGGGTGGGGCCTTTTGGGCCCCTCCCACGGCTTCGCCCCCAGCACAGACTATGTACAGCACAGCGATGAGCTGTTTTTACAAGGTAATATCTGGGTTTGCTCAGCCATTCGGTGCACACAGATGGGATTTATAGATTTCATAGCTATTGGTGAATAGATTTAAATGATTTGCCCGGAGTTCAGCTTTAACACAGCAATTTTGGGTCTTCGGGGTCACTCCTGGAATGGAGTTTTAGGACTTGTTGATCCTGCCAGAGTTTTATTATTATTATTCATATTAATAGGGAGGTTATTCTATACCCAGCGATGTCATCACTGGGTCTCTGTGCTTCTCTATGCAATGCAGGCAGATCGTGACTGATGGGCGGGGCCAGCAGGGTGCCCCCTTCCTCAATACTTATCTCATGAGCCCCTAATGCTGATGTAAGCAGTGGGAGGAGTTATGCAAATATCAGAATGTCTTGCTGGATGGATGTGAGTGGGAAGTGTGACAGTCCTGCTGGATGAGAGGAGCGGAGATTCTCCCGGTGTATGTAGGAGATGAGGGGTTGGTGGAAGGGTGGGTGGGGGGGAGGGGTGATCGGTGATTATATGTCTGGTGCTGTGTCAGTCATCCATCACCTGACTTCTCCTTTCACACTTCACAGCGACTGCAGAGGATGGCGTATGATGTGTGGCTTCATTCCAGGATACAGCCGTGTGCAATACAGGAATATATCACATATATATACTGAGCTGTGGAAGGGACATCGGAGTCCCCATCCGAGTCCCCCCTTATATTGGTGTCCCCATCCGAGTCCCCCCTTATATCGGTGTCCCCATGCGAGACCCCCCTTATATCGGGGTCCCCATGCGAGTCCCCCCTTATATCGGTGTCCCCATGCGAGTCCCCCCTTATATCGGTGTCCCCATCCGAGTCCTCCCTTCTATCGGTATCCATATGCGGGTCTCTCTTATATCGGTGTCCCCAGCCGAGTCCCCCCTTCTATCGATATCCCCACCCGAGTCCCCCCTTATATCGGTGTCCCCCCTTATATCGGTGTCCCCATCCGAATCCCCCCTTATATCGGTGTCCCCATCCGAGTCCCCCCTTATATCGGTGTCCCCCCTTATATCGGTGTCCCCATGCGAGTCCCCCCTTATATCGGTGTTCCCATCCGAATCCCCCCTGATATCGGTGTCCCCATCCGAGCCCCCCCTTATATCGGTGTCCCCCTTTATATCGGTGTCCTAGTCCCCCCTTCTATTGGTGTCCGAGTCCCCCCTTATATCGGTGTCCCCATCTGAGTCCCCCCTTATATCGGTGTCCCCATCTGAGTCCCCCCTTCTATTGGTGTCCCCATCCGAGTCCCCCCTTCTATTGGTGTCCCCATCCGAGTCCCCTCTTATATCGGTGTCCCCATCCGAGTCCCCTCTTATATCGGTGTCCCCATCCGAGTTCCCCCTTATATCGGTGTCCCCATCCGAGTTCCCCCTTATATCAGTGTCGGAGTCCCCCCTTCTATCGGTGTCCCCATGCGAGTCCCCCCTTCTATCGGTGTCCCCATGCGAGTCCCCCCTTCTATCGGTGTCCCCATCCGAGTCCCCCCTTTATATCGGTGTCCCCATCCGAGTCCCCCCTTTATATCGGGGTCCCCATCCGAGTCCCCCCTTATATCGATGTCCCCATCCGAGTCCCCCCTTATATCGGTGTCCCCATCCGAGTCCCCCCTTATATCGTTGTCCCCATGCGAGACCCCCCTTATATCGGTGTCCCCATGCGAGACCCCCCTTATATCGGTGTCCCCATGCGAGTCCCCCCTTATATCGGTGTCCCCATGCGAGACCCCCCTTATATCGGTGTCCCCATGCGAGACCCCCCTTATATCGGTGTCCCCATGCGAGACCCCCCTTATATCGGTGTCCCCATCCGAGTCCCCCCTTATATCGGTGTCCCCATGCGAGACCCCCCTTATATCGGTGTCCCCATGCGAGACCCCCCTTATATCGGTGTCCCCATGCGAGACCCCCCTTATATCGGTGTCCCCATCCGAGTCCCCCCTTATATCGGTGTCCCCATGCGAGACCCCCCTTATATCGGTGTCCCCATCCGAGTCCCCCCTTATATCGGTGTCCCCATCCAAGTCCCCCCTTATATCGGTGTGGAGTTCAGGCAGAGTTCAGGATCAGAACTCGTGGAGTGTGTCCGGGTGGATGGGTGAAGGTCTCCTGGTCTTTGGTTGGGGGAGGGGTGGATGTCTCCCATGCGGTGGTGGGTGGAATGTCACATGGACACGCTGTGTAGATGGCACACAATGACCTGAGCCCAGCAATGTGCAGAGTCCGAGTCGGTCGGTAGGTGTGATGTAACAATGAAGCCACAAGGCCGCGCCGTGCACTCCATGTGTGTCTATAGATGGAGGCTATGAGCTGTCAGGGAGATGTGAAATCTCCCACCAATCCTCCACATCAGGGGCCCCGGGCGTCTGTTCATCTATATGAGGGCCACACTGCATGGTGTACAAATATTTCCAGGAGGAAAGCAAATCATCAGTTGAAGAAATGCTTCAAATGTCAATGAATTAATAACCCCCCCCGTGCCCAGAAAGGTCCCCCCCTTACATCCTGGAGTGCCCAGAAGTGCCCAGAGGAGTACCGCTTAGACCCAGGAGTGCTCAGAGCATTTCCCCCTTAGACCCAGGCGTGCCCAGTGGAGTCTTCCCTTAGACCCAGGAGTGCCCAGAAAAGTCCCCCCTAAGACACAGGCATTCCCAGAAGAGTGGCCCTTAGACCCAGGAGTTCCCAGAGAAGACCCCACTTAGACCCAGGAGTTCCCAGAGGAGTCCCCCCCTTAGACCCAGGAGTGCCCAGAGGAGTTCCCCCTTAGACCCAGGAGTGCCCAGAGGAGTTCCCCCTTAGACCCAGGAGTTCCCAGAGAAGACCCCACTTAGACCCAGGAGTTCCCAGAGTAGTCCTCCCTTAGACCCTGGAGTGCCCAGAGGAGTCCCCCCCTTAGACCCAGGAGTGCCCAGAGGAGTTCCCCCTTAGACCCAGGAGTTCCCAGAGAAGACCCCACTTAGACCCAGGAGTTCCCAGAGTAGTCCCCCCTTAGACCCTGGAGTGCCCAGAGTAGTCCCCCCTTAGACCCAGGAGTGCCCAGAGGAGTCCCCCCCCTTAGACCCAGGAGTGCCCATAGGAGTCCCCCCCTTAGACCCAGGAGTGCCCATAGGAGTCCCCCCCTTAGACCCAGGAGTGCCCATAGGAGTCCCCCCCTTAGACCCAGGAGTGCCCATAGGAGTCCCCCCCTTAGACCCAGGAGTGCCCATAGGAGTCCCCCCCTTAGACCCAGGAGTGCCCAGAGGAGTTCCCCCTTAGACCCAGGAGTGCCAAGAGGAGTCCCCCCTTAGACTCAGGAGTGCCCAGAGGAGTCCCCCCCCTTAGACCCAGGAGCGCTCAGAGGAGTTCCCCCTTAGACCCAGGAGTGCCCAGAGGAGTTCCCCCCTTAGACCCAGGAGTGCCAAGAGGAGTTCCCCCCTTAGACCCAGGAGCGCCCAGAGGAGTCCCCCCTTAGACCCAGGAGTTCCCAGAGAAGACCCCACTTAGACCCAGGAGTTCCCAGAGTAGTCCCCCCTTAGACCCTGGAGTGCCCAGAGGAGTCCCCCCCTTAGACCCAGGAGTGCCCAGAGGAGTTCCCCCTTAGACCCAGGAGTTCCCAGAGAAGACCCCACTTAGACCCAGGAGTTCCCAGAGTAGTCCCCCCCTTAGACCCTGGAGTGCCCAGAGTAGTCCCCCCTTAGACCCAGGAGTGCCCAGAGGAGTCCCCCCCCTTAGACCCAGGAGTGCCCATAGGAGTCCCCCCCTTAGACCCAGGAGTGCCCATAGGAGTCCCCCCCTTAGACCCAGGAGTGCCCATAGGAGTCCCCCCCTTAGACCCAGGAGTGCCCAGAGGAGTCCCCCCCTTAGACCCAGGAGTGCCCAGAGGAGTCCCCCCCTTAGACCCAGGAGTGCCCAGAGGAGTTCCCCCTTAGACCCAGGAGTGCCAAGAGGAGTCCCCCCTTAGACTCAGGAGTGCCCAGAGGAGTCCCCCCCCTTAGACCCAGGAGCGCTCAGAGGAGTTCCCCCTTAGACCCAGGAGTGCCCAGAGGAGTTCCCCCTTAGACCCAGGAGTGCCCAGAGGAGTTCCACCTTAGACCCAGGAGTGCCAAGAGGAGTTCCCCCCTTAGACCCAGGAGCGCCCAGAGGAGTCCCCCCTTAGACTCAGGAGTGCCCAGAGGAGTCCCCCCCCCTTAGACCCAGGAGTGCCCAGAGGAGCCCCCCCCCCCCCCTTAGGGGGAACTTTTCTGGGAGCCCCTGGGTATAAGACCCAGGTATTCCCAGAAGAGTGGCCCTTAGACCCAGGAGTTCCCAGAGGAGTTCCCCCTTAGATCAGAGCCAAAATCTGGTGCAGCTCTGCATGGGAGCCAATCAGCTTCTATCTTCAGTTTGTTCCATTAAGCTTTGACTATAAAACCTGGAAGCCGATTGGTTTCTATGCAGAGCTGCAGCGGATTTTCCACTCTCCAGCTTTAGTAAATCTCCCCCATGGTGACAGAGTGTCAGCGGTTGGCCCGGGGCCCGATGAGTCACCAGAAGAACAATGCTGAGTCAGAGCTGACGGAGGTTTCCTGTGTTCTCTGAGGACAACAACAACCATCAGCCCGGGAGATGATGTGTACTGTGTGCATGAGGGACTGCTGTGTCCCACCATCCCTGTGCTGAGTTCCCGGGTCTGTACACCTGCTGTGCCCATTATGAGGGGTTCCCACCATCCCTGTGCTGAGTTCCCGGGTCTGTACACCTGCTGTGCCCATTATGAGGGGTTCCCACCATCCCTGTGCTGAGTTCCTGGGTCTGTACACCTGCTGTGCCCATTATGAGGGGTTAATTTTGATTATTGAAAAATCTTACAAACAACAACTTATATACAATAAAACCATAATAAATAAATTAATAAATAACAACATACTTACAAAATAATTGAATAGAACTATACAAAACCAGGGATTTGTGGAATCAACAGAGAGACCTGACAGGAACTGGAAGGGGTTAACAGTAAGTGATCAAGGGGTTAAATGTGTACCTAGGGGAGTGTTTTCTAACTGTATGGGGCTTGTGAAATGATCACAGAGACATGTGTTCCTATATAGAAGGATCACAGGCGCTCTGTGATCATTCCAGGGAGAAGAACGGTCAGCTGTGTTTACAACATCCGACCGTCCTTCTCTCTCAGCGGGGAGCGATTGCGGGTTCCTGGCGGTGATCGGGGCTGCTGGTCCCATGGATCGGCTTCCCGCCGTTTCCTAATGGTGGTGGGCGCGCGTGCCCCAGGAGCGCTCCCACGAACTGACGTACCCATAGGTCGGTTCGCGCAGCCGAGGCAGCCTGCAGCAGTTTATCTCCGGTAGTTGGTCGGCTAAAGGTTAAAACTTTCAGGATTTTTTTTTGTTTAGCAAAAAATAAAATAAAAAAAAATTAAAAAATCCCAGCGGTGATTAATAAATATCACCAAAAGAAAGCTCTCTCTGTGTGAACAAAATTATAAAAATGTCATTGGGTTACAGTAGTGCTGCATGACGGCGTTATTGTCATTCAAAGTGTGAGAGCGCTGAAAGCTGAGAATTGTCCTGAGCAGGAAGGGGGTGGAAGTTCCCGGTATGGAAGGGGTTAAGGAGAATGTGACTTACATAATGGAATGACTTATTTGCACAGAAGTATCGGATTTGCATGCAGGGGGATAAAAGAGGAAGGATCCTTTATTGGAGATGTGGAGATGCTGCTCACAGTCACATAACAACCCTCCCCCCCTACAATACTGAGACTGCTTAGCTGGTGATAAAGAAAACAGACCCCCCCCCCCCCACTTAGCAGTCGGGTGGGGGGAATACACTCGGTCAGAGGCGTAACTAGAACCTTCAGGGCCCCGATGCAAGAAACCATGAAGGGCCCCCCAGACCCCTGGCCGGGGCCCTTCCCTTCAAGCCCGGGGCTCTTCCCACTAATCCTGGGACTCTTTAATCTCATTGCATGGCCTTTTATTATGGTCCCGCATCAGGATCCTTTCACAAGTTCTGCAGTGGGCCCCCTTCCTGCAATCTTGGGGCCTCCCCACAGTGGTGAAATGCCAGGGCCCGGTCGCAAGTGTGACCTTTGAGA
Source organism: Pelophylax lessonae (assembly GCF_965119305.1). Classification (NCBI taxonomy): domain Eukaryota; kingdom Metazoa; phylum Chordata; class Amphibia; order Anura; family Ranidae; genus Pelophylax; species Pelophylax lessonae. The sequence continues at coordinate 737,245,527 of NC_138769.1, read as the reverse complement.
TCCTAGAAGTTCACCCACTGGTTTGCTACCGGGCCCCCTGGAGCATGGGGCCCGGTAGCGATTGCAACCCCTGCAACCCCTGTAGTTACGCCCCTGCACTCGGTAAGGGGTGCACACAGTGTGTATGGCTTCCCTGGAAGGATGTGTTGGTCTAAAATGAGGTGTGCTAACCTGAAAGGGGGGGGGGGGTGTTTCTTGAAGGATGGGGGGTGGTGGTTTTCTTTGAAAAGGGTATGTTTCCCTGAGGGGATGGGGGTGTTTTCCTGGAGGTGGGTGTTTTTCCCAAGAAAAGGGTCTGTTACCATGGAGGAGGGTGTGTTTTCCTTTTAGGGGAGTGTGTGTCATTGGAGGTGGGTGTTTTTTCTTGGAGGGGTGTTTTTCCTTAGAAGAGAGGATTTTTCCCTTGGAGGAGGGGTGTTTTTCTTTGAAGGGGTGTTTTTATTTAGAAGAGAGAGTTTTTTCCCTTGGAGGTGGGTGTTTTTCTCTAGAAGAGAGGGTTCTTCCCTTTGGATGGGTGTTTTTCCTTTGAGGTGGTTGTTTTTCCTCGAAGGGGGTATTTTTCCTAAGAAGAGAGGGTTTTTCCCTTTTGGATGGCTGTTTCTCCTTGAAGGGATGTTTTTCCATAGAAGAGAGGGTTTTTCCCTTGGAGGTGGGTGTTTTTCCTTGAAGGGGTGTTTTTCCTTTGAAGAGATGGTTTTTCCTTGAAGGGGTGTTCTTCCTTAGTAGAGAGGGTTTTTTCCCTTAGAGGTGGGTGTTTTTCCTTTAAGTTGGGTGTTTTTCCTTAGAAGAGAGGGATTTTCCCTTTGGGTTGGTGTTTTTCCTTGGAGGGGGTGTTTTTCCTTGAAGTTGGGTGTTTTTCCTTAGAAGAGAGGGTTTTTCCTTGGAGGTGGGTGTTTTTCCTTGAAGAGGTGTTCTTCCTTTAGTAGAGAGGGTTTTTCCCTTGGAGGTGGTTGTTTTTCCTTGGAGTTGGGTGTTTTTCCTGGGGGGGATGTTTATGCCGCTCTGGACGCTGGTTGTGACCCGTCCTGGGATTTCGGCCTCACCTCTCAGGAATTCGGTGGTGTAATCCCCTCCCGTGACTCTCATCGTTCATTGACATTTTGGACCCTCACACAGAGAATCCATTAATGAGTTACTAAACACCGGAGAGGACTTTGTAGTTATTTGATAAGTAGATACAATTTATCGGTTTGGTAATCGAGACTAAGTTTGTATTTGAAAATGATGCCAAATTTTTTTGTCTAATTTTAAAAACCTAAAAAGTTTTTTTTCAAATCAACTAAACTTCACCTAATACAATCAAATAATCATTTTAATTCCTTTTTTAGTCCTTTTGGACCCGTCTATGTCCCGAGTTGGTCAGTGTTTGAGTACTTTCCGCTTCCTCTTTCTCAGTCTAGTGATTTGATCCAGCCAGCTGAAAGCAATAGTCTGTAGACGTCTTCTGATTGGACAGCAGTGACTAGGCACGGGAGCCCCTACCAGGCAATAGGCCTTCCAATACCGGGCTGCCACCGAGTTCAAACACTTGCAGCTTTCTTGTAGGCCCCTGTCATGGTGGAGCCTGTTCCCGGAATACTGCTCTTCCAGTGGGGTGGCATTCCCTTTAGCCTTTTGAACCTCCAGATTAAAGTCTCCTCCAGTCTTCCCAATGTGGAGCCTGCTACCGAGTTCCCAGTGCCCCCCAGTACCTCAACTAACAGCAACAGTCAAAGGTGCTGCTACCCCATTTCCAGAGATCCACAAGTAGCAGAATGTGTTGTCTTCTGCACTACACCAATTTGGGTTGTGATTTTCTGATGCTCTGTTAACACTGTATTCTCTATTGTGCTGCCATCTGGTGGTCAAGCGTTGAAACGTTTCCTTAAGCTTCCTTGTTATTGAGAAAGTTTCATTGACTGTTATACCTCAATCTGCGCTATTGTATTATCTTTCTACAATTCTGTCTGTATTGTCAGTTCACCCTGCATTCATCCAATAAGAGTCGAGGTGCTCATCCCTGTTTGCCCTGCATTCATCCAATAAGAGTCTAGGTGCTCATTCCTGTTTGCCTTTGGCTAAAATTGTAACAAAAGGGTTAAACTTTATCGTTTTTTTTTTCTTCAAACTTATAACAAACTAATAACAGTCTATAACTCCAAAAAAAAAGAAAAAAGGAGAAAAAAATGCTGAAGAGAGGTCGGATTTTACTGGTACCAAAAAGGAGAACTGCACACAGTTTTATACATATAAAATTATCCCATTTATTACACAACAACATATGTTTTTTTTTTTTTAAGATTTAAAATAAAAGAAAGAAAGAGCCAAAGCTCTCATACAGTATACCAAATAGTGCCAGAAAGGGCCCGGACTTCAAGTGGTTAAATATAAGAGGATGCTACAATCAGACTGAGAGCCACATGGGAGTCACCAGCAACTGACTAAAATAATCATTCCCATGAATCAGACACAGAAATCACATGATACACATTATAAACATAGAATGAGGAACACTAGATTGGAGATCACCCCCATCTCTGCATTGGATTAGTCTGAAGGCCACAAACCTAACATTGTTATCCAATATTACAGAACGTACGTCAAATAACCCGACTACACCCAATCAGGTCACTGCGAGGGCAAACCGGAGATCTGCCATACCAACCAATATCACCATCCACATTACAGCGGCCCTGGAATCTCAATTCATCTAAAAACTAAAATATATCTTCACCATTCACTGTGACTCATTGTAACAATTATAGAATGTTTAGACAAAACAGAAGGGGGGGGGGGCTGTTGGGTACCTCATCCTTATCAACCAAAAAAAAACCCCCAAAAAAAAACAGAAAAAAAGAAAAAAATGCTGAAGAGATGTTGGACTTTAGCGATCCCAAAAAATAGGACTGTACACAGTTTTATATATATATATATATATATATATATATATATATATATATGGGTGTTGAGTACCTCATCCTTATCAACCAAAAAAAAAAACAAGAAAAGAAAAAAGGATAAAAAAAATGCTGAAGAGATGTCGGACTTTACCGGTACCAAAAAGGAGAACTGCACACAGTTATACATATAAAAGTATCAAATTTATTACACAACAACATATGTTTTTTTTTTTTTTTAAAGATTTAAAATAAAAGAAAAAGTCAAAGCTCTTATACAGTATAGCAAATAGTCTAACAATAACCGTTTCCTGATTGTTCCAAGAGTTCGACGCGTTTCGCATTCCATTGCTTCATCAGGACCTGTATAACTTGGCAGCGCAGACAATTGTCCTAAGTAACATAGAAAAGACACATTGTATTTATAAACTTTAATAACCATTAATATCTTTAAATACCATGTGTCTTTTTGTATGTTACTTAGGACAATTTGTCTGCGCTGCCATGATATATACGTCCTGATGAAGCAATGAAATGTGAAACGCGTCGACTGCTTGGGACAATCAGCATAGAAACCGTTATTGTTAGATTATTTGGTATACAGTATGAGAGCTATGGCTCTTTCTTTATTTTAAATCTTAAAATAAACATATGTTGTTGTGTAATAAATTTGATATATATATATATATATATATATATATATATATATATATATATATATATATATATATATATATAACTGTGTACAGTTTTCCAGTTCTCCTTTTTGGGACCGGTAAAGTCCGACATCTCTTCAGCATTTTTTTCTTTTCTTTTGGTTGGCAATAGGTATGAGGTACCCAACAGCCCCCCCCCCCCCCCCTTCGGTTTTGTCTAAACATTTTATAAATGTTACAACAGCATGTACACAGTATATATATATATATATCAAATTTATTACACAACATATGTTTTTTTTTTTTTTAAGATTTAAAATAAAAGAAAGAAAGAGCCAAAGCTCTCATACAGTATACCAAACAACAACAATAACAGTTTCTATGCTGATTGTTCCAAGAGGTTGACGTGTTTCGCATTCCATTGCTTCATCAGGACCTATATAACTTGGCAGCACAGACAATTGTCCTAAGTAACATAGAAAAGACACATGGTATTTATAAACTTTAATAACCATTAATAACTTTAAATACCATGTGTCTTTTTCTCTGTTACTTAGGACAATTGTCTGCGCTGACAAGTTATATAGATCCTGATGAAGCAATGGGATGCGAAACCCGTCGACCTCTTGGAATATTTAGCATAGAAACCGTTATTGTTAGACTATTTGCTATACTGTATGAGAGCTTTGGCTCTTTCTTTCTTTTATTTTAAATCTTAAAAAAAAAAAAAAAAACATATGTTGTGTAATAAATTTGATACTTATATAACTGTGTACAGTCCTCCTTTTTGGGACCAGTAAAGTCCGACATCTCTTCTGCATTTTTTTCTTTTCTTTTGTTTTTTTGTTTTTTTTTAGGGGGGGGGGGTTGATCATAAGAATGAGGTACCCAAAAACAGCCCCCCCCCCTTCTGTTTTGTCTAAACATTCTATAAATGTTACAATGAGTCACAGTGAATGGTGAAGATATATTTTAGTTTTCAGATAAGTTGTGATTCCAGGGCCGCTGTAATGTGGATGGTGATATTGGTTGGTATGGCAGATCTTCGGTTTGCCCTCGCAGTGACCTGATTGGGTGTAGTTGGGTTATTTGACGTACGTTCTGTAATATTGTATAACAATGTTGGGTTTGTGGCCTTCAGACTAATCCAATGCAGAGATGGGGGTGATCTCCAATCCAGTGTTCCTCATTCTATGTTTATAATGTGTATCATGTGATTTCTGTGTCTGATTCATGGAAATGATTATTTTAGTCAGTTGCTGGTGACTCCCATGTGGCTCTCAGTCTGATTGTAGCATCCTCTTATCTTTAACCACTTGAAGACCGGGCCCTTTCTGACACTTTTTGTTTAAATCAGTATTTTTTGCTAGAAAATTTCTTATAACATTATATATTTTTTTTGTTAGCAGACACCCGCCAAGGGAATAAAATTGCCATTGTTGCAATTTTTTATGTCACACGGTATTTTCGGAGCTTTTTTTCGAGCGCAATTTTTTTTGAGGAAAAAAATACTTTAATGAATTAAAAAAAAAAAAAAAAACCACAATATATACCTCATGGTTTTTTTTTTTTTTTAAAAACTATGATGTCACGCTGAGTAAATAGATACCTAACATGTCAAGCTTTAAAATTGTTCACGCTCATGGAATGGCGACAATCTACAGTAGTTCAAAATCTCCATAGGCGGCATGTTAATAATTTGCACAGCTGTTAAGAGTTAGAGGAGGTCTAGCGCTAGAATTATTGCTCTCATTCTCACGTTCGCGGCAATACCTCACATATGTGGTGCGATCACCGTTTACATATGCGCGTGCGACCTACGTATGCGCTCGCTTCTGTGTGCGGGCACGGAGGGATGGGGATGCTTTTATTTATTTATTTTTTCTTATTTATTTATTTATTTATTTTTTACCCTGTCCCTTTAGCCCCCGTTCACACTAAGGCGACCTGTGAGGCGACCTGGTCGCCTCACAGGTCGCCGTAGGTCGCCTTCCATAGGGAAGCTGCGGACCCGTTCTAATAGGAGCGACACAAGTCGCTCCGACTTAGAAAAAGGATCCGGAGCTTCTTTGGGGCGACCCGGAGGCGACCGCCATAGACTTCAATGTTATGAAGTCCGTGGCGGCCGCTCCGAGGTCGCGGTGCGCTGCTCGCACCGCGACCTCGGGGGTCGCCCCCCGAAGTCGGATCGCCCCTATGTGAACGGGGCCTTAATTATTATTATTATTATATATTTTTTTTTTTTTTAGCACTTTTATTCCTATTACAATGAATTTTAACATCCTTCGTATCAGAAATAAGGATGACAGGTCCACTTTTTAAGGAGAGATCTGGGTTCAAAAAGACCCCAAATTTCTCCATTACCTTTAAAAGCAAAAGATCGAAAAAAATAAAAATAAAATAAAAACATTTTAATCTTTTGCCTTTAAAAAAAAAAAAAAATTTTTTTTTTACTTCCACCGTGGACCAGAAGGGAAATCATGACGTTGCTCCGGTCCTCCAAAGGCAATCAAAGACAATCTACTCTTTTTATCACCTCTGTGACCAGCCTGGCGCGCCGGTAAAAACGGTAAGCCTGAGAAACATCAGTGGGCGCCGGAAGGGGGTGGGGGAATGGACATCCTTAGTCATTAGGCCATGACTAAGGACTAAACATTTGAAATACATGGGCTGCTTTTACAGTGTTGTACATGTCCTTTCAATAAAGGAATACAATTTTTTGGGTGTTATCCTGAGTGCCGACCATTCCTTTCCTTTTTCTGAATTTCTACAGATGGAGGAATTGGAGTCAACGGTCTCAAGGGGGTGGAGTCCCATTCATACATGTTGGTTTCTGCTTGAGGTTTTGAGCTCTGTAAGCAATATGAAGCAAAGCAAACAACGAGATCAGGGCTTTGAGGGGGCCATACTATGTCTTCAAGAGATTATAGCTTTGTGAAGGTGATACCATCTCTTCCACAGATCAGGACTCTGTGGAGGCCATGCCATTTCTTTGAGAGAGCAGGACTCTCTAGTGTCCATATCATTTCTTCCAGAGATCTGGGCTCTCTGGAGTCCATACCATCTGTTTCAAGGATCAGGGCTCTGTGTGGGGACATACTTTCTCTCCCAGGGATTAGAACTTAGATGTCTTCTTTCAGGCACCCTCTCTTTTCAATGAGATGGCTACACCATCTGGTTGGGAGATCAGGGCTCTGTGGGAGCCACACCAACTCTTCCAGAGATCACAGTTCTGTGGGGACTATCTCTTCCAGAGATCCTTGCTTTGTGGGGGCCTTACCATCTCCAAGAGATCAGGGTTCTTTGGGGCCATACCATCTCTTCCAAAGATCAGGGTTCTGTAGGGCCATACCATCTCCTCTAGAGATCAGAGCTCTCTTGGGTCCATACCATCCCTTCCAGACATCAGGGCTCTGAGGGGCCCATACTATCTCATCAAGAGATTATAGCTTTGTGAAGGCGAAACCATCTCTTCCAAAGATCAGGACTCTGTGGAGGCCCCTACCATTTCTTCGAGAGAGCAGAACTCTCTAGTGTCCATATCATTTCTTCCAGAGATCTGGGCTCTCTGGAGTCCATACCATCTGTTTCAAGGATCAGGGCTCTGTGGGGGGGGGACATACTTTCTCTCCCAGGGATTAGAACTTAGATGTCTTCTTTTAGGCACAATGTCTTTTCAATGAGATGGCTACACCATCTGGTCGGGAGATCAGGGCTCTGTGGGAGCCACACCAACTCTTCCAGAGATCACAGTTCTGTGGGGACTATCTCTTCAGGAGATCCTTGCTTTGTGGGGGCCTTACCATCTCCAAGAGATCAGGGTTCTTTGGGGCCATACCATCTCTTCCAAAGATCAGGGTTCTGTGGGGGCCATACCATCTCCTCTAGAGATCAGAGCTCTCTTGGGTCCATACCATCCCTTCCAGACATCAGGGCTCTGAGGGGGCCATACTATCTCATCAAGAGATTATAGCTTTGTGAAGGTGATACCATCTCTTCCACAGATCAGGGCTCTGTGGAGGCCATACCGTCTGTCCGAAGGAGCAGGACACTCTAGTGTCCATATAATTTCTTCCAGAGATCTGGGCTCTCTGGAGGCAATACCATCTGTTTCAAGGATCAGGGCTCTGTGGGGGGGACATAGTCTCAACTATCTGGAGGGGGGTGTAGTCCATTTATACGTGTAGGTTTCTACTTGAGGTTTTGAGCTCTGTAAGCAATAAGGAGGAGCTACAGTTCATTGAGGGAACTATGAAGGCCAACGTACTGTGACATACTGAAGCAGAGCATGATCCCCTCCCTTCAGAGACTGGGCCGCAGGGCAGTATTCCAACATGATAAAGACCCCAAACACCTCCAAGACAACCACTGCCTTGCTAAAGAAGCTGAGGGTAAAGGTGATGGACTGGCCAAGCATGTCTCCAGACCTAAACCCTATTGAGCATCTGTAGGACATCCTCAAACAGAAGGTGGAGGAGCGCAAGGTCTCTAACATCCACCAGCTCTGTGATGTCATCATGGAGGAGTGGAAGAGGACTCCAGTGGCAACCTGTGAAGCTCTGGTGAACTCCATGCCCAAGAGGCCATTTTCGCATGCCCTTAACTCATATAATGGTTGCATCTGGATGAATTGCAGTGACAATGTTCTCTGTGACTGTCTGAGGGATTGGACAATCCTTTGTGTATGTGGTAGGGGGGGGGTCTCTTTTCCATACTGCCTGGTTAGAGATGATGGCGTTGTGTTTTGGCAGATTTAGCTGAAGTGTTCCTGTATGTAATGTGTGGTTTCTCCTGATATTTCCTCACATATAGAAACGCCATGAAAGTTTCACTTTTTAGAAGTCGTAGTTTTAGTTTGTTAGGTGAGGATCTGAAACTGGAAAAACGTTTCCTGTTTCTGCTGCTGGTTGCTGAGCCGGTGCTTCACCCTGCAAGAGTTGCGTTACATGATGCCGTTTGCAGACTCGTTTGCTTATGAAATCCGAATCAAAGGGGAAACAGAGTGTATTTTTAGATTGTATATATAGAGTATTGAGTAAGAGTGATGGTGGATGCTTTAAAAAATAGCACAATGAATAGATTTCATGTATTAATTAACAATGTATGAAGTATTTAAATAAAGCAGTAGTTGTCTTCTTTCAGGCACCCTGTCTAGGAAATGAGATGGCCATACCATCTTTTCCACAGATCAGGGCTCTATGGGGTCCATACCATCTCTTCCAGAGATCAGGGCTCTATGGGGTCCATACCATCTCTTCCAGAGATCAGGGCTCTATGGGGTCCATACCATCTCTTCCAGAGATCAGGGCTCTATGGGGTCCATACCATCTCTTCCAGAGATCAGGACTCTATGGGGTCCATATCATCTCTTCCAGAGATCAGGACTCTATGGGGTCCATACCATCTCTTCCAGAGATCGGGGCTCTGCAGGGACTTTACCATCTCTTCCAGAGATCAGGGCTGTTTGGAGGGAATTCCCCCGCTTCCAGAGTTTAGGGCTCTGTGGGAGCCATACCATATTTCCCAAGGATCAGGGTTCCATGGGGTCTACATCGTCTCTTCCAGAGATCAAGGCTCTCTGGGAGTCATACCATGTTTTCCAGAGATCAAGGCTCTGTGGGGGCCATACCATCTATTCCCCAAATCAGGACTCTGTGGGGCCATACTTTCTCTTCCAGAGATAAGGACTCTGTGGGGCCATACTTTCTCTTCCAGAGATCAGGACTCTGTGGGGCCATATTATCTCTTCCAGAGATCAGGGCTCTGTGGGGCCATACTTTCTCTTCCAGAGATAAGGAATCTGTGGGGCCATACTTTCTCTTCCAGAGATCAGGGCTCTGTGGGGCCATACTTTCTCTTCCAGAGATCAGGGCTCTGTGGGGCCATACTTTCTCTTCCAGAGATAAGGACTCTGTGGGGCCATACTTTCTCTTCCAGAGATCAGGACTCTGTGGGGCCATATTATCTCTTCCAGAGATCAGGGCTCTGTGGGGCCATACTTTCTCTTCCAGAGATAAGGACTCTGTGGGGCCATACTTTCTCTTCCAGAGATCAGGGCTCTGTGGGGCCATACTTTCTCTTCATAGGTCAGGGCTCTGTAGGGCCATACTTTCTCTTCCAGAGATAAGGACTCTGTGGGGCCATACTTTCTCTTCCAGAGATCAGGGCTCTGTGGGGCCATACTTTCTCTTCCAGAGATAAGGACTCTGTGGGGCCATACTTTCTCTCCAGAGATCAGGACTCTGTGGGGCCATATTATCTCTTCCAGAGATCAGGGCTCTGTGGGGCCATACTTTCTCTTCCAGAGATAAGGACTCTGTGGGGCCATACTTTCTCTTCCAGAGATCAGGACTCTGTGGGGCCATATTATCTCTTCCAGAGATCAGGGCTCTGTGGGGCCATACTTTCTCTTCCAGAGATCAGGGCTCTGTGGGGCCATACTTTCTCTTCCAGAGATCAGGGCTCTGTGGGGCCATACTATATCTCCCAGAGATCAGGGCTCTGTGGGGCCATACTTTCTCTTCCAGAGATCAGGACTCTGTGGGGCCATATTATCTCTTCCAGAGATCAGGGCTCTGTGGGGCCATACTTTCTCTTCATAGGTCAGGGCTCTGTAGGGCCATACTTTCTCTTCCAGAGATCAGAGCTCTGTGGGGCCATACTTTCTCTTCCAGAGATCAGGGCTCTGTGGGGCCATATTATCTCTTCCAGAGATCAGGGCTCTGTGGGGCCATATTATCTCTTCCAGAGATCAGAGCTCTGTGGGGCCATACTTTCTCTTCCAGAGATCAGGGCTCTGTGGGGCCATATTATCTCTTCCAGAGATCAGGGCTCTGTGGGGCCATACTTTCTCTTCCAGAGATCAGGGCTCTGTGGGGCCATACTTTCTCTTCCAGAGATCAGGGCTCTGTGGGGCCATACTTTCTCTTCATAGGTCAGGGCTCTGTAGGGCCATACTATCTCTTCCAGAGATCAGGGCTCTGTGGGGCCATATGATCTCTTCCAGAGATCAGGGCTCTGTGGGGCCATACTTTCTCTTCATAGGTCAGGGCTCTGTAGGGCCATACTATCTCTTCCAGAGATCAGGGCTCTGTGGGGCCATATGATCTCTTCCAGAGATCAGGGCTCTGTGGGGCCATACTTTTTCTTCCAGCGATCAGGGCTCTGTAATTCTCCCCCACTGCTCCTTCCCCCCTCACAGCTGCTGGGGTTGGAGCTTACAGGGTAATGTCACCCCCTTAGTCATGTGATGGTGTTCCCCCTTTAAGTTGTAGACATATCTGATGCTGCTTCCTCTGTGATGCTTTCCATCTTCGATAACCTATCCCATGATGGTATGTTGGAGGTGCTGTGATAGGAAATAGTGTCGGATGGTTGGGTCTCTCAGCCTTCCATGCCCTATTTGCTGCAATGGCGGTTGCCATGGCCTTTGGCCACGTGACTGCCGCTGGAAGGCTGAAGAAGAGATACAATAACAATGTACTGTAACAATTGTAGAGAATGCTAGAGGGAATAATCAAATAAATGTTACAATTGTTACTACAGGATCCTTTGTTTTAAATAAATAAAATATATAGCCTGAAGAGACTGTAGTTTTCACACAAGGTGGTCTCCCGCAAATGGCATTTGATAGTTGACCAAGCATTTAACGGCAGAGATAATACAACTGTAGGAAGTGACCCCTCCGATGAGGATTTAATCCTCATTGGAGGATGAGGGTTCTGTGGGTTCATACCATGTCTTCCAAAAATCAGTGTTCTGTGGTAGGTCATACCATCTCGTTCAGTGATCGGGGCTTTATGGGAGGGATTCCATCTCTTCCAGAGGTTGGGGTTCTGTGGGGGCCATACCATCTCTTCCAAAGATCAGGGGTCTGTGGGGGCCATACCATTCTCTTCCAGAGGTCAGGGTTCTGTGGGGGCCATACCATGTCTTCCAAAGATCAGTGTTCTGTGGGGGCCATACCATCTCTTCCAAAGATCAGGGCTCTTTGGAGGCCATATTTTCTCCCCTAGGGCTTAGGGCTTTGTGGGATCATACCATCTCTTCCAAGGATCAGGGCTGTTTGGGAGGAATTCCATGTCTTCCAGAGGTCAGGGTTCTGTGGGGGCCATACCATCTCTTCCAGAGGTCAGGGTTCTGTGGGGGCCATACCATCTCTTCCAAAGATCAGGGGTCTGTGGGGGGCCATACCATCTCTTCCAGAGTTCAGGGTTCTGTGGGGGCCATACCATCTCTTTCAGAGGTCAGGGTTCTGTGGGGGCCATACCATCTCTTCCAGAGGTCAGGGTTCTGTGGGGGCCACACCATCTCTTCCAAAGATCAGGGGTCTGTGGGGGCCATACCATCTCTTCCAGAGGTCAGGGTTCTGTAGGGCCCATACCATCTCTTCCAGAGGTCAGGGTTCTGTGGGGGCCATACCATCTCTTCCAGAGGTCAGGGTTCTGTGGGGGCCATACCATCTCTTCCAGAGGTCAGGGTTCTGTGGGGGCCATACCATCTCTTCCAAAGATCAGGGGTCTGTGGGGGCCATACCATGTCTTCCAAAGATCAGTGTTCTGTTGGGGTCATACCATCTCGTTCAGTGATCAGGGCTGTTTGGGAGGAATTCCATCTCTTTCAGAGGTCAGGGTTCTGTGGGGGCCATACCATCTTTTCCAGAGGTCAGGGTTCTGTGGGGGCCATACCATCTCTTCCAAAGATCAGGGGTCTGTGGGGGGCCATACCATCTCTTCCAGAGTTCAGGGTTCTGTGGGGGCCATACCATCTCTTCCAAAGATCAGGGGTCTGTGGGGGCCATACCATCTCTTCCAGAGATCAGTGTTCTGTTGGGGTCATACCATCTCTTCCAAAGATCAGGGGTCTGTGGGGGCCATACCATCTCTTCCAGAGGTCAGGGTTCTGTAGGGGCCATACCATCTCTTCCAGAGGTCAGGGTTCTGTGGGGGCCATACCATCTCTTCCAGAGGTCAGGGTTCTGTGGGGGCCATACCATCTCTTCCAGAGGTCAGGGTTCTGTGGGGGGCATACCATCTCTTCCAGAGGTCAGGGTTCTGTGGGGGCCATACCATGTCTTCCAAAGATCAGTGTTCTGTGGGGGCCATACCATCTCTTCCAAAGATCAGGGCTCTGTGGAGGCCATATTTTCTCCCCTAGGGCTTAGGGCTTTGTGGGATCATACCATCTCTTCCAAGGATCAGGGCTGTTTGGGAGGAATTCCATGTCTTCCAGAGGTCAGGGTTCTGTGGGGGCCATACCATCTTATCCAAAAATCAGGGTTATGTGGGGGCCATACCATCTCTTCCAAAGATTAGGGCTCTGTGGAGGCCATATTTTCTCCCCTAGGGCTTAGGGCTTTGTGGGATCATACAATTTCCTCTAAGGATCAAAGTTCTTAAGTCCTAGCCCTCTATCCTTAAAAATCGAGTTAGTAGTAGAACGTGATGCTGTGCGCACTTCGGACTAAAGGGGAACTTAGGATTTTCTCACCTTTTTTTATTGCAGCGTTCTGTAAATAATCTTATCAGTGCACTAATGTGTAATTATCCTATATACACTTTATTATATTTGTTCTGTAAATGACCTCCATGGTGTGCTGGGATTTCCCTTTGTTTTAGAAGAACCTCCAACCACTCCCTGTCCTTCACAACATTGAGATAGCAGCTACTTCCTTGTTCTGTATTATGTCTGCCCTCAGGCCATGGTGGTTGTAGATCTGGTTCCTCTGCTCAGAAATGCCTCTGCTGATTTTCATTTCCGTCTACCATTCTGGTAAAAAAAACTAAAAGTTTAAGTTTATTAAGTTACTTCCTTGAAGATGATATATGATCATAAAATGTCTGCTTCCACTAAGCTTCTACTTCGTCCATCAAAACTGTTCTCTGAAGACCCGAATTTGTGAATGCAGAATATACGGCATGACCACTAGATGGTGCTGACTATAATGGATAATAAGTATGCTCCTCAGCTCCATCTAGTGGCTATAATGCTGTATTTTCCCAAATCACCCTATTTTTGTATGAATGAATAACATTTGACCTGTAGAACAATAGAAGAACATTCGGTTTTGCTCCATTCGCACAGAATGAATGTGCCAGCAGTTTCTCTGGAGGAATAGCTATGCAAATTTGTGGTTTCAATGCACACCTAAGTAAGATAGTGCACTCAGCTCAGTGATGTCCAATCCAAAGTAAGTTTCTCAAAGTCAAATGAGAAATTACGTATAGCTATTTCTATTAACGTTAAATTATCATCTATTTAACCAGTTCTGGACCGGAAAGGATTTCCCCCCATAATGACCAGACGATTTTTTTGTGATTCGCACTGCGTTACTTTAACTGACAATTGGTGACGCTGTACCCAAATAAATTGGATGTCCTTTTTTTTCCCACAGATAGAGCCTTATTTTAGTGGTATTTGATCACCTGTGCGATTTTTTTATTTATTTTTTTATAATTTTATTTATTGCGCTATATAGAGCGACCATTCTGAAAAAAAAAAAAAAGAATATTTTTCACTTTCTGCTCTATAACATATAAAAAAATGTAAAAATCTAATTTTTTTTTCATCATTTTAGGCCAATTTGTATTCTGCTACATATTTCTGGTAAAAAAAAAAAAAAAAAAAAAAAAAATCAAAATAAGCGCATTTTGATTGGTTTGCGCAAAAGTTATCGCGTCTACTAACTAGGGGAAAGATTTATGTCATTTTTTATTTATTTTTACTAGTAATGTCAGCGATCAGCGATTTTAACATTCCCAATAAAAAAAATGTAAAAATCTAATTTTTTTTTTCATCATTTTAGGCCAATTTGTATTCTGCCACATAATTTTGGTAAAAAAAAAAAATCTCAATAAGCGTATTTTGATTGGTTTGCGCAAAAGTTATCGTGTCTATAAAACTAGGGGAAAGATTTATGTCATTTTTATTAATTTTTCTATTCATTTTTTTTTATTAGTAATGGCAGCGATCAGCGATTTTTAGCGGGACTGCGACATTGTGGCTGACAGATCGGACACCCTAGCTGACATTTTTGACACTTTTGGGGGGGGGGGGGGGACCAGGGACATTACTACAGTAATCAGTGCAAAAAAAAATGCACTGTCACTGTACTAATGACACTGGCAGGGAAGGGAATAACCCAGCGGCGATCAACTGTAATAATGACACTGGCAGAGAAGGGGTTAACCCAGGGGTGATCAAAGGGTTAAACGTGAGCCTAGGGGAGTGTTTTCTAACTGTCTGGGGGAGGGACTTGTGGACCTGTGATGCTTTAGACCCCATTCACACTAGCACGACTTGTCAGGCGACTTGTGTGCCCTCAAGTCGCCCCCAAGTCGCTTGTCATAACAAATGCAATGTAAATTAATGAGAGCCGTCTTAATTGGCACTACTGAAGTCGCTCCGACTTCAGAAAAGGGTCCTGTACTACTTTGAGACGACCTGTGATCCGACTTGTGCCAATAGACTTCAATGGGAGTCGCCTCCAGGTCGGATCCTTATCTTATTTGAAGCGACTTGTTATCAGACTTTCCAGAAAGAAGAAGGAAAATTAGCCAGGCATTCCCCACATTGCAGCCATGCCTATATGGTGTATATATATATATATACATACATACAGTGGGTACGGAAAGTATTCAGACCCCCTTAAATTTTTCACTCTTTGTTATATTGCAGCCATTTGCTAAAATCATTTAGGTTGATTCTTCTTCCTCATGAATGTACACATAGCACCCCATACTGACAGAAAAACACAGAATTGTTGACATTGTTGCAGATTTATTAAAAAAGAAAAACTGAAATATCACATGGTCCTAAGTATTCAGACCCTTTGCTCAGTATTTAGTAGAAGCCCCCTTTTGATCTAATACAGCCAGGAGTCTTTTTGGGAAAGATGCAACAAGTCTTTCACACCTGGATTTGGGGATCCTCTGCCATTCCTCCTTGCAGATCCTCTCCAGTTCTGTCAGGTTGGATGGTAAACGTTGGTGGACAGCCATTTTTAGGTCTCTCCAGAGATGCTCAATTGGGTTTAAGTCAGGGCTCTGGCTGGGCCATTCAAGAACAGTCACGGAGTTGTTGTGAAGCCACTCCTTCGTTATTTTAGCTGTGTGCTTAGGGTCATTGTCTTGTTGGAAGGTAAACCTTCGGCCCAGTCTGAGGTCCAGAGCACTCTGGAGAAGGTTTTTGTCCAGGATATCCCTGTACTTGGCCGCATTCATCTTTCCCTCGATTGCAACCAGTCGTCCTGTCCCTGCAGCTGAAAAACACCCCCACAGCATGATGCTGCCACCACCATGCTTCACTGTTGGGACTGTATTGGACAGGTGATGAGCAGTGCCTGGTTTTCTCCACACATACCGCTTAGAATTAAGGCCAAAAAGTTCTATTTTGGTCTCATCAGACCAGAGAATCTTATTTCTCACCATCTTGGAGTCCTTCAGGTGTTTTTTAGCAAACTCCATGCGGGCTTTCATGTGTCTTACACTGAGGAGAGGCTTCCGTCGGGCCACTCTGCCATAAAGCCCCGACTGGTGGAGGGCTGCAGTGATGGTTGACTTTCTACAACTTTCTCCCATCTCCTGACTGCATCTCTGGAGCTCAGCCACAGTGATCTTTGGGTTCTTCTTTACCTCTCTCACCAAGGCTCTTCTCCCCCGATAGCTCAGTTTGGCCGGACGGCCAGCTCTAGGAAGGGTTCTGGTCGTCCCAAACGTCTTCCATTTGAGGATTATGGAGGCCACTGTGCTCTTAGGAACCTTAAGTGCAGCAGAAATCTTTTTGTAACCTTGGCCAGATCTGTGCCTTGCCACAATTCTGTCTCTGAGCTCTTCAGGCAGTTCCTTTGACCTCATGATTCTCATTTGCTCTGACATGCATTGTGATCTGGAAGGTCTTATATAGACAGGTGTGTGGCTTTCCTAATCAAGTCCAATCAGTATAATCAAACACAGCTGGACTCATATGAAGGTTTAGAACCATCTCAAGGATGATCAGAAGAAATGGAAAGCACCTGAGTTAAATATATGAGTGTCACAGCAAAGGGTCTGAATACTTAGGACCATGTGATATTTCAGTTTTTCTTTTTTAATAAATCTGCAACAATGTCAACAATTCTGTGTTTTTCTGTCAGTATGGGGTGCTGTGTGTACATTCATGAGGAAGAAGAATGAACCTAAATGATTTTAGCAAATGGCTGCAATATAACAAAGAGTGAAAAATTTAAGGGGGTCTGAATACTTTCCGTACCCACTGTATATATATATATATTCCTATATACCATTATCTCTGCCTGGTCTGTGTGAGTGGCACTGGTGGACACAGATAAGTGGCACTGGTGGGCAGAGGCACTGGTGGACACTGATTTGTGGCACTGATATGTGGCACTGGTGGACACCGATTTGTGGCACTGATATGTGGCACTGGTGGACACCGATTTGTGGCACTGATACGTGGCACTGGTGGACACTGATTCGTGGCACTGATATGTGGCACTGGTGGATACCGATTCGTGGCACTGATACGTGGCACTGGTGGACACTGATTCGTGGCACTGATACGTGGCACTGGTGGACACCGATTCGTGGCACTGATACATGGCACTGATACGTGGCACTGATCTGTGGCACTGGTGGACACTGATTCGTGGCACTGATACGTGGCACTGGTGGACACTGATTCGTGGCACTGACACGTGGCACTGTTGGACACCAATTCGTGGCACTGATATGTGGCACTGGTGGACACTGATTCGTGGCACTGACACGTGGCACTGGTGGACACTGATTCGTGGCACTGATATGTGGCACTGGTGGACACCGATTCGTGGCACTGATACGTGGCACTGGTGGACACTGATTCGTGGCTCTGATATGTGGCACTGGTGGACACCGATTCGTGGCACTGACACGTGGCACTGGTGGACACCGATTCGTGGCACGTATATGTGGCACTGGTGGATACCGATTCGTGGCACTGATATGTGGCACTGGTGGATATCGATTCGTGGCACTGATATTTGGCACTGGTGGATACTGATACGTGGCACTGGTGGACACTGATTCGTGGCACTGATATGTGGCACTGGTGGATACCGATTCGTGGCACTGATACGTGGCACTGGTGGACACCAATTCGTGGCACTGATACGTGGCACTGATCTGTGGCACTGGTGGACACTGATTCGTGGCACTGGTGGGCAGTGGCACTGGTGGACACATACGTGGCACTGGTGGGCAGTGGCACTGGTGGACACTGATACGTGGCACTGGTGGGCAATGAGGAAATGAGTAAAAAAAAAACAGAAAAGGGGAATTTGGTCACAGCACATCATATTCTGATTGGCCAAATACAAAGTCGCGCAAAATAATTCATAACTCGCGCTGAAGTCGCTGTAAAATCGCGGTAAAAAGTCGCTCCGACATGGGTCGACTTATGGTTGCGGCAGTGTGAACCGGCTCTTATAGAAGGATCACAGGATCTCTGTGTTCATTCCAGAGAGAACGACTGTCTGCTGTGTTTACAACAGAAGACCGTCCTTCTCTCTCAGCGGGGAGTAGTCGCAGGTGCCCGGTGGATCGGCATCCCGGCTGCCTAATGGGGGCGGGCGCACGCCTCCCAGGAGCGCATCGGGCGGTCGGCAAGTGGTGAATAAACATTGATTGACTTCATCATGGGGGGTGTTTTATAAAAATTTCACATAGCTGTTCATCGGTTGAAAATGCATATATATTTATTCAGTGCCCATGGGGCAAAATCAAATGTTCTCAGGCTATTTTCTCTGCAGGTCGAATGTGCGAATAGAGAAAATGGTGCATTGTGACAACTAGATTGCGCTATCATTAATTGTGGAGTTCTTTTTTCTTTTTTTTCTTCACCTTAATGCATAGAATGCACTAAAGTAAAAAAAAAAAAAAAATTTTTGACTTTAGAAACACAATACAGTGGAGAAACATTTGTTCCCCTGCAGATTTTGTAAGTTTGCCCACTTACAAAGAAATGAAGGGTCTATAAATTTTTAGCATAGGTGTATTTTAACCACTTGCCGACCGGCAGCACCACATATGCTGCGGCAAATCACCTCTGTCCCGCGAAACGATGTAACTGTATGTCTGCTAGTTGGGTCGCGCGTGCGCGCGCCGATTGGCTACAGGGGTTTCAGTACATTCAGTAATCTCTGAGGCCCATAAAAAAGAATGGGCAGAACCAGAGAGAAACATTCCCCCCCCCCCCCCAAAGACCCATAAAAGGTGTTTTCCACAGGGCGCGATCGTCGGGCACCCGCGATCGCTCCTCTGTGGAGACAGAACGGCGGTCTGTCATCGCAATCACGGCAGACCGCTGTTCTGTCAGTAATGAACACAGGGATCCTGTGTTCCTCTTATTTATGAACACAGGTCTCCGGTGTTCATTCAGTGAATACAACCCACCCCCCACACACAGTTAGAAAGCACCCCCCTAGGGACACATTTGATCGCCTCTGGTGTTAACCCCTTCCCTGCCAGTGTCATTAGTACAGTGACAGTGCATATTTTTAGCAATTATTACTGTAGTAATGTCACTGGTCCCCCCCCAAAAAAGTCAAAGATGTCAGTTAGGGGTCCGATCTGTGCGCCGCAATGTCGAAGTCCCGCTAAAAATCGCAGATCGCCGCAATTACTAGTAAAAATAAATAAATAAATAAATAAAAATGACATAAATCTTTCCCCTAGTTTGTAGACGAGATAACTTTTGCGCAAACCAATCAAAATACGCTTATTGGGGATTTTTTTTACCAAAAATATGTAGCAGAATACAAATTGGCCTAAAATGATAAAAAAACCTTCATTTTTTTATTTATTTTTTATTATTGGGAATGTTTTATAGCAGAAAATGGGAAAAAAATGTTTTTTTTTCAGAACTGTCGCTCTTTTTTTTGTTTATAGCGCAAAAAATAAAAATCGCAGAGGTAAACAAATATCCCCAATAGAAAGCTCTAGTTGCAGGGAAAAAAGGACATCAATTTTATTTGGGTACAGCGTCGCACGACCGCGCAATTGTCATTCAAATTAACGCAGTGCCGAAACGCAAAAAAATGGCCTGGTCATTAAGGGGGGAAACCTTCCAGTCCAGAAGTGGTTAAATGATCTAGACAGAATATCAACTAAATAAATTTATGTAAATAACGAATCAAAACTAAACTAATTTTTTTGTTCCGCACGTGTCTAAAATATCAACCAAAAATCCAGAAAAAACGCATGATACAAATGTTATAAATTGAGTAAAATAAGTATTTGATCCCCAACCAACCAACAACAATTCTGCCTCCCACAGACTGGCTACAGTAGGTGCTCATGGGGTACACAGATTAGTCCTGTCAATGTAAGAAGGTTCTCCCAACGACAACTCGTTATGTGTGTAGAAGACACCTGTCTACAGAATCTCTTCCATTCCAACCTCCCCATCATGGGAAGACCAAAGAGCTGTCAGAGGACGTCGGGGAGAAGATTGTAGACCTGCACAAGGCTGGAATGGACTACAAGACCATCAGCCAGAAGCTTGGTGGGAAGGAGACAACTGTTGGAGTGATTATTCGCAAATAGAAGAACTACAAAATAACCATCAATCGCCCTCAGTCTGGAGCTCCATGCAAGATTTCGCCTCATGGGGTGAGGATGGTCATGAGAAAAGTGAGGGATCAGCCCAGAACTACACGGGAGGAGCTTGTAAATAATCTAAAGGCAGATGGGACCACAGTCACCAAACAAACATAAAACGCCGCAATTGATTGAAATCCTGCAGTGCCCGCAAGGTCCCCATCCTCAAGAAGGCACATGTACATGCCCATTTGAAGTTTGCCAATAAACATCTAAATTATTCCGAGAAGGATTAGGAGAAAGTGCTGTGGTCGGATGAGACCAAAATCGCCATGTTTGGAGGAAGAAAAATACTGACTATGACCCTAAGAACTCCATCCCTACAGTCAAGCACGGAGGTTGAAAGCTTATGCTTTGGGGCTGTTTCTCTGCTAAAGGTACAGTCCGACTTCATAGGCCAATGGACGGGGCTATGTATTGTCTTGGATGAGAACCTTTTTCCCTCAACCAGAACACTGAATATGAGTGGTGGATGAGTCTTCCAGCATGACAATGACCCAAAACATAACGCCAAGGCAACAAAGGAGTGGCTCAAGAAGAAGCACATTAAGGTCATGGAGTGGCCTAGCCAGTCTCCAGACCTTAATCCTATAGAAAATTTATGAAGGGACCTGAAACTTTGTAATGTTACAAGACCTCCCAAATTTCTGAGATGGGCTGGACCCAACAATCTTTCAGAGATGTTCTCGGGGTTCCATGCTCCTCAGGAATGCTCCTCGGGGATGCTTCTCAGGGATGTTTCTCAAGAACGCTCCTCATTGATACTCCTCAAGAACGCTCCTCATTGATACTCCTCAAGGGTGCTTCTCAATTAAGCTCCTCAAGGATGCTCCTCAGGGATGCTTCTCACGGATGTTTCTCAAGGGCGCTCCTCATTGATGCTCCTCAAGAACGCTCCTCATTGATACTCCTCTAGGGTGCTTCTCAATAAAGCTCCTCAAGGATGCTCCTCAGGGATGCTCCTCAGGGATGTTTCTCAAGGGCGCTCCTCATTGGTGCTCCTCAAGAACGCTCCTCATTGATACTCCTCAAGGGCGCTTCTCAATAAAGCTCCTCAAGGATGCTCCTCAGGGATGCTCCTCAAGAACGCTCCTCATTGATGCTCCTCAAGAACACTCCTCATTGATATTTCTCAAGAACGCTCCTCATTGATACTCCTCAAGGGTGCTTCTCAATTAAGCTCCTCAAGGATGCTCCTCAGGGATGCTTCTCACGGATGTTTCTTAAGGGCGCTCCTCATTGATGCTCCTCAAGAACTCTCCTCATTGATACTCCTCTAGGGCGCTTCTCAATAAAGCTCCTCAAGGATGCTCCTCAGGGATGCTCCTCAGGGATGCTTCTCAGGGATGTTTCTCAAGGGCGCTCCTCATTGGTGCTCCTCAAGAATGCTCCTCAAGGGTGCTCCTCAAGGGTGCTCCTCAATAAAGCTCCTCAAGGATGCTCCTCAGGGATGCTCCTCAAGAACGCTCCTCATTGATGGTACTCAAGAACGCTCCTCATTGATACTCCTCAAGAATGCTCCTCATTGATACTCCTCAAGGGCGCTTCTCAATAAAGCTCCTCAAGGATGCTCCTCAGGGATGCTTCTCAGGGATGTTTCTCAAGGGCGCTCCTCATTGATACTCCTCAAGAACGCTCCTCATTGATACTCCTCAAGGGCGCTTCTCAATAAAGCTCCTCAAGGATGCTCCTCAAGGATGCTCCTCAGGGATGCTCCTCAGGGATGCTTCTCAGGGATGCTCCTCAGGGATGCTTCTCAGGGATATTTCTTAAGGGTGCTCCTCATTGATACTCCTCAAGAACGCCCCTCATTGACACTCCTCAAGGGCGCTTCTCAATAAAGCTCCTCAAGGATGCTCCTCAGGGATGCTTCTCAAGGATGTTCCTCAAGAACGCTCCTCATTGATACTCCTCAAGAATGCTCCTCATTGATACTCCTCAAGGGCGCTTCTCAATAAAGCTCCTCAAGGATGCTCCTCAGGGATGCTTCTCAGGGATGTTTCTCAAGGGCGCTCCTCATTGATACTCCTCAAGAACGCTCCTCATTGATACTCCTCAAGGGCGCTTCTCAATAAAGCTCCTCAGGGATGCTCCTCAGGGATGCTCCTCAGGGATGCTTCTCAGGGATGTTTCTCAAGTACGCTCCTCATTGATGCTCCTCAAGAACGCTCCTCATTGATACTCCTCAAGGGTGCTTCTCAATAAAGCTCCTCAAGGATGCTCCTCAGGGATGCTCCACAGGGATGTTCTTCAGGGTTTTGCTCCAAGTTGGCTCCATAACATACAAACAACGTGTTCCCAGTGCTTAGAGTCACTATACCAAATGCTATATAATAGAGATTTAATCTTCAAATTCTCTTCCATACAGTGCTCAAGAAAACTATAAGCGCTCACCAGAAAATTAGACCCTCATATATAAATGGGTCGTATCAAGCATGCGTAACTATGCTGATTACCACCAGGTGTCACTTTCCCTCTTCTTCCACAGAACATCATAGATCCGTTGCTTCCTATTTCCTTCCATGTCTTTTTCCCCTTGAAAAAGTCTATATGATGAAACACGTTGAGGAAGTCCGCTTGCCATTGGTCAAATCCAGTGAGCAGAGAGCGGGGGACATGGCCAAGCCACACTGTGTTTGTCTGTGGATGCACACAGCCCAGCTTGGGAGTGCACCCGTATGGGTGCCCCCCCAGCAGTTGGCTTGCCGGGGGGGGGGGGGGGGACTCAGACAAAGAAATATTGGGGATACACATAAATGTGCAAGTGCAGTCTTAAAATCAAGTAATATTGCACCCAATCTTCCTCTCCAACCACCATGCAATACCCACATGCAGTGGAATCTCACCAGATGGAGCGACCCTTAGGTACAGCATGTTATGGGGATCTTCCTTGGTCACCGAAATCACTCTCCTTAGGCACCTCATATACTTCTAAAAAAAAAAAGCAATTCCATAGTGCAGTATTAATATAAAGTCACTGTTTTTGTTAAAAGATATGCTTACATGACAGAAGACAATCCAAACAATGCTCGTAGTATTCTCAAAGATGGCAGAATTGCAACTTCCCGGGTGCTGACCCAACTTTAATTTCTGTCAACCTGACTTCCTCAACGCGTTTCGTCTTATAGGCTTTTTAAAGAGGAAAAGGCTATGAAAGTAGAGGGAAAATGGCATCTGGTGGCAATCTGTATAGTTAGACATGCTTGGTATGACCCATTTATTCATGATATGACTGATAGTTTTCTTGAGCACTGTATGTAAGAAAATTTTAAGATTGAATCTCTATTGACACGGGCACTATTGTATTTGAATTTGGGATAGTGACTCTAAGCGCTGGAAACACATTGTTTGTATGTTATGGAGCCAGCATGGAGCAAATCCCTGAGGAGCATCAATGAGGAGCATCCCTGAGGAGCACCCCTGAGGAGCATCAATGAGGAGCATCAATGAGAAGCATCAATGAGGAGCATCCTTGAGGACAGTGACTCAAAGTGCTTGGAAAACAATGTTTAGGTTTGAAGAACCTTTCTTGGGGCTGATAGGGTTATTCTAGCTGCTGGAGACAGATTTATTTTGGGGGAATGCGAAGTGCTGATTTTTATACAATTACACTGGCTCCATAACAACACCAGATCTCCCAGCTTGCTGGGATGAGCTGGACACAGCACTCTTGAGATGTTCCCCAGGAATTTGCTCTATGTTCCTCAAAGATGTTTCTCTGGGATTGGCTACATGCTGGCTACATAATTTCACCAGACCTCCAAACTTTCTAAGATGGGCTGGACACATCAATCTTCCAGAGATGTTCTTCAGATATTTTCTCCATGGTCCTCAGGCATGTTCCTCTAGGACTGGCTCCATAACGTCACCAAACCTCCCAACTTTCTGAGATTGGTTGGACATACAGTGCCTTGCGAAAGTATTTGCCCCTCTTGAACTTTGCGACCTTTTGCCACATTTCAGGCTTCAAACATAAAGATATAAAACTGTAATTTTTTTGTGAAGAATCAACAACAAGTGGGACACAATCATGAAGTGGAACGAAATTTATTGGATATTTCAAACTTTGTTAACAAATGAAAAACTGGGCGTGCAAAATTATTCAGCCCCTTTATTTTCAGTGCAGCAAACTCTCTCCAGAAGTTCAGTGAGGATCTCTGAATGATCCAATGTTGACCTAAATGACTAATGATGATAAATAGAATCCACCTGTGTGTAATCAAGTCTCCGTATAAATGCACCTGCACTGTGATAGTCTCAGAGGTCCGTTTAAAGCGCAGAGAGCATCATGAAGAACAAGGAACACACCAGGCAGGTCCGAGATACTGTTGTGGAGAAGTTTAAAGCCGGATTTGGATACAAAAAGATTTCCCAAGCTTTAAACATCCCAAGGAGCACTGTGCAAGCGATAATATTGAAATGGAAGGAGTATCAGACCACTGCAAATCTATGAAGACCTGGCCGTCCCTCTAAACTTTCAGCTCATACAAGGAGAAGACTGATCAGAGATGCAGCCAAGAGGCCCATGATCACTCTGGATGAACTGCAGAGATCTACAGCTGAGGTGGGAGACTCTGTCCATAGGACAACAATCAGTCGTATACTGCACAAATCTGGCCTTTATGGAAGAGTGGCAAGAAGAAAGCCATTTCTTAAAGATATCCATAAAAAGTGTCGTTTAAAGTTTGCCACAAGCCACCTGGGAGACACCAAACATGTGGAAGAAGGTGCTCTGCTCAGATGAAACCAAAATCAAACTTTTTGGCAACAATGCAAAACGTTATGTTTGGCGTAAAAGCAACACAGCTCATCACCCTGAACACACCATCCCCACTGTCAAACATGGTGGTGGCAGCATCATGGTGTGGGCCTGCTTTTCTTCAGCAGGGACAGGGAAGATGGTTAAAATTGATGGGAAGATGGATGGAGCCAAATACAGGACCATTCTGGAAGAAAACCTGATGGAGTCTGCTCCCACTTGTTCACGGCCATCCCCGCGTGTGTGATCGGTGGCTCTGATGTCCGTCGGTCACTCGCGATCTCCCGCTGGAGAGGGAGAAAGGCAGGCGGCTGATGTAAACAAAGCCGCCTGTCATTCTCCCTGGTGTAACTGCAGAGATCATACGATCCTGCTATGTAGGATCGTATGTCTCTGTGGTTACATCACAAGCCACGCCCCTTGACAGTTAGAATCACGCCCCTAGGGACACACTTAACCCCTTGATCACTAATAAAGTTAACCCCGTCCCTGCCAGTGTCATTTTTACAGTAACAGTGCATATTTATAGCACTAATTACTGTAGTAATGTTACTGGTACCCCCAAAAGTTTCAAAAATGTCAGTCAAGGGTCCGATCTGTCCGCCGCAATGTCGCAGTCCCGCAAAAAAAATCGCAGATCGCCACCATTACTAGTTAAAAAAAAAAAACAATAAAAATGTCATAAATCTTTCCCGTAGTTAGTAAACGCAATAACTTTTGCGCAAACCAATCAAAATACGCTTATTTCGATTTTTTTTTTTTTTTTTTTTACCAAAAATATGTAGCAGGAAACAAATTGGCCTAAAATGTTAAAAAATTCAGATTTTTACATTTTTTTGGGGGAATTTTATATAAAAAAATGTGAAAAATATTTTTATTTTTTCAAAATTGACGCTCTTTTTTTGTTTATAGCGCAAAAAATAAAAATCACACAGGTGATCAAATACCACCAAAAGAAAGCTCTGTTTGTGGGGAAAAAAGGACGTCAATTTCATTTGGGTACAGCGTCGCACGACCGCGCAATTGTCCGTTAAAATCATGCAGTGCCGAATCGCAAAATAGGCCCTGGTCTTTGAGCAGGAAAATCCTCCGGGGCTTAATTGATTAAAGCTATACTCTAATAAACCATCCATACTATTGAAATACAACATGAAATAAATAACAGATTGAAAAAATAACAGAAAACTACCAAAATGCAAATAATACTCCACTTTCTCTAGCATTGCCCCAAATAATAATTACCGAAAACCAACATACTATAAAAGCTACATAAAACTCCTGATCATAAACCGGATTAAATCTTCACATCCAGCACTCACATATTATATAATGTGATGGGCACAGGCAAAAATGATTTCCTATGCCCCTCTGTGGTGGATGGTGGTTGCAACAATCTGTCGCTGATGGTACTCCGCAGACTGACCAGCGTATTGTGGAGTGGGTGGGAGGAATTGTCTAAGATTGAATGTACCGTATCACATAGGTGGCTTGTCTGTCAGTTAGAGAGTTTCTGCAACAAGCCAGACTTTTTCCCAGCACAGATGTGAGTGGGACCTTGCAGTTGGCCGAATATAGTATTGAATGTCTCTTATAATGTGTTTTTTTTTTTTTTTTGTCTTTTAAGACAATAAGCTATTGGAAAAGTCGGTTTTTCTGAAGGATCTGACTGAAAAAATCCAAACTGAACCGCTCGCCTCCCCCGGGACCCACCATGCAGCGAGGTGAGTACCGAGAGCTCAGATTCTTGGAAAATGGAACAAACAAAGCTGGGTGGAGGATACTACCCCATGGTGGATAAGAACATGCACAGGCGAGCAGGGACACCTATGGTGGGCAGGAACCTGACAAAGTGACTAGGAACACCCAATGGTGGCAAGGGACCTGTAAAGGTGAGCAGGGACACCTCATGGTGGACAGGAACTGCAAAGGTGGTTGGGGACACCCCTTGGTGGGCAGGAATATTAATGAGCAGGAACCTTTAAAAGTGAGAAGGGACACCCCTTGGTGAGCAGGGACCTCCAAAGGTGGGCAAGGACACCCAAGGGTGGGAAGGAATTTGCAAAGGTGGTTGGGGACACCCCTTGGTGGGCAGGAATATTAATGAGCAGGAACCTTTAAAAGTGAGAAGGGACACCCCCTGGTGAGCAGGGACCTGTAAAGGTGAGCAGGGACACCTCATAGTGGACAGGAACTGCAAAGGTGGTTGGGGACACCCCTTGGTGGGCAGGAATATTAATGAGCAGGAACCTTCAAAAGTAAGAAGGGACATCCTTTGGTGAGCAGGGACCTCCAAAGGTGGGCAAGGACACCCAAGGGTGGGAAGGAATTTGCAAAGGTGGGTGGAGTCACCCCACTGTGTGCAGTAATATTCAAAGGTGAGCAGAGATACCTCACAATGGGAAGGACCATGTAAAAGTGATCAAAGACACCCCAAGGTGGGAAGGGGCACCTCATAGTGGGACGGAACCTATGAAGGTGAACAGGTACACCTCATGATGAGCAGGAACCTGAAAAAGTGAGCAGGAACACCCAAGGGTGGTAAGGAATTTTCAAAGGTGGGTGGAGACACCCCATGGAGTGCAGGAATATTCAAAGGTGAGCATGGATACCCCATGGTGGGCAGGAACATACAGTGGTGGGCAGGGATACCTCGTGGTGGGCAGGAACATGCAGTGGTGGGCAGGGATACCTCATGGTGGGCAGGAACATGCAGTGGTGGGCAGGGATACCCCATGGTGGGCAGGAACATGCAATGGTGGGCAGGGATACCTCATGGTGGGCAGGAACATGCAGTGGTGGGCAGGGATACCCCATGGTGGGCAGGAACATGCAGTGGTTGGCAGGGATACCCCATGGTGGGCAGGAACATGCAATGGTGGGCAGGGACACCCCTGGTGGCCAAGAACTTTCAAAACTGAACAGAAATACCCATGTTTAGTAAGAAATTTGCAAAGGTGGGTGGAGATACCATGGTGTACAGGAACCTGTGAAGGTGGGTGGGGACACCTCATGGTGGGCAGGAACCTGCAAAGATTAGAAGGGATACTCCAGGGTGGACAGTAACTTGCAAAACTGGAGGATGACACATTTTGATAGGCAGTAACATGCAGAGGTGGGCGGAGACAGCCTATGGTGGGCAGGAACCTGCGAAAGTAGGCGGGCACACTCCATAGTGGGCAGAAATACAGAGATGGATGGGGACATCTCATGGTGGGCAGGAACATGCAAAGGAGGGGAGCACTATGCTGGGGCAGAAACACACAGTCGGATGGAGATATCCTGCGGTGAAAGGGGGTAAGGAGGAACATCCCAAACATTTAGGTGGATAGGTGGACAAGAGCAGAGCCAGTAATTTGGCTGAGAGATCTTTCTGTTGTTTCTGGCTGCTTATGAACTACAGTTTTGACATTAACATATTTCAGGCACTGGGATAGAGTCGTAGTTTATTTAAAGCATTTGTAGAAATGGACTAAACTTGTCCCGATTTCTGTGTTGCAGGTCTCCTTCAGATGTGCCCCATAGTCCTGGATCAGGTGACCTTTCTGCACTACAGAAGGAAATTGCTGAAATTAGGACATCGAATGGTGAGGTATGTACTACAACCCAAGAGCTTCCTCTAAACGGGAATAGGAATAAGGCAGTAGAATAGGCATTTCATGGTTGTTCATTGAGACCGGGGCTTTTAAAACAAATCCAGGGATGGTGGGAACCCCTCATAGTGGGCACAGCAGGGGTGCAGACCCAGGAATTCAGTACAGGGATGGTGGGAACCACTCATAATGGGCACAGCAGGTGTACAGATCCGAGAACTCAACACAGGGATGGTAGGGAACCCTCATAATGAGCACAGCAGGGGTGTACAGACCCGGGAACTCATCACAGGGATGGTGGGAACCCCTCATAATGGGCACAGCGGGTGTACAGACCTGGGAACTCATCACAGGGATGGTGGGAACCCCTCATAATGGGCACAGCAGGTGTACAGATCCGAGAACTCAACACAGGGATGGTAGGGAACCCTCATAATGAGCACAGCAGGGGTGTACAGACCCGGGAACTCATCACAGGGATGGTGGGAACCCCTCATAATGGGCACAGCGGGTGTACAGACCTGGGAACTCATCACAGGGATGGTGGGAACCCCTCATAATGGGCACAGCAGGTGTACAGACCCGGGAACTCAGCACAGGGATGGTGGGAACCCCTCATAATGGGCACAGCAGGTGTACAGACCCGGGAACTCAGCACAGGGATGGTGGGAACCCCTCATAATGGGCACAGCAGGTGTACAGACCCGGGAACTCAGCACAGGGATGGTGGGAACCCCTCATAATGGGCACAGCAGGTGTACAGACCCGGTAATTCAGCACAGGGATGGTGGGAACCCTTCATAGGGAACAGCAGGTGTACATACCCGGGAACTCAGCACAGGGATGGTGGATACCCCTCATAATGGGCACAGTGGGTGTACAGACCCAGGAACTCAGCACAGGGATGGTGGAAACCCCTCGTTCTGTTTAGGAATTTGACTCCTGCTGATTTTGTGGATGATTTTTTTGGCAGTTGGCGTTTGAAGCCTGTGAGCGAAAGAAACAAGTGCAGGAGAGAGATGATTGGCTGAAGAAGCAAAACACCAAGTGAGTGCCGGGTGTTTTATGTGGGCATTTTTCTTTATAACGCTCCCGGGCGTTAAAAAAAAAAATTGGGTGTCTTTGAAATATTGTACAATATTATCATATATACTGTATACAGAATTACTTGCAACCAGCAGGAGGGGAGTTATAAAGAGGAGTAGCCATTGTCTGCCGACTCAAAGCCAGCTGCTGTTCTAAAAGAGACCTTACAGGCTGGGGAGATCAGAATACACAGAATGCAGAAAAATCTTTTCTCCTTCTCCTAGCAGACCTGGTTGGCATAGTAATACATTCACAGGCTGTTAATAAGCAGACAGCTAGTGCTGGGCCTTTCTAGTCAAAAAGACCAGCATGCTTTACAAGATGAGGGTCATGGGTGCATCCAAGATGAGGGTCATGGGTGCATCCAAGATGAGGGTCATGGGTGCATCCAAGATGAGGGTCATGGGTGCATCCAAGATGAGGGTCATGGGTGCATCCAAGATGAGGGTCATGGGTGCATCCAAGATGAGGGTCATGGGTGCATCCAAGGTGAGGGTCATGGGTGCATCCAAGATGAGGTTCAAGGGTGCATCCAAGATGAGGGTCATGGGTGCATCCAAGATGAGGGTCATGGGTGCATTCAAGATGAAGGTCATGGGTGCATC
This sequence comes from Pelophylax lessonae, assembly GCF_965119305.1. Classification (NCBI taxonomy): domain Eukaryota; kingdom Metazoa; phylum Chordata; class Amphibia; order Anura; family Ranidae; genus Pelophylax; species Pelophylax lessonae. The sequence goes on along the minus strand of NC_138769.1, from coordinate 737,215,321 downwards.
CAAGATGAGGGTCATGGGTGCATCCAAGATGAGGGTCATGGGTGCATCCAAGATGAGGGTTATGGGTGCATCCAAGATGAGGGTTATGGGTGCATCCAAGATGAGGGTCATGGGTGCATCCAAGATGAGGGTCATGGGTGCATCCAAGATGAGGTTCATGGATGCATCCAAGATGAGGGTCATGGATGCATCCAAGATGAGGGTCATGGATGCATCCAAGATGAGGGTCATGGATGCATCCAAGATGAGGGTCATGGATGCATGCAAGATGAGGGTCATGGGTGCATCCAAGATGAAGGTCATGGGTGCATCCAAGATGAGGGTCATGGGTGCATCCAAGATGAGGGTCATGGGTGCATCCAAGATGAGGGTCATGGGGTGCATCCAAGATGAGGGTCATGGGTGCATCCAAGATGAGGGTCATGGGTGCATCCAAGATGAGGGTCATGGGCGCATCCAAGATGAGGGTCATGGGCGCATCCAAGATGAAGATCATGGATGCATCCAAGATGAGGGTCATGGATGCATCCAAGATGAGGGTCATGGATGCATCCAAGATGAGGGTCATGGGTGCATCCAAGATGGGGGTCATGGAATCCAAGATGAGGATCATGGGCGCATCCAAGATGAAGATCATGGATGCATCCAAGATGAGGGTCATGGATGCATCCAAGATGAGGGTCGTGGATGCATCCAAGATGAGGGTCATGGGTGCACCCAAGATGAGGGTCATGGGTGCATCCAAGATGAGGGTCAATGATTCATATTGTACCCAGTGTGGATCCCAAAAGTTTTTCAGTTTTGCCCAAAGTGTGATGCATTCGGGGCCTACACTTAACAATAGCAGTGCATAATGGGACCCCAGTGCACTAAGGTAATGCAGCTCCAGCGCACAACGCGTTTCAGCACACCACAAGGCACAGATGTGAATAGGCTCTTAAAGAAATGAAAAGTACATAAGGTTGGGTGTTTTCTTTGGAGTGCCTGACCATATTTTCGGTCTTCCTCTGAGCAGGAAAGCTGAGCTCTTAGATGAGATGGAGGCACGTCGGCTGCAGCGGCAGTGTCTGGAGGAGGAGGAGGTCTGCCTTGTCTGCGACAACGCCGACCTGAAGGAGAAGTATGACATCCTGCTGTCCCGACGCCTCTGGATGGAGCAGGAGCTGCAAGATAAGGAGATCGAGCAGCGGGATCTGATCGAGAGCATGACCAAGAAGAAGGCTATGCAGGCAGAGCAGCAGAACAACCTGAATGAGAGGTGAGAGCGGAGCGCACCTGGGCGTTTTACTAAGCCAAATTGGCCAAGAAACAACAGTGGAGAGTGGGAGTGGGGGGGGGCAGGATGGGAAAAGAGAGTGGGGCAAGCAGGATTTTCTTGGTACTGTCAAAGAACATGGACAATTAAATAAAATCAAGGATTTCCATTACAAATAGTATGATAAAAAGAAATAGGACAATCAGTAGTACATTACATATTCATAAAAATTGGTCAGTTCAAGAGGCTCAATTGCAGTGACACCGCTTTACCTGTGCCGTAGCAATACAACATGTCTCGGGGTTCAAGCCTGCAGTTGGGCCACACTCAACATGTTTCACGGCTGAAGCCGCTTCTTCAGGAGTTTGATACTCATGGTCGAGCTCCTGAAGAAGCGGCTTCGGCGGCGAAACATGTCGATTGTGGCCCAACAAGAAATTAATGTCTCATGGCGGAAAAAAACAGGGACCTCAAAAAAATTGATACACTGTGCCTCGTCCTATAGATAGATAGGAAATTGTATAGGAATGTGGCCCAACTGCTGGCCTGAACCCGGAGACATGTTATATTGTTACAACATACCTGCCCCACTCCCTTTTCCCATCCTGTTCCCCCCTCTCCCCTGTTGTTTCTAGGCTAATTCGACTTAGTAAGTCTATTATGATAGAGGGTGAAGGTACCTTCTTTACACAATATTTTTAAGGAGCACTGACTATCTACCTTCTTAAAGTGTAACCGGCACAAATCTGGGCAAGCTTGACTAGGGGCCAAGATGTCAAAGTGACAATCGCAAAAAATTAAAAAACTTGAACTTGTCCTTGTGGTTTATGAAGAAGCACGGGGGAAGTATTGGGGTTATGGTAGAGGCATGGGTGAAGTGTTGGAGTTATGGGGGAGACATGGGTGAAGTGTTGGAGTTATGGGGGAGGCATAGGTGAAGTGTTGGGGTATGGGGGAGGCATGGGTGAAGTGTTGGGGTATGGGGGAGGCATGGGTGAAGTGTTGAAGTTATGGGGGAGGCATGGGTGAAGTGTTGGGGTATGGGGGAGGCATGGGTGAAGTGTTGAAGTTATGGGGGAGGCATGGGTGAAGTGTTGGGGTATGGGGGAGGCATGGGTGAAGTGTTGGAGTTATGGGGGAGGCATGGGTGAAGTGTCGGAGTTATGGGGGAGGCATGGGTGAAGTGTCGGAGTTATGGGGGAGGCATGGGTGAAGTGTCGGAGTTATGGGGGAGGCATGGGTGAAGTGTTGGAGTTAAGCTTGACTAGGGGCCAAGATGTCAAAGTGACAATCGCAAAAAATTAAAAAACTTGAACTTGTCCTTGTGGTTTATGAAGAAGCACGGGGGAAGTATTGGGGTTATGGTAGAGGCATGGGTGAAGTGTTGGAGTTATGGGGGAGACATGGGTGAAGTGTTGGAGTTATGGGGGAGGCATAGGTGAAGTGTTGGGGTATGGGGGAGGCATGGGTGAAGTGTTGGAGTAGGGGGGAGGCATGGGTGAAGTGTTGAAGTTATGGATGAGGCATGGGTGAAGTGTTGGGGTATGGGGGAGGCATGGGTGAAGTGTTGAAGTTATGGGGGAGGCATGGGTGAAGTGTTGGGGTATGGGGGAGGCATGGGTGAAGTGTTGGAGTTATGGGGGAGGCATGGGTGAAGTGTCGGAGTTATGGGGGAGGCATGGTGAAGTGTTGGGGTATGGGGGAGGCATGGGTGAAGTGTTGAAGTTATGGGGGAGGCATGGGTGAAGTGTTGGAGTATGGGGGAGGCATGGGTGAAGTGTTGAAGTTATGGGGGAGACATGGGTGAAGTGTTGGAGTTATGGGGGAGGCATAGGTGAAGTGTTGGGGTATGGGGGAGGCATGGGTGAAGTGTTGGGGTATGGGGGAGGCATGGGTGAAGTGTTGAAGTTATGGGGGAGGCATGGGTGAAGTGTTGGGGTTATGGGGGAGACACAGGTGAAGTGTTGGGGTTATGGGGGAGACACAGGTGAAGTGTTGGGGTTATTATTGAAGCACATGTGAAGTGTTGGGGTTATAGGGGACACTTACATAACGTGTTGGGGTTATTACGGAAGCACAGGTGACATGTTGAGGTTATGGGGGAGACACAGATGAAGTGCTGGGGTAATAAGGGGAGAACAGATGAAGTGTTTTTAGAGAAGCACAGGTGAAGTGTTTGATTATGGGGAGGGAATCAGTGAAGTACTGGGTTTATGGGGGGGGGGGCACAGATAAAGTGTTGGGGTAAAAAGGGGGAGCACAGGTGAAGTGTTGGGGTTATAGGGGACACACACATGAAGTGTTGGGGTTATAGGGGACACACACTCATGAAGTATTGGGGTTATTAGAGAAGCACAGATGAAGTGTTGGGGTTATGGGGGAGACACAGATGAAGTGTTGCGGTTATGGGGAGACACAGATGAAGTGTTGGGGTTAAGGGGGAGACACACATGAAGTGTTGGGGTTATTACGGAAGTACAGGTGGCATGTTGAGGCTATGGGGGAGACACAGATGAAGTGTTGCGGTTATGGGGGAGACACAGATGAAGTGTTGGGGTTATTATGGAAGCACAGGTGACATGTTGAGGTTATGGGGAGACACAGATGAAGTGTTGGGGTAATTAGGGGAGAACAGATGAAGTGTTTTTAGAGAAGCACAGGTGAAGTATTGGGGAGAACAGATGAAGTGTTGGGTCATGGGGGAGGAAATCGGTAAAGTGTTGGGTTTATGGGAGAAACACTGGTGAAGTGTTGGGATAAGTGGGTGGGTGGGGGGGTCACAGGTGAAGGGGGCTATGCAGATAGCACAGGTGAAGTTATGTGGAAGGCATAGTTGAAGTATTGTAATAATTGGGGGGGGGGGGGATTCTTCTCACAAGCTGCCATTGGATGAAGAACTCTCCCTCCAGCAGCTCTCCCAGCCCCCGCTGTGCCTGATGTGTACCACCTGCCATCTTGCCACTCAGAGAGTTGAGTTCAGTATCCTGGTTTTCCCCGGATCTCTGACCGAACGCCGGAAAGTTCCCAGCTATGACTCTCTGTCAGTTACATTGTTCAGGTTGTACAGCGTTCCTTGTGTCATTTTTTTATGCCAAGATAAACTTTATTATTTTTATGGGTGAGATCTGTTTGGTGTTTTGTAGGCGGTGGAAAGAGATGTGGACTCGCACAGTCAAAAAAGCGTTAACAAAAACGCTTAGTGCTGAAGGGTAAGTCCTCGCGGCCTCGCTGCCGGTGATTTTTTTTTCCTCTCTTTGCTGCATCCTGAGTATTTTTCGGGATAATTTAATATTTATTCTCTCTGGATTAATGTTAATGTTGGCGGTGAGACTGATTTTTTCTTTTATGTTTCTTTGTTCTGCGCCATACGATGAACTCCCTACTTTTTGCTTTGCAGAGACGCTAAAGACGATTCGCAGATTTTGTTATCCTCGTGCTGGCTGCACCCCATTCCTGCTATATCTGTCATACTGTAAGACTCCTCCCTCTATGTTGCTGGCCACACCCCATTCCCATTATCTGTCATACTGTAAGACTCCTCCCTTTATGTTGCTGGCCACACCCCATTCTCATTATCTGTCATACTGTAATAGTCCTTCTATGTTGCTGGTCACACCCCATTCCCATTATCTGTTATATTGTAAGACTCCTCGCTCTATGCGCTGCTGGCCACACACTATTCCCGCTATAATTGTTATTATCTAAGATTCCTCACCTTCAGCACTGCAGGCCACACCCCATCCCACCCTATACTGTAAGACTCCTCCCCCTCCGCACTACTGGCCACACCATCCCCATTATCTATCATACTGTAAGACTCCTCCCTCTATGTTGCTGGTCACACCCCATTCCAATTATCTGTCATACTGTAAGACTCCTCCTTCTACGTTGCTGGCCACACCCCATTCCCATCATCTGTCATACTGTAAGACTCCTCCTTCTACGTTGCTGGTCACACCCCATTCCCATTATCTGTCATACTGTAAGACTCCTCCTTCTACGTTGCTGGCCACACCCTATTCCCATTATCTGTCATACTGTAAGACTCCTCCTTCTACGTTGCTGGCCACACCCTATTCCCATTATCTGTCATACTGTAAGACTCCTCCTTCTATGTTGCTGGTCACACCCCATTCCCATTATCTGTCATACTGTAAGACTCCTCCTTCTATGTTGCTGGTCACACCCCATTCCCATTATCTGTCATACTGTAAGACTCCTCCTTCTACGTTGCTGGCCACACCCTATTCCCATTATCTGTCATACTGTAAGACTCCTCCTTCTATGTTGCTGGTCACACCCCATTCCCATTATCTGTCATACTGTAAGACTCCTCCTTCTACGTTGCTGGCCACACCCTATTCCCATTATCTGTCATACTGTAAGACTCCTCCTTCTATGTTGCTGGTCACACCCCATTCCCATTATCTGTCATACTGTAAGACTCCTCGTTCTATGTTGCTGGCCACACCCTATTCCCATTATCTGTCATACTGTAAGACTCCTCCTTCTATGTTGCTGGTCACACCCCATTCCCATTATCTGTCATACTGTAAGACTCCTCCTTCTACGTTGCTGGCCACACCCTATTCCCATTATCTGTCATACTGTAAGACTCCTCCCTCTATGTTGCTGTTCACACCCCATTCCCATCTGTCATACTGTAAGACTCCTCCTTCTATGTTGATGGCCACACCCTATTCCTATTATCTGTCATATTGTAAGACTCCTCCCTCTCTGCACTGCTGGCCACACCCTTTTCCCGCTTTAGTTATTATCTTAGATTCCTCCCCTTCAGCACTGCAGGCCACACCCCATTCCCACCCTATACTGTAAGACCCCTCCCCCTCCGCACTGCTGGCCACACCCATTCTTGCTATATCTGTAATACTGGAAGACTCCTCCCCTCTGTAACACTTCCCACACCCCATTCCTCTTATATCTGTAATACTGTAGGACTCCACCCCATCAGTACTGCTGGCCACACCCCATTTTGTTTGATCTGTCATACTGTATGACTCCTCCCCGCTGACCAAACCCCATTTATGCTACATTTGTAATACTGTAAGGCTCCTCCCCCTGTAATGCTTATCACACCCCATTCCTGTTATGTCTGCAATACTGTAAGACTCCACCCCTTCAGTACGGCTGACCACACCCTATTCCTAATATGTCTGTCATACTGTGAGGCTCCGCCCCTTCAGTACTGCTGGTCACATCCCATTCCTTTTTTCTGTCATATTGTTAGACTCCTCCCTTCTGACCACACCCCATTTCTGCTACATCTGTAATATTGTGAGAACCCCAGCCCATCTGCACTATTGACCACACCCCATTCTTGTTATATCTGTAATACGGGAAGACTCCACCCCTTTCAGTACTGCTGACCACACCCCATTACTGCTTTATCTGTCATACTGTAAGACTCCTCCCCCTCAGAACTTCTGGCTACACCTCCTTGCTGCTATATCTGTAATATTGTAAGACTCCTCCCCCTCGGCACTGCTGACCACACCCTATTTGCATTATATGTCATATTGTAATACTCCGCACTGCTGGCCGCACCCCTCTTTGCACCTTCTGCTGTTTCTTGTCTAATATCGGGAACCTAGGAGTACATTCCGTGTACTCAGCTGTAGTATCAGATCAGTAACCCCTTCACATAGGGGCCCCAACCAATCCGAGATTTCCATTGTTCTTGAATATTGTATATTTTTCAGTTCCATTTAGTACACACAGAAGAACACCCAATCAGATTAAGGACAACCCTGACCTCAGATTATGCAGTTCTGTGTGTAGTGTCAGTTAGAGAGAGACGGTCTGCAAGTAAGCAGTTGTTGCCGGCTCCCCCAGCACTGTGTGTTGAAGACCATCTTACAGCTCACTGAGGGAAGATCATTGGGGGCCACCTGAGATGTCTCTGCACAACCGAAAGAGAAACCCTAATTATGGAGTTCTAAATCCCACCAAATCCGTGACCATCCCCATTTTGTTTCCCTAAATGAAATAAATAGCAAGAAACCACAAAATCCAGTGTGATTGTCGCTCACAGTCCAGTCACTGCATGTTTGAGGGGTGGCACTTTGTCACTGGGGTGGTGTTTGGTGAAGGAGCCAATGACAAAAACTATCTACACCCCTTTATTTCAGTAGCAGATTTGTTGAATTGTAACAATTCCCAATTTTGCAGAGACATCCGGCAGCATCGCTCTTCTGATTCGCTGGATTCCAGGAGTCTGGATTGGTCCGGGAGCCTGGAAGGGGAGAAGCTGCAGCCAAGGAAGAACAGGCAAGTGTCTTCTTTATCTCCACTCTGGTGATCTACCCTCCAGGTGCTGAGAAACCTTTGTCCTCAAGGTGCCGAAAGACCTCTGCCCCTGAGGGGCCGCAAGACCTCTGCCCTCGAGGTACCGCAAGACCTCTGCCCTCGAGGTACCGCAAGACCTCTGCCCTCGAGGTACCGCAAGACCTCTGCCCTCGAGGTACCGCAAGACCTCTGCCCTCGAGGTACCGGAAGACATCTGCCTTCAAGGTGCTGAAAGGCCTCTTTCCTGGAGGTGCTGAAAGGCCTCTGCCCTGGAGGTGCTGAAAGGCCTCTGCCCTGGAGGTGCTGAAAGGCCTCTGGCCCCATGGTGCTGAAAGACCTCTGCCCCCATGGTGCTGAAAGACCTCTGCCCCCATGGTGTTGAAAGATCTCTGCCCCAATGGTGCTGAAAGATCTCTGCCCCTGTGGTGCTGAAAGATCTCTGGCCCCGTGGTGCTGAAAGACCTCTGCCCCCATGGTGCTGAGAGACCTCTGCCCCCATGGTGCTGAGAGACCTCTGCCCCCATGGTGCTGAAAGATCTCTGCCCCCATGGTGCTGAAAGACCTCTGCCCCCATTGTGCTGAAAGACCTCTGCCCCCATGGTGTTGAAAGATCTCTGTCCCATGGTGCTGAAAGATCTCTGCCCCCATGGAGCTGAAAGATCTCTGCCCCCATGGTGCTGAAAGACCTCTGCCCCCATGGTGCTGAAAGACCTCTGCCCCCATGGTGCTGAAAGACCTCTGCCCCCATGGTGCTGAAAGACCTCTGCCCCCATGGTGCTGAAAGACCTCTGCCCCCATGGTGTTGAAAGATCTCTGTCCCATGGTGTTGAAAGATCTCTGCCCCCATGGAGCTGAAAGATCTCTGCCCCCATGGAGCTGAAAGACCTCTGCCCCCATGGTGCTGAAAGACCTCTGCCCCCATGGTGCTGAAAGACCTCTGCCCCCATGGTGCTGAAAGACCTCTGCCCCCCATGGTGCTGAAAGACCTCTGCCCCCATGGTGCTGAAAGACCTCTGCCCCCATGGTGCTGAAAGACCCCTGCCTCCATGGTTCTGAAAGACCTCTGCCCCTATGGTTCTGAAAGACCTCTGCCCCCATTGTGCGGAAAGACCTCTGCCCGCACGGTGCCTAAAGACTGATGCCCCCAAAGTCCTGAAAGGCCATTGCACTGGAGGTTCTGCAAAACCTCTGCCCCCTAGGTGCCGAAAGACTTCTGCCCCCCCCCCCCCGGTTGCCGAAAGACCTCTGCCCTCGAAGGTGCTGCAAAACCTCTGCCCCTGAGGTGCTGAAACCCCCTCCCCTAGGCACTGAAGACCTCAGAGAATGTTCCTCAGAAATTGCTGGTAAATGCTTGTACGCCCGGAGTCTCCACCCAACCCTACCCAGTCTTAGCCTTCTTATGGGCAGAGGTGGTCAGCCATCTGGAACAGAGATGGATTAAGGCAAACAGAGGCCCTAGGCAAAGTATTATCACTGGCCCCCTACATATCCCGGCAACTGCAGTCAAAGGAGGTACGCAGCTTTGACCCAACTGCGCTATCCACCTAGTTTACTGCAAGACAATGATTGTTGTAGCTGGCCCCCATGGACCTCAAATGGGCCCCAGGTTCCTACCTAGGTTGCCTTCAGAATTGGGAAGTAGCCATCGATTGGACAGGTTAGCTATCCTTCCCCGATTATTTGGTGCTGTCCCTGTGGTTACATTTCCCAGACAGTGCCTGTCTGTACTGCTCTGCTAACCAAACTTCAGCTTTAAAGGATTTGTATATTTTCAATGTCATCTTTGAAGCTTTATGAAAGGCCTTCTGTTTGTTTTTCCCCAACATTTTGCATTGGTTCATGCCCCTCGTGGCAGTGCCCAGCTTTCCATGCCTTTTTGACAGTAGTTTGCCTGAAAACGGACAGAATTTACTAACCAAATTTACCCAATATAGACTTCGGTGGGATTCGCCGAAATATGAGAAAAATGAAGCCAGGTAGATTTGCTCATCCCTACCGCTCCCTAGACCCTTGCTCTGTTCTTCTCAATCTGCTCCACTCTGAACAGTAACTGTCTCCTTTCAGGTCGCAGTCTATGATCGCATTAGGTTCCTCTAGATTCCTGGGAGCAGTCAGAAATTTGTTTGAGTGAGTACAACTTTATTTATCCCCGTTTTTATATGTGAAATTCCATTTTTTTTTTTTTTTTTATCTGTAATTTATTTTATTTATGTAAAATGTATTTTATATACATTTTATTAAACCTAAAACTTTGATTAAACATAACATTTCTTTTATATACATTTAAAATTTAATTTTTAATTTCATTTATCTGACAACCATATGTATCTCTTTAGATATAACATGTCTATTTCTAAAGCATTTTTTTGTAATTTATTTTATAAATTAATTACATTTTTTATATAAAATTGTTTATATATACAAATTGTTTATATATACAATGCCTATTTATAATGCATTTTTTTTGTAATTTATTTTATTTATGTAAATTTTTTTTTATATACATTTTATTAAACATAAAACTTTAATTAAACATAATATTTTTTAATATACATTTAAAATTAAATTTTAATGTCATTTATCTGACACCATATGTATCTCTTTAGATATAAAATGCCTATTTATAATGCATTTTTTTTGTAATGTATTTTATTTATATAAAATGTATTTTATATACATTTTATTAAACCTAGAACTTTAAACATAATATTTATTTTATATACATTTAAAATTAAATGTTAATGTCATTTATCTGACACCATATATATATCTCTTTAGATATAAAATGCCTATTTATAATGCATTTTTTTGTAATTTATTTTATTTATGTAAATTTTTTTTATATACATTTTATTAACATAAAACTGTAATTAAACATAATATTTCTTTTATATACATTTAAAATTAAATGTTAATGTAATTTATCTGACACCATATGTATCTCTTTAGATATAAAATGCCTATTTATAATGCATTTTTTTTTGTAATTTATTTTATTTATGTAAAATGTATTTTATATACATTTTATTAAACCTAAAACTTTAAACATAATATTTCTTTTATATACATTTAAAATTAAATGTTAATGTCATTTATCTGACACCATATATATCTCTTTAGATATAAAATGCCTGTTTATAATGCATTTTTTTGTAATTTATTTTATTTATGTAAATTTTTTTTATATACATTTTATTAAACCTAAAACTTTAATTAAACATAACATTTCTTTTATATACATCTAAAATTTAATTTTAATGCCATTTATCTTACAACCATATGTATCTCTTTAGATATAAAATTTCTATTTCTAATGCATTTTTTTTGTAATTTATTTTATAAATTAATTACATTTTTTATATAAAATTGTTTATATATACAAATTGTTTATATATACAATGCCTATTTATAATGCATTTTTTTTGTAATTTATTTTATTTATGTAAATTTTTTATATACATTTTATTAAACATAAAACTTTAATTAAACATAATATTTCTTTTATATACGTTTAAAATTAAATGTTAATGTAGTTTATCTGACACCATATATATCTCTTTAGATATAAAATGCCTATTTATAATGCATTTTTTTTTTTGTAATGTATTTTATTTATGTAAAATGTATTTTATATACATTTTATTAAACCTAGAACTTTAAACATAATTTTATATACATTTTATTAAACAAAAAACAAATTAAACATAATATTTTTTAATATACATTTAAAATAAAATTTTAATGTCATTTATCTGACACCATATGTATCTCTTTAGATATAAAATGCCTATTTCTAATGCATTTTTTTTTGTAATTTATTTTATTTATGTAAAATGTATTTTATATACATTTTATTAAACATAAAACTTTAAACATAATATTTATTTTATATACGTTTAAAATTAAATGTTAATGTAATTTATCTGACACCATATATATCTCCTTTAGATATAAAATGCCTATTTATAATGCATTTTTTTTTTGTAATTTATTTTATTTATTTTGTATTTTATATACATTTTATTAAACATAAAACTTTAATTAAACATAATATTTTTTAATATACATTAAAAATTTAATTTTAATGCCATTTATCTGACACCATATGTATCTCTTTAGATATAAAATTTCTATTTCTAATGCATTTTTTTTTTGTAATTTATTTTATAAATGAATTACATTTTTTTAAATAAAATTGTTTATATAAAATTAATCAAGTGGTTGTAAACCTTTACCTATACCTAATAAAGTGACTGGCCTCAGGTGATACACAGAGATCACACAAATCCCCTTTTTTTTTGTAATTTATTTTACAACCACATTTATCTCTTTAGATATAAAATGTCTATTTGTAATGGAGTTTTTTTTTTTTTATTTATAATTTATTTGAATGTATGTTAAATACATTTTTATTTAAAAAAATGTTTTAAAAAAATAAAATACATTTTATATATATTTTAAATTAAATTTTATTGTAATTTATTTTACAACCGTATTTAACTCTTTATATATAAAATGCCTGTTTTGTAATGCAACTTGCAATTTTATATATAAAATGTATTTTATGTACATTTTATTAAATATAAAAATGTTATAAAACATAACATTTATTTTGTATATATTTAAATTTTATTTTGTTGTAATTTATTTTACAACCCTATTTATTTGTTTAGATACTGTATAAAATCCTTATTTTTAATTAGGTACTCCTATTTGTAATTTTATTTAAAATGTATTTATAAAATTATTTTATTTTAATTTATTTTATTTATATAAAATGCTTATTTGTAATGCAGTCTATTTGTATTACATGATTTGTAATGCAGTAAAATAACATGCTGGGTGTGGCTTATAGGTGGAGTCTTATCTGAACTCGGCAGATCAAGCCTTAAAGGGGAATTCTGGTTGTTTTTCAGTTTTTACTTATTTATTTATTTATTTATTTATTTTTTAGTTTTTACTTATATAGTCATGGAAAAAAAAATTATACACACTATAGAAAAGGTGAACTTTGCCTTCATTTAAACAGTGACCACAGGTAAAGGGGATACACTTGAAAAAAAAAATGCAAAAAAAAACCTTTATTGAACAAAAATATCAATAGAAATAATGGTGTACTGTGGAAAAAAGTAAGTACACCCTTGTCTTTCTTCAGAAGCTGTTATTTCCCCCGTAGCGGAAACTACTTCTTGTAATTTTGTATAATTGCTCTCCAGGCTTTTTCATCGCTGTACCCTAACCTTGATGTACTGGACATGCATGGACAGCCTGGAATGTGATCTTCCAGTCTAGCTGTTAAGTTAGGATCTTCTGGCCTTCAACTCCCTCTGTCAAGAAGGCCTTCTGTCCTTAGGACATAATCAGCTCCTCATGGTACATGGTGTCCGTTCCTGATGGTAATCCTTGACCTGATCACCGGTCAGCCAGAACCAGCTCTAGATTTCCTCTACCTGGATGAGGTCCTGGATCCTCAGTATCTCTTGGACTATCTAGCTATCTCTTAACCACTTAAGCCCCGGAAGATTTTACCCCCTTTCTGACCAGGGCCTATTTTGCGATTCGGCACTGCGTGACTTTAACAGACAATTGCGCGGTCATGCGGCGCTGTACCCAAACGAATTTGACGTCCTTTTTTTTCCCCCACAAACAGAGCTTTCTTTTGGTGGTATTTGATCACCTGTGCGATTTTTTTTGATCATGCGCTATAAACAAAAAAAGAGCGGCAATTTTGCAAAAATAACAATATTTTTCACATTTTTTTTTTATGAAATTCCCCCCAAAAAAATGTAAAAATCAACATTTTTTAACATTTTAGGCCAATTTGTTTTCTGCTACATATGTTTGGTAAAAAAAAAAATCGCAATAAGCGTATTTTGATTGGTTTGCGCAAAGGTTATTGCGTTTACTAACTAAGGGAAAGATTTTTGTCATTTTTGTTGTTTTTGTTTTTAACGTGTAATGGCGGCGATCTGCGATTTTTTTTTTTTTTTTGCGGGACTGCGACATAGCGGCGGACAGATCGGACCCTTGACTGACATTTTTGACACTTTTGGGGGTACCAATGACATTACTGCAGTAATCAGTGCTATACATATGCACTGTTACTGTAAAAAATGACACTGGCAGGGAAGGGGTTAACTTTATTGGAGAGGGAGGGGTTAAGTGTGTCCCTAGGGGCGTGCTTCTAACTGTGATTGGACGTGGCTGTGTGTGTAACAGCATAGATCAACAGTCCTACATAGCAGGACCGTATGATCTGTGCTTTTACACAGGGGAGAATGACAGGCGGCTTTGTTTACATTAGCCACCTGCCTTTCTCCCTCTCCACCGACGACTGCGAGTGACCGGTGGACATCGGGTCGGCCGGTCAGATACGCGGGCTTCTTAGTGAACGAGCGGGGGCGGGAGCGCGCCTCCGGCGGCGCGTGCTCGCCCCCTATTGGCTCCCAGGGTAGTGACGTACCGGTACGTCACTTTGCCTGGGAAGAGCTGAGGCGGCAAGTGGTTAAAGCAGGGATCTTCAAGCTACGGCCCTCCAGTTGTTCAGGAACTAGAACTCCCATCATGCCTAGTCATATCTGTGAATGTCAGAGTTTTACAATTCCTCATGGGATATGTAGTTTCCCAAAACCTGGAGGGCCGTAGTTTGAGGATCCCTGTCTTAAAACATTGGCCTTTTACGTTTCGGCCTAGTGCCCACTCCTGGCATCCCCACTTTGGGATCCCCAGGTAAATTCCTGTAAAGTGAGTCAGCTTTATGGATCCTGGAAGTCAAGATTTTCCCCCAAGGACCTAACTCCTGCAAGATCTCTGAATCTGGCCTAGCTGGGTTCCAGGTCTTGCAGCCACCTGTTGTCGGTGGGTGAGGGGGTTGAACTTGAAGTAGCTCACACATTGTCTAGCTCCCTTGTCCTTAGAACCTCCTCTCAGGATGGCCTCCTGGTGTTCTGTGGTTTACCTAATTTTTTCAGCTCCCCTCTCTGAAGTTGGGGGTTTGATTTCTGAGCAGGCTTGCAGTCCTATATCTGGAGACCAGGTAGTCCCTGTCGTACCCATTAAGCCTCTTCAGGTGATTAAGGTTGCTTCTTCCTACGGATAGACCGATATGGTTTTTCCAGGGGCGATACCGATATTTTGGTCACAACGTATCGGTATCAGCCGATATGGGCCGATGTTCTGCACATTCAATCACACATCCAATGCAGAGTGACCAGTGCCTCCATCCAATACAGAGTGACCAGTGCCCCCATCCAATGCAGAGTGACCAGTGCCCCCATCCAATGCAGAGTGAACAGTGCCCCCATCCAATGCAGAGTGACCAGTGCCCCCGCCCAATGCAGAGTGACCAGTGCCCCCGTCCAATGCAGAGTGACCAGTGCCCCCGTCCAATACAGAGTGACCAGTGCCCCCGTCCAATGCAGAGTGAACAGTGCCCCCGTCCAATGCAGAGTGACCAGTGCCCCCGTCCAATGCAGAGTGACCAGTGCCCTCGTCCAATGCAGAGTGACCAGTGCCCCTCGTCCAATGCAGAGTGACCAGTGCCCCTCGTCCAATGCAGAGTGACCAGTGCCCCTCGTCCAATGCAGAGTGACCAGTGCCCCTCGTCCAATGCAGAGTGACCAGTGCCCCTCGTCCAATGCAGAGTGACCAGTGCCCCTCGTCCAATGCAGAGTGACCAGTGCCCCTCGTCCAATGCAGAGTGACCAGTGCCCCTCGTCCAATGCAGAGTGACCAGTGCCCCTCGTCCAATGCAGAGTGACCAGTGCCCCTCGTCCAATGCAGAGTGACCAGTGCCCCTCGTCCAATGCAGAGTGACCAGTGCCCCCTGTCCAATGCAGAGTGAACAGTGCCCCCGTCCAATGCAGAGTGAACAGTGCCCCCGTCCAATGCAGAGTGACCAGTGCCCTCGTCCAATGCAGAGTGACCAGTGCCCCTCGTCCAATGCAGAGTGACCAGTGCCCCTCGTCCAATGCAGAGTGACCAGTGCCCCTCGTCCAATGCAGAGTGACCAGTGCCCCTCGTCCAATGCAGAGTGACCAGTGCCCCTCGTCCAATGCAGAGTGACCAGTGCCCCTCGTCCAATGCAGAGTGACCAGTGCCCCTCGTCCAATGCAGAGTGACCAGTGCCCCTCGTCCAATGCAGAGTGACCAGTGCCCCTCGTCCAATGCAGAGTGACCAGTGCCCCCTGTCCAATGCAGAGTGACCAGTGCCCCCTGTCCAATGCAGAGTGACCAGTGCCCCTCGTCCAATGCAGAGTGACCAGTGCCCCCATCCAATGCAGAGTGACCAGTGCATGGGGATTAGAGCGCCGCTTGATTACACAGAGCAGGGTTCTTCTGCTTACCCAGCACGGGAGCTGTCATACGAAGTCCCGCCTCCTGGACCAGCTCCTATGATAGACATCACCAGTATGACAGCGCCTGCGCCGGGTAAGCGGAAGAACCCTGCTCTGTGTAGACAGGCGGCGCTATAATCCCCATCCCTCCTTCCCCTCTGGAGGCAGCGCTACCTTAAGAAGATATCAGTCATATTGGCCAAGTTTGTGGCCGATACTTTCAGAAAAGTGAATATCGGCCGCCGATTATCAGCCAAACCGATAATTGGTCGATCCCTACTTCTTCCTCCCATACAAGGGACATGTTACTACCTGGAGTAGCTCTATTTGCTGGACTACCATCCCTTCATTCTGAAAAAACAGTTAGATCCAGGTCAGGGATCCTTCATTGATTAGGTTTCCTGCTTCAGAATATGCTGAACACCATATTGATATTGTGGTACCTTCCCTTTAGGGAAGTACGCCCTGCAACAGGGAAAGTGCCTGACCTCTGAATGGGACATTGCTGAGAGCATTAGTCACTCTTGCACTGTCCTCCTGGAGGACATACCGATTAAATCTTAGTTTCCTAGTGTCTGCACCAAAGGGAGCTGTTTGCACACTTGAGGACACCTCAGGTCCTATGCAGTGACCAGGGACCATCCTTGGAGGGCCATTTTCCTCCCCAGATTGTCAGCAGGTAAGGCACCCTGGCTTCCTGCTTCACATACTTGTGCTGGAGGCAGAGTGTGTCCATTGGATTTCTTGGGATCTCTTCACTTGGAATTAATCGTATCAGCAGTCTTCTAGAGAAGGTCCTTCAAAAGCCTTCTTTGCCCTGCCCTCAATTGGGCAAATGCACTTAACCTTTCTGCTAGGTTTCCTTTCCCATATTCCAAAGCTGTTTAAGCTTCGTTCGGACATTCGGGGGTCAGAAGCTTCCTAGACCCATGACTGTGGCGAAGGTTAGGCAGGAACTGGAGTATGGAGTATTCTTTTACACATTCCACTGTTATCTTAGGATGTCGGAGAGGATGTTTTAGTTTTATCTCTGGTGTGTCTTGGTGGTGATTCCCATCTCACCAGCCTAGGGCTCTGGTCTATCTTTTTTGTATGCCTGTCCTTGTAAAGGTGGCTTCCTTGTACCAATCTTCCTTCAATCACAATGACTTTGTGGGATAAATTCCTTGGGTTTTAGTGGCCTCCTTGGTCACTTTATGCCCTTGTTGGGTGCTTGGTTGTACTGTTGCTGTACATTCCCTGGTTTACCTCACTTAGCGAGGTTGGTTGCCCAGTTAGACAACCCCTTTCTGTCACGTAGTTCCATCCACATATTCCTAATGGTTAGGTATGTCAGGCTTTGGGCCTTCCCATCCAGACCAGTTGTTCTTTCCTGCCTGAACCTAATTCCTAATTTTTAGTACTAGGTTCCTTTTGGGACATTTTCTGCCAGGGATTGTTCTCCTTGTCTTTTTTTTTTTTTTCTGTTGACCTCATTGTTCCACCTGTATTTTGGTGGATTCTGGTTGCCCTTCCTCTCGCTGGGTTAGTTTCAATATCTTCTTCCATGTGGAGTCATTCCCCTCTGGTAATGACATTTTCTCTTCTGGTCCAGTGGATTTCTCCATTATGGTCAGGTTGATCACCTCATCCTTTCAGATTTTGGGCAATGGTCCTCCATGGGGCTCCTGAGCTGTGCGCAGTCCCCAGTCCTCTAATGAAGCCTGTTAAGTTTTTTTGCTGTGTTGTCCACCCCACATTTGGATTTATTGTGGACGTGGAAAGATTAACGTCCCACTTTTTAAGGAAAAACTTGTTTCTGTGGTTTTTGGGGATGATGCCGATGAGAATCTAGTAAAGAACCCATGTTCGGCACCCCACATCAGTTACATATCTTGTAATTGTGGATGTCCCACCCATATCTGAATTCCTGTCCATTAATGGATGAGAAAGAAAATGGTATCTTTTATAGTTAATGTAAAATCTATTTCATGGCGTCCATTGAGGGACATGGGTCCCATCACTCCGGAGGATTTCTTGGGATCTCTTCACTTGGAATTAGTTCAAACGGCCGCCTCCTGGGTAAGGTCCTTCCAATGACTTTCCTTTCCCTTTCATCTAGGTTTCCTTTCCCTCATTCCAATACTTTTATGCTTTGTTGAACCATGGGGGGTCAGCAGCTTACTAGACCCACGGCTGTGGTAAAGGTTAAGCAGGAACTGCTGTATTCTTTTACAGGTTCCAGTATTACTTTAGGATATCAGAGAGGATTTTTAAGTTTTATCTTAGCTGTCTCTTGGTGGTTCCCATCTCAGTAGCCTTAGAGCTGTGGCCTAACTTTCTTGTAAGCCTGTCCCTGTAAAGGTGGCTTCCTTGTATCAATCTTCCTTAAATTACAATAAGTTTTTGGGATCAATCCTCAGGGTTATAATGGCCACAGGTTATTTCATGTTCTTGTTGGGTGCTGGATTGCACTCTTGCTGTACAATCCTTGGTTTACCTCACTAGCGAGGTTGGTTGCCCATGTAGGCAACCCCCTTTGGTCACGTAGTTCTATCCCTATGTTCTTAATGTCTAGGAATGTCAGGCCTTGGGCCTTCCCATGGAGACCAGTTGTTCTTTTCTGCCTGAACCTGTTTGTTAGTACTAAGTTCCCTTTTGGATTGTTTTCTTTTAGGGATTGTGCTCATTATTTTATTCTGTGGACCACATCTCCCATGCTTAGGAGTTTGTCATTGTTCCACCTGTTTTTTGGTGGATTCCGGTTGCTCGGCTTCTCGTCGGCTCAGTTCCTGTATTTCCATCTGGTGATGACCTTTTCCATCTTGTTCTAGTGAATCTCTCCCTTCTGGTCAGGTTGTCCAGTTCCCCTTATCTGGTTGGTCATTCTTTCAGATTTTGCGCAATGGTCCTCCATGTGGCTCCTTTTGCATGCAGTCCCCAGACCTTTGAAGCCTGTTAACAGTTTTGCCCAGGTGGATGTCCCACCTATATCTGAATTTATGTCCATCAATGAATGAGAAAGAAAACGGGATCTTTTGTAGTTACTGTAAAATCCATTTCATTGAGTCCATTGAGGAACACGGGTCCCACCACTCCAGAGAATTTCTTGGGATCTCTTCACTTGGAATTAGTCGGCAGCCTCCGGGGGGGAAGATCCTTCAGATGGCTTCCTTTGCCCTTTCAGATAGGTTTCCTTTCCTTCATTCCAAGGCTATATATGCTTTGTTGAACCATGGGAGGTCAGGAGCTTCCTAGAACTTTGGCTATGGTTAAGGTTAGGCAGGAACTGCTATATTCTTTTACAGGTTCCATTGTTACCTTAGGATATCAGAGAGTATGTTTTAGTTTTATCCTTGGTGTCTCATGGTGGTTTCCATCTAACCAGCCTCTGGGCTGTGTCTAGCTTTATTTTATTCCTATCCCTGTGATAGTGACTTTCTTGTAAAATTTTTCCTACAATTACATTGACGTTTTGGGATCAATCCCCTGGGTTATAGTGGCCTCATGGGTCACCTCACACCCTAGTTAGGTGTTGGGTTGGACTCTTGCTTTACATTCCTGGGTTTACCTCACTTTGGAAGATTGTTTGCCTGGCTTGGCAGCCCCCTTTAGTCACGTAATTCTATCTCTATATTCCTAAGGATTAGAGACCAGTTGTTCTTTCCTGCCTGAACCTGTTTTGTATGGTACTACGTTTCCTTTGGGGGTCGTTATCTTCTAGGGATTGTGCTCATTGTTTTATTCTGTTGATTGCATCTCCAATGCTTGGGAGTTTTGTCATTGTTCCACCTGTTTTTTGGTGGATTCTGGTTACTCGGCTTCTCATAGTCTCAATTCCTGTTTTTCGCTCTGGTGATGACCTTTTCCTTCCAGGTCTGGCAGATCTCTCCCTTCCAGTTGGGTTGTCCAGTTCCCCTTGTCTGGTTCGGGAGGTGGGGGGTTTCACCTCATTGATTCAGATTGTGGGTGTTGGTTCCTGGGCAGCAGGCAGTCCCCACTCCTCTAGTGCCTGTTTTTCGCTCTGGTGATGACCTTTTCCATCCAGGTCTGGCAGAATTCTCTCTTCCAGTTGGGTTGTCCAGTTCCCCTTGTCTGGTTTGGGAGGTGGGGGGTTTCACCTCATTCATTTAGATTGTGGGTGTTGGTTCCTGGGCAGCAGGCAGTCCCCACTCCTCTAGTGCCTGTTTTTCGCTCTGGTGATGACCTTTTCCATCCAGGTCTGGCAGATCTCTCCCTTCCAGTTGGGTTGTCCAGTTCCCCTTGTCTGGTTTGGGAGGTGGGGGGTTTCACCTCATTCATTCAGATTGTGGGTGTTGGTTCCTGGGCAGCAGGCAGTCCCCACTCCTCTAGTGAAGCCTATTAGTGTTTTTTTTCTGTGTTAGCCATTCCACCAGCATCTGGATTCCTGTCCCTCGATGGACGAGAAATAAAATGGGATATTTGTACTTACCCTAAAATCAATTTCATGGCGTCCATTGAGAGATACATGTCCCACCACTCTGCGTTTGGAAACAGACCCTCGTTGAGGCTGATTGAGATAAACTGAACCAGTCATGGAGGTAATAAGACATTGATGACCTTCATGGCTTTCTCTGTCACCGGCAAAGTCCATGCATCAGCATTTCTGACCTCACTTGCTGCATGCTTCTTCCAGGCTAATGTCAAGATGTCACCATTTTTCATCCCCCGTATTTCTTTCCTGAAAAGTTTATTTTAAACTGGAATGATTCCGACACATCCTAATATACAGATGGCCATCACCAATTCTATATGTGGAATACAGTAATCAAACTATGGAACAGCAAATACATAATTAGATCCCATCAAATATTGCATTCACTGGCTGCATGCTTCCTACCTACAGAACATAGATATCCTAATGGATATAAGAAGCCAGAACATTACCAGACTCTACCTATAACTGCAATCTTGCTTTCTGGTTGGGGGTACCCTTTGAAATTCTTTATCTGTGTCCCTTATCAGTTTGATAATTCCATCCTCTGTGCGTAGTTTAAATTTCAGGAAAGATCGGACAGATTGCGATATGGAAGAGCGCTGGTATCACCCGCCCTCGGTGTGCGTCTCATGTAGTCCACCTAGGAGAGCGCTCTACAGTAAGGTGAGTCTTCATTGATGTGCTGTCTGGCATTTCCATGGAGCCCCGGCTCTGTGAGGGTGCACTGCTAGTGATTTGGGTAGCATTGTGTGCAGTAGGTTCTCCGAGCTTCCCTATGCAATGCAGGTAAATCATGGCTGGTGGGAGGGGTTGGCAGGGTGCTGTACATAGCTTCTTGAAAACATAACAGCATCTGGCATCAGTACTCCTCTCCTCAGCCCTGATACAAGCAGTGAGGTAGCTCTTGGAGGAGTTTGTAAATTTTAAAATGCCTTGTAGTACTGGGGGTCCTTGGTCTGAGCCCCAGCCAAGGAAAAAAAATGGTATAGAAATAATATGTTACAAATAATCTCTGTTCCAGGAAATCCATGATTCCGAGATCCATGCGGTCAAATTTAGCCCCAATTCCAGGATGGTGGCCACCGGAGGAGCAGACCGAATGGTGAAGATTTGGTATATCGTTGGAGGTACATCTCTACTCTTCTTCTAAATTGGACCTTGAAGACATCGCCTTTGATTTAATATGCAGCATTACTGTGACTGATCAATAATTTGTATTTAGAAATGATGAGGATCAATAGGTTGTTGCATTGATTTTTCTCAGCCAAGTGGCTCTAGAACCTGCCTCCCACCACCGGCACCTGTGGTGGTTCCTGGGGTCTCCCGTCTTTCTGTGGAGCCCAGGACTGTGGTAAAGTACTCCAAAGTTGAGGGCAGGATAAGCTCTCCTGCAGCTAATGAACCCGGAAGCAGAATGTATTTTGTCACTTCCTGGTTCACTGCTTCCATTTCTCGGATATTGCAGCTGGGCAAGTTTGATTAGCTGCAGTGGAGGACAGGGGAGACATTGGGAGTCTAGTAAACATCTAATGTCTCCATAAAGAGGACCTTTCACTTGTCCATGCTATCACATAAGGGGCCTGTTAGCCCCATAAAAAAATTAAAAGTACTCCCCTCACCCTCATACCCACCCTAATATAAATGCGTATGAAGGCTGCACACATGTATGGAAACCTAAATTTCACCAAACTTGGTGAAGTATAACTTAGAACGTTGAAGCGAGAGCAATAACTCTAGCGCCATAGTTCATGGTTAACACTAAATTGCTAAGGCGTGACGTGTTTGGTATCTACTTACTCAACGCGACCGCATCTTTTATACCCTACGAAAATTGGATGATATATTGTGTTTGTGTGCACTAAAATTCATTTTTAGTGTATTCATTCCTTAAAATGTGCTTAAAAAAAGCCGATGAAATACCGTGAAGCATTAAAAAACGACTGCGACTGCCACCATTTTATTCCCCAGGGCCTTTGTTTTCAGGAAATATATAATTGTTTTAGGAGGGTTTTACAGTAAATTCTAGTAAAATAAAATGCAGATGTGTGTGAAACAATAAATAATTGCCACAGTAGACAATTAAATACAGTGTATTTCCATGTTTGCAGACAGACTTGAGAACCCCCCCCCCCCCGCTATATGTTTGTGTTCCAAAATCCACAACTAAAATAATCTTAAAAAACGATTTCTTACCTTTTTCTGTGTTTCTTTGGAGCAGGATTATATACACTGCTCAAAAAATTGAAGGAACACTTTTTAACCACTTAAGCCCCAGAAGATTTTACCCCCTTCCTGACCAGGGGGTATTTTGCGATTCGGCACTGCGTGACTTTAACGGACAATTGCGCGGTCGTGCGACGCTGTATCTAAACAAATTTGGCGTCCTTTTTTTCCCACCAACAGAGCTTTCTCTTGGTGGTATTTGATCACCTGTGCGATTTTTTGATCATGCGCTATAAACAAAAAAAGAGCGTAAATTTTGCAAAAATAGCAATATTTTTCACATTTTTTTATATGAAATCCCCCCCCAAAAAAAATGTAAAAATCTAAATTTTTTAACGTTTTCGGCCAATTTGTTTTATGCTACCTATGTTTGGTAAAAAAAATTGCAAAAAGCGTATTTTGATTGGTTTGCGCAAAAGTTATCGCGTTTACTAACAAAGGGAAAGATTTTTGTCATTTTTGTTGTTTTTTTTTTTAACGCGTAATGGCGGCGATCTGCGATTTTTTTTTTGCGGTACTGCGACATTGCGGCGGACAGATCGGACCCTTGACTGACATTTTTGACACTTTTAGGGTTACCAGTGACATTTCTACAGTAATCCGTGCTATACATATGCACTGTTACTGTAAAAATACACTGGCAGTGAAGGGGTTAACTTTTTTTGAAAGGGCGGAGCTATGTGTGTCCCTAGGGGCGTGCTTTCTACTGTGATTGGCTGTGGCTACTAGTGTTTGAACAGTGATCAACGGTTCTACATAGTAGAACCGTATGATCATCTGTCATATACAGGGGAGAATGACAGGCAGCTTGTTTACACAAGCTGCCTGCCTTTCTCCCTCTCCCCCGACGATCGCAGAGTGGCCGGCGGACATCGGGTCCGCCGGTCACACGCGCGGGGGGGGTGCGTGACCGCGCGGGAGTGGGAGCGCGCCTCCGGGGGCGCGCGCTCACTCCCTAAACCCTCACAGGCTAGCGACGTAGACCTACGTCACTTTGCCTGTGAGGGGCTGACTGCCGACGTAGATCGGCGTTAGGCAGTCGGCAAGTGGTTAATCAAGAGTATAGCATCAAGTCAATTAAACTCCTGGGATATTGATCTGGTCAGTTAGGTAGCAGAGGGGGTTGGTTATCAGTTTCAGCTGCTTTGGTGTTAATGAAATTAACAGGTGCACTAGATGGGCAACAATGAGACAACCTCCAAAACCGGAATGGTTTTACAGGTGGAGGCCACTGACATTTTTTCTCCCCTACTCATCTTTTCTGACTGTTTTTGCATTTGGCTGGGGTCGGTGTCACTACTGGTAGCATGAGGCCATACCTGGACCCTATAGAGGTTGCAAAGGCAGTCCAACTCCTCCAGGATGGCACATCAATACGTGCCATTACCTGAAGGTTTGCTGTGTCTCCCAGCACAGTCTCAATGGAATGGAGGAGATTCCAAGAGATAGGCAGTTACTCTAGGAGAGCTGGACAGGACCGTAGAAGATGCCTTAATGATCTCACAAGATACAAACAAAAGTGCCTCTCATAGTGCAGTATTTTCACAACCGTTTATTAAAGAATAAGAGAGCAGCTTACATTTCAGCAGAGTGGCAGCAGCGTATCTGTGTGTAGTGTCACTGGCGTGATTCCGTTTCCAACCAAAACCCCCATGATTGGGGAGGACGGCGGCCATCTTTTTGGTTGGAAACGGAATCACGCCAGTGACACTACACACAGATACGCTGCTGCCACTCTGCTGAAATGTAAGCTGCTCTCTTATTCTTTAATAAACGGTTGTGAAAATACTGCACTATGAGAGGCACTTTTGTTCGTATCTTGTGAGATCATTAAGGCAGACCAGTGGCTCGAGATGAAATGCAGGAAGTGAAGAAATTGGTGCTTCAGACCGTTGTTTTATAGCTTCTTACCATCTGCTGCTTATGACCTTTTGGTCTATTGATCCGGTAAGGGTATTTTGAAGACCTTCTTTGGTGTCGGATCTATTGCACCCCTTGTTGCATTTTCAGGACTGTCGGTGTGGTCTAGTACTGTCACGTGGATATTTATTACCTTATTTGGACTTTATTGGTTTATCCTTCTGATTAGCGCTACATCTCTTATTACATTTTCATTTTAGATTATTTCAGAATCCTTTGTGTAGCTGCTTATGCAATTAATCTATGATTTATTCAAATTTTTATATATGGTGTACAGCGTAGCAAACTTTTATTTTATTCTAAATGAGTGGAGCCTCTATAGATCCTGTAGTAGGCAGTTCTGAGTGGGTGGAGCCTCTATAGACCTTTTGTAGTAGGCAGTTTTGAGTGGGTGGAGCCTTTATAGACCTTGTAGGGTATTCTGACTGAGTAGAGCCTCTATAGACCTTGTAGTAGGCAGTTCTGAGTGGGTGGAGCCTTTATAGACCTTGTAGTGGTAGATTCTGAGTGGGTATAGCCTCTGTAGACCTTGCAGACGTTGGTTCTGAGCGGGTGGAGCCTCTAAAGACCTTGCAGTGGTTGGTTCTGAGTGGGTGGAACCTCTATAGACCTGGTAGTAGGCAGTCCTGAGTATGCAGGGCCTCTAAAGATCTTGTAATAGGCAATTCTGAGTGGGGAGAGCCTTTATAGACCTTGTAGGCTATTCTGACTGAGTAGAGCCTCTATAGACCTTGTAGTAGGCAGTTCTGAGTGGGTACAGCCTCCATAGACCTTGTAGTAGGCAGTTTTGAGTGGGTACAGCCTCCATAGACCTTGTAGTAGGCAGTTTTGAGTGGGTGGAGCCTTTATAGACCTTACAGTGGTTGGGTCTGAGTGGGCAGAACCTGTATAGACCTTGTAGTAGGCAGTCCTGAGCAGGTAGGGCCTCTAAAGATCTTGTAGTGGGTAGTTCTGAGTGGGTAGAGCCTCTATAGACTTTGTAGTAGGCAGTCCTGAGTAGGTAGGGCCTCTAAAGGTCTTGTAGTGGGTAGTTCTGAGTGGGTAGAGCCTCTATAGACTTTGTAGTAGGCAGTCCTGAGTAGGTAGGGCCTCTAAAGGTCTTGTAGTAGGCAGTTCTGAGTAGTTTGAGTCTCTATTGACCTTGAAGTAGGCGGTTCTGAGAGGGTAAAGCCACTATAGGCCTTGTAGTGGTTGGTTCTGAGTGGGTGGAACCTCTCTACACCTTGTAGTAGGTGGTTCTGTTCTGAGTGGGTGGAGCCTCTATATTAGACCTTGTAGTAGGCAGTTCTGAGGGCGTATAGCCACTATAGACCTTGCACAACGTGGCACCAAAATTTATAGTGTACAGTCTGGTCACTGGGAGAGGTGAGACTGTGGAAATACTTCCCCTGGTCTGCAGCAGACTGATGACATCATCTCTGCCTAGGTAAAGTCACTGACTGGAGCTCCAGGACAACTTTTTAATAATAAAAGGCAGAGCTTTTCTGAAAAATTATACTGTTGCTGTATATGGTGACTTGTCAGGGATTTATTCATACAGACTTGTGAAGAGAATGACAGGTCCACTTTAAAAGACATATATTCTTAAAATACAATTGTTCCTCAGAGGGTGAAAACGATGATAAGAAGCTAAATTTTATATTTCATTGTCTAATATTTTTGTCTCCGTTATACAGGTCAGCTTCAGATACACCAGACCCTACAAGGAAGTAATGGAGGAATCACTAGTATAGAATTCGATCCCTCGGTATGTGTCCATAGTAATGGCTCAGTGTTCTCTGTACAGCACTGCGGTATATGTCAGAGCTATACAAATGTATAATAATAGTGTGTGACTGTGGGGGGGCATTAGAGAAATTTTTGTTTATTAAAAATCTCACAAGCATAATAAAAATATATTTACATATATACAAAATAAATAATTATATATATATATATATATATATATATATATATATATATATATATATATATATATACACACATACAAACAAAAATAGCTTACCTCAGCATAGAAACAGAAAATTGTTACTATCATGACTAAACTCAACAAAGCCCTAACCTCCACCTAAACACCCCCTCAGGCTAAGAAACTATTTACACATTTATCCCATGCATGCAGCCTTTTTTCAAAAATCCAATCTTATAAAAAATCTAGAGGACGTGAAAGGACAGGAAGAAAAGACGCACACCCAGAGACTGACAGACAGCAGCTACGGGGACCTGACATTCCTCCACGCCTTTGTCCAGGCTCCTTGCTGCCACCTGTCCTTCTCAAGAACCTGAATCTTCCCAACCTCATCCAGAATGTTGTGCACCACCACCTCGACAGGAAGGACTTTTTCCGAGTGGAAACCTGACACCGTGCATTCCACGTGAAGTTACGGACTACTAAGCTAACTAGAAAAAGTGTCTCAAAATCAAAATCCTGATGCGTCTCAAATGACCCGTACAACCACTCTGCATAACTCAAGCAGGAAAGGAAAGGGATACCCAGAGCCCCACCCACCCCCTTATAGACTTCTATATTGAAGGGGCACTGGAGCAAGGAATGGTTCATCGTCTCCTCCACACCGCCATACTCCACTCTTGGACAACCACGGTTCTCTGCAGAGCGATGCTTCAAGTTGCCCTTCACATAGAGTCTGCCATGGAACGAGAGCCAGGCCATATCCCGAAACTTCAAAGGGATTCTCTCCAGATTAATCAAATGCAGACCCTCCCTCATAACAGGGCCTGGGCAATCCCTCAAGGCCAGAAGATTCAACAACCCTCCTCTCCAGGGCCTTCCTAGGAAGAGACTTAATTTCCTCTGCCATCACTCGCTACTGCTAAAGCATTTTCAGGCACGGAGCAACGTAAGCCGGGAGCTTACCATGTCAGACCCTCAGACTTTTCACTGGCCCACCATTCTCCCAGCATAGCAGAAAAGGCCTTAACCAGGACTGAAAAATACCAACCCACCCAGGTGGTTCTTCTGCCAGCATGTTACCAAAATTATGTTTAAAAAACATCAGAGAACAAAATACCACCGGGTTGACCATACCTAAGCCACCCATCCACCTGGGATGGTAGGTTACAGATCTCTTAATGAGGTTCAGTTTGTTCCTCAATAACATCTGGAAAAAACAGCTGTAGATCTTTGCGTAGAGAGACACTGGCAAAACACAGACCAAGCTGACATACAGAATCACAGAATTGGCATCAGCATCTTGTAGCCTGCTTTCCCAATTTGTAAGGCCATAATCGCCGGGACCAAATTTGATGCCTAAAACTTTAATTTCCTGCCGGGGCTCTGGGAGGATGTCTGGAAGCTCAAAGCTATCGCCTTCCTCTCCCATCCAGAAAACCTTACTCTTATCCTGATTAATAAGAGTATAAGCTCCTCTGGTATAGAGACTGATGTGACTGGCTCAATGGTCTCTGTGGAGTACTGCGATATATTTCAGAGCTATATAAATGTATAATAATAATAGTGTGCAACTATGGGAGAACAGTAGAGTGTAAGCTCCTCTGGTACAGAGACTGATGGGACTGGCTCAGTGATCTCTGTACAGCACTTTTTTTGTCAAAACTTAATTGAACAAGCTGAAGTCAGAAGTTGATTGGCTACCATGCACAGCTGCACCAGATTTTGCACTCTTCGGTTTTAGTAAATAAACCCCAAAGAGACCTGATTGATGATTGAACTCAATTAGAGATACAGTGTATGTGATATCATCTTTTTGTGTGATACATCTGATGGTATGCTCTGCTCTCCTCCGGGGTCTAAAGCACATGTGTCATACACAAGGCCCACGGGCCAAGGCCAGCCCTCTAGGCCATTTCATGTGGCCCTTGCACCCAGGGCTTTTTTTCAGCCAGAACATGGCAGAAACTCAGAGATCCCTGCCTGCTCTGCACTCACTGCGGGTACATGGGAGATGCAGGTGCAGTGTAGGATGGCATCAAGTGATAAGCTGAGAAGGAGTGGAAGTAAGATCTGGACAGCCTGTGAAAGAGAGCTGAACTCTGCACTCTGTATGCAGCACACCCCTAAACTCTGCACACGGTACGCAGCAAACCCCTGAACTCTACACTCTGTATGCAGCAAACCCCTGAACTCTGCACTCTGTATGCAGCACACCCCTGAAATCTGCACTCTGTATGCAGCACACCCCTGAACTCTGCACCCTGTATGCAGAACACCCCTGAACTCCCCACTCTGTATGCAGCACACCCCTGAACTCTGCACACTGTATGCAGCACACTCCTCAACCCTGCCCTCTGGATGCAGCACACCCCTGAACTCTGCACACTGTATGCAGCACACCCCTGAACTCTGCACACTGTATGCAGCACACCCCTAAACTCTTCACACTGTATGCAGCACACCCTTGAACTCTGCACTCTGTATGCAGCACACCCCTGAACTCTGCACCCTGTATGCAGAACACCCCTGAACTCCCCACTCTGTATGCAGCACACCCCTGAACTCTGCACACTGTATGCAGCAC
The DNA here is from genome assembly GCF_965119305.1 of Pelophylax lessonae. Classification (NCBI taxonomy): domain Eukaryota; kingdom Metazoa; phylum Chordata; class Amphibia; order Anura; family Ranidae; genus Pelophylax; species Pelophylax lessonae. The sequence continues at coordinate 737,186,347 of NC_138769.1, read as the reverse complement.
ACTCCTCAACCCTGCCCTCTGTATGCAGCACACCCCTGAACTCTGCACACTGTATGCAGCACACCCCTGAACTCTGCACTCTGTATGCAGCACACCCCTGAACTCTGCACTCTGTATGCAGCACACCCCTGAACTCTGCACACTATATGCAGCACACCCCTGAACTCTGCACACTGTATGCAGCACACCCCTGAACTCTGCACTCTGTATGCAGCACACCCCTGAACTCTGCACTCTGTATGCAGCACACTCCTCAACCCTGCAATCTGTATGCAGCACACCTCTTAACTCTGCACTCTGTATGTAACACACCGGAAACTACCTGTTATTTAGTGCACCTCTTCAACTCTGCACATAGGGCACCCTTAAACTCCACACATAATCCACTCCTGATATGTATTGCCCTTTTAAGATCCTCCCACTGTGAAAATGTATGAATGAAATTGAGTTTGACACCTCTGGTCTAAAGGAAACAGCAGAGGGCGCAAACTAACTGCAGTATATAGAAAAAGACTTTAATAGGAAAAGTATTTTACTGTATACTGCACTTAGTTGGCATCCTCTGCTGTTTCCTTTTTAGAGATTACTTCAGTCTTATTGAGGAGCTACCAAGGATATCTTTGGATCTATGGTCTTTTCAGTATATCCCTACACCCCTACAGTGCATTCATGTGTATGATTATGTTGTGCCTTAGCTGGATTACTACCTATGCCATTCTCAATAATTGACTGTCTCCTCCAGGGTCTGCAGCTCCTGGCAGCGTCTTTTAATGGGTCGGCTCATCTCTGGAAGCTGGATGGTAGATCCAAGGTAAGATCCACTCTTATTTTTGATTATCTGTTCCAGGCTAGTAAATGGACATTAGACGTCTTCCACTTTTAAAAGGGTAATGTTTAATCTGCTTGTATTTTGCCTTCCCTGGTCCCCTTCGCTTGTCAACATAATTACATTTTTCATTAAATACTTTCCAATTTCATCACCTACCTTATTTTAAATCTGGTGATGTCATCACTGGGTCTCTATGCTTTTCTATGCAATGCAGGTAGCTCATGGCTGATCAGAGGGGCTGGCAGGGTGCTGTAGTCTAAACCCTTCACAGGGAGAATCTTATGTCCTGAACTGTATGTCTTTTTGAAAATGAATGTAAAGCAGACGTTCAGTCATGAGTATGACTTCCTCTCTTCTGCCTCCTCCTTTCTACCCAATTTGATTTTTTTTTTCAACAATAAATCTTTCTTTCTTTAATGTTTCAGTTTTACTTTCTGCATCCTGGCCTAAGTGAGAATGATGTGGCAAGCACAATATCTGCACATATCTCTATAGATTTTGTAGTAGGTAGTTCTGAGTGGATGCAGCCTTTATAGACCTTGAAGTAGGCCATTCTAAGTGGGTGGAGCCTCTATAGACCTTGTAGTAGGTGGTTCTGAGTGTCTGAAGCCTCTATAGATCTTGTAGTAGGTGGTTCTGAGTGTCTGAAGCCTCTATAGATCTTGTAGTAGGTGGTTCTGAGTGTCTGAAGCCTCTATAGATCTTTTAGTAGGTGGTTCTGTGTGGGTATAGCCTCTATAGACCTTGTAGTGGTTGGGTCTGAGTGGGTAGGGCCTCTATAGACCTTGTAGTAGAAAGTTCTAAGTGGTTAGAGCCTCTATAGACCATGTAGTAGATAGTTCTGAGTGAGTGGAGCCTCTATAGACCATGTAGTATGCAGTTCTGAGTGGATGGAGCCTCTATAGACCTTGTACTAAGTGGTTCTGAGTAGGTGGAGCCTCTATAGACCTTGTAGTGGTTGGGTCTGAGTGGGTAGGGCCTCTATAGACCTTGTAGTAGAAAGTTCTAAGTGGTTAGAGCCTCTATAGACCATGTAGTAGATAGTTCTGAGTGAGTGGAGCCTCTATAGACCATGTAGTATGCAGTTCTGAGTGGATGGAGCCTCTATAGACCTTGTACTAAGTGGTTCTGAGTAGGTGGAGCCTCTATAGACCTTAAAGTAGGCCATTCTACGTGAGTGGAGCTTCTATAGACCTTGTAGTAGGTGGTTTTGAGTGGGCAGAGCCTCTATAGATCTAGTAGTGGTTGAGTCTGAGTGGGTAGGGCCTCTATAGACCTTGTAGTAGAAAGTTCTAAGTGGGGAGAGACTTTATTGACCTTGTAGCAGATAGTTCTGAGTGAGTGGAGCCTCTATAGACCATCTAGTATGCAGTTCCGAGTGGGTGGAGCCTCTATAGACCTTGTAATAAGTGGTTCTGAGTGGGTGGAGCCTCTATAGGCCTTGTAGTGGTTGAGTCTGAGTGGGTAGGGCCTCTATAGACCTTGTAGTAGAAAGTTTTAAGTGGGGAGAGACTTTATAGACCTTGTAGCAGATAGTTCTGAGTGAGTGGAGCCTCTATAGACCATCTAGTATGCAGTTCCGAGTGGGTGGAGCCTCTATAGACCTTGTAATAAGTGGTTCTGAGTGGGTGGAGCCTCTATAGGCCTTGTACTAGGCAGTTCTAAATGGGTGGAGTCCCTATAGACTTTGTACTAGGCAGTTTTGAGTGGGGGGAGACCCCTAGAGACCTTGTAGTAGGCAGTTTTGAGTAGGTGGAGCCTTTATAGACCTTGTAGCAGGCAGTTGTGAGTGGGTAAGGCCTCTATAGACCTTGTAGTAGGCAGTTCCGAGTGGGTGGAGCCTCTTTAGACCTCTATTTAAAGAAATGTTGGGAATTAACCCCCTACCCCCCAGCTGAATCAGTATTAAAAGAAACTTCATCTCAAAGCCCCCTTTAATTGCCTAAAGTCTTGGTCATGTGACATGCTGGATCTTGAGTCTTCTACCATTTTCACCTCAAAGAAGAATTGGCCTTATTTAGATGACAGCGTCCCTTCTTGGGTAGCATGGACCTTTCCTATTGGCCGTTCTTAGGCTTAGGGGGTTATTTTAGGCTCCAGAAACCTGCACAGCATGATGCCATGAAAAAGAGGCAACCAGTCAATACGGGAAACAGACTGCAGCAGCGTTGGACCACGCGGTCATCATCCTTGGAAGTGGTAATGGCGAGGGACACAGATAGCGGACTTTGATGTGCATAAAAGAGATTTAGAAGGTATTTATTGTAGAAAAAAATATGGAGAATGGGTGAAAGATGGGTGGTAGAATGGGTGGAAATCTGGTGAATAGGTGGAAGAAGGATGTGGGAGAAGAGTTAAAGAGGAGCTTTATTTCCCCATGTTTTTTTGTTTTCCCGGCTCACCTTTTTTGCTAGCGTTATCCACAATTGCCTGGCCAGTGAGTCCAGTGTTGTATTGTTGTGTGCTGTCAAGCACCAGGGCCGCCATCTTCATTGATGAAATCCTGCCTGGGTCAGACAGCTTGGCCCCCCGATGACCCACCACTGGGACCACCCTCCTCCAGCTTCTGTATGGAACTTGAAGCCATATATGCCCTAAACCTATCTCCAGGTAAAGCTCTATGACCCCAAGCCTCCGTTCTCGCCTAGGTGAAGATGACTACAACTCTGCTCTAAAGTTTCCTAGGATATGCTCATCCCGTTTTTCAGGAGACTTCATCCTCTAGTCTGAACTTTGCCTGGTAATAGTTTGTAAATGGGGCCTATTCAGCACAAAAAGGTTCAATTCCTCCTTATTGAGTAGAGCCATTTTTAATTTTCAGGAAACTCTGACCGGACACAATGGGAAAGTGACGGCGGCCAAGTTTAAGATGTCGGCGCACCGTGCGGTCACCTGCAGCATGGACCGTACCATCAGGGAGTGGGACCTGCAGAAAGCAGCCTGTGAGTCAAAGCCGTGACCTAACCATACATCCTATATCTTTTTTAGGAAGAGAAGTAAAAATGTCTGGTCTTCTCATTGCTTGTAATTGGGAAGTCAGTAAATGGTACAGATCCATTGGGTTTACAATTTGTAATTTGGTGAATCTTGGTGTAAAACAAAAAGAAAATGGAGACGTTGAGGACCTTGGACACCTCCATGTAATTTTTTTCAGCCCAATTCCGCAGACTTTACACAGCAGAGGGACTATAGTCTCTTGTAACATAACCCTGGGCTGTGCAACCTCCCTCTCTTGCTCTTTTTTGTGTATTTAAGTCTGCAGATACATTGTATCCATGCTTAGTTTCAACAAATTACATGTGTGTCCCATAACCAGACGGAGAGATTTGATTCCTCAATTTAATGTTCCATATTTCTGCTCTGATTTTAGCCAGCCATATTGGAAAGTGATGGTAAGACGGAATGTTGATACAGATCTTGTTCATATTTAACTGTTAGAACTACTTTATGGAGCAGAGTTTGTGCTGCTTGAGGGCCCATTCAATCTGTGTGTTACACGCAATGCGTTACTGTGCATTAAAGAGACCCTGTCACCACCTTTCCAAAATGTTTTATTCCCTATTGATGTCTCTGAACTAGGAAATATGACCCCCCTCCCTTACTTCAGGTTCTCTTCTGGTAGTGTCTAATTACTTTCTGTGCTGGCCCAGCTCCTTTGTCCCTCCCCTCACCTGCCCTCAAGCTGTGAATGGACCCTCAGAGCTCACGGTCCTTGTGTTACGGCAACACAAAGCTGTGAATGGGCCCTCAGAGCTCATGGTTCTTGTGTTACTGCAACACAAAGCTGTGAATGGGCCCTCAGAGGTCATGGTTCTTGTATTACAGAATCACAAAGCTGTGAATGGGCCCTCGGAGCTCAAGGTCCTTGTGTTAGAGCAACACAAAGCTGTGAATGGGCCCTCAGAGCTCATGGTTCTTGTGTTATGGCAACACAAAGCTGTGAATGGGCCCTCAGAGCTCATGGTTCTTGTGTTATGGCAACACAAAGCTGTGAACGGGCCCTCAGAGGTCATGGTTCTTGTATTACAGAATCACAAAGCTGTGAATGGGCCCTCGGAGCTCAAGGTCCTTGTGTTAGAGCAACACAAAGCTGTGAATGGGCCCTCAGAGCTCATGGTTCTTGTGTTATGGCAACACAAAGCTGTGAACGGGCCCTCAGAGCGTATGGTTCTTGTGTTACAGCAACACAAAGCTGTGAATGGGTCCTCGGAAATCATGGTTCTTGTGTTATAGCAGCACAAAGCTGTGAATGGACACTCCAAGCTCATGGTCCTTGTGTTACAGCAACACAAAGCTGTGAATGGGTCCTCGGAACTCATGGTTCTTGTGTTATAGCAGCACAAAGCTGTGATTGGACACTCCAAGCTCATGGTTCTTGTGTTATGGCAACACAAAGCTTTAAATGGGCCCTCAGAGCTCATGGTTCTTGTGTTACAGCAACACAAAGCTGTGAATGGGCCCTCAGAGCTCATGGTTCTTGTGTTACGGCAGTGCAAAGCTGTTAACGAGTACTCAGAGCTCATGGTTCTTGTATTACAGAATCACAAAGCTGTGAATGGGAAAGGGGGTTTTCATCTCTAGGATGCCCTATAGTAAGGTTTTGCCACCGTCCCTGTGAAATTGTTGTGTTTTTGGGTTTGGTGCCTCAAACCAAGGTTGTTGGGACTTTAAGGGCAAGAGTAAACAAAGTAAAGTATCATAGAATAAAAATTGAACAATTTATTTTCAAGAAAGTTTTACAAGGTAATAGACAAGTCCATCGGTGAGAGAAGTGAAGAAGTTAGAAAGGTAGGTGACAAGGGGAAAAATAGTGACTTTTGAGGAACATTTGTCTCTGTTGTTCCATGCGTGTAGTTCAGGCTTGGAACTTTGTTCAGAGGAAAATGTCCAGGAGATTATTCTACGCGTTTCGGCTTTATAGGTATTAGCCTTTTTCAAGGATAAGTCACCATGTATCTTTCTTTTGTCTGGTCCATGTGTGAAAGGTTTTCCCCAGGATTCTAAGTCGCATCAGGAACTAAGGCTGCTTAGGCTAAATCCATATAGATTAGCTGTACTGGTAGAATCCAAAAAAGGAGTTCCTCAAGATGAGAAAGTTTGTAGTTTTTGTCAGGTATAGCAGAAAAAAAACGGTTCAAGGTGCAGCATCTCCCGGGGTGTTGTCTCTCCCTCAGCTGGAGAGAAGACATGGTTCTTGTGTTACTGAATCACAAAGCTGTAAATGGACCCTCAGAGCTCATACTTCTTGTGTTACGGCTACACAAAGCTGTGAATGGGCCCTCAGAGCTCATGGTTCTTGTGTTACGGCAACACAAAGCTGTGAATGGGTCCTCAGAGATCATGGTTCTTGTGTTACGGCTACACAAAGCTGTGAATGGGTCCTCAGAGCTCATGGTTCTTGTGTTACGGCTACACAAAGCTGTGAATGGGCCCTCAGAGCTCATGGTCCTTGTGTTACGGCAACACAAAGCTGTGAACGGACCCTCAGAGCTCATGGTTCTTGTGTTACGGCAACACAAAGCTGTGAATGGGTCCTCAGAGCTCATGGTTCTTGTGTTACGGCTACACAAAGCTGTGAATGGGCCCTCAGAGCTCATGGTTCTTGTGTTACGGCAACACAAAGCTGTGAACGGGCCCTCAGAGCTCATGGTTCTTGTGTTACGGCAACACAAAGCTGTGAATGGGTCCTCAGAGCTCATGGTTCTTGTGTTACGGCTACACAAAGCTGTGAATGGGCCCTCAGAGCTCATGGTCCTTGTGTTACGGCAACACAAAGCTGTGAACGGACCCTCAGAGCTCATGGTTCTTGTGTTACGGCAACACAAAGCTGTGAATGGGTCCTCAGAGCTCATGGTTCTTGTGTTACGGCTACACAAAGCTGTGAATGGGCCCTCAGAGCTCATGGTTCTTGTGTTACGGCAACACAAAGCTGTGAACGGGCCCTCAGAGCTCATGGTTCTTGTGTTACGGCAACACAAAGCTGTGAATGGGTCCTCAGAGCTCATGGTTCTTGTGTTACGGCAACACAAAGCTTTAAATGGGCCCTCAGAGCTCATGGTTCTTGTGTTACGGCAACACAAAGCGGTGAACGGGCCCTCAGAGCTCATGGTCCTTGTGTTACAGCAACACAAAGCTGTGAATGGGCCCTCAGCGCTCATGGTCCTTGTGTTACAGCAACACAAAGCTGTGAATGGGTCCTCGGAACTCATGGTCCTTGTGTTACAGCAACACAAAGCTGTGAATGGGTCCTCGGAACTCATGGTTCTTGTGTTAGAGCAACACAAAGCTGTGAATGGACCTCAGAGCTCATGGTCCTTGTGTTATAGCAACACAAAGCGGTGAACGGGCCCTCAGAGCTCATGGTTCTTGTGTTACGGCAACACAAAGCTTTAAATGGGCCCTCAGAGCTCATGGTTCTTGTGTTACGGCAACACAAAGCGGTGAACGGGCCCTCAGAGCTCATGGTCCTTGTGTTACAGCAACACAAAGCTGTGAATGGGCCCTCAGCGCTCATGGTCCTTGTGTTACAGCAACACAAAGCTGTGAATGGGTCCTCGGAACTCATGGTCCTTGTGTTACAGCAACACAAAGCTGTGAATGGGCCCTCGGAGCTCATGGTCCTTGTGTTACAGCAACACAAAGCTGTGAATGGGCCCTCGGCGCTCATGGTCCTTGTGTTACAGCAACACAAAGCTGTGAATGGGTCCTCGGAACTCATGGTTCTTGTGTTAGAGCAACACAAAGCTGTGAATGGACCTCAGAGCTCATGGTCCTTGTGTTATAGCAACACAAAGCGGTGAACGGGCCCTCAGAGCTCATGGTTCTTGTGTTACGGCAACACAAAGCGGTGAACGGGCCCTCAGAGCTCAAGGTCTTTGTGTTATAGCAACACAAAGCTGTGAATGGGCCTTCAGTGCTCATGGTTCTTGTGTTACAGCAACACAAAGCTGTGAATGGGCCTTCAGTGCTTTTACAGATCTTTGCCATCCTGTGCCCCATACAATGTCTGACTTTTTCCTCTTGCACTCTCCCCCCCCCCCCATCCCCCCAGGTATCCGACAAATTCCAGTCTCCTCGTATTGCAGTGATGTGGTTTGTTCCGATATGTACACAATCAGTGGTCATCACGACAAGAAGATCCGGTTCTGGGACAGCAGGTACCCAATCAAGAAAAAATGTCACTGAGGCCAAATTATTTTCTTAGTGTTGGATGGAATGGCAAAAGAAAAGGAATTGGCAGCACTCCAGGTTGAGTCAAAATCCAGATTTATTGACTGGACATCCAAATATGACAATTGTGACAAGGTAGACGCGTTTCACAAAGCTGAAAAAGGTGTGAAACGCATCTACCTTGTCACGATTGTCATATTTGGATGTCCAGTCAATAAATCTGGATTTTGACTCAACCTGGAGTGCTGCCAATTCCTTTTCCTTTATCAAGTTTTCATGGAGGCGAGCCAGGGCATGCACCGGTGTGAGTCATCAGGCAATCACACCACCTTGAGCAGTGAGTTCTTGTCTTTTCAATTGGATGGAATGGTGACGGGTTAGAACCTTTGTTGGGTTTTTGTTCCCCTTACTCATATTGACACTTGGCCATGAGGTGAAGGAAAGTCTTCTCAGTGGGGACACAACAAGAAATCATAGGGCTGGTGTGGATGTGGGAGGTCCTGCTCATGGTGGGATTTTAGGTCTACTGGTGAGGAGCATTGTGAGGAAAGGTCTCAGAAGCTTCTGATCATTATAATTCTTCTTAATTTGGAAATGTAGATACAAAAATGATCCAACTTGTTTTGGGGTTAGACTCTTAAAGCGGAGTTCCGGCCTCAAATACCTTTTTTAACTAAAAATACCCCTATAATACTAATCCATCGGCCTTTACAGAACCGCTATTCTCATACTTACAAGGTGTACAGTATTGGATTTTAGTCAAAATCTTACTTTCTCTTACGTCCTCCGACAGTCACAGCCCACTCATACAGTCTTCACTAATGGGGTATTGCTTCCTCTCCGCAGGAGTATCTAGGCATAAGACTTGTAAAGAACAAATCATCTACATAGTCACACCCATGGGGGCTGTCCTTCTGGTCCAATACCCCCCCCTGCAATAGCCATCCCAACTCAGTTTGTCTTCTGCCTAGCTTAGGAGTAGATAGGCTTCCCTGTGCTGGGGCTACAGTCTCAGCCTTCTTCTTCATGTCTACACTGCTTTGGGACATCCCCATTAGTGAAGACTGTATGAGTGGGCGGCGACTGTCGGAGGACGTAAGAGAAAACTGAATTTTTGTAAAATCTTACTGTAAAATTCCTTTCTCTGAGTCCTCCGACAGTCGCCGCCCCCGCCCCTCTTTTGGGGTTTTTTCTACACTTTACTGCTTGCGACCAAACTGAGTTGGGATGGCTATTGCAGGGGGGTATTGGACCAGAAGGACAGCCCCCATGGGTGTGACTATGTAGATGATTTGTTCTTTACAAGTCCTATGCCTAGAAACTCCTGCGGAGAGGAAGCAATACCCCATTAGTGAAGACTGTATGAGTGGGCGGCGACTGTCAGAGGACTCAGAGAAAGGAATTTTACAGTAAGATTTTACAAAAATTCCGTTTTTAAAAACGCTGTCTGGGCGCGGCCATCTTAGACGTGGGCATCTGAAGCCACAGTGTAATCTGCTGTGTCCTACTTCCTGATTCCAGGGAGTGTTCTGGGAGTTCTTCCTGATTCCAGCCTCCTGGGAGTGATGACAAACAGCTCCCAGGATGCAATGCAAAGGTGGAAGTGATGTCGGTGGCCGTGGCCACAGAGGTGGTGAGAAGGAGGAAGTACAATCAAAAATGCCCTGAAAATAAGGTAAGGGACCCCCGAATAAAATTTGAAAATGCCCAATTGTTGATCAGCATAGCGAGCACTCCAGGAATCACTAAAGTGGCAAAATAGGCCGGAACTCCACTTTAAGAGCAAAATACTTGGCACTGTAGCTGAGGGCATGGTTGGTTATGGAGCCTGGGTGAGATAAACACCTCCAAGCAAACAGAGCAGAAGCTCAGCTTCATCCAAGGTATCTTTCCCATAACCAACTACTGGGGGGGGGGGGGCTTTATGCCCTTGGCGCAAGACATTCGATGCCTGAGCTCCAAACAGTATTATCCGTCCTACGTTTATCCAAGTTCTCGTCCTTGCTTCCCCTGTACAGGTCAGAGAATTGTGTCCAGGAGGTGACCCTGGAAGAGAAGATCACCTCCCTTAGCATCAGCCAGGACCAGACGCAGCTCCTCAGCTCTTCCCGCGATGATGCGCTCAGTCTGATCGACCTGCGACGGGGGGAAATCCAGCAAGTCTTCCGGTACGGTTAAAGACCACCTGTCATGAAATATGGAGGAAATAATTTTTTGAGGCTAAGCTGGGGCAACCACTATTTTCAGAAAAAGGACAGGGACAGCTGCTCCTGTATTTTTCCAGTGACTGGCCGACCTATGATGTTATTTGCATCACAGGCAAAATTTGGATCATTATTAAAGTGTATCCAACTTCAAGAACAAAATTCTAATATATTACCAGTCCTTGGATATGGTGGGTGCATTTTTTTTTTACCATGATTTTATCCCTTTATTTTTAATCAGTGCTTCTGCCATTAACATTCTTCCTGTCCTAGGGTGGCTGTACAGGGTTTTCACCCTGGGAACAGGACTACAGAACACCTCCCTCTCTCCACATCTCCATAACATGGGGGGGCTGTTCTGTAGTTCTTAGGGATAGCTGGGATCAATGCAACTGATAAGAATGCTTCACAAGATATCAGTGTTTAAGATTTCTGGCAGCATCATCTGTATTTTTTTTATTTTAATTTTAAAGTAAACCCTTACAATGGGGCATTAAACGGACCAAAAATGGAATAAATTGTAGAAGATCATTGTTGGGGTTTGCAGACACTTTAATGGGTGCTGACCGATTTAAAAGGCACACATTAATGCAGCTCTGCAATCATTAATACACCATTTCTCTTTCGTTCATTGACGGACACAGCTCCTAATCTTCATAGCCATTGGGTTATACTGCCCCCTACAGGAGTAGGACACTAGGCATAAAAAGAATCTGGCTACGCCTATGGGCAGTCCCAGGGGGTATACACCCTCTCCTTGCTATAGGTACTTAGTTTTTTTCTGCCTAGTTAGGCGTAAGGACCTAGTTCCTTGCTGGGATCTCTAGTCATGGCAAATTTTTTCTTTTTTAGATAACATTTTTTTTCTTCTGTTTTTTTTCCCTGTGAGATCTACAATCAACCGTCGGATTGGGCGACGGGCTGGGTAATCTAGATCCAGTCTGGCCAGCGAGTGTGCGCAGACCTCAGCTCCGCGCTACTTCGTCTGCAACATAGCCCCACAGGACGGGGGCTGGCCAGCGAGTTAAATGGCTCGCGAGGTCGCATACGACAGGGTCTCGGCCCGAGTCGCAGCGTTTCTCCTGGCTGACAGCCCCTCCTATTTCGATGGCGAGGGGTTCTGTCTAGAGCGGTGCCCGTCTGGTTCCTGGTATGGTAAGTAGCTGTCCTCCCCCTCTCCACCTGGAGGGTTTTGGGGTGGATGTGGGCCCCTCCTTGAAACAGTCGGACCCCCGGGTTCCCCTCCTTCCTGTCAGGCACCCCCCTTTTTATCTGTCCCCCATCCTACCCCCACCTATCCACTTATGCTGGGGCTGTGTGAGTGGTCTGGTCCACCTCCTGGGGTGGGAGCAGGGCGCTGTGCTGGCGATGTGGGCCAGGGGGGGTGCACCTCTGGCGACTGGATGATCGGCTGTGCGCGGAGGGGTTGTACCTGGTGGGGGCTCCTGCCAGGGTCCCCGTCCTGCGTGGGTCTGTCCTTGAGGCTTATGGATCCCTCCTGGGAACCCCATGGTGCCAAGCGGGGTTGCCATTTTGCTGTAGCCTGTGTATTCCTCTGCTCGGTTTGTTTAGTCTAGTGGCCATTTTGTGGTGGGTTGCCATTAAAAATAGCTATGACAGTGGACCCTGTGGGCGACGATTTGGTGGTCGGTGCCCCTCCCTATCCCCTGGTGCTGACTCCTGAATCTTTTAACTTCCTGATCGCCGCACGTGGAGTGCAGATTATCCTGGTGGCTGCAGGTGCCTTTTTCTGCTGGGTGGTGAGTCTGGTGGGTTTCTTTCCCTCTCTGCTGAGGATCGCTTAGTGCTTGTGCCTGGCGACCGGGTGATGCTGCCAGTGCAGTGGGGGTTGTTCTTTTGCAGTGTTTTACACTTTTTGTGGGGCCCGCCTGGTGACTCATGGAGTGTTTGGAGCACATCCACCACCTGACCCCCTCTCTGAGGCTGCGGGGCCCTCCGGATCCCAACCATCCATCGATGCACTGTTGGTGGTCCTGGAGTCCTTTGTGTCCCGGGTGGAAGTGGTTTTCAGGCGATGGGCTAGAAAAAAGCTCCCCCCGCCTTCCTCTGCCTCATCTGTCTCATGAGATCCTGAATCGGATTCGACTGCCACAGGCGTGGGTCCACGACCAATGCCCCCGAAATTCTCAGATAGTGAGGATGATTCCTCCACATCTGCAACTGCGCACAAAAAAGGTGCTGGTGAAAGCAGTGATTTGTATCTGTGCATGAGACCTTGAAGATGAAGTACGCAGCTGCAGCTGCAAAGGAGGCGCAGTTTCCCTTTGGCACTCACAAGCCATCCAGAGCGGCAAAGGTGTTTCCTTTCCCCACCTATTTTAACAAAATTGACGTTAAAGAGTGGGGAAGACCAAAGACTTCTAAAAATACCTTGACTGATCTTCCCTTTGAAGGGGATTGCCTGTCTCACAGGGGCAAAGTGTATTTTTCTTCCGCAGGCTACTAAGGGCAAGGAACCTCGTCGTAGACGTGGGTCCTCCTTCTCGGCTCATAAGAAGTTTTTTCGTCCCTCAGGGTCGACTGACAAGGGCTCAAAGCCTTTCAGGGCCTCCTCTGGAGAATCCAAATGAACCTAGTCTGGCAAGCCGAGAGCGGGCTTCTCCAGACCTGTGGACAAGGCTCCTTCAGCATGAAGGTGCACCCTTACCTGTATTGGGGGTGGGGGGATGTCTTTGCTGGTCTCCGGACCTGTGGACTTCCCTTTTACAAGACAAGTGGGTCCACTAAATTATACGGTCCGGCTACAAGATCGAGCTTTGCTCGTGTCCCCCGACAAGGTTCTTTCCTTCCAACTTGCGCCTGTCCCCGGATCGCTTACAGGGTCTGTTTGGGGCAGTACAAGACCTGTTACTTCAAGGGGTGATTTTTCCCAGTTCCGACTTCGGAACATTTTCAGGGTTTTTACTCAAACCTGTTTACACTTCCCAGGAAGGTGCGTCCAGTCCTGGACCTCAAGGCACTCAACTGCTTTGTGCAGATTCAGAAGTTCAGGATGGAGTTTATTCACATCGGTGGTGGCATCCCTGCATCAGGGGGATTTTCTTGCCTCTATTGACATCAAGGATGCTTACCTTCACATTCCAATATGTGCCGGTCACCAGCGCTTCCTCTGCTTTGCCGTGGAAGAGGAGCATTATCAGTTTGTGGCATTACCGTTTGGTCTCGCCTCTGCTCCTCGGGTCTTCACAAAAGTGTTAGCCCCGGTACTAGCATTGTTATGCCAACGGGGGATTGCGGTACTGGGCTACTTGGACGTCCTCCTTCTGCGATCGGAGTCTCCTAGTGCTATGGTGGAAAACCTGGAAATCGCCATATGAACTCTGAAGTAGTTCAGGTGGATTCTGAATTTGCAGAAGTCTGGTCTGGTTCCGTCCACAAAGCTGGACTATCTGGGTCTGACTCTGGACTCGGCCTTAACCAAAGTGCTACTTCCTCTGGACAAAATCCAGAAATTGCAGGCTGCAATTGGTCTCCTGCTGTCCAGCAGAGGGTCATCCCCTCGAACTTTCATGCAGGTGCTGGGCCTGATGGTGTCTACCTTCGAGGTGGTTCCGTTTGCACAATTCCATACAAGGGAGGGAGCAAAGGGAGATTCTGGCCAAATAAGACAAGATTTAAGTCTCTGGACAGTCTGATCCGGCTGAGCCGGGGAATGAAGGAGTCCCTGATATGGTGGCTTCGTTCTCTGGTGCTCCGATTGGGAAAATCCTTCCTCCCCTTGTATTGGACAGTGGTCACCACAGATGCCAGCCTGCCAGACTGGGGAGGCATCCTCAGCAAAAATTCTGCTCAGGGGATCTGGATACTGCATGAGTCTAGACTACCGATCAATGTCTTGGAACTCCGAACGATCAGACTGTACCTGAAACAGGCATTCTAAGGTGGGTAGAGCAGTTTCTTTCCAGCCCTCTCCGCCGTATACATTCCCAGGGTGGAACACTGGCAGGCGGAATACCTCAGTCGGCAGGCGTTGGACCAAGGGGAGTGGTCCCTTCATCTGGAGGGGTTTCATCAGTTGTGTCTCCGGTGGGGCATCGTGGAGGTGGATCTGTTGGCGTCCCGGGCTCAACAGAAAGGTGCATAGGTTTGTCACGAGAGCCTCGGTCACGGGATCCTCTGGCAGACACCACAGACACTCTGGTGGCCCGTGCGGTCAGTATCATCTGATTTTAGCCTTCCCTCCTCTCAAGCTTCTGCCAAGACTTCTACGCAGGATCAAAGCAGAAGGGATTCTGGTCATCTTAGTGGCTCCGGACTGACCTCGCTGGTCTTGGTACGCCGTTCTGGATTCGGCTGGTCGCCGACGTTCCTTGGAAGCTTCCTCTCGGAGGATCTGCTGTCCCAAGGGCCAATCTTTCATCCTGCCTTACTGTTGCTGGCTTTGACGGCTTAGCTGTTGAACGCCAGGTGCTGATGGATAGAGGTTTATTTGAGTCGGTGATTCCAACGCTGTTAAAAGCTAGGAAATCTACTTCTAGGAAGATCTACCATCATACGTGGAAGACGTACATTGCAAGGTGTGAGTCTCTTGGGGTTCATCCTCGCTTCTTCTCAGTGGCTCGGATCTTGACTTTCCTTCCATGGGGGGTTAAATAGAAATTGGCCTTCAGTACCACCAAGGGCCAGACATCAGCTTTGGCAGTCTTCTTCCAACAACCCTTGGCCACATACTCCCTGGTGTGTACCTTTCTTCAGGGTGTCTGACATTTGGTTCCTCCAGTGCAGTCTCCAGTGCCTCCTTGGGACCTTAATTTGGTACTTTCAGTCCTCAAAAAGTCTCCCTTAGAGAATCTTTGGGAGATTCCAAAAGATGTCCCTTGCTTACGCTGTCTCAGAAGGTGGCCTTTTTGGTGGCTATCACCTCTGCGCGCAAGGTGTCGGAACTGGCGGCATTATCTTGTCACTCACCTTACTTGGTGATTCACAGAGATAAGGTGGTTCTTCGCCCCTGTCCGTCGTTCCTCCCAAAGGATGTCTCTGATTTTCATTTGAATGAAGACATTGTACCTTCCCTGTGTCCCAGGCCAAAACATCCGAAGGAAATTGCCTTGCATGCCTTGGATGTGGTCCGGGCAATAAGGGTGTAACTGGCAGCTACAGAGTCTTTTTTAGGAAGTCAGACTCACTATTTGTGCTTACGGATGGGCCTCGAAAAGGGTTGTCCACTTCCTCTGCGACCATTCCCAGATGGATCAGACAGATGGTGATTGAGGCCTAATCCATTAAGGGTCAGGTTCCTCCTTTCCCTCTCAAGGCGCACTTTACTCAGGCGCTCAGTGCCTCCTGGGCCTTCCGTCATAAGGAGTCAGTGACGCAGGTTTGCAAGGCGGCCACCTGGTCGTCGGTGCACACTTTCCAAAGTTCTATAAAGTGGATGTGTTGACATCTGCAGATGCTTCTTTTGGCCGCAAGGTTTTGCAGGCTACTGTTTAGCCTGGGGAATTTATTTTATTTTTTTTGCTGTTCCCACCCCTCATGTTTACACTGCTTTGGGATGTCCCAATGGTTAAGAAGATCAGGAGCTGTGTCCATCAATGAATGAAAGAGAAAATGGGATTTTTGACTTACCGTAAAATCCATTTCTCTGATGTTCTTTGACGGACACAGCACCCACCCCTCTGTGGAGTTGTAATTCTCCTGACACTGCTTGTAACAAAACTGAGTACCTATAGCAGGATGAGGGAGTATACCCCCTGGGACTGCCCATAGGTGTAGCCAGATTCTTTTTCTGCCTAGTGTCCTACTCCTGTAGGGGGCAGTATAACCCAATGTTTATGAAAATCAGGAGCTGTGTCCGTCAGTGAACATCAGAGAAATGGATTTTACAGTAAGTCAAAAATCCCATTTTTACAAGTGATGTAAGTTCTCCGACATGACCTGGTATCATGTATTCCCTGTACAGCAGGGCTGCAGTATGAGAGGAAGAAGCAGCACAAAGTGCCAATCAGTTAATGTGCAATCAAGAAGCATGCTAATAGAAGGAGAGAGCAGAGGGACAGAGGGATGAGCTCATCACTGTGCTGCTTCTCCTTTCACTGTCCAGTCACAGGTGAGGGGTTAGTCCAGGTCAACTTGGGCTCAAAGGAAGTTGAATGAATGATTCTGGTTATCAGACCGAGGACATCTAACAGCAAAAAAAGGACTGCAGGGTAAATCTCTACATTTGCTGCAAAAACGGTCTTTGTACTTTTTTTTTCATTTTATCTTGTTATTTATGGCCAAAAATGATTGCCATTTTTTATATTTCATTTTTGTAGAACTGATGGATTCAAATGTGGCTGTGACTGGACCAAAGCAATATTAAGGTAAAATGAACAATATAATATAGTGCTAAACATACAGTATAACTTGTGTGTATGTATGTATGTATATATATATATATATATATATATATATATATATATATATATATATATATATATGGTGATAACCTGTAATGACAATATTCAGTTTATTTTAATTCAATTTTTTCATATCCAATTTTACATGTGGGCCCAGTGGTGGGATTCAAAAATTTTAGTAACCAGTTCCGACTTTCAATGCACAGTGCCCCCTTTCAATGCACAGTGACCGGCGTGCCCCCTTTCAATGCACAGTGACCAGCGTGCCCCCTTTCAATGCACAGTGGCCAGCGTGCCCCCTTTCAATGCACAGTGGCCAGCGTGCCCCCTTTCAATGCACAGTGGCCAGCGTGCCCCCTTTCAATGCACAGTGACCAGCGTGCCCCCTTTCAATGCACAGTGACCAGCGTGCCCCCTTTCAATGCACAGTGACCAGCGTGCCCCCTTTCAATGCACAGCGACCAGCGTGCCCCCTTTCAATGCACAGCGACCAGCGTGCCCCCTTTCAATGCACAGTGACCAGCGTGCCCTCTTTCAATGCACAGAGACCAGCGTGCCCCCTTTCAATGCACAGTGACCAGCGTGCCCCCTTTCAATGCAGAGACCAGCGTGCTGCGTGACCCTTTCAATGCAGAGATCATCGTGCCCCCTTCAATGCAGAGATCATCGTGCCCCCTTCAATGCGGAGTGAACAGCGTGCCAACTTGCCAAGCCCCCCCCCCCCGAGACCAGTGCACTTGAATTACCTGTTGTAGCGGCGGCTTTTTCTCTTCAGTCCTCGCGTCTCCTCGAGTCCTCCCGCCTCCTCCTCGGCCAATGGCATTGGCCGAGGAGGAGGAGGATCCGTGTGACAATAGCGAATTTTCATTCACTATTGTCACACAATGGGTGGGCTCGGGGTGCACTGCTCTGCTCCCCGAGTCCACCCTTTCCTACTAGAGCCAAATTGTAATAGGCGGGGAGTCGGGGACTGTCTGGGAGGCGGCGGCGCGGCAGCCTGGAGGAGAAAGGGGTGACGTCACTGGTTGCTAGATGCTAAGCGGCTCTAGCCTAGCAACCAGTGCAGTGTGTGGGCTCTGGCCGCCTCCCTGCAGAGAGAGAGATCGAGGACAGAGAGAGCAGCAGAGCTGTCAGCGGATCAGGATGATATACAGATAGTCACAACTCACAAGGCGGTTCTGCAAACCTCCAAATATTTAGTAACCGGTTCTGTGGAACCGGTGCGAACCGGCTGAATCCCACCACTGTGTGGGCCAAGTTGTCAATCAAAAATGATAGTTGCAGAGGACAAACCGTTTTACACTGCCATGGGTGCTTTCATATCCAGTTATTTATATATGTCTCCACAATTACATGCGAGCCAAGCTGACCAGCAACAAGAATTTGTCTCATTTACTTGTGGGCCAAGTTGTCCAGCAAAAATTATTTACACATGCTGCCACCTTTCTATACAGGCCAAGCTGTCCATCAAAAATTCTTTGTCTCCTATACATGTGGGCCAAGCTGTCCAGCAAACATTTTCTTTACATTTATATGCAGACCAAGCTGTCCAGTAAAAGTTTGTCTTCACATTTACAGGCAGGTCAAGCTGTCCAGTAAAAAAAAAAAAGCATCTCTCATTTACATGTGGGCCAAGCTGACCAGCAAATATGTTTTGTCTCCACATTTATATGCAGGCCAAGCTGTCCAGAAAGAAATGCATACATCTCCACATTTACATGTGGGCCAAGCTGTCCAGGAAAAATTTCATGACTACACATTTACATGCGAACCAAGCTGTCCAGTAAAAAAAAAAAAAAAGAATTGTCTCCACATTTACATGCGGGCTAAGTTGTCCAGAAAAAATTGGGCCAAGCTTTCAAGTAAAAAATTATGACTATACATTTACATGCGGGCCAAGCTGTCTAGAAAAAATTGGGCCAAGCTGTCCAGTAAAAATGTAACCACATTTCCATGCAGACCAAGCAGTCCAGTAAAAATTATTTACATTTACATGCGGGCCGAGCTGTCCAGCAAATATTTTTTGTCTCCACATTTCCATGCAGGCCAAGTTGTCCAAAAAAACTAAATACGTCTCACACGTGGGCCAATCTGTCCAGTAAAAAATAACTTTTTAAATAACTCTACACATTTATATGCAGGCCAAGCTGTTCAGCAAAAATTCTGCATCTCCACATTTACATGCAGGCCAAGCTGTCCAGAGAAAAAAAAAAAAAATTGGCCAAGCTGTCCAGTAAAAATGTATGACTTTTACATGTGGGCCAAGCTGTCCAGAAAATTTTGGGCCAAGCTGCCCACTAAAAATTATTTTACTAAAATAGGGTCAGCTGATGAGGTCAAGGCCTCTTCGGGAGGATCTAAGCGACCTTCTGCAAAGTGCGCCCTCACCTGTGCCTTGTTTGGGGGGACGTCTTTGCTGGTTTCCAGGCCCATGGTCCTCCTTGGTGCAAGACAAGTGGGTCCACAAAGTGAGTTTTGTTCTTACCCTCCAAAAAGGTTCTTTCCTTCCAATGTGTGTCTGTCCTGTTGACCTTCGCAAGCTCTCTTTGTTACTCCTGTTACTTCAGGGGGAGATTGTCCCGGTTCCAACCTTAAAATGTTTTCAGGGGTTTTATTCGAACCTGTTCACCGTCCCGAAGAAAGAGACTAAGGTGCGTCCAATTCTGGATCTCAAGGCCCTTGTAATGGAACCGCGAGCCCACGATGTGCTTGTGTGCTTCCGTCAGAATACCGCTTCCTTCAGTCTTGAACATAGATATCAGATATCCTAGCCGCCCCATACAAAACTAGCCGAGAATAGCTTGTATATGATCTGGAACATTTATTGAACAAACTCACACTGAATATATACCACACCAGATCAGGTGCCTGATTACATAATCATATGCAGATAAAATTGTGGACAGAAATATAATTAACATATCTAAGTAACAACCAACACAAACAGTATTCTACTTTCCAACTAGCAACTAATAGATGACAGTGATTTCATTAACTTGAGCTAATTAACTAGCAGACTTGCCATTATCGAGCTTATGAAGTACAATAGACATTATTATAAGTGTAAACACATCCCCACAGTAGACAATAGATGAGTTAATCAGCACAATCAACAATGTGTGGAAGCCAGGTGGTTGAGCTGATGATATTAGCATCTGCTATGAGTCTGACTGTGCAGAGCAGTCCCCTATTGGCAATAGGCAGCTAGGCCTTTAACATGGATCCTAGGCCTAGAGTCCCAGAGTCTGTGTGTCTTGGGGAGATGTGGACTTGAATCCAAAGTAACATTACTCCAAGGGTCCCCCCACCATACTCCCCACAAAGAGCAGTGTTCCCTCACAAGCCAGGGCCCATAGTCAGTAGGCAAGAGGCTAGCCTGAAGTCCCCTTCAAAAGCCCCTGTCCCGAGTGAGTTTGTCATAGCCATGAATTGCTTTGTGCAGGTACAGAAGTTCAGAATGGAGTCTATTCGCACGGTCATGGCATCCTTGCATTAGGGGGATTTCCTTGCCTCTCTCGACATCGACGCTTACTTACACATTCCAATATGTGTCTGTCACGAGTGCCTCCTCCGCTTTGCCATGGGAGAGGAGCATTATCAGTTTGTGGCATTACCCTTTGGTCTCACCTCCGCTCCTCGAGTTCTCATGAAAGTGTTGGCCCCAGTGCTAGCATTGTTAGTGGGGCATCGCAGTTCTGGGCTACCTGGATGACCTTCTCTTGTGAGCGGAGTCCTCTACTGCTCTGGTGGACAACGCGAACATCTCTATACAGACTCTGAGGGAGTCCGGCTGGCTTCTGAATCATCAGAAGTCTGCTTTGGTTTCTTCAACAAAACTGGACTATCTGGGTCTGACTCTGGACTCAGCTCTAGCCAGAGTATTTCTTCCTCTGGACAAACTCCAGAAATTGCATGCTGCGATTCATCTCCTGCTATCCAGAAAGTGGTCATCCTACCTTGGAGGCGGTCCCATTTACACTGTCCCATTCAAGGTCCCTGCAAAGGGAGATCTTGGCCACATGGGACAAGTGTCCAAAGTATCTGGACAATCTGACCCGGCTGAGCTGGTAAACAAAAGGGTCTCTAGTCTGGTGGCTTCGCTCTCCAACTCTTCGTCAGGGAAAATCCTTTCTCCCTTTGTATTGGAAAGTATGTCACTTACGGAGGCCAGTCTGTCCGGGTGGGGAGGTGTCCTGGGTCGGAGCTTCGCTCAGGGAAGAGTCCAGACTCCCGATCAATGTCCTAGACCTCCGGGTGATCAGACTGTGCCTGAATCACTAGACGGATCGCCTTCAGGGGTGTACAGTGCAAATCCAATCGGACAACGCCACAGCCGTGGCTTATGTCTATCACCATGGTGGAAAAAGAAGTGTGTTGGCAGCTCTGGAGGTAGCCAGCATTCTCTGGTGAGCAGAATGCTTTGTTCCGACCCTCGCCGCCATACACATTCCAGGGGTGGAAAACTGGCAGGCTGATTATCTCAGTCGGCAGGAATTGGACCAAGGGGAGTGGACCCTTCATCCAGATGTGTTTCATCAGCTGTGTCTCCGGGGGGCAGCCCCGAGGTGCATCTGTTGGCATATTGGCTCAACAGGAAGGTGCATGGCACAGTCACGGGATCAGCTAGCGGACTCCACAGACGTGCTGGTGGCCCCTTGGGATAGTATCGTTTGATTTACATCCTTCCCTCCTCTCAAGCTTCTACCGAGACTCTTGCGCAGGATTGAGGCAGAAGGGAGTCCGATCATTTTAGTGGCCCCAGACTGGCCTCGCCGGTCTTGGTACGCCGACTTGGTGCGGCTGGTCACCGACGTCCCTTGGAGACTGCCTTTAGGAAGGGTGTATTGTCCCAAGGGCCGATCTTCCATCCTGCTTTACAGTCGCTGGCTTTGACTGCTTGGCTGTTTAAAGCCAGGTGCTGAAGGATAGAGGTTTGTCTGGGTCAGTGTTTCCAACACTGTTAAAAGCTAGGAAGTCTACCTCTAGAAAGATCTACCATCGTACATGGAAAGCGTACATTTCATGGTGTGAGTCACTTGGTGTTCACTCCCGCTCTTTCTCGGAGGCTCAGGTCTTGAGCTTTCTTCAATGGGTGGTTGAACAGAAATTGACTTTGAGTACCATCAAGGGCCAGGTTTTCGGCCTTGGCAGTTTTGTTTCAACGACCCTTGGCCACGCACTCTCTGGTGCGTACCTTTTAGTCAGGGGGTTCGACATTTGGCTCCATCAGTGCGGTCTCCCCTACCACTTTGAGATCTTAAATTGGTGCTTTCAGTCCTCCAGAAGCTTCCCTTTGAGAATTTTCGGGAGATTCCCCTGCTTGGGCTGTCCCAGAAGGTGGCTTTTTTGGTGACTATCACCTCTGTGCGTTGTCTTGCCGCACCCCTTACTTGGTGATTCACAAAGATAAGGTGGTTCTTCGCCCCTGTCTGTCATGCCCCTGGATGTGGTTTAGGCAATTCTGGTATACCTGGGAGCTACGTAGTCTTTTAGGAAGTCAGACTCCCTATTTGTACTCACGGATGGGCATCGAAAAGGAATGTCCGCTTCTTCTGCGACCATTTCTAGATGGATCAGAAAAAAAGCCATAAGATGTCCCGTTTGTAGTTTGCGAGAAGCCATGTAGGGGACACAGCAAACATGTGGAAGAAGGTGCTCTGGTCTAATCAGACCAAAATGTAACTTTTTAGCCTAAAAGCAAAAGGCTATGTGTGGCGGAAAACTAACACTGCACATCACCCTGAACACACCATCCCCACCGTGAAACATGGTGGTGGCAGCATCATGTTGCAGGGATGCTTTTTTTTTTCAGCAGGGACAGGGAAGCTGATCAGAGTTGATGGGAAGATGGATGGAGCCCAATACAGGGCAATCTTAGAAGAAAACCTGTTAGAGTCTGCAAAAGACCTGAGACTGGGGCAGAGATTCACCTTCCAGCAGGACAACGACCCGAAACATCCAGCCAGAGCTACAATGGAATGGTTTACATCAAAGCATATTCATGTGTTAGAATGGCCCAGTCACAGTCCAGACCTAAATCACATTGAGAATCTGTGGCAAGACTTGAAAAGTCACAGACGTTCTCCGTCCAATCTGACAGAGCTTGAGATATTCTGCAAAGAAGAATGGGCAGAAATGTCCTCTCTAGATGTGCAAAGCTGGTAGAGACATCCCCAAAAAGACTTGCAGATGTAATTGCAGGGAAAGGCGGTTCTACAAAGTATTGATTCTGGGGGGTGAATACAAATGCAGCCACACTTTTCACAGATTTGTAAAAAAATTTGAAAACCATTTATCATTTTCCTTCCACTTCACAATTATGTGCCACTTTGTGTTGGTCTATCACATAAAATCCCAATAGAATACATTGTTGGTTGTAACATGACAAAATGTGGAAAATTTCAAGGGGTATGAATACTTTTTCAAGGCACTGTATATATTATTTAAGTTCTACTCCTTGCAGGAAAACGTTCTTTGAATTAGTTCAAGGCAGTGTTCTCTTAGCTTTGGAGTTCCCCTTTAAGTGCATCAAAGTCCATTTTGTGCGGAGTGACCCTTTAGTGATTAGGCTGCCCTGCAGGACTGGACTCCTATATGCGCTGTGCTCTGATCTCCCCGGATCACACGTGTACATCTCTGTATATCCCGCGCTTACATACCTAATACACTGCCGGATTAATTCCTCTTCATCCATAATCTGGTTATCTCCCGGCCCATCAGCAGCTGATATGTGACCGGCGCCACCCCCTCCCATAAAGCCTCTAAGTGCTGAGCGTGTGGTGTCTGTGCAACCCGGATTCACCATTTGCTAATGTATATTAAAAGGTCAACCTTTGTAAAAAAAAAAAAAAAATATATATATATATACAGTATCTCACAAAAGTAAGTACACCCCTCACATTTTTGTAAATATTTTATTCTATCTTTTCATGTGACAACACTGAAGAAATGCGACTTTGCTACAATGTAAAGTAGTGAGTGTACAGCTTGTATAACAGTGTAAATTTGCTGTCCCCTCAAAATTACTCAACACACAGCCATTAATGTCTAAACCGCTGGCAACAAAAGTGAGTACACCCCTAAGTGACAATGTCCAAATTGGGCAGAAAAAGTCAAACTTTTATGTGGCCGCCATTATTTTCCAGCACTGCCTTAACCCTCTTGGGCATGGAGTTCACCAGAGCTTCACAGGTTGTCACTGGAGTCCTCTTCCCCTCCTCCATGATGACATCACAGAGCTGGGGGATGTTAGAGACCTTGCGCTCCTCCACCTTCCATTTGAGGATGCCCCACAGATGCTCAATAGGGTTTAGGTCTGGAGAAATGCTTGGCCAGTCCATCACCTTTACCCTCAGCTTCTTTAGCAGGGCAGTGGTCATCTTGGAGGTGTTTGGGGTCGTTATGTTGGAATACTGCCCTGCTGCCCAGTCTCTGAAGGGAGGGGATCATGCTCTGCTTCAGTATGTCACAGTACATGTTGGCATTCATGGTTCCCTCAATGAACTGTAGCTCCCCAGTGTCGGCAGCCCCAGACCATGACACTCCCACCACCATGCCTGACTGTAGGGAAGACACACTTGTCTTTGTACTCCTCACCTGGTTGCCCCCACACACGCCTGACACCATCTGAACCAAATCAGTTTATCTTGGTCACATGAGACCACAGGAGATGGTTCCAGTAATCCATGTCCTTAGTCTGCTTGTCTTCAGCAAACTGTTTGCGGGTTTTCTTGTGCATCATCTTTAGAAGAAGCTTCCTTCTGGGACGACAGCCATGCAGACCAATTTGATGCAGTGTGCTGCGTATGGTCTGAGCACTGACAGGCTGACCCCTCCCCCACCCCTTCAACCTCTGCAGCAATGCTGGCAGCACTCATACGTCTATTTCCCAAAGACAACCTCTGGATATGACGCTGAGCACGTGCACTCAACTTCTTTGGCCGACCATGGCGAGGCCTGTTCTGAGTGGAACCTGTCCTGTTATACCGCTGTATGGTCTTAACCACCGTGCTGAAGCTCAGATTCAGGGTCTTGGCAATCTTCTTATAGCCTAGGCCATCATTATGTAGAACAACAATTCTTATTTTCAGATCCTCAGAGAGTTCTTTGCCATGAGGTGCCATGTTGAACTTCCAGTGACCAGTATGAGAGAGTGAGAGCGATAACACCAAATTTAACACACCTTCCCCCCCATTCACACCTGAGACCTTGTAACACTAACGAGTCACATGACACCGGGGAGGGAAAATGGCTAATTGGGCCCAATTTGGACATTGTCACTTAGGGGTGTACTCACTTTGGTTGCCAGCGGTTTAGACATTAATGGCTGTGTGTTGAGTTATTTTGAGGGGACAGCAAATTTACACTGTTATACAAGCTGTACACTCACTACTTTACATTGTAGCATTTCTTCAGTGTTGTCACATGAAAAGATAGAATAAAATATTTACAAAAAATGTAAGGGGTGTACTCACTTATGTGAGATACTGTATATATTATATATATATATATACTGTATATATACTGTATATATACTGCTCAAAAAAATAAAGCAACACTGTTTAATCAGTGCTGAGTTCCCGAGTCAGTACACCTGCTTTGCCCATTATGAGGGGTTCCCACCACCACTCTGCGGTATTTGAATTCATTCTATGCACTGTTCAAAAAGCTTAAAGGAACACTTTTTAATCAGAGTATAGAATCAAGTAAATTAAACTCCTGAGATATTGATCTGGTCAGTTAAGTAGCAGGGGGGTTGTTAATCAGTTTCAGATGCTTTGGTGTTAATGAAATTAACAACAGCTGCACTAGATGGGCAACAATGAGACATCTTCCAAAACAGGAATGGTTTTACAGATGGAGGCCACTGACATTTTTTTCCCTACTCATCTTTCCTGACTGTTTTTCTCTAGTTTTTGCATTTGGCTAGGGTCAGTGTCACTACTGGTAGCATGAGGCCATACCTGGACCCTATAGAGGTTGCACAGGCAGTCCAACTCCTCCAGGATGGCACATCAATACGTGCCATTGCCAGAAGGTTTGCTGTGTCTCCCAGCACAGTCTCAGGAGCATGGAGGAGATTCCAGGAGACAGGCAGTTACTCTAGGAGAGCTGGACAGGGCCGTAGAAGGTCCTTAACCCATCAGCAGGACCGGTATCTGCTCCTTTGTGCAAGGAGGAACAGGATGAGCACTGCCAGAGCCCTACAAAATGACCTCCAGCAGGACACTGGTGTGAATGTCTCTGACCAAACAATTGGAAACAGACTTCATAAGGGTGGCCTGAGGGCCCGACGTCCTCTAGGGTCCCTGTGCTCACTGCCTGGCACCGTGTGGCATTTGCCATTGAACACCAGAATTGGCAGGTCTGCCACTGGCACCCTGTGCTTTTCACAGATGAGAGCAGATTCACCCTGAGCACATGTGACAGATGTGAAAGGGTCTGGAGAAGCCGTGGAGAAGGTTATGCTGCCTGTAGCATCGGTCAGCATGATCGGTTTGGTGGGGGGTCAGTGATGGTCTGGGGAGGAATATCCATGGAGGGACCCACAGACCTCTACAGGATAGACAATGGCACCCTGACTGCCATTAGGTATCGGGATGAAATCCTTGGACCCATTGTCAGACCCTATGCTGGTGCAGGGGGTCCTGGGTTCCTCCTGGTGTACGACAACGCCCGGCTTCATGTGGTGAGAGTATGAAGCCAGTTCCTGGAAGATGAAGGAATTTATACCACTGAATGGCCCCCACACTCACCTGACCTAAATCCAATAGAACACCTCTGGGACATTATGTTTCGGTCCATCCGATGCCACCAGGTTGCACCTCAGTCTGTTCAGGAGCTCAGTGATGTCCTGGTCCAGATCTGGGAGGAAATACCCCAGGACACCATCCATCGTCTCATTAGGAGCATGCCTCGACATTGTCAGCCATGCATACAAGCACGTGGGGGCCATAGAAACTACTGAGGACCATTCTGAGTTGCTGCAATGACATTTCAGCAAAATGGACTCGCCTGCAGCATAATTTTTTCACTTTGAGATTTTCGAGGTGTCTTTGAATTCAGCCCTCTGTAGGGTGATAATTTTCATTTCCATCAAACAATGTGTCATCCTTTCCTTCCTAACACATTACCCAGTCCATACCAGTATAGATCCTAACACATTACCTAGTCCATACCAGTATAGATCCTAACACATTACCCAGTCCATACCAGTATAGATCCTAACACATTACCCAGTCCATACCAGTATAGATCCTAACACATTACCCAGTCCATACCAGTATAGATCCTAACACATTACCCAGTCCATACCAGTATAGATCCTAACACATTACCCAGTCCATACCAGTATAGATCCTAACACATTACCCAATCCATACCAGTATAGATCCTAACACATTACCCAGCCCATACCAGTATAGATCCTAACACATTACCCAGTCCATACCAGTCAGTGTTGGGGTAGTTACTCAAAAAATGTAACTAGTTACTTCTGTAAATTGTAATGAGATTACTTTACTAGTTACTGCATTTGAAAAGTAACTTCACTACTTATTACTTTACTGTTCTCTTTCTTAATTGACCGTGTAGAAGAAGATACATGACACTCTTTCTGCATAGAGTTTATTGTATAAACGGAGGCTTTGGGAAACATGAGAACAAAACCTGAGAAAACAGAATAAAACATAAAGTGCAACAAAAAGTCATAAACTTCATCCCTCTCTATTCTTCGAAAAAACGATTGTATCGCACGGCTTGGGTAACGCAGGAAAGCGCGTTCCTATAGCCTAGTAAAGTAGTGTAGTTACCTCCTATAGCCTAGTAAAGTAGTGTAGTTACCAATATTAGTATTGTAACTAGTTACTTTACTTAGTTACCAAAAAAGTAATTTAGTTACTGTAATCCGTTACTTTGTAACTAGTTACCCCCAACACTGATACCAGTATAGATCCTAACACATTACCCGGTCCATACCAGTATAGATCCTAACACATTACCCAGTCCATACCAGTATAGATCCTAACACATTACCCGGTCCATACCAGTATAGATCCTAACACATTACCCAGTCCATACCAGTATAGATCCTAACACATTACCCAGTCCATACCAGTATAGATCCTAACACATTACCCAGTCCATACCAGTATAGATCCTAACACATTACCCAGTCCATACCAGTATAGACCCTAACACATTACCCAGTCTATACCAGTATAGACGCTAACACATTACCCAGTCCATACCAGTATAGATCCTAAAACGTTACCCAGTCCATACCAGTATAGATCCGAACACATTACCCAGTCAATACCAGTATAGATCCTAACACATTACCCAGTCCATACCATCCTAACATATTACCCAGTCCCTACCAGTATAGATCCTAACACACTACCCAGTCCATACCAGTATAGATATCAAGCATGAGATTTTTCCCATTGATATCTGATGTGTTTTCAAAGTGTTCCCTTCATTTTTTTGAGCAGTGTATATATACATATATATATATATATATATATTTTATTAGTAATTATAATAACAATAAATATAAATAATAAATATAAAAACAATAAAAAATTGCCGTGCTCGGTGGTGGCGGGGGGGGGGGGTGTAGTGTACAGGGGAGGGGTGAACTGGTGAAGGTTTTGTGAAGAGTGCTCCTTTAATCAGAGCGGCGTGTTATTAATATAGAGAAGTGATGGTCTGCTTATCACACAGCACCAGATTAGAGGAACTTGTATTTAACCTTTTGAGCTGCTAAATCCCGTCCGATGGTGCTGCAGCTTTGAGCAGATAATGGTAATTAGGTGGAATATCCTCCCGGTTGGATCAGCATTGCCGCGTGTGTGAGGCAACAGGCAAAGATATGGGCTTGTTCGGAATATTGCTCCCCCAGTAACGCGTCTTTCCGCACCTTGTGGCAGTGCACGGTTAGGCATGAAGCTCAGTGCCATTCATATAGGATGGCACCCGAAATACCTAGGCAGCTTGTGGAACCGTCTTTGTATTCGGTTGTGCTACTTTTTAAAAAAAAAAAAATTTTTATGTCCGTCGAAATACGAATGCACGCTTTACGTAAGTGTGGGCACATTAATGCGCTGTGAATCGGCCTTTAAAAAAAAGTCCTGCAGTCAGTGAAAAAAAAAAGCAGCTGTGGCTGCAATACTCTCCCCCTATCCTGTGCTGCCCCCAAAGTCATTCATTTTCACCACTAGATGTCCTCAGTATTCTGGGTTGAAGGAACAACTAAGGCAGCGCTACAACCTCTGCCGCAATCCAAGGATGGCTCCAAAACCCGGTGTTCTGGCTACAAGGTCTCTGAAACCTCACAAACACATGATCCACTAGTGGCGGCCTGTCCATTGGGGGCGCAGGGGACCCGCCCCCCCATCCATGCATCCGACCCCGACATTGGTGTAATATGTATATGTATTTCATGTACAACCATGTCCATATAGCTTTGGTGTTTTTATGCCAACTTAAATAAAACTGATTTTTAATCACATTATTTAGTACTTAGTGCCTTCAAAGTCCCACTCAAAGGGGAATTTTGTTTTTTGGTTTATCCATTGAGGTTGTGGCACATTTAGGGAGATATCTCACTGACTTTTTCTAAATCCTTTATTAATATTTGTGAAATATAGCCATAAATATTCCAACACGTTTTGGCCATTTAGGCCAAAAAACGGCGGAAACACTTCGGCATTTTGTATGGTATCTTCACGTACAACAATGTCCATATAGCATTGGTGTTTTTTACGCTAACTTAAAACTGATTTTTATTCACATTATTTAGTACTTAGTG
Source organism: Pelophylax lessonae (assembly GCF_965119305.1). Classification (NCBI taxonomy): domain Eukaryota; kingdom Metazoa; phylum Chordata; class Amphibia; order Anura; family Ranidae; genus Pelophylax; species Pelophylax lessonae. The sequence goes on along the minus strand of NC_138769.1, from coordinate 737,156,971 downwards.
CCTTCAAAGTCCCACTCCAAGGGGCATCTTGTTTATAATAATAAAGGGTAAACGTTTTGCTGATTCACAGCGATGTGCCAACTTTTGTTCCTATATCTAGGTTGAAGGACTTCGCAAAAGGGTTATCCTTTATTATACTAGGTGAAATACAGTCATAAAGACGCCAACGTGTTTCGGCCATTCGGGCCTTAACCACTTAAGGACCAGGCCTATTTCTGACACTTGCTGTTTACAAGTTAAAATCAGTATTGTTTGCTAGAAAATTACCTAGAACCCCCAAACATTATATATATATATATATATATATATATATATATATATATATAAATTTTTATTTTTTATTTTTTTTAGCAGAGACCCTAGAGAATAAAATGGAGATCGTTGCAATACTTTGTCGCACTGTATTTGCGCAGCTGTCTTACAAGCGCCTTTTTCTTTAGAAAAAATACACTTTTTTTAATTAAGAAATAATATAACAATACAGTTAGCCCAATTGTTTTCTAAAATGTGAAAGATAATGTTACACCGAGTAAATTGATACCTCACTTGTCACGCTTTAAAATTGCGCCAGCTCGTGGAATGGCGCCAAACTTCAGTACTTAAAAATCTCCATAGGCTATGCTATAAAAATATTTACAGGTTACCAGTTTAGAGTTACAGAGGAGGTATAGCGCTAGAATTATTGCTCTCGCTCTGACGATCCAATCAATACCTTTTATGTGTGGTTTAAACACTGTTTACATATGCGGCCGTGACCTATGTACGCTTCTGCGTACAAGCACGTGGGGATGGGGGCGCTTTAATTTTTTGTTATTACTGTTTATTTATTTATTTATTTTTTACACTTTTTCTTTTAATTTTTTTACTTTTTGATCACTTTTACTCCTATTGCAAGGAATGTAATAGGAATAGGGCACGACAGGTCCTCTTTTATGGAGAGATCTGGGGTCTAGAAGTCCCCAGATCTCTCCTCTAGGCTGGAAAGCCTGAGATAAAAAAAATAAATAAATTGATCTCAGGTTTTCCAGTAAAAAAAAAAGGCAGTGTTTACATCTGCCGCTGCAGGAAGTGACGTGATGACGTCGCTTCCGGCCTCCGAGAGTCCTAGAGATGACTAGGGACCATCTGGTTCTTGGTCAGCTCTATGGTAAACTTCCACCGCCGGCGGGTTAATTCTCTGGCTTGCCGATCGCACAGGCGAGACCGAAAAAGCATCGGAGGGCGGTGGGAGGGTGGGGACGTCCCCTTCCGCTGCCTGTAAAAATAATCAAGCGGTGAAACAGCCGCTATAATTGTTTTTATGGTGAAGGGAATCGCCGGTTGAAAACAAAGATATCTGGATGTCTAGATCCAGATATCGCCACTTCAAATCCCCGACGTCATATAACGGTGACACAGGGGAAGTTGTTATGCTAGGTAAAATATAGCCATAAAGATGCCAACGTGTTTCGGCCATTCAGGCCTTAATTATGGTTATGATTAAGGCCTGAACGGGCAAAATGCGTTGGCATCTTCATGGCTGTATTTCACCTAGTATAATAAAGGATGAACATTGTGCTGAGTCCTTCAACCCAGATCCACGAAAAAAAGCCGGCACATCGCTGTGAATCAATGTGTGTTATTGTATTTTTTTCATGTTTAGGAATCCCTTTCAATTCTGTCCTTAGATTAAATTGATACACGTCAGTTGAAAGTTTTAATCAGGCTTGCTGTATAAGTGCCTGCACAGTAGGGGGGTATCACATTTGTACATTTTGTTTTATTATTGCTGGTAAAACCGTTTCTGTGATTGTGTGTTGAGCTGATTGGGAGTCGCCCATTAGTAGGGAAAGGTTTCCTTTGCTCTGGTTCCATCAGTCTCTCTTTATGTTCAGCCCAGACTCCAGTTACGCCATGGCCGGATCCTCAGACGGGACCATCTTCATCTGGAACACCCGGACGGGCCTGCTTGAAAGGAGCCTGAGCGGGGAACACAGGTAGGAGAAAGAGTCATTCTGCTAAAGTGACTAGCAAGAGACCTGATCACCCATCTGCCCAAATTTGGGGCCATTGGTGATTAGTACTATATTGCGTTTACATTTCCGTTATTTGTCTAATTCATGCTTTAAACTCAAGTGATCACCATGTTTTTTGTTATTGGATTATCTTCATTGATGATCAGCTCCATCTAGTGGAAAATTATTGCTAGAAACTCACTTGGATTTTGTTATAGCTGTTCCACGATTTTCATAGCAAACAGGACTCCGAGCTTTAAGCAATTGCAGGGTAACAGATTCTTGTCCTTACCAGTCTATCTCTCTCGAAGTACTATATTGCTTTTGCTTTTCCGATGTGGGTTTAATTCATTCAGTACACTCAAGTGATCTCCATGTTATTTGTAACAGGATTATCTCCAGGGCTTTTTTTTCAGCAGGAAGGCGGGTGAACACAGTTCTGGCACCTCCAGCATTGAATGTAATGGCAAGGGGTATGCTGGAGGGTATATTGATGCTGGCTACTGGAGGATCCATTGTGACTGGTGGGGGTGTATTTTTGTGTGAGGGTCTAGTTTTGCTGGTGGGGATCTATTGTTACTAGGGGGGCCTTATGTTACTGGGAGGGTTCTACTTTTGAGGGAGGGGTCTATTATTGTTGGCTGCTGAAGGATCTATTGATGCTGGCTGCTGGGAGATTAGTTGTTGCTTCTGGGGGGCTCTAATGTTACTGGGGTGGATCGTTTGTTGCTGGGTGTGGTATTTTGTTGTGGGTGGTCCATTGTTGCTGTGTGGGGGGGGGTCTATTGTGGCAGGGGTGGAATCTATTAAGAAATTACATACAAATTATTTAGCACAACAATTGATATTTGGTTCTGTATTCTCTAAAAGGGGCAGTACTGGGAGGTGGGTAGGAGGTGGGACCAAGGCACGGTGTTCAGAGGTAGGTAGGGGGCAGAGACAAGGGGTGACTCAGAAGGGGGGGGGGTTTCTGCACCTATTCTCCGAGAAAAAAAGCCCTGATTTTCAACTTCATCTAGCAGCAAATTATTTCTAAAAACTCTCTTGCATTCTGTTATAGCTGTTCCACGATTTTCTTTAGCAAACAGGACTCAGGACAACAAGTGATTGCAGGGAAATGGGATTTTAATCTTGACAGTTTCTCTCTTTTGTATTGAAACTTTAGTTTTTTCCCATGGTTGAGTTCTCCTTTTAGCTTTTATCTTGGAAGTTTGTACCTTTTCCTGCGTGGTGCCACTCGGTCCCACATCAGTTACTATGAGGGATGCATGTCTGCCTGCAAACTCTAGATGGCAGCACAGTACCACAAATGCCATAGGTCCGTATGTCAAGAGGTCAAAATGTTGTTGACTCTTATAAGCCTTGGGTCCAGTATTTGACCAGAGCTCTTCTAAACAAAGGGAACGGCTGGAGATGTTACTTTCTCAGCAGACAGACAGTAGATACACACCAACCCTGGTCCAAGTGGTTTAAAGTATAACAACACCACCTTGTGTAAACACTTCATTGTTTGAACAGCAGTATGCGAAAAAGATGTTCTCATAAAGCAACAAAAGAGTGTGTGTGTGTGTGTGTGTTTGTCTGAAAATCACAAGCCAATTTATAGATCCTTAACTAGGATGAGCCATGCTTATTGGTCTGAAGTGCTTAAATCTTCCATTCCCTAGTCTAAACCCTTCTATGATGGCCATGGCTGGCATCAACAATTTCCCGGGGAAGGGCAGGCAGCCTGCAGATTCTGAAAAGTACATTGTATCCAGCATCCCTTTGCTAGCCCCATGCCCATCCATAGAAGCTTTTGGGGGCTGGGAACATGCATATACAGTATCTCACAAAAGTAAGTACACCCCTCACATTTTTGTAAGTATTTTATTCTATCTTTTCATGTGACAACACTGAAGAAATGACACTTTGCTACAATGTAAAGTAGTGAGTGTACAGCTTGTATAACAGTGTAAATTTACTGTCCCCTCAAAATAACTCAACACACAGCCATTAATGTCTAAACCGCTGGCAACAAAAGTGAGTACACCCCTAAGTGAAAATGCTCAAATTGGGCCCAATTAGCTATTTTCCCTCCCCGGGGTCATGTGACTCATTAGTGTTACAAGGTCTCAGGTGTGAATGGGGAGCAGGTGTGTTACATTTGGTGTTATCGCTCTCACTCTCTCATACTGGTCACTGGAAGTTCAACATGGCACCTCATGGCAAAGAACTTTCTGAGGATCTGAAAAAAAAGAATTGTTGCTCTACATAAAGATGGCCTAGGCTATAAGAAGATTGCCAAGACCCTGAAACTGAGCTGCAGCACGGGGCCAAGACCATACAGGGGTTTACCAGGACAGGATCCACTCAGAACAGGCCTCACCATGGTCCACCAAAAAAGTTGAGTGCACGTGCTCAGCGTCATATCCAGAGGTTGTCTTTGGGAAATAGACGTATGAGTGCTGTCAGCATTGCTGCAGAGGTTGGAGGGGTGGGGGGTCAGCCTGTCAGTGCTCAGACCATACGTTGCACACTGCATCAAATTGGTCTGCATGGCTGTCATCCCAGAAGGAAGCCTCTTCTAAAGATGATCCACAAGAAAGTCTGCAAACAGTTTGCTGAAGGAAAGCAGACTAAGGACATGGATTACTGGAACCGTCTCCTGTGGTCCGATGAGACCAAGATAAACTTATTTGATTCAGATGGCGTCAGGCGTGTGTGGCGGCAACCAGGTGAGGAGTACAAAGACAAGTGTGTCTTACCTACAGTCAAGCATGGTGGTGGGAGTGTCATGGTCTGGGGCTGCATGAGTGCTGCCGGCATTGGGGAGCTACAGTTCATTGAGGGAACCATGAATGCCAACATGTACTGTGACATACTGAAGCAGAGCATGATCCCCTCCCTTCAGAGACTGGGCCGCAGGGCAGTATTCCAACATAACGACCCCAAACACCTCCAAGATGACCACTGCCTTACTAAAGAAGCTAAGGGGAAAGGTGATGGACTGGCCAAGCATCTCTCCAGACCTAAACCCTATTGAGCATCTGTGGGGCATCCTTAAACAGAAGGGGGAGGGGCGCAAGGTCTTTAACATCCACCAGCTCCGTGATGTCATCATGGAGGAGTGGAAGAGGACTCCACTGGCCTGCGAAGCTCTGGTGAACTCCATGCCCAGTGCTGGAAAATAATGGTGGCCACACAAAATATTAAGACGTTGGGCCCAATTTGGACATTTTCACTTAGGGGTGTACTCACTTTTGTTACCAGCGGTTTAAACATTAACGGCTGTGTGTTGAGTTATTTTGAGGGGACAGCAAATTTACACTGTTATACAAGCTGTACACTCACTACTTTACATTGTAGCAAAGTGTCATTTCTGCAGTGTTGTCATAATGAAAAGATAGAATAAAATATTTACAGAAATGTGAGGGGTGTACTTACTTTTGTGAGATACTGTATAAAGGGATGCCAAGGGTGGTATCCCTAATCTGTTGTGTCTGAGGACTTCTGCATATGACTTGATTAAACAGGAAATCTGAGATGGCAATACTGTTGCAGAACTAATACAGCCCTCAGGGGACAGCAGGAATATGGAAAATGGTTACCTGCAAACTTGAACGGAAGTCATAGAAATGTCATCACAAGGCTCCATTTAATGGCATTGAGCAGGAAACTCACAAAGGTTGAAAGCCCGGCCAATTCTGAGCTTCACCTAAAAACACAATTGCAAATATTTTCTTAGCTGACAGGAGGGACCCTGGCTGGTCTTCTGCTGCTGTAGTCCTTCTTCTACAACGAAGGTCTCGAAACTGCAGCCTCAGTTGCCGGATGCGACCCTTTGCTTGCCTTTATCCGATCCTTGGGGCACGTTTCCTCCTACTGACATCAACAATGGAGCTTAATGCCTGCTATTTGCACCAACGTTGGGGCAACAATCCCTTAGCTGACACCAACAATGGGGCACTATTCCTTCCACTGACACCAACAATGGGGCAGTATTTCTCCCACTGACACCAACAATGGGGCAGTATTCTTCCCAGTGTCACCAACATTGGGGCACTATTTGTCCCATTGACACCAACAATGGGGCACTATTCTTCCCACTGACACCAACAATGGGGCACTATTTGTCCCATTGACACCAACAATGGGGCACTATTTGTCCCACTGACACCAACAATGGGGCACTACTTGTCCCACTGACACCAACAATGGGGTACTACTTGTCCCACTGATACCAACAATGGGGCACTATTTGTCCTACTGATACAAACAATGGGGCACTATTTCTCCCACTGACACCAACAATGGGGCACTATTTGTCCTACTGATACAAACAATGGGGCACTATTTCTCCCACTGACACCAACAATGGGGCACTACTTGTCCCACTGACACCAACAATGGGGCACTACTTGTCCCACTGACACCAACAATGGGGCACTATTTCTCCCACTGACACAAACAATGGGGCACTATTTCTCCCACTGACATCAACATTGTGGCAATATTTCTTCTGTTGACACCAACCACGGGGCATTTTTGCTCCCGCTGACACCAACAATGGGGCACTATTCCTCCCACTGACACCAACAATGGGGCACTATTCATCCCACTGACACCAACAATAGGGCACTATTCCTCCCACTGACACCAACAATAGCGGACTACTTGTCCCACTGATACCATCAATGGGGCACTATTTGTCCCATTGACACCAACAATGGGTCACTATTTCTCAAACTTACACCAATGATGGCCAAGTACCATCATAAGCATGAATCGCTACGTGGGTGGGGCTGTCAGATTATCAACTTGCTGATCTCATTTTAGAAGGTTTTATGCACCAGCACTCCTTGCAGCGGCTCCTTATATTGTAGTCCCATATGAGAATGTACCCAAGAGGGGTGTCTACGCTAATCCTACAGTGAGACCATGGAGCGTAAGGTAGCCACCCTCATACAGCCAGAGCAACAGTAGGCATTTAGGGATAAATTATTCTTAGAACAGAAATTGTAGTGCAAATTATAATTATTGTTTTCTTTAGTCTCCAACATCTTGTATAATGCACTCAGTCTCCAATGTCCCTTATGATAAAAGTCTCCAGCATCTCATATCATGGCTCCAGTCTTCAATAACTCTGTATCATTTCCTCAGCCTCCAACACCTCTTATGTCCTCAATCTCCAACTTCTTATATCATGTCCTCAGTATCCAACAACTTCTTATATCATGTCCTCAGTCTCCAACAACTCTATATCATGTCCTCAGTATCCAACAACTCTATATCATGTCCGCAGTCTCCAACAACTCTATATCATGTCCTCAGTATCCAACAACTCTATATCATGTCCTCAGTATCCAACAACTTCTTATATCATGTCCTCAGTCTCCAACAACTCTATATCATGTCCTCAGTATCCAACAACTCTATATCATGTCCTCAGTATCCAACAACTCTATATCATGTCCTCAGTATCCAACAACTCTATATCATGTCCTCAGTATCCAACAACTCTATATCATGTCCTCAGTATCCAACAACTCTATATCATGTCCTCAGTATCCAACAACTTCTTATATCATGTCCTCAGTATCCAACAACTCTATATCATGTCCTCAGTATCCAACAACTTCTTATATCATGTCCTCAGTATCCAACAACTCTATATCATGTCCGCAGTCTCCAACAACTTCTTTATCATGTCTCAAGCCTCCAACCACTCTTTTATACAATGTCCCCAGTCACCAAAGATCGCTCTATAATTTCATATTCTCACCCACCAACAACTGTTATTTCATATCCCTAGTTTACAACATGTCTTATATCATGTCCTCTCCAACAGCTTTATATCATCTCCCCAGTCACCAACAAATCTTATATCATATTCTCAGTCACCATCAACTGTTATGTCATAGCTCCAGTCTCCAACATGTCTTATATCATGTCCTCAGTTTCCAACAACTCTATATCATATCTCCAACCTCCAACAACTCTTATATCATATACCCAATCACCAACAACTGTTATGTCATATACCCAATCACCAACAACTGTTATGTCATATCCCCAGTCTCCAACATGTCTTATATCATGTCCCAAGTCTCCAACAACTCTTGTATCATACCCCCAGTTTTCAACAACGCTTACTCTATATTGTGTCCTCAGTATCCAACAACTCGTATATCTCCGGTCACCAACAATTCTTATACTCTATTTCCAGTCTCCCAACAACTCTTATATCATATTCCCAGTCTCAAACATCTCATACCATGTCCTCAGTCTCCAACATCTCTATATCATGTCCCCAGTCTCCAAACACTATTATAAAATGTCCCTTGTCTCCATCAGCTCTATATCATATCTCCAGTCTCCAAAAGCTCTATATAACTACTCCTATATCATGTGCCCGGTCTCCAACTACTCCTATATCATGTGCCCAGTCTCCAACTACTCCTATATCATGTGACCGGTCTCCAACTACTCCTATATCATGTGCCCGGTCTCCAACTACTCCTATATCATGTGCCCTTTATCCAACTACTCCTATATCATGTGCTCAGTCTCCAACTACTCCTATATCATGTGCCCGGTCTCCAACTACTCCTATATCATGTGCCCTTTATCCAACTACTCCTATATCATGTGCTCAGTCTCCAACTACTCCTATATCATGTGCCCGGTCTCCAACTACTCCTATATCATGTGCCAAGTCTCCAACTACTCCTATATCATGTGACCGGTCTCCAACTACTCCTATATCATGTGACCGGTCTCCAACTACTCCTATATCATGTGCCCGGTCTCCAACTACTCCTATATCATGTGCCCAGTCTCCAACTACTCCTATATCATGTGACCGGTCTCCAACTACTCCTATATCATGTGCCCAGTATCCAACTACTCCTATATCATGTGCCCAGTCTCCAACTACTCCTATATCATGTGACCGGTCTCCAACTACTCCTATATCATGTGCCCAGTCTCCAACTACTCCTATATCATGTGCCCGGTCTCCAACTACTCCTATATCATGTGCCCGGTCTCCAACTACTCCTATATCATGTGCCCGGTCTCCAACTACTCCTATATCATGTGACCGGTCTCCAACTACTCCTATATCATGTGCCCAGTCTCCAACTACTCCTATATCATGTGCCCAGTCTCCAACTACTCCTATATCATGTGCCCAGTCTCCAACTACTCCTATATCATGTGCCCAGTCTCCAACTACTCCTATATCATGTGCCCAGTCTCCAACTACTCCTATATCATGTGCCCAGTCTCCAACTACTCCTATATCATGTGCCCAGTCTCCAACTACTCCTATATCATGTGACCGGTCTCCAACTACTCCTATATCATGTGCCCAGTCTCCAACTACTCCTATATCATGTGCCCGGTCTCCAACTACTCCTATATCATGTGCCCAGTCTCCAACTACTCCTATATCATGTGCCCGGTCTCCAACTACTCCTATATCATGTGCCCAGTCTCCAACTACTCCTATATCATGTGACCGGTCTCCAACTACTCCTATATCATGTGCCCGGTCTCCAACTACTCCTATATCATGTGACCGGTCTCCAACTACTCCTATATCATGTGCCCAGTATCCAACTACTCCTATATCATGTGACCGGTCTCCAACTACTCCTATATCATGTGCCCGGTCTCCAACTACTCCTATATCATGTGCCCGGTCTCCAACTACTCCTATATCATGTGACCGGTCTCCAACTACTCCTATATCATGTGCCCGGTCTCCAACTACTCCTATATCATGTGCCCGGTCTCCAACTACTCCTATATCATGTGACCGGTCTCCAACTACTCCTATATCATGTGCCCAGTATCCAACTACTGCTATATCATGTGCCCAGTCTCCAACTACTCCTATATCATGTGACCGGTCTCCAACTACTCCTATATCATGTGACCGGTCTCCAACTACTCCTATATCATGTGACTGGTCTCCAACTACTCCTATATCATGTGCCCAGTCTCCAACTACTCCTATATCATGTGACCGGTCTCCAACTACTGCTATATCATGTGCCCAGTCTCCAACTACTCCTATATCATGTGACTGGTCTCCAACTACTCCTAAATCATGTGCCCAGTCTCCAACTACTCCTATATCATGTGCCCGGTCTCCAACATGTCTCTTATCATATCCCTATACTCTGACACCCCTTATATCATGTACACAATCTCCAACATCTCTTATATGATGTCTCGAGTCTCCACCAACTCTTACAGCATTTCTCAAGTTATTATGTACGGCCCTTTAGTGATGTCAAGGCCATGACCACCACTGATCCACAGACTGTAGTGTTTATTAACCCTGCGAGATTCTGCAACCACCATGTTTGCACCGACAATCATGCCTCAGTCAGAGCTTCTTAGATCTTACTTCCTTTTCATTGTAATGTTTGGTTGAGCAATACCTAAATGTTCTTGATTATGTTGCATGCCTTTTGTGTTAACTGTGACCAAGTGATTAGATGTTTCTGTATGTGATAGCAGAGAGGTATACTGATCTATTAAATGGCCTATATTAAGTTTTTATAATAAATATGCAAAGAAAAATGTATTTGGGTAAAGTTTTGGAACTCTCACCTTGGGGACCATTATCCAGCCTGGGTAGGAGTTTATCAGTCCAATCCGAATTCTGTTCTGACCTCCACCTCCACATTTTGCTATCAAAATCTCTAACTGATGTATTACCCATTATCACCAGCAGAGGGCTCTACAACTACAGTTGTTCTTTATGATGCTTCAGCTTGCTGATGTTCATGCTGTATAAGCTGTTTGTGTTTCTTTGTCCTGTTTCTTTATTGGTGTGTGAGGTGTCACATGACCAGCCCTGTGCAACTAGAAACAGAACATCATTTTTTTGGAAATGTCCCAATCAGACATTATCCATAAAAAAAAAAAAAAAAAAAAAGATATTAAAGAAATGTTAAAATGGTTAAGCAGGACATACATTTCAGTTTTGGTGGGACGGTTTGGCTTTGTGACCTTTGCAGAGGAATTGTAGTGCAGAAATCTGTTGGGAGAGGGATATAGAAGAATAATTCAACCTAACATCCGCCCAGCAATAATTCTTTCAGTATTGGATAGACCGACTCAAGCAAAAAAAAAAAAAAAAGACATTTAATCACTGTTTAATTTCTTACATATACACTGTCCTATAATAACTTTCCAAACTGTCTGAAAGCTAAAATCAGGCTTTCAGTTTGAGTGCCTGGTTTGTAATCGAATTTGTGGGAGGGAGAATGTAGTACGTAGGCCAGTTTACAGGAGGGAGAGATACAGAGGAGGGGGTGTTTAGAGCCAGCAGTGAGATGAGGTTCTGTAATGGTTCAAAGAGCCGGTGGGATGCATACTAGGGGTGTTGTAGCATCTCCACCTCTCCCAGGACTTCTGCCAGGACTTCCAAGAACCCTATGAGTACTTCCAATGGCACTTGCAGAATGCTTGCCAGGATTCTCATTGGTGCTGGCAGAATCCTTGCCAGGTCTTCCAATGGTGCTTTCAGAATCTTTGCCAGCTCTTCCAAAGGTGCTTGCAGAATCCTTGCAAGGATTTCCATTGGTGCTTGCAGAATCTCTGCTAGGTCTTCCATTGGTGCTTGCAGAATCTCTGCTAGGTCTTCCATTGGTGCTTGCAGAATCTCTGCTAGGTCTTCCATTGGTGCTTGCAGAACCTCTGCTAGGTCTTCCATTGGTGCTTACAGAATCTCTGCTAGGTCTTCCATTGGTGCTTGCAGAACCTCTGCTAGGTCTTCCATTGGTGCTTGCAGAATCTCTGCTAGGTCTTCCATTGGTGCTTGCAGAACCTCTGCTAGGTCTTCCATTGGTGCTTGCAGAATCTCTGCTAGGTCTTCCATTGGTGCTTGCAGAATCTCTGCTAGGTCTTCCATTGGTGCTTGCAGAATCTCTGCTAGGTCTTCCATTGGTGCTTGCAGAATCTCTGCTAGGTCTTCCATTGGTGCTTGCAGAATCTCTGCTAGGTCTTCCATTGGTGCTTGCAGAATCTCTGCTAGGTCTTCCATTGGTGCTTGCAGAATCTCTGCTAGGTCTTCCATTGGTGCTTGCAGAATCTCTGCTAGGTCTTCTATTGGTGCTTGCAGAATCTCTGCTAGGTCTTCCATTGGTGCTTGCAGAATCTCTGCTAGATCTTCCATTGGTGCTTGCAGAACTTCTGCTAGATCTTCCATTGGTGCTTGCAGAACTTCTGCTAGGTCTTCCATTGGTGCTTGCAGAATCTCTGCTAGGTCTTCCATTGGTGCTTGCAGAACCTCTGCTAGGTCTTCCATTGGTGCTTGCAGAACCTCTGCTAGGTCTTCCATTGGTGCTTGCAGAACCTCTGCTAGGTCTTCCATTGGTGCTTGCAGAACCTCTGCTAGGTCTTCCATTGGTGCTTGCAGAACCTCTGCTAGGTCTTCCATTGGTGCTTGCAGAACCTCTGCTAGGTCTTCCATTGGTGCTTGCAGAATCTCTGCTAGGTCTTCCAATGGTGCTTGCAGAACCTCTGCTAGGTCTTCCATTGGTGCTTGCAGAATCTCTGCTAGGTCTTCCAATGGTGCTTGCATGATCCTTGCCAGATCTTCCAATGGTGCTTACAGGACCCTTGCCAGGTCTTCCAATGGTGCTTTCAGGATCCTTGTCAGGTCTTCAAGTTCCAATGGGGCTTACAGGACCCTTGCCAGGTCTTCCAATGGTGCTTGCAGAATCCTTGTCAGGACTTCCATTGGTGCTTGCAGAATTTTTGTCATGAGTCCCAGTGCTTCCTAAAATGACCCTCTGACCCAGGGGGGAATTTAAGTCTTAGCCCTGGTGTCCAATGCTGTGTCTTCTTGCCAGCTACCTTGCTTTGTGCAAAAGAACTATACTATACTACTGCTAATCTGTTTCCATGCTAACCTAAAGTGACCTGACTAATCTCTTGCCTGCCACCTTTCCCATGGACCCCTGCTTGAACCTGACCACTCTTCTGCTGTCTTGCCTGTTGCTAAGCTAGACTGTCCTGACCACTCTTCTATTGCTATAGTACAAAAATTCAGCCCAGCGCTCACTCCGAATGGGAAGACTGGCGTGCTGCTCTCCTCAGGCAGGGAACTCCAATACAGGTACATAGAAAAGAAAGAAAAGAGGAGGCGCAAACACCTAGTGCATTACCCGTGGTCAATTTACAAATTGTTTAATAAAAAATGCCAAATGCATACTCACAGACGTAGAGATAAAAACATGTTATAAGAATCCACCATGTGTGAACTGGGACACGTCCTTCAGTCAGGACCGCTAACGCGTTTCGGGGGTCAGGCCCCCTTCCTCAGAGCTGGTCTTACCACATGCAGATCACAAATATATATGAGACAGCTCTAATTGCATCAGTTCAATCCCCCTCCCTCCCTCCTCCCCTCAGGGGAAAGAGGGCGGGACCATCCAGTGCTTCTAATATAGGCTCTCTCAGCCTAGAAAGAAAATAAATTAACCCCTTGCTCATCTTTGTCAGAAAGATCATGGTGTACCCATCAGGAGCTCTGCACCCTGAAGTGTGCCTATGTGGGCAGATTAGTCAAGAGTGAAACCGTTAGGATGACTGTTGTTACTGGTGTGTGTGTGTTTTCAAAGTGGGCACTTGTCAGCAGTAAGCTGGATGGTTTACAACATTCAAGGGGATTGCATACATTTCGTACATACCCCGCTGTGATTGCTGGCCCATGTCCTCCTGCTCCATGTTGCAGGGGCATCAGTATTGTAACTGTTTCCCCTTGTTGTGTCCATGTGTCCACAGCTTCCTATTCGGGATCGCCGTTTGTTCCGGGTCTCAGGACGCTCACCCGCCATTCTGCGCCCTGGGACCCGTGTCACCACACTTCCGGGATTGTGTGCGATGTGGGGCCTGCCTCTGCTGGTTGCCGTGGGAACCTGAAAGCATTCTCTGCTCGTTTGGCATTTACTGCCGCCACCTAGCGGCTGCAGTGATGTACTACATCCCGAAGGTGTACTATAGCATGGCTGTGTTAGAATAATGTGTGTTTGCCTCCAGACAAAAGCAATAGACGTGGGGGTAGGAGGAAATAAACCCCTTTCCATCACTGTGCCCACTGGCTGTGCAAGGATAATGTCCTCCAACACCCACCACATCACATGAGTGTAGAGGCCAATCCCAAGTTCTCACTTGTAATGCACAAACCTCATATATTCAAATGGTGTCAGTGTGACACCCACCTTTTACAACCTCCAAATGGCTGGAGTGGCTGCACCCAAATATGGTGCCTATGAGAAGCGCTATTGTTGACCCTCACCCCAACTTATGAAGTGGGTGTTAGTTCAACACCTGATGTCACTCTGGCGAGTGTGCAGGTGGAACTCGAAATCCAATATCAATGAATAACCATGTCATCCATTCCAATCATAAATTGACCGTGTACATGAACTGTGTGCATATACCCATGTTTATACATACACACACTCATATACACGTGTGGAGCACTGAATAGTCACGCCCCCTCCCCTCATAGCATATATCAAAAACAAGCATATTATAGCTGTCAAATGTGCAAGTATATAAAATATGGAACTGAGGTTGGTTAAAAAACATTAGTTTGTGTGTGTATCCAACCCGTATAAAGTCCATATCCGATGTGGATGCAACTAAATTCATTTAAAACCATAAATTGATTAATCTGCTAAAGTACAATAGTGGTTAAAATTATAATAATTTTTTATATAAAATATATAGTTCGTTAGATTTAAAAATTTTAGAAAATTTATAAAAAACAACAAAGAAATGTGGACCAAGTCCACCCAAAGTGCTCATGCCCAAATGATGTCTCATATAATGAAAAACCTGACTGCTGTTACTGCCTAACACTTAGACCTCTTCAGTGATCCCCTGGACCCTCTTCCACCTCATACCCCCCCCCCCCTCCCTGATCTTGTCATCACTCTACATTTTCCTTGACTAAGGTGCTGGGAGGCACAAGGCCTGCCTCAACGTATGACAGCTGAGATATCTAAGCCCTCATTCAATCCCCTGGGAGCCAAAGAACCCAGTAGGTGAATCCAGTATGTTTCTCTACTGCACAGCTTTTGGAACCTAAGGCCGGCATCTGTATAGCCTGTGATGGACTCTATTCCAAAAGCTCTCAGACCTATGGA
Source organism: Pelophylax lessonae (assembly GCF_965119305.1). Lineage (NCBI taxonomy): Eukaryota > Metazoa > Chordata > Amphibia > Anura > Ranidae > Pelophylax > Pelophylax lessonae. The sequence goes on along the minus strand of NC_138769.1, from coordinate 737,141,817 downwards.
TTTCTTGTCATGTACGTCCCGGAAGTGGCAAGAGAGGGAATGTTTGTCAAAGCCTTTGTGGATGTTTCTTTTGTGTTCACCAAACCTAGTTCTAAAGGTGCGTGAAGTTCGTCCTACATAAAGAAATCCGCAAGGGCAGACCAGGCCATATACCACAAATTCGGTGGAACAGTTAATGAACTGTTTAGTGGCATGTACTCTCCCATCTATCCCCATGACCTCTTTTTACGGTGCCACATGTATTGGCATAATCCGCAATTGGACACTCCACATCTGTAGGATCCCTTCTGGTCGAAAATGGTCTTCCACATTGGTGCCAGCTCTTTCTTATCAGGTTTCACTCGACTGGGTGCTATGACGCTCTTCAAATCTCTTGGTCTGCGATAGATAACCTTAGGTTTCTTTGGGATTGCTCCTGAAAGTAGAGGGTCTTTTTCTAGGATGGCCCAGTGCTTTTCCAAGATGTTTTTAATAGCAAATGCCTTTTGATTATACTTGGTGCAGAATGTCACTTGATGGTCTTCTTTTTCTTGACTGAGTCTGCCTCTCCTAGGTTCCCTCCCATCGGTGTATTCCTGCCTATATTTTAAATAGGCCGTATTTATACATTGGTTATCATATCCCTTCTGTTGGAATTTTTTGAACAAGGTGGAGCTCTGTTCTTCAAAGTCCTCGAGTTTGGTACATGTGCGTCTCAGCCTGCAAAATTGTCCCAAAGGGACATTACGTATCCACCTGGGATGATGGTGACTCCGAGCGTGCAGATACGAGTTTCCTGCTGTAGGCTTGAAGTGGGTTTTTGATGTAATACGTCCATCTGGTTCCGCCTTAAGTTCTAGATCCAAAAAGATCAATTTTTCTTTGTCCACCACATGTGTGAATTGAATCCCATAGGGGTTGTTTTGACAATATTGGAAGAACCCCTCTAGCTCCAAATCCGATCCATCCCAGATGACAATTATATCGTCAATGTAGCGGGCAAAGAGAACCAGGTTCGCCCCGTATGGGTTGTTCTTCCAAATGTACTGTTGTTCCCACAAACCCATGAACAAATTTGCATAGCTGGGGGCGAACCTGGCTCCCATTGCCGTGCCCCTAAGTTGCCTGTAGAAATCTCCTACAAACGTGAAATAATTGTGCGTCAGGGTGAAATCGATACACCTTATTAGGAATTCTATTTGGGTATAGTGTAATGTCTGATTTTGGAACAAGAATTGTTGTACTGCCTGTAGCCCATGTTCGTGCTGAATGGAGGTGTATAAAGAGCATACATCCAAAGAGACCCATCTATAACTCTCTTGCCACTCATAGTTGGTCAGGACTTCAAGCATATGGCCTGAGTCACGTATATAGGAAGGCAACTGCACTACCATATCCTGTAGGAAAAAGTCTTTATAATTACCCAAATTGCATGTGAGGCTGTCTATGCCCGCTATTATGGGCCTGCCTGGGGGGTTCGAAAGGTCCTTATGTATTTTCGGGATATGGTAGAAATGAGGTATGACTGGGAAGGGTCTTAGAAGAAAGCTTCTTTCTTGTTTCGTAAGGATTTTTGTCTCCACTGCCTGGTCTAACATCTTTTTGTAGACCACCGTGTATGTGGCTGTTGGGTCTCCTGGTAGTTTCTCGTATGTGTCAGAGTCACATAGCAGCCTGTGTGCCTCTGCCATGTATTGCTCCTTATCTTGTACCACCAGCCCCCCCCCCCTTATTGGCCTGCCTGAATATTAAGTTGGGGTTATTCTTCAGATTCTTTAGCGCCTCACGTTCTCCTTGAGGCATGGCCGCCGAGTACTCTCCCCTGGCTTTTTGGCATAGTTTGTCAAAATCCGAATAGACCATCTCATAAAATGTAGATATATAATTGCCCTTGGCCCAGTGGGGTTGAAAGACTGACCTGGGTTTGAATGAGGTGTGTTTGATCTGTCCAATATGGATTTGGCATAACCTTTCAAATTCCATCATACCTTCATTATCTTCCTCACACCCTCCTTCCACCCAGAGTTCTTCTAGAGCACTTATGGCTCCTTCTTCCGATGATTCACTCTCCAAGGCTTCTGGTCCCTGAGTCTCAATATTGTTAGGTGTATTTTTGCTCTCCTTTTTAGCAAAGAATCTTTTTAGTGTCAGATTTCGTGTGAACTTGTTTAAGTCCACAAAAAGTTCAAAAAGATTCGGAGAAGCTGGAGGAGCAAAATTTAAACCCTTTCGTAATAAGGTTAGTTCTGGTTCAGAGAACACTTTATGGGACAAATTAAATATTTTGATGGTATCATGTCCTTCGGTTAGACCTTCCCTCTTTTTATGGTTCTTTCCTCCTCTTCTTCCTCTTCTTGTACGCCTGACCTTTTCCGCCTGTTTTTGTTCCCCGATGGAAGACCCTCTCCTAAAAAAGGAGAGGCAGGCTTGGATGGAAGTAACGGTTTCACTCTTGACTAATCTGCCCACATAGGCACACTTCAGGGTGCAGAGCTCCTGATGGGTACACCATGATCTTTCTGACAAAGATGAGCAAGGGGTTAATTTATTTTCTTTCTAGGCTGAGAGAGCCTATATTAGAAGCACTGGATGGTCCCGCCCTCTTTCCCCTGAGGGGAGGAGGGAGGGAGGGGGATTGAACTGATGCAATTAGAGCTGTCTCATATATATTTGTGATCTGCATGTGGTAAGACCAGCTCTGAGGAAGGGGGCCTGACCCCCGAAACGCGTTAGCGGTCCTGACTGAAGGACGTGTCCCAGTTCACACATGGTGGATTCTTATAACATGTTTTTATCTCTACGTCTGTGAGTATGCATTTGGCATTTTTTATTAAACAATTTGCAAATTGACCACGGGTAATGCACTAGGTGTTTGCGCCTCCTCTTTTCTTTCTTTTCTCTTCTATTGCTATGCCTGTTGTGGACCTGGATTGTCCTGACCACTCTTCTGCTGTCTTGCTTATTGCAGACCTTGATTGTCCAGGCCACTGTTCTGCTATCTTGCCAGTTGCTGACCCACATTGTCCTGACCACTCTTCTCCTGTCTTCCCCGTTGCTGACCCAGATTGTCCTGTCCTCTCTTTTGCTGTCTTGTGCGTTGCTGACCTGGATTGTCCTGACCACGCTTCTGCTGTCTTACCCGTTGCCAACACAGATTGTCCTGACCCCTTTTCTGCTGTCTTGCCCATTGCTGACCCTAATTGTAACTGACCACTCTTCTGCTGGTTTGCCTGTTGCTAAGCTAGACTGTCCTGACCACTCTTCTATTGCTATGCCTGTTGTGGAACTGGATTGTCCTGACCATTCTTCTTCTGCCTTGCCTGTTGCTTACCCTGGATTGTCCTGACCACGCTTCTGCTGTCTTACCCATTGCTAACACAGATTGTCCTGACCCCATTCCTGCTGTGTTGCCCATTGCTGACCCTAATTGTCCTGACCACTCTTCTGCTGGTTTGCCTGTTGCTAAGCTAGTCTGTCCTGACCACTCTTCTATTGCTATGCCTGTTGTGGACCTTGATTGTCCTGACCATTCTTCTGCTGCCTTGCCTGTTGCTTACCCGGATTGTCCTGACCACTCTTCTGCTCTCTTGCTTATTGCAGGCTGGCTGGCTGGCACCCTTTGGTGGCTGGCTGGCAAGCTTTGGTGGCTGGCACCCTTTAGTGGGTGGGTGGCTGGCTTGCACCCTGTGGTGGGTGGCTGGCTGGCACCCTTTGGTGCCTGGCTGGCTGGCACCCTGTGGTGAGTGCCTGGCTGGCTGGCACCCTTTGGTGGGTGACTGGGTGGCACCCTGTGTGGTGGGTGGCTGGCTGTAGCTGGCTAGCTGGTACAGGCAGGGCCTGTGGCTTGCTGGCTGGTACAGGCCTGTGGGTGGGTGTGTGGGTGGCTGGCTGGCACCGGGCAGCTGTGGGTGAGTGTATGTATGGTGGCTGTGTTAAACACACTGTGTGCACTGTACACTGTACTGTCACTCACTGACCCGAGACTCCCCGACTCCAGACAAGGCTGAGGGAGGCGGCCTAAGAAGGCAGAAGCTGTCCCAGTGCATGGCGCAACATGCGCAATGACGTCACGACAATATCGGCAATATCGGTAACCTCCGGGGCAGATTCCTATATATATCGGGGAAAGGGCATATCGGCCCTCGATATATTGGCCTTGCCGATAATCGGTCGATCCCTATTGTACATAGGAGCACAGTCATGCTGGAACTGAAAAGGACATTCCCAAAACTGTTGCCATAAGGTTGGTAGTTCAAAGGAAGGCCATTGTCATCCAAAAGAGAATTTTGAGGTCAAGTACTGATGTTGAAGGAGAAGAGCTGGCTCACAACTGGCGTTCCAGTTCACCCTAAAGCTGTTCAGTAGGGTCGAGGTCAGGGTTTTGTGCATGAAACTTGAGTTCTTCCACATCAAACCATTTTTTTATGGAGCTGGCTTTGTACACAGGGGCATGCTGAAACAGGCCTTACCTAAATTGTTACTAGAAAATTGTATGCTTACGGTTGCCTTAAATGTCTTTGTATGCTGTAGCATTTTCAGTGAAAAAAACCTAATACATAGTGGTATCCACATCCCTCTGGCCATAAATTTTAATACTGATATCATTGAACACATTGTATACAACCAATGCATTATTTGATATGGTAACCCTGAAAAAAAAAAAAAAAAAACTCTCCACAAATGGTTCAAGTTTTTATTAAACTGACTCGACCAGTGTAATAAGGTAAGAAAAATAGGATAGAAGCAGAGAAGTTTAGGCTATAGGAAAGAGAGAAGGAGTAGAGGAGGGAAAGAGTGGGTAGCCTACATTTGAAGAACCTCAGAAGATCCCTATAAAACAGGGGTCTCCAAATATTTTAAACAAAGGGCCAGTTTATTATCCTTCAGACTTTAGGAGCGCCGGATTGTGGTCCGCAGGGGCAGTAAATGTCAATGAGAATTAATATGGCCTCAGGTTTGGTGGTCAATAGGAGAAAGGAGCAGTGCCCCTATTAGTAGGGGGAATAGTGTTCCATCATTGGTATCGGTGGAAGAATTATAAGAATAGTGCCTCATATCAGTGGGAGGAATAGTGCCCCGAGGGCCAGATAAAGACTAGCAAAGGGCCACATCTGGCCCTCGGGCCGCAGTTTGGAGACCCCTGCTATAAAAGGTTGTTTGTTTAAATCTTAATTTTTTTTTTTGTTTTCTCTGCAGTGCTGCCGTCAATGCTGTGGCCTGGTCACTTTCTGGGGACTATGTGGTCAGTGTGGACCGAGGGAGGAAAGCCGTTCTCTGGAGTGAATACTGAACCACTTCTGTTTTTCTCTACACTACACCCAAAAGGAAAAAAAAATACTGACACAAGACATTCTTCAGTCTTTTATAAGAACTGTATACAACACCACAAGCGACAAAACTACCTACTAACTCTGCCTTGCCAAATACAATAAGCTTCAATGGAGTAACCTTACACTGTCTTCCAATGTTCTTTGGAATCATAACATTCTGGGCCTCCAGGCTTCAAGGTCTACACCACTCTCTTTGCCTTCTGTTTCTAGGCCATCTGGTATTCCGTTCCATTTTTTTCAGATCATCAATTATCCCATGAAATTCCATTGTTGTGTGTCTTGTTTTTTGAGATGAACCAATAATTTTTGCTGCGTTTGCCAACTCCGGTCTTTCAGCAGGTCTTGACTTCCTGGCTCTTGTTGGCTGTTTCGGTTAATCACAGCTTCAAAGAATCGTAATAATAATCTCACTTGTAATAAAACAGGACCTTGCTGAGGTTCTTCAGTTTAAGGAAACCATGTTCTACGGAAACAATATTTTACTCTGCCTCAGTGATTCATGATTTCTTTGTCATTAGACTTCAAGGTCAAACGTTGTTTTATTGGATGACATCTGGCCATGCCTCATGCTTGCAGGTCCATTATTCTGCCAATAAGAACCTTCCTTTGCCCACTCTCCCTGTCCAGTCACTGTTGGGTTGAACCACTTGACTCTCCTCATGCTTCTAGGTTCCATCGTTTTTTTTTCTCTATCTAACAGGTCTTTGGGTCAACCAGTGTTTTATGAAAATTCCTTCTCGAAGGTGAACCAATGGTTCTATCGAAAAACAGCTTCCTTTGTCTTAGGATCTCAGTTCAACTTGTGTCGCAACATCTTGGTCATCTGATGTCTATGCCACAACATTTTATGGACTTATGTCCTCCTTGTGAGTTCAGTTCAACCCTTCCAGAAATCTTCTTGTGCCCCTTATTTTCAGGCTAACCTGTGCTATGTGGAACTACATTTTCCCATCTCTCGTGCTTCTAGGTCAACCACCATTCCATGCAACTACAATTTCATTTCTATGCATTCCTGAGTCAATAATTGTAAAGAAAATGCAATGCTGCCCATGTGTCAAGTGAAATGAATTTTCCAAAATTTCCAATCCACATCACGCTATGCGTTCCTAATATCCTGCAACCATCTCTTCCTTCCTGTTACAATTTTTTCCTAAATCTTGAGTCTCACCATACACCTGCTTGCCTTTCAGGTGTTGGACTTTGTCATAATGATGCTCTTATGTGGTGAGGATGGTCTTATATGAAGATGTGGTTCCTTAAATGTAGAAAATTATGTTTACTTTGTTTCCATTTGCCAAAGATTTCTTTAGGAATGTTACATCCGTAGGATGAAGACTGGCTTGAAGACTATGCTGTGTTTGCACTTTAAACTTAGAGGTTTTCCAACTGAAATGTGCCCATTGCATCTGCCCACTATGATAAGTAGCATGGAGGTTCTTCCACTTACAAAGCTCTGTTGTATGATGTACTAATAGCATCTTTACTAGTGTTGTGGGCAAGAGCAGTGGTTACATTTCAATTCTTCTTGGAAAACCACTTTAAAACTGAATTTTTAGTTGCCTATGACCTTCCGTTTTTAACCCAATAGCTGAAGTTTTAAATATTAAATTACTTTATTGGTGCCAGATGTGTATTTATCATGTACCGGCCCTGCAACCAACACCATTCACAAGTGTTCCATTACAATGTTGGGTTTGAGACATCCATCTTGCAACCAACACCATTCACAAGTGTCCCATTACAATGTTGGGTTTGAGACATCCATCCTGCAACCAACACCATTCACAAGTGTTCCATTACAATGTTGGGTTTGAGACCTCCATCCTGCAACCAACACCATTCACAAGTGTTCCATTACAATGTTGGGTTTGAGACCGCGATCCTGCAACCAACACCATTCACAAGTGTTCCATCACAATGTTGGGTTTGAGACATCCATCCTGCAACCAACACCATTCAAAGTGTTCCATTACAATGCTGGGTTTGAGACATCCATCCTGCAACCAACACCATTCACAAGTGTTCCATCACAATGTTGGGTTTGAGACATCCATCTTGCAACCAACACCATTCACAAGTGTTCCATTACAATGATGGGTTTGAGACATCCATCCTGCAACCAACACCATTCACAAGTGTTCCATCACAATGTTGGGTTTGAGACATCCATCTTGCAACCAACACCATTCACAAGTGTTCCATTACAATGCTGGGTTTGAGACATCCATCCTGCAACCAACACCATTCACAAATTTTCAATTACAATGTTGGGTTGGAGACATCCATCCTCCAACCAACACCATTCACAAGTGTTCCATTACAATGTTGGGTTTGAGACATCCATCCTCCAACCAACACCATTCACAAGTGTTCCATTGCAATGTTGGGTTTGAGACATCCATCCTGCAACCAACACCATTCACAAGTGTTCCATTACAATGTTGGTTTTGAGACATCCATCCTGCAACCAACACCATTCACAAGTGTTCCATTACAATGTCGGGTTTGAGACATCCATCCTGCAACCAACACCATTCACAAATTTTCCATTACAATGTTGGGTTTGAGACATCCATCCTGCAACCAACACCATTCACAAGTGTTCCATTACAATGTTGGGTTTGTGACATCCATCCTGCAACCAACACCATTCACAAGTGTTCCATTACAATGTTGGGTTTGAGACATCCATCCTTCAACCAACACCATTCACAAGTGTTCCATTACAATGCTGGGTTTGAGACATCCATCCTTCAACCAACACCATTCACAAGTGTTCCATTACAATGTTGGGTTTGAGACATCCATCCTGCAACCAACACCATTCACAAGTGTTCCATTACAATGTTGGGTTTGAGACATCCATCCTTCAACCAACACCATTCACAAGTGTTCCATTACAATGCTGGGTTTGAGACATCCATCCTTCAACCAACACCATTCACAAGTGTTCCATTACAATGTTGGGTTTGAGACATCCATCCTGCAACCAACACCATTCACAAGTGTTCCATTTCAATGTTGGGTTGGAGACATCCATCCTCCAACCAACACCATTCACAAGTATTCCATTACAATGTTGGGTTTGAGACCTCCATCCTGCAACCAACACCATTCACAAGTGTTCCATTACAATGTTGGGTTGGAGACAAATTTCCATTTGCCTGTTACATGTTAGCAACCATTTTAGACTAAATGAGGACATTGCTTTAATTGATCGCATTAATAAGTTGTGTTGATCACTAAGCGATCAGTTTCTTATCAATCCTGATATAAAAGTCTAATCATAGACGGCCAAATTGATCTTTTTTGTTTGTTGAATAGAGTAAGGAAAAGTTGGAACCTGTACCGAGTGTATCACCTTCTGTGCCATCATTTCCTCTCACTTCCTTTGGATTTGTTGGGTGTCAGACAGAACAGGAAGTGGGGGGAAATCTGGCATCCCAGTCTTAGTCCCTAGGGTTCAATATTGAGTTGGCCCACCCTTTGCAGCTATAACAGCTTCAACTCTTCTGGGAAGGCCGTCCACAAGGTTTAGGAGTGTGTCTATGGGAATGTTTGACCATTCTTCCAGAAGCACATTTATGAGGTCAGCAGGAGCGGACTGAGAACCCTCAGGGCCCCCACGGGCAAAATAAATCCAGGGCCCCCTTCCAGGCCCCACCCATGTCCCGCCTATGTGTCTATGGGAGTGTTTGACCATTCTTCAAGAAGAGCATTTGTGAGGTCAGGCACTGATGTTGGACAGGAAGGCCTGGCTCGCAGTCTCTACTGTAATTCATCCCAAATATGTTCTATCAGGTTGAGGTCAGGACTCAACTTCCTCCACCCCGAACTCGCTCACCCATGTCTTAATGGACCTTGCTTTGTGCATTGATCCAAAATATTTGGTGGAGGGGGTCTATGGTGTGGGGTGGTGTTTCGGGGGTTGGGCTTGGCCCCTTGGTTCCAGTGAAGGGAAATCTTAAGGCTTTAGCTTACCAAGACATTTTGGACAATTTCATGCTTCCAACTCTGTGGAACAGTTTGGGGATGGCAAGTTTGGGGTGGGGGAACTTGACTGGCCTGCACAGACTCCTGACATCAACCCGACAGAACACCTTTGGGATGAATTAGAGCAGTGGTTCTCAACTCCGGTCCTCGGGACCCACCAACAGGCCAGGTTTGCAAGATAACTAAATTACATCACAGGTGATCTCATTTGCTGCTCAGTGATTGCAGTATTCTAGTCTGCATCCCCCAAGGTAATACTTAAAATCTGGCCTGTTAGTGGGTCCCGAGGACCGGAATTGAGAACCACTGAATTAGAGCAGAGACTGTGAACCAGGCCTTCCTGTCCAACATTAGTGCGTGGCCTCACAAACCCACTTCTGGAAGAACGGTCAAGCACTCCCATAGACACACTCCTAAACCTTGTGGACAGCCTTCCCAGAAGAGTTGAAGCTGTTATAGCTGCAAAGGTTGGGCCAACTCAATATTGAACCCTACGGATTAAGACTGGGATGCCATTAAAGTTCATGCTCGTGTAAAGGCAGGCGTCCCAATACTTTTGACATACTGTGTGTGTGTGTGTGTGTATATATATGTGTGTATGTGTATATATATATATATATATATAATGTATATGTATATGTGTGTGTGTATATGTATATATATATATATATATTAGTAGACTACCACATTGCTCCAAAAGGGTCATTTTTAAATTCAATGTGGTGCGTCTCTTGCCTATCCTTAATGAATGGGCTTCCTTAACGCAATGCACACCACCAACTATTGACCACGAGTAATACAGCTCAATTCATGTCGTTCCCACCCCTTCTTGACGCGTTTCATCACCCCAGGCTTGATCACAAGTATCCTTGCAATTTGTCATTCAGTTCCTCTTTGAGATGTTTGAATGCACATCAGCGTGTTCTGTAATGGAAATGTGAATGGGCCCTGAGAGTTTTCGTTTCCCTATAACTTTATTGAAATTTGAAAAAGTTTGGTGAATTTTTTTCTGTTTTGACAAAGTACTTTTGAGTTAATAAGGAAAGTAAAATAAAGGATTTTTTATGGTTTTTAAGGCAACAATGGACTTTTTATTGTCTCCTGAAGGTTAGAAAAGCTTCTTTCAACTGGGAACCAAACTTGAAAATGAACTAAAAACCCTGTGGCCTTAACTCAAGATGTAACTGTGAGAATATTTGATATGGTCTCCTTGATATGGTATCATGTCACCGATATGTCCAATATTGGACTGGGGTACCTCCACAACTTGGAAATAATTTAACCACATAACGACCGCTCGCATTGCTGCTACTGCGGCAATGTGGCTCGTTATCGTCCAGCGACGTAGACCTACGTTGCTGGACTCCTCCCCTTGTGGGCGGCGCGCGCGCGCCGCCGGAGGCTCGCTCCCGCTGTTTTCAGTCACATCGGGAGTCGGGCCAGGGGAGGAGCGGCGGTGATCACTGCCACTCTTCCCCGATCGTCGGGGAATCGAGTTTGGAGATCCGCCTGCTTGAGTAAACAAAGCGGGCGGATCTCCTAAGTGACAGGCGGGGTCAGATTGCAGGGTTCAGCATAGCTGAACCTGCGATCTGTCCCTGTGTCACTCAGTCACCTCCCTCCACACATGTCAGTAAGCACCAGGCATACATTAACCCCTCCCTCTCCAATAAAGTTAACCCCTTCCCTGCCAGTGTCATTTTTACTGTAACAGTGCATATTTATAGCACTGATTACTGCAGTAATGTCACTGGTACCCCCAAAAGTGTCAAAAATGTCAGTCAGGGGTCCGATCTGTCCGCCGCAATGTCGCAGTCCCGCAAAAAAAATCGCAGATCGCCGCCATTACTTGTTAAAAAAAAAAAAAAACACCAAAAATGACAGAAATCTTTCCCTTAGTAAACGCAAAATTTCCACTCTTTTTTTTGTTTATAGCTTAAAAAGTAAAAATCGCACAGGTGATCAAATACCACCAAAAGAAATCTCTATTTGTGGGCGTAAATTTTGTTTGGGTACGGCGTCGCACGACCGCGCAATTGTCAGTTAAAGTCGCACAGTGCCGAATCGGAAAAAGTGGCCCAGACGTAAGACAGCAAAATCCTCCGGTGGTAAAGTGGTTAACAAAACAATAATAAAACAAGGGAGAACCTTCAAGCCACCTTTTAAAAAGGAGTTGTATATGGAGAATCTACACCGGTATATATTAAAAAAAAAAATAGCTTTATTGAAAATTAACTAATCAAAATAGAAGGATCAAAAACCCCCAGAATCTCCAATAAAATCCAGCGGACAACGTTGTCACACTATCCACAACAAAGTACCGGCCTCACACACACAACACCAGCACACTGATTTAACGGCTCCTTTAGAGTCAAAGTGAACCCACCCTGGAGCATAAAGTCGGGGATTCCAAGTCAGGGTTGAGTCTCCCCAGTTTGTATGGCGGGATTTCCCCAGTTTAATGATGCTGCTCACCGGAGCCCAGTTTCACAGACCCAGAGCTGAAGCTAGATGACTCAGTGTTGAGCCAGTCCCAGATCTATAATAACATGAGAACACATATTTTCCAATGGAGATCTCTAAGTGCCCACAAACTTAGGCTATAGCCCACATTCCTGAACTGTAATGATGTATAAACAAGCCCATGCATAGGGCATGAATAAGTCCAGGAAGACCCCTGATGCTATAGAAGCTAATCGGTCTCTTGGTGTGCTGTCCTAGTGCTTATAGCAAGGGTCTTCAAACTATGGTCCTCCAGTTGTTCAGGAATTACAATTCCCATCATGCCTAGTCATGTCAGAGTTTTGCAATGCCTCATGGGATATGTAGTTCCACAACAGCTGGAGGGCCGTAGTTTGAGGATCCTTGTCTTATAGGGTCGGCTTCTTGGGGTATATACACCTGACCCGCTGTGTTAACACAGTAGAACTGAAAGGCAGTTGATAGATCACATTTATGAGGGATCAAGTAACAAAGGTGCCCGGAGGCTCTCACCACTCAGTAGCAATAAAAGTATAAACCTCCTTCTACCCTCCAGGACTTCATAAATCATGCACATAGTTGGCGTGCCAGCAGAAAGTTTTCACTGGTCAGGCATGGCTTGTTTTGGGCACTGAGCTGTAGTAGCGTGCTCTCCCTTTGTGTTACTCTGTTAGCGTGCGATCCACAAGGGGAGCGGAACTGGCATCATACAGCTTGTGAAGTGCATGTTGTACCACGGGGCCCTCTTTGCAGCTTACGTCAACGCGTTTCACATACGTCACGTTTGCTTCGTCAGGACGTAACGACGCTCCATCTTCTCATCTATTTATAGTGGTAACTCCCCATTCAATTCAGTGAGAACTGGAGTGTCTACTTGAAGCCATCTAGTGGTGAGTTACAAAAACTACATTTCAATTGGAGATTGTACCTTATCATTACTCTTAATTGGATAAATCCATTCAAAACTAACCTTAAAGCGTAGTTACGGCCTCGGGGGTCAATTTGAGCTAAAAATACCCCCGGGACAGTCAGGGCTAGTACATTCCATAATGGATAGCCTCTGAACTGTCCCAGGTCGCACTTACCTGTAAGAAGAAATACTTGCCTTGAAAATTTCTTCTACAGTGCTGCCATCTCAGGTGTGGGCAGCTGAAGCCGCAGCGTCCCTCTTCGTGATGTCGGAGTCCCACAATGCACTGCACCGGCCCCGTTCATCACTTCTGGTGCAGCGTGGCATCCCTGCACAGCTTCTGGGCATGCCCATAAGCTGTTTAGCAGTGAATATCGCGCCTGCACCGGAACTGACGTCGGGGCCGGTGCAGGCGCATTGATTCCTGGGAGCGATGACGTTCAGCTCCCAGGAATCATCGCCAACCGGAAGTGACGGCGCGGGCCGCGGCCGCAGAGGGAGGAAGTGGAGGAAGGTGAGTATATTTTCTTCTATAATAAGGTAAGTGACCCCAAAAAAAATCGCCATTATCCATTTCTTTTTCAGGTTCCCCTTAGTAAGCGGATGGCCCATAATCAATTTTATCGATTTTGAGGCCGGAACTCCGCTTTAAATTTTTTTTACATCGGGATAGGAAATGGTGTGATGTCATAAAGAGAAAAAGCTCTAGTGACCATAAACCCACTATACATATACTTCCTCCTACTAGGGAAATCCCCTTGTACCAACCTTTGTTAGGAGTATACAGTGATTCGGATCACCCCATCAAGTACAGAAGGGTCCGAATCAGGGTTCTAAAAAGACTTTCAGGCTCATTTCATTATTTAACCCTTTTCGAAGCCAAAATAACAAGCCTGAAAATTCAAGATTTTCCCTTCCTAAGTAGAATAGTGTCAAAGTCACCTCTATGGTTTTCCCCCATGGACTTCTGCAAAATGTAGACCGATAGGTGTTTCCTCTCTGAGTTTTATGCTTTTCAAATGTTCCCCAAATCTAACACGCAATTGGCGTTTAGTTTTACCTAAGTACATTTTCTTACAAGGGCACTCTAGAATATAGAGTACCAGTGGCGGCCCGTGCATAGGGGGCGCCAGGGCGCCGCCCCCCCCTAAAAAAAGAAAAAAAAAAAAAGACAAAATGAGCAATAAAGTTTTCAAAAAAAAAAATTGCGTTTGCCAACTTCGCCGCCGCCGGCCTATGTGGAGGCTGGGGGGGGGGGGGGGTTACGACCCAGAAGAGGCGCCGATTGGCTGCCTTCTGGGGGCGTAACCTGGGCGCAGGGCACAGCGCTTGGACATCCCCACTTCGTGGATTCCTGGCTGTGATTGGTCCAGTCTCCAGCCTGGACCAATCATCATCCAGGACATCCGATTGTGACGCCGCAATGGGGGCGATGCCGGTGCGTGCATCAGTCACTCACCGTCACCGCCCGGTCAGCTTCCCGCCGCCGAAGAGGAGTCCAGTCCGGAGAAGAAGCCAGCGCCGGTCACCTTCCCGCCGCCCGTCACCCGCCGCAGAAGAGGCCGAGAGGGAGAAGCGCCGCTCACCTTCCCGCCGCCGAACGAAGAAGAGGAGAGGGAGAAGCCGCCGTGACTCACAGGTAAGTGCACTGCTCTCAGTCGGACACGCACGCATAGCTCTGCATTGGGGAACATGTATACTGGCTGCACTGGAGGCACGCATGCATAGCTCTGCATTGGGGGACATGTATACTGGCTGCACTGGAGGCACGCATGCATAGCTCTGCATTGGGGACATGTATACTGGCTGCACTGGAGGCACGCATGCATAGCTCTGCATTGGGGAACATGTATACTGGCTGCACTGGAGGCACGCATGCATAGCTCTGCATTGGGGGACATGTATACTGGCTGCACTGGAGACACGCATCGCATGCATAGCTCTGCATTGGGGACATGTATACTGGCTGCACTGGAGGCATGTCCCCAATGCAGAGCTATGCGTGCGTGCCTCCAGTGAAGCCAGTATACATGTCCCCCAACGCATAGCTCTGCATTGGGGGACATGTATACTGGCTGCACTGGAGGCACGCACGCATAGCTCTGCATTGGTGAACATGTATACTGGCTGCACTGGAGTCACGCATGCATAGCTCTGCATTGGGGACATGTATACTGGCTGCACTGGAGGCACGCATGCATAGCTCTGCATTGGGGACATGTATACTGGCTGCACTGGAGGCACGCACGCATAGCTCTGCATTGGGGACATGTATACTGGCTGCACTGGAGGCACGCACGCATAGCTCTGCATTGGGGACATGTATACTGGCTGCACTGGAGGCACGCACGCATAGCTCTGCATTGGGGGACATGTATACTGGCTGCACTGGAGGCACGCACGCATAGCTCTGCATTGGGGGACATGTATACTGGCTGCACTGGAGGCACGCACGCATAGCTCTGCATTGGGGACATGTATACTGGCTGCACTGGAGGCACGCACGCATAGCTCTGCATTGGGGACATGTATACTGGCTGCACTGGAGGCACGCACGCATAGCTCTGCATTGGGGACATGTATACTGGCTGCACTGGAGGCACGCACGCATAGCTCTGCATTGGGGGACATGTATACTGGCTGCACTGGAGGCACGCACGCATAGCTCTGCATTGGGGGACATGTATACTGGCTGCACTGGAGGCACGCACGCATAGCTCTGCATTGGGGACATGTATACTGGCTGCACTGGAGGCACGCACGCATAGCTCTGCATTGGGGGACATGTATACTGGCTGCACTGGAGGCACGCACGCATAGCTCTGCATTGGGGGACATGTATACTGGCTTCACTGGAGGCACGCACGCATAGCTCTGCATTGGGGACATGTATACTGGCTGCACTGGAGGCACGCACGCATAGCTCTGCATTGGGGACATGTATACTGGCTGCACTGGAGGCACGCATGCATAGCTCTGCATTGGGGACATGTATACTGGCTGCACTGGAGGCACGCATGCATAGCTCTGCATTGGGGGACATGTATACTGGCTGCACTGGAGGCACGCAAGTATAGCTCTACATTGGGGACATGTATACTGGCTGCACTGGAGGCACGCATGCATAGATCTGCATTGGGGAACATGTATACTGGCTGCACTGGAGGCACGCAAGCATAGCTCTGCATTGGGGACATGTATACTGGCTGCACTGGAGGCACGCATGCATAGCTCTGCATTGGGGGACATGTATACTGGCTGCACTGGAGGCACGCACGCATAGCTCTGCATTGGGGAACATGTATACTGGCTGCACTGGAGGCACGCACGCATAGCTCTGCATTGGGGAACATGTATACTGGCTGCACTGGAGGCACACACGTATAGCTCTGCATTGGGGAACATGTATACTGGCTGCACTGGAGGCACGCACACATAGCTCTGCATTGGGGGACATGTATACTGGCTGCACTGGAGGCACGCACGCATAGCTCTGCATTGGGGACATGTATACTGGCTGCCCTGGAGGCACGCATGCATAGCTCTGCATTGGGGACATGTATACTGGCTGCACTGGAGGCACGCATGCATAGCTCTGCATTGGGGACATGTACGCTGGTGGTCTCTGCATTGGGGACATGTACGCTGGTGGTCTCTGCATTGGGGACATGTACGCTGGTGGTCTCTGCATTGGGGACATGTACGCTGGTGGTCTCTGCATTGGGGACATGTACACTGGTGGTCACTGCATTGGAGGCACGCACGCATAGCTCTGCATTGGGGACATGTATACTGGTCACTGCATTGGGGACATGTATGCTGGTCACTACATTGAAAGGGGGCATTTATACTGGTCACTATATTGAAGGGGGCATGTACTGTGGGGTTTGTGCTAGGGGCCTGTACTGTGGGGTTTATGCTAGAGGGCCTGTACTGTGGGGTTTGTGCTTGAGTTGTTTGTGCGGGTTTGTGCTTGGGGGGGTCTGTACTGTGGGGTTTGTGCCACTCTCAGTCAGTGTATCCCATAATAGGGTGTCTCTCACAGTATATCCCATAATAGGGCCCCTTTTCTCTATTATGGGATATACTAGTACTGATGGACCCCTTAATATGTGATATATTGGGAGAATTGGTTCACGCAAGCAAAATACAGGGGACAAAATGGGTGGAGTCTATAAGGGGTGTGGCTTCTGAGAAATGGGAGGGGTGAAGATGGAAGGGCGGGGTCTTGCGTCCCCCCATCTTAAAACTTCACCAGCCGCCACTGTAGAGTACCCTTGTAGTTTAATTTCAAATCTCGTCCCACCATCAGAGTCAAAGAAAGCCCTCGACCTGTCCACATATTTGCACATATTACAATAGCCGCATGCAAACATTCCATTCAGCTCAGGAAGGTCTGTGAGCCAGTTTCTATTAGGTGTCCTCAGAAATTCTGATTGTACCAATGCATCTTTTCGATTCTTGACCCTTTTAGCAACCATTGCCGGTCTCGAGCCAACTATCACCTTCACTTTATCTGACCGTGTTAATATATGCCAGTGATCCTGTAGGATTTTGCCAACCCCCTTCCACTGTGCCCCGTACCTAGTGATAATTCTAATAGGAGCTTCAGGGGTTACCAAAGTAGTAGGGTTGGGAGTTAGAAGGTCTTTTCTTGTCTTTCTACCTGCTATACTTTTGGCTCTTCTAAGTGTAGCACTACTCCCTTGGGAGCTGCTGGTTACGGTTTCCCCTGGGTTACCCATAGCAACAACTTGATAATATAGCATGTTTAAAGTGCGCGGCTCAGTCAGAAAATAGTCTAGGGGTTTTGTTTTTTTTGTTGTTTTATTTGGGAACTTGGATAGGTGAAGGGATGAGTGGGATACTCCAACTGTATAAACTATGCACAATTGCTGGTCTATATAATGCTGAGTGCGGCAAGGCCGCTGCTTCACCTTGCCAGTTTAGTGAAGAAGAAATACCGAACTGTACTGCACTGTGAATCACTCTTCAGGGTCCTACTTGGCACCCCCTTTGTCCCTACCCTTCAAGGCTCTGAAACTGCCACCCCCTTTATTCTGACACTCTGTGTGAGCTGGCCCCTTGATCCTCTGACTTCACTGGAGTGGTCTCCCTTCCTGGGCAGACCCTTTGGCAAATCCCCTGATACTCAAGGACAAGACTCTGCCAGCAGCTCCACTGGATCCTCTGCGACTCCGCTCCACACCTGGTTCACTAGGCCGACTGCCTAAGACCACTTTCCTCATGCAGCAGACAAGCCGTCAGCCTCCTCCTGGGACTCTGCTTCCCGCTACAGTCGCCCTGTCACATGTCCTCCCGGCTTTTATGCACAATCCCAGGATGCACTGCAAGAGTGCCCTCCCACTGGGACTCCCACAAAAACCAATGTGTCACTGGTCAGGTTTCCTCCACTGTCCAACAGGCTACCCTATTGGATGCAGTGGGGACACTACCTTAGACCTAGTGAATCACACCTGGGAACAGGCAACCTAATAGCTCAAGCTCCCTTGATAGGCAGATGGATCATACAATGCTTTGAACCTAGCACCTAACTAGGAGGGTGCTACATAAGGGTACAATGTGAACACCCCCTCTCCTTGAACTTTTATAAAAATCATCTGCCTCAAGCCAGTAGTCATCATCACTTGAGCAGTTCCTTTAATCCTAAGGAGCTGTCCGACTGGGATCCCGCGTGTTAGGGACTTCGGCTGATGGCTACCCGCATGCAGCAAAATATTAGCAACTGTTTTTTTCCCGAAAAAAATTGCAGTAGTGAGTTTACCCTTCGATAGCCTTATGTACAGGTCCAGAAAACATTCTTCCTGGGGATCCACCACATACGTTAGATGGATATTCCTTACGTTTTCATTGAGCTCCTCCATTAATTGCCTAAGCTCTTCAGTCAAGCCATCCCAGGGCAGTAGGAAATCATCGATGTACTTTAGCCTCAACCTAGCATGGCCAAGGTACATCGTCGAGGCATATACAACCTCCTCCTCCCACCAGCCTAAATGTAAACAGTCATAAGCTGGCGACCATGGGGCTCCCATCGCGGTACCCCCTTATCTGTTGTTAGTTAATGCCGGTAAATTGGAAGAAGTTGTTTTCTAACACCATTTCCAGGAGCTTAATCACAAATTCATTTTGCACCCCCATCCATGGAAATTTAGTTTCTAGAAAGTGGTATACTGCAGCTATACCCTCATTGATGGGGAATAGATGTATAGAGGGACTCTACGACTATTCCCACAATTAGCATATCTCCCGGGAAGGTCATGTCAGCAATTTTATTTAGGACATCTCCAGTGTCTCTCACATAGGAAGGTAGATCACACACAAGCTCCTTGATGATGGAATCTACATATTTTCCCAGTCTCTCCAAGGGTCCTCTCATTGCTGACACGATTGGCCTCCCTGGGGGTTTATGCTCATCTTTGTGTGTTTTTGGGATTAATATAGAAGGTAGGGGTATTAAAATCTTCTACCCTAAGCTACCCCTGTTGAGATTCACTTCAAAAGCAAATTGTAGTTTCTCATTAACAAGATTGACAAGTTGGGGCAATGGGTTAAACCCTAATTTCTTGTAAGTGGAACTATCAGCTGGAAGACGTTGTACTTAATTTACATACATCTCCTCTGAGAGTAAATCCACATTTCCCCCCCTTGTCACTCTTCCTAATTACCACCTTCTCAGCCTCACGTAATTCTTGTAACGCTCTCCGTTCATCAGGGGATATATTATTAGAGAAGTTAATCTCCCAGTGTAGCTTTTTTAAGTCCTCCTGTACTAAGTCAAGAAACACTCTTAGCCACCTATTGATTCTAAACTGGGGCATGGTAGTGGACCTAATTCTGAGATTGGGCTTTCTTCTCCAGGGGTCTGTTGCTCATCCTCTTCAAAAATGTCCCCACCCTCTTCACGGAGAGACACTAGATTGTCCAGCGCTTCCTTCTCGGGTTCATCCATCTCATCCTGTAATGGAGTTTTTGACTCCCCTTCCGAATAGATACGTTTAAAGTAAATCCTTCTCAGGAAGAGGCATAGATCCTTATATACTGTATTTTATGGCGTATAAGACTACTTTTGAACCTCAAAAAAAATCCTCCAAAAAAGGGGGGGTCGTCTTATACGCCGAGTATATTATCTCCAAGGTAACTTACGTATTAGTATTACCGGTAGATGTAATCTCTCAAGACGCTGGCTGTGTGAATCCTGTACCGGTATACCGTATGTACCATAGCTTCGGCTACATACAGTATACCGCGCTGAGCCAATCAGGGAGAGCGATGTATTCTATTATTGAGTGCAAAGCCTGCTCGGATTGGCGGAGTAACATCAGCCCGCCTCTCTGACTCTGCCAATCCGAGCAGGCTTTGCACTCAATAATAGAATACATCGCTCACTGTGATTGGCTCAGCGCGGTATACTGTATGTAGCCGAAGCTACGGTACATACGGTATACCGGTAAAGGATTCCCACACAGCCAGCGTCTTGAGATTACATCTACTGGTAATACTCAGGGTACCTTGGAGATATTATGAGAGATTACATGTATTACAGTACTTGGGGTACCTTGGAGATCTATGAGAAATCTGAGGTTTTTCAACTGTGTTTCCTTGCTTCGGAAGGGGGGGTAGTCTTATACGGCGAGTATAGCCCAAAACCTATGTTTTAACTTGAAAATTAGGGGGGTCGTCTTATACGCCCAGTCGTCTTATACACCGGAAAATACAGTACTTCAAAATGGTCCATCTGGTCCATTGGTGAAAACGATAGGCCCCTCCCCAACAGGGTTATATGTCTATCTTCTAGGAGGAAATTAAAAAAATGTATCATTTTTATCTTGGATATGAGGCCCCTCCTCCCCAGCTGGGTCACCTAGCAGATCTAGTCTCCTTGTTCTCGTCTGGTTCTTTCAACTGGACCTGTTCTAGTGCCAAAAATGCTCCCTTATTAGTTTATGTTTTTTTTATTTAAAAAAGAAAAAGTTAAATATAATTAGGGAAATTACAGGATGCAAAATGATCAAATACATAATCGAAATGTATGTATCATAAATACAACCACCGTCAAGACAAACCCATCTTATTAAAGCGGAGTTCCGGCCTCAAAATTGAAAAAAAAAACGATTTTGGGCCATCTGCTTGCTGAGTGCAACCTGAAAAAGAAATGGATAATGCCGATTTTTATTTTTTTTTTTGGTCACTTACCTTATTATAGAAGAAAATATACTCACCTTCCTTCCACTTCCTCCCTCTGCGGCCGCGGCCCGCGCTGTCACTTCCGGCTTGCGATGACTCCTGGGAGATGAACGTCGTCGCTCCCAGGAGTCAATGCGCCTGCACCGCCCCCCCTCGTCACTTCCGTTGCAGGCGTGGAATTTCCTGCTAAACAGCTTCTGGGCATGGATGCCGGGCCTGCACCGGAAGTGACGAGCGGGGCCGGTGCAGTGCATTGTGGGACTCCGACGTCATGGAAGAGGACACGAAGAGGGACGCTCTGGCTTCAGCTGCCCACACCTGAGATGGCAGCGCTGGAGAAGAACTTTTCAAGGTATTTCTTCTTACAGGTAAGTGCGACCCGGGACAGTTCAGAGGCTATCCATTATGTAATGTACTAGCCCTGACTGTCCCAGGGGGATTTTTAGCTAAAATTGACCCCCGAGGCCGGAACTCCGCTTTAAAGAAAACTAAATTGTGTACAATTGTTAAAAGTAAATGTCACTCAAAAAGCTAAAAATTCAAATTTTGGCAACATTTTGGAGGAGATGAAATTGGTAATTTTGTGGCAACATCAATTTTGCTGAAAATTTTAATTTAGGCCAAACTTTGCAGAAGATAAAATTGGTGATTTTGTGGCAAAATTAATTTTGCTGAAATGATGGATTCCTAGTTGTAACCCTCCCACAAATCATTCCTATGATCAGGGCTTGTTTTTCTCAGAAAATAGGTACAGGAACTCAACCACGAACCCCCAAAAAACCCTCCCCACACATACACACCTTCCAAACTGCATCAAATAGTGGGTGTGGTCAAATTTCACTAACAGTGGGAGGGTCTTAAAAAGGCATTGAATACAAGGAGTGTATTACTTAGTGCAGAGTTTGGGTGTGGTTGCACATAGAGTGCAGAGTTTAGGGGTGCACTACACACACAATACAGAGTTCAGCCTTCTTCCACAGCTGCTTACCTCTGCATTTCCATCCACATCTAATTTTCACCCCTCTTCAGCTCTGACCTCTGCATGCAACCCCCTCTCCACTGCCCCATCTTCTCCCCACCTCTTTAAAAGCTCCATTATCTTCCACATGTCTTACTTTTGTTGCTTTATTAAAGCGGAAGTATCGTCGCCTTTTACTTACAGGTAAGCCTATTATAAGACTTACCTGTAGGTACAATTAATATCTCCTAAACCTGTAAGGTTTAGGAGATATTCACCCTGCATGCAGTCCCTGAAACCAGCGGCACATGCTCTCTGAAGGTCCGGCGGACCTTCAGAGCTCTTTGCCGGCTCCTTGCCGGAAAGTGAACTCCCGCGTGCATTTTCGGGAGTGACAACATCGTGGCTCCGGCCACTCACAGCGCCGGAGCCGCCGAACCCAGAAGAGACGCCGAGGGAACATGACAGCTCCCTCAGCAGTGTCCTGGCGACCATGTCGGGGCTTCGTTCTAAGGTAAGTATTTCATAATGAGCTAGTAAGCGATGCATACTAGCTCATTGTGCCTTTGTCCTGCAGGGTTTGCTTTTTTTTGGGTTTTTTTCGGTGAGGATACAAGCTGAAGCACCAAGTTGGCTCTAATACCTCCCTGCACACTATAATTGACTCTGCTGCTCTCACACTCGAGGAGATCATCCAGTGAGGGTGTAGGCATCTACACTGCACCCCGGGTACCTACATCTCCCTTGTCCCCATCCTGCATTCAGTGGGAGCCACTCAGAATATCAGATCTGGGGGGCCATCGGGAGACAAGCTGTCACTTGTAAACACTGAAGCCGGACTTCTGTGTTTACAAGTGATAGTGGTGAGCAGGGAGCAGACGACCTGAGCCAGAGGTGGTGGAACTGAGTTCCACCAAGTTCCAACTGAAAAAAAGCCCTGCCTATGATTATTTCGATACGATATGATGCAATGAGATCGATACATGTTTTGTCATCATTGATCGGCCAGGCCCAATAGTGTGGTGTGGATTTCACTGCTAGGGAGAAGGAAGGGAGGTTTCCCAGAGTGCCACCATGCTGAACGCCATCTGTCCAGCAACCCCCCCCCCCCCATCCACCGCAATCATTGTATAACTTCATGTAATGGACTAGCAGCAGATGGAGGCAAATATAATATTTTAAAATAATGCTCCCCCCTCCCCCTCTCCAAATCAATTTTATGTAATAGAAAGCCTCTTTCACCGGGCAAAGAGCAATCCTAATAATGTATTGTGATTATATAAAGGGAAAAGCAGATTATTGCATGTTGTTATCTCCTTCAGAAGGATAAAATCTTTTTTTGTTATATGTAACTCTGTTCTATAATACATTGGTGGTCTTATTTAAAGGCTTAGTGTACATTCCTGCTGAAAAACATCAATGGGCCCTTCATGTACCAAAGCTAATATAACTTGGCAAATGTATTGGTTTTTAAAGCACCCTAAGCGCTGCCCGGCATGTTACTGTGTTTACTCCACACAGGCATGTTCCTGGCTCAGAATACGATTGGGGGAGGAGCTGCGGTAGACCTGCTATTAATTCCTATGAGCCAATTCCGCACTGAGCCCACCCACTATATCACACCCGGCACAAACCCTACTTCCCTCTATCCCAGCTTTGGGGGCCAGAAGAGAACCATAGCACAGATGCCAAGGGCTGTGGACAACACACCAGCCAATAATTTATGCCTTCCAACACTTTAAGATATGGAACAAGGAGCACCTAAGTGGTGCAATGAGTGTGCCATGGCATGGAGTGGGTCCGGTTAAAGAAGATCTACCATTTGAATTTTTATTTTACAGTTCTGACCCCTATGGGACAAAGTATGTGTAGTATGAGTACCAACCTGCCCGTCTCCTGCTGTAACCAAGTTATTGCTGCAACTTTTCTTAGTTGTCAACACTTTCCCAAGACAAGAAGCAGCAAGGCGTGGGGTAGAGGAACATGTCAGCAGCGGAAAGAGGAAGGCATATGAAGGAGGAACGTGACAGCAGCAGCAAGGGGAAGGCATATGAAGGAGAAACATAGCAGCAGCGGCAAGAGGAAAGCGTAGGGTAGAGGAACATGTCAGCAGCAGCAAGGGGAAGGCATATGGAGGCGGAACCTGACAGCAGCAGCAAGGGGAAGGCATATGAAGAAGAAACATAGCAGCAGCGGCAAGAGGAAAGCGTAGGGTAGAGTAACATGTCAGCAGCAAGGGGAAGGCATATGGAGAAGGAACCTGACAGCAGCAGCAAGGGGAAGGCATATGAAGAAGAAACATAGCAGCAGCGGCAAGAGGAAGGCATAGGGTAGAGGAACATGTCTGCAGCAGCAAGGGGAAGGCATATGGAGGAGGAACCTGACAGCAGCAAGGGGAAGGCATATGAAGGAGGAACATAGCAGCAGCGGCAAGAGGAAGGCATAGGGTAGAGGAACATGTCTGCAGCAGCAAGGAGAAGGCATATGGAGGAGGAACCTGACAGCAGCAGCAAGGGGAAAATCAGGGGTCAAGTCCTGGAAAAAAAAAGTTTGGGAACTCACCCAAGATCCCCCCCCCCCACCTCAAAAATAAAAAAGTATGTGAGTGTGTGTGTATATATATATATATATATATATATATTTATATATATATATAATACGTACTCCTTTTTTAACAAATAAAGTGCAACATCAACTTCAGTACAACCAGTCTGCCAATATATGGATTGAAATGTGTCCAGTTCCTGATGAACTGGCCTAATTTCAATCCTTCTGTGGATAGCCCTATAAATAAATGAAATAAAAGAGAGATGGAGGGAGAGAGAAAGAGAGAGAAATAAAGAGGGATATAGAGAGAGAAATAAAGAGGGATATAGAGAGAGGAATAAAGAGGGTTATAGAGAGAGAAAGAAGGATGGAGGGAGAGAGAAAAAGGGATGGAGGGAGAGAGAAAGAGAGAGAAATAAAGAGGGATATAGAGAGAGAAATAAAGAGGGCTATAGAGAGAGAAATAAAGAGGGATATAGAGAGAGAAAGAATGATGGAGGGAGAGAGAAATAAAGAGGGATATAGAGAGAGAGAGAAATAAAGAGGGATATAGAGAGAGAGAGAAAGAGGGATGGAGAGCGAGAGAAAGAGGGATGGAGAGCGAGAGAAAAAGGGATGGAGGGAGAGAGAAAGAGGGATGGAGGGAGAGAGAAATAAAGAGGGATATAGAGAAAGAGGGATGGAGAGCGAGAGAAAAAGGGATGGAGGGAGAGAGAAATAAAGAGGGATGGAGGGAAAGAGACAGAGAAAATAAGAGGGATGGAGAGAGAGAGAAAGAATGAGAGATGTGGAAGAGAAAGAATGAAAGAGTGAGGGAGGAAGGGAGAGAAAGACAGAGGGGTGGAGGGAGAGACAGAGAGAAAGAGGGATGGAGAGAGAGAGAAAGAAAAAGGGATGGAGGGAGAGAGGAAGAGAAAAAAAGAGGGATGGAGAAAGGGAGATGGAGGGAGGAAGAGAGAGAGGATCGGAGGGGGAGAGACAGAGAGAGGAATGGAGGGAGAGAGAAAGAGGGATGAGGAGAGAAAGAAAGAGGGAGGGAGGGAGAAAGAAAGAGGGATGGGGAGAGAGAGAAAGAAAGAGGGACGGAGAGAGAGAAAGAAAGAGGGATGGAGGGAGAGAGAACGAGGGAGAGCGAAAGAGGGATAGGGAGAGAAAGAAAGAGGGATGGGGAGAGAAAGTAAGAGAAAAAAGAGAGAAAAAGAAAGAAAAATAGAAAGGAAAAAAAGAGAAAGAAAGAGGGATGGAGGAAGAGAAAGAGAGAGAGAAAGAGAGATGGAGGGAGAGAGAAAAAGAGAAAATAAGGGAGAGAGAGAGAGAAAGAAAGAGGGAGGAAGAGGGATGGAGGGAAAAAGAAAGAGGGGTGAAGGGATAGAGAATATGCATTTTTTTTTTTTTTGAAAGATGCTGGGAAACAGGAATCCAGAAAACGCACCAAAAATGTATGTAGAGTGCAATAAAAACGCAATATGCATTTTTTGGAGAGATGCTGGGAGACAGGAATCCAGAAAACGCACCAAAAATTTATGTAGAGTGCATTAAAAACGCAATATGCATTTTTTTTTTTTTTGAGAGATGCTGGGAGACAGGAATCCAGAAAAAGCACCAAAAATGTATGTAGAGTGCAATAAAAACGCAATATGCATTCTTGCAAAACGCATGCAGCGTTTTTTAAAAGCACTAGTGTGAAAGGGTCCTTTTGCCTATTGTAGTTTTTCTTAATAGCATGCTTGGTGAGCGTATATCTCACGGGCTTCCAGGAACGCCATTCCGCTGCCATTTCCAATCACGCAATGTATCATTCGCTTATGGCTGTTATTAATTGAATCCTTTGAGCTGATACAGAGGACAGCTCGGTCTCCACGGCAACAAAACGCTCGCTTTGAATACATCTACATGAATAATGGAAGGCGTGAGTAAGCCGCCCTTTGATTTGCGCCAAGACAGACGCCGTTCCTCCACCGAAGCCAATGAAATAAAGAGGAAAAATTCAATTTTATGTCTTTTTTTTTTTTTTTTTTTTTTTTAGCACAGGGGCATCTCATAAAATTAGAATATCATCAAAAAGCTAATTTATTTCAGTAATTCAATTCAAAAAGGTAAACTCATATATTTTATATAGATGCGTTACACACAGAGTGATATATTTCAAGCATTTCTTTCTTTTTATTTTGATGATTACGGCTTCCAGAGAGTGACACCCCAACATTCAGCATCTCAGAAAATTAGAATATTACATAAGACCAATAAAAATAATAATTTTTAATACAGAAATTTTGGCTTAGTGAAAAGTCTGTCCATATACAGTATATTATGCACTCAATACTTGGTTGGGGCTCCTTTTGCATGAATTACTGCATCAATGCGGCGTGGCATGGAGGCGATCAGCCTGTGGCACTGCTGAGGTGTTATGGAAGCCCAGGTTGCTTTGATAGCGGCCTTCAGCTCATCTGCATGGTTGGGTCTGGTGTCTCTCATCTTCCTCTTGACAATACCCCACAGATTCTCTATGGGATTTAGGTCAAGCGAGTTTGCTGGCCAATCAAGCACAGTGATACCATGATCATGTGACCAGGTATTGGTAGATTTGGCAGTGTGGGTGGTGCCAAGTCCTGCTGGAAAATGAAATCAACATCTCCATAAAGCTGGTCAGCAGAGGGAAGCATGAAGAGCTCTAGAATTTCCTGCGCTGACTTTGTTCTTGATAAAAACACAGTGGACCAACACCAGCAGATGACATGGCTCCCCAAATCATCACTGACTGTGGAAAATGTTGCATTGGAAATCAAGGTCCCGGAGTCTGGAGGAGGAGTGGAGAGGCGCAGAATCCAAGTTGAGGTCCGGTGTGAAGTTTCCACAATCAGTGATGATTTGGGGAGCCATGTCATCTGCTGGTGTTGGTAACCAACAACATGGCCACCTCCACGGCAGAGAGACAAAGAAAGAAAATCCCCCATGGGACTTTAACCACTTGCCGACTGCTCACAGTATATTTACGTCGGCGGTCAGCCCCTCACAGGCAGAGTGACGTAGATATACGTCGCTAGCCTGTGAGCGTCTAGGGAGCGCGCTCCCGCTCCCGCATGGTCACGGACCCCCCCCCGCGCATGTGACCGGCGGACCCGATGTCCGCCGGTCACTCAGCGATCGTCGGGGGAGAGGGAGAAAGTCAGGCGGCTAATATAAACAAGCCGCCTGTCATTCTCCCCTGTGTAGAAACACTGATCATACGGTTCTACTATGTAGGACCGTTGATCACTGTTTCTACAGCTCAAGCCACAGCCAATCACAGTTAGAATCATGCCCCTAGGGACACACATAACCCCTCCCTCTCAAATAAAGTTAACCCCTTCACTACCAGTGTCATTTTACAGTAACAGTGCATATGTATAGCACTGATTACTGTAGAAATGTCACTGGTAACCCCAAAAGTGTCAAAAATGTCAGTCAAGGGTCCGATCTGTCCGCCCCAATGTCGCAGTACCGCAAAAAAAATCGCAGATTGCCGCCATTATGCGTTTAAAAAAAAAACAACAAAAATGACAAAAATCTTTCCCTTTGTTAGTAACCGGATAACTTTTGCGCAAACCAATCAAAATACGCTTTTTGCAATTTTTTTTACCAAACATACCGTATTTTTCTTCCCCAAAACTGGGGGGGAAAAGTTGGTGCGTCTTATACGGCAAATGAACATTTTTCCTGCTGCCTGTGCTGAGTCCTGTGGGGCGGTGCCAATGGGGGGGTCAGTCACGCACCGTCACCGCCCGATCTCCTTCCCGCCGGATAGAGAGAGCCGCCGAAAGAGCCGCCGAGACAGAAGAGGACGAGAGGAGCAGCGCCGTGGACGGTTCCAAGAATCCCGCCGCCGTCAGAAGAAGAGGACGAGAGGAGCAGCGCAGGCAGCCCAGGAGAGCAGGTAAGTGAGCCGACCTGTGCCATGCCTGTACCACCACCTGTGCCATGCTTAAACCACCACCTGTGCCATGCCTAAACCACCACCTGTGCCATGCTTAAACCATAACCTGTGCCATGCCTAAACCACCACCTGTGCCATGCTTAAACCACCACCTGTGCCATGCCTAAACCACCACCTGTGCCAAGCCTAAACCACCACCTGTGCCAAGCCTAAACCACCACCTGTGCCATGCTTAAACCACCACCTGTGCCATGCCTAAACCACCACCTGTGCCATGCTTAAACCATAACCTGTGCCATGCCTAAACCACCACCTGTGCCATGCTTAAACCACCACCTGTGCCATGCCTAAACCACCACCTGTGCCAAGCCTAAACCACCACCTGTGCCAAGCCTAAACCACCACCTGTGCCATGCCTAAACCACCACCTGTGCCATGCCTAAACCATCACCTGTGCCATGCCTAAACCACCACCTGTGCCATGCCTAAACCACCACCTGTGCCATGCCTATACCCTCACCTGTGCCATGCCTGTAGCCTCACCTGTGCCATGCCTGTACCCTCACCTGTGCCATGCCTGTACCCACACCTGTGCCATGCCTGTACCATGCCTATGCCATGCCTATACCATCACCTGTTGATATAAAATATTTTACTGCAGTATTTGGTTCAGAATCTTTTTTTTCTAGATTTTCCTCCTTTAAAATTGGGTGCGTCTTATATGACGGTGCGTCTTATACGGCGAAAAATACAGTATATAGCATAAAACAAATTGACTGAAAATGTTAAAAAATTTAGATTTTTACTTTTTTTTGGGGGGGAATTTCATATTAAAAAAAGTGAAAAATATTGCTATTTTTGCAAAATTGACGCTCTTTTTTTGATTATAGCGCATGATCAAAAAATCGCACAGGTGATCAAATACCACCAAAAGAAATCTCTGTTGGTGGGAAAAAAAGGACGTCAAATTAGTTTGGGTACAGCGTCGCACGACCGCACAATTGTCCGTTAAAGTCATGCAGTGCCGAATCGCAAAATACCCCCTGGTCAGGAAGGGGGAAAAATCTTCCGGGGCTTAAGTGGTTAATATAAAAGTCAAAGAAAGTTTGAGTACAAAACCATAAAATGGTGATAAACATCACAGTGTTGTTAAAAATCAACATCATACCACCATACAATGAATAGTGCTGAAGAACATCTACTGATGGTCGGAACCCGGCTGGATCTCAAATGATAGAGAACTGCAAAGTAATAGGGTTCACACCAGAACCCAACATGTTTCGGAATAAAACATTGTTTCGGAATAAAACATTTTTAAAAAACAAAAAAACAAAAAAAAAAAAAAATTCTTTCTTCACTGGGGAGTAGAATGAAGACACTATTTTAATATTTTGTATGCAATAGCTAAATGACATAAAATGTCAAACACCCGAGTAGCACGTAGCCCATTGGCATCAGAAACTTTCCAAGGCCATCCAAAATTCTGGGGCAAAAGAAGAATGTGGGAAGTAGATGGTAACTGGGTGTCCAATTGAGAGCCAGAATATGGGGGGGTCGCAAGGATTTAAAAGGAACAGGGATCTTTCAGAAAGTCAGTGGTAACACCAAAGGGGTGGTATCATCATGAACAGTTGGCTGGATCTCCACCGCGGAGACAACTAGTGGGCGGACAAACAATGTCTACTCATTATAGCGTGTACCGGAGTGTATACGCTGCTGCCTGTTCTGTGAAAACACTAAGTGGTGGAAATCGCCAATTATTCCTGGTGTAGAGTCAACGGAAATGACGTGGTTGGAGATTTTGGTGAGTTGGAGTTTTCGTCAGAACACCGAGTTGGACCTCCTTTTGCCTTCATTCTTAATGGCATACATACAACAAGGTGCGGGAAACTTTCCTCAGGGATTTTGCTCCATAGTGACATGATGGCATCACGCAGCTGCTGCAGATTTGCCGGCTGCCCATCCATGATGCCAATCCCCCATTCCAACACGTTCAAAAGGTGCTCTATTGGATGAGATGTGGTGAGTGTGGAGGCCATTGGAGGACAGTGACCTCATTGTCATGGTGAAGAAACCAGTAGTGAGATGATTGGAGCTTTGTGACATGGTGCATTATCCAGCTGGAAGGAAGATGGGTACACTGTAGTCATAAAGTGGTGGACATGGTCAGCAACACAACTCAGGTAGGCCGTGGTGGTTAAACCATGCTCAATTGGTAATAAGGGTCCCAAAGTGTGCAAATAAAATATCTCCCACACCATTACACCACCAACACCAGCCTGAACCGTTACCCCTCCCCCCTACCCCCACACCATTACACCATCACCATCAGCCTGAACTGGTGATACAAGGCAGGATGGATCCATGACTCCAAATTCTGACCCCACCATCTGAATGTCGCAGCTGATATCGAGACTCATCAGACCAGGCAATGTTTTTCCAGTCGTCTATTGTCCAATTTTGGTGAGCCTGTGCGAATTGTAGCCTCGGTTTCCTGTTCTTAGCTGGCAGGAGTGGCACCCGGTGTGGTTTTCTGCTGCTGTAGCCCATCTGCTTCAAGGTTCCATGTGTTGTGGATTCAGAGTTGGTATTTTGCATACCTTGGATGTAACGAGTGGTTACTTGAGTTACTGTTGCCTTTCTATCATCTCCATACAGTCTGCCCATTCTCCTCTGACACCAACAAGGCATTTTCCTCCAAACAAATGCAGCTCACTGGATATTTTCTCTTTTTCCCCACCATTCTCTGTAAACCCAAGAGATGGTCATGCATGAAAATCCCATCTCTCTCTCTATCAGATGTAGTAGAGGCTCTTGAGAAGTCCTGGAGGCAAGCATGGGAGGAGGTAAAAAGTGAGCTAGAGAGCAGGAGGTCTTGGGAGGAGCTAACCAGACATACTGGGATAGGGAGTTCCAAAGGATGGTAGAGGCTCTGGAGAAGTCCTGGAGGCGAGTATGGAAGGAGGTAACGAGGGATCTCGAGAGCAAGAGGCCTTCAGAGGAGGTGACTGGACATACTAGGATAGGTAGTTCCAAAGGACGGGAGAGGCAAGGGAGAAGTCCTGGAGGCAAGCATGGGAGGAGGTAAAAAGTGAGCTAGAGAGCAAGAGGTCTTGGGAGGAGCTAACCAGACATACTGGGATAGGGAGTTCCAAAGGATGGTAGAGGCTCTGGAGAAGTCCTGGAGGCAAGCATGGGAGGAGGTAACAAGGGATCTAGAGAGCAGAAGGTTCTGGGAGGAGCTGACAGGATATACTGAGGTAGGGAGTTTCAGAGAATGGAAGAGGCAAGGGAGAAGTCCTGGAGAAGAGCATGGGAGGAGGTCACAAGGAAGCTAAAGAGCAGGAGGTCTTAGAAGGAGCTGACCTTACATACTGGGGCAAGGAGTTCCACAGGATGGGAGAGTCTCTTGTGAAGTCCTGGAGGTGAGCATGGAAGGAGGTAACAAGGGATCTAGAGAGCAGGAGGTCTTGGGAGGAGCTGACTATACTGGGATAGGGAGTTTCAGAGGATGGCAGAGGCTTTGGACTCCTGCTCTCTAGATCCCTTGTTACCTCCTTCCATACTTGCCTCCAGGACTTCTCCAGAGCCTCTACCATCCTTTGGAACTCCCTACCCCAGTATGTGCAGTCAGCTCCTCCCAAGTCCTCCCGCTCTCTAGATCCCTTGTTACCTCCTTCCATGCTCGCCTCCAGAACTTCTCAACAGCCTCTCCCATCTGTCGGAACTGCCTGCCCCAGTATGTCAGCTCAGTTCCTTCCAAGACCTCCTGCTCTCTAGCTCTCTAGCTCTCTTGTTAACTCGACCCATGCTCACCTCCATTACTTCTCTCAAGCCTCTCCCATCTTCTGGAAGTTCATGCCCCAATATGTTCAGTCAGCTCCTTCTAAGACCTCCTGCTCTCTAGCTCCTTTGTTACCTCCTCCCATGCTGTCCTCCAGGACTTCTCCCTTGCCTCTCCCATCCTCTGAAACTCCCTACCTCAGTCTGTCCTGTCAGCTCCTCCAAAGACCTTCTGCTCTCTAGATCCCTTGTTACCTCCTTCCATGCTCGCCTCCAGGACTTCTCCAGATCCTCTCCCATCCTCTCAAACTCCCTGCCCCAGTATGTCAGCTCAGCTCCTTCCAAGATCTCTTGCTCTCTAGCTCATTTATTACCTCCTCCCATGCTCACCTCCAGGACTTCTCCTGAGCCTCTCTCATCCTCTAGAACTCTCTACCCCAGTATATATCCGGTCAGCTCCTCCTAAGACAGCTCTCTTGTTACCTTCTCCAATATTCACCTCCAGGACTTCTCAAGAGCCTCTCCCATCCTGTGGAACTCCCTACCCCAGTATGTCAGGTCAGCTCCTTCCAAGACCTCCTGCTCTCTAGCTCCCTTGTTACCTCCTCCCATGCTCGCCTCGAGAACAAGTCAAATTCCTCCACCCCAAATCGCTCATCCATGTCTTTATTGACCTTGCTTTGTGCACTGGTGCGCAGTCATGTTGGAACAGGAAGGGGCCATCCCCAAACTCCTCCCACAAAGTTGGGAGCATGAAATTTTCCAAAATGTCTTAAGAGTTCCCTTCACTGGAACTAAGGGTCCAAGCCCAACCCCTGAAAAACAACCCCACACCATAATCCCCCCCTCCACCAAATGATTTAGACCAGTGCACAAAGCAAGGTCCATTAAGACATGGATGAGCGAGTTTGGGGTGGAGGAACTTGACTGACCTGCACAGAGTCCTGACCCCAACCCGATAGAACACCAAATGGGCTTCTGGAAGAATGGTCAAACATTCCCCTAGACGCACTCCTAAACCTTGTGGACAGCCTTCCCAGAATACAGTAGCAAATATGTTATAGAGTTGATAATAAGCCAATGGTCCAAAGAATGACCCTCCAAGCCCTATACTGGGGAATGCTCATTTTGGGCATGAAAACACTTTACCTGCTGGCCATCACGTTGGGGCCCAGATCTGGTGTTAGAGCGCTCACAATAAGATCCTCCTAACTCACTTATAGGTGCCTGCATGTGTCGCAAGCAAACCATACTGTTTCTCTTTAATAGAACCGCAGTAGGGTTTAGCCTCTAACCAACTCCATAGACACACTCCTAAACCTGGTGGACAGCCTTCCCAGAATAGTTGAAGCTGTTATAGCTGCAAAGGGTGGACCAACTCAATATTGAACCCTACGGACTAAGACTGGGACACCATTAAAGTTCATGTGTGTGTAAAGGCAGGCGTTCCGATACTTTTGGTAATATAGT
The DNA here is from genome assembly GCF_965119305.1 of Pelophylax lessonae. Lineage (NCBI taxonomy): Eukaryota > Metazoa > Chordata > Amphibia > Anura > Ranidae > Pelophylax > Pelophylax lessonae. The sequence goes on along the minus strand of NC_138769.1, from coordinate 737,108,248 downwards.
GTTTGTGTATTAATACTTGCCTGGAGCTCAGCTTTGAGCGATGGGATGGTAATGTGTGTCAGTTCAGGGCGGTATGTACCGATACGCTGACATCAGACTATAAATTGCCTTTTCAGCCTGATTTTGCCGTTCGCTCGTTCCTCGTACGGATAGTTCTTCCATCGATCCATAACAGGGCGAGGATGCAGGACTATAATTTACGTGTCCAGCGGCCGGCCGGTCTCCTAATGACCATTACACCGTGTATTGCTGCTTTCACATTCATGTAAGAGGCTTTCACAGGACGAGGAGAGCGCCATCAGCGTGGGTGGAGATAAGTACCCTGGATTTATTGCGCTGCAGGAGAGGTGGAAGGGGCCATTTCTGTTTCAGGCACTTAGCGAGCTTCAGGCAGCCCATGGGCCCTCAATCCTCCGGGGGCCCCATTATATCGATGTTTAGATGTGAAGCTTGCAGCTGGATCGTTAGTTTGCTGTCCGATACAAAAAAATGAATATTGGCGGTTTCAGGTGATCACATGCGGAACACGCTGCTTTGATGTGGAGAGGGTTAATTAAAGAGCAGATGTTCCAATGGATCTATAAGAGGGAAGCGGAGTGTTTTCAGTGAAAGTGCATTATGTGTTATTGCTGTTATATCTATATACAAACTATTCCCCACCGCTCCAGGTTGGCCCTTCTTTTTCTGCCTCATCTCCTCAAAAAGCTCACCAGCCAGACTCGTCCCTGCCACACATACCCCATATATACAAACCCCATTCCAAAAAAGTTGGGACGCTGTACAAATTGTGAATAAAACAGAATGCAATGATGTGGAAGTTTCAAATTTCAATATTTTATTCAGAATACAACATAGATGACAAATAAAATGTTTAAACTGAGAAAATGTATCATTTCAAGGGAAAAATAAGTTGATTTTAAATTTCATGGCATCAACACATCTCAGAAAAGTTGGGACAAGGCCATGTTTACCACTGTGTGGCACCCATTCTTCTTTTTATAACAGTCTGCAAACGTCTGGGGACTGAGGAGACAAGGTGCTGAAGTTTAGGAATAGGAATGTTGTCCCATTCTTGTCTAATACAGACTTCTAGTTGCTCAACTGTCTTAGGTCTTCTTTGTCACATCTTCCTCTTTATGATTCGCCAAATGTTTTCTATGGGTGAAAGGTCTGGACTGCAGGCTGGCCATTTCAGTACCCGGATCCTTCTTCTACGCAGCCATGATGTTGTAATTGATGCAGTATGTGGTCTGGCATTGTCATGTTGGAAAATGCAAGGTCCTCCCTGAAAGAGACGACGTCTGGATGGGAGTATATGTTGTTCTAGAACTTGGATATACCTTTCAGCATTGATGGCGCCTTTCCAGATGTGTAAGCTGCCCATGCCACACGCACTCATGCAACCCCATACCATCAGAGATGCAGGCTTCTGAACTGAGCGCTGATAACAACTTGGGTTGTCCTTGTCCTCTTTAGTCCGGATGACATGGCGTCCCAGTTTTCCAAAAATAACTTCAAATTTTGATTCGTCTGACCACAGAACAGTTTTCCACTTTGTCACAGACCATTTTAAATGAGCCTTGGCCCAGAGAAAACGCCGGCGCTTCTGGATCATGTTTAGATTTGGCTTCTTTTTTGGCCTATCGAGTTTTAGTCGGCAACGGCGAATGGCACGGTGGATTGTGTTCACCGACAATGTTTTCTGAGCCCAGTGGCGGCTGGTGCTCAAAATTTTTGTTTTCTGGGCGCAAACAGAAAAATGTAATAGGTATTGCTTCGCGTCAAAAAAACGCAGTAAAAAATTGTATGACTTTGAGGTCATGGTACAGGCATGGCACAGGTGATGGTATAGGCATGGCACAGGTGATGGTACAGGCAGGGCACAGGTGATGGTACAGGAGATGGTATATGCCCCCTTCAATGTAGTGACCAGCGTGCGTGCCCCCTTCAATGCAGAGATCAGCGTGCGTGCCCCCTTCAATGCAATGAACACTGTGCTGTGCCCCTTTCAATGCAATGAACACTGTGCTGTGCCCCCTTCAATGCAATGAACACTGTGCTGTGCCCCCTTCAATGCAATAAACACTGTGCTGTGCCCCCTTGAATGCAATAAACACTGTGCTGTGCCCCCTTCAATGCAATAAACACTGTGCTGTGTCCCCTTCAATGCAATAAACACTGTGCTGTGCCCCCTTCAATGCAATGAACACTGTGCTGTGACCCCACAATACAGAGTTCAGCGTGCGTGCCCCCTTCAATGCAACTGTGCTGTGCCCCCTTCAATGCAATGAACATTGTGCCGTGCCCCCATCAATGCAGAGTTCAGCGTGCAAGCCCCTTTCAATGCAGAGCGCCACAGCATTGTCCCCAATCACTGCAGAGCGCCACAGCATTGTCCCCAATCATTGCAGAGCGCCACAGCATTGTCCCCAATCACTGCAGAGCGCCACAGCATTGTCCCCAATCATTGCAGAGCGCCACAGCATTGTCCCCAATCATTGCAGAGCTCCACAGCATTATCCCCAATCATTGCAGAGCACCACAGCATTGTCCCCAATCACTGCAGAGCGCCACAGCATTGTCCCCAATCATTGCAGAGCACCACATTGTCCCCAATCATTGCAGAGCACCACAGCATTGTCCCCAATTATTGCAGAGCGCCACAGCATTGTCCCCAATCATTGCAGAGCGCCACAGCATTGTCCCCAACCATTGCAAAGCACCACAGCATTGTCCCCAATCATTGCAGAATGCCACATTGTCCCCAATCATTGCAGAGCACCACAGCATTGTCCCCAATTATTGCAGAGGGCCACAGCATTGTCCCCAACCATTGCAGAGCGCCACAGCATTGTCCCCAATCAATGCAGAGACCAGCGTGCGTGCTCCCTTCAATCCAATGCACTTACCTTACCTGGCGGCGGCTCGGCTCCCGGCGGCGGCTTCTCCCCTCCTTGATACTCCGTCCTCTTCTGCGGCGGCGGGAAGGTGAGCGGCTTCTCCCTCTCGGCCTCTCCTCTTCTTCGTTCTGCGGCGGGCGGCGGGAACCGGCGGGAACCGGCGGGAAGGTGAGCGGCGCCGGCTTCTCCTCTCCTCGAGACCCCTCTTCTGCGGTGGCGGGAAGGTGATCGGGCGGTGACGGTGAGTGACTAATGCACGCACCAGCACCGCCCCCAACGAGGTCAGCAGGGATGTCCTGAATCATGATTGGTCCAGGCTGGAGTCTGGACCAATCATGATCCAGGACATCACAAAAGGGGGAGTGGTGTAGCGCAGTGCTCTGCGCCCTGGTGACCCCCCGGAAGGCAGCCAATCGGCGCCTCTGCTGGGTTGAAACCCCCCCCCATAGTCACCAATGAGTCCGGCGCCCCTAGTGGGCTAAAAATAGATTTTCTTTTTTTAATCTTTTTTTTTTTTCTTTTTTTTTTTACTTCTGAGGGACACTGCCACTCTGAGAGGCTCTTTTTATACCCAATCATGTTGCCAATTGACCTAATAAATTGCAAATTGGTCCTCCAGCTGTTCCTTATATGTACATTTAACTTTTCCGGCCTCTTATTGCTACCTGTCCCAACTTTTTTGGAATGTGTAGCTCTCATGAAATCCAAAATGAGCCAATATTTGGCATGACATTTCAAAATGTCTCACTTTCAACATTTGATATTGTTATCTGTATTATATTGTGAATAAAATATAAGTTTATGAGATTTGTTAATTAGTCCATTCCTTTTTTACTCACAATTGGTACAGTGTCCCAACTTTTTTGGAATTGGGTTTGTATTATAATGTAATGATATAATATAATACTCAGGGCTCATTTTATGTTTTTTTAGGTTTCTAGAAAAACTAGAAAAAAAAAAAAAAAGAAGCAGTAGCTATGCCTACACTAGTCAACTTCAATCCAGAGCTGCCTCCTATAGTACCTCTTTTTTGCCACAAGATGTCCTCAGTCTTCCAGGTTTAATGACCTCCAGCATCACTCAACCTAGCAACCTAGAAGACCCAGGACATACTGTGGAGGTTGTCAGGGACCCACCCTCTAAGCATGGCACCCTACACTGACTATATATTCTGTATAATCTAGGAACCCCCCCCCCCCCGCGCCATGAAAAGACCAAAGAGAACCTGGTGTGTCAGGTGACCAACCAGAAGACATCCAATCTGCAGTATCTCTTTTTTGCCACAAGAGGTCCTCAGTCCTCCAGGTTTAATGGCCTCCATCATCACCCAACCTAGAAGACTGTGGACATACTGTGGGGGGGTTGTCAAGGACCCGCCACTTCCTGAGCATGCCACCCTACACTCACTATACTGTATATTCCATATAATCGACCGCCCAGCACCACAAAAAAAACAAAGAGGAAGAGGGCCCGGTGTGTCCCGTGACTAACCAGAAGACATGCCACCTGTAGAACCTCTTTTTTTGCCACAAGATCTCCTCAGTCTTCCAGGTTTATTGACCTCCAGCATTACCCACCTGGAAAACTGTGGACATACTGTGGGGAGTTGTCAAGGACTCAACCCCTAAGCATGGCATCCTACACTGACTATATATTCTATATAATCTAGGACTACCCAGCACCAAGACCAAAAAGGAAGAGGACCCGGTGCATTACGTGACCAACCAGAAGACATGCCATCAGTAGTATCTCTTTTTTGCCACAAGATGTCCTCAGTCTTCCAGGCTTAGTGACCTCCAGTATCACCCAACCTGGAGGACAAAGGACATACTGTGGGGTGGGGTTGCCACCTTATCCCTTTAAACCAGGACACACATTAATTACACAGGTTTTGAGGCTGATTAAGTTGGTAATTAAACTCACTTAGTGCCTTATGTACATTAAATTAGCCTCAGAACCTGTGTAATTAATGTGTGTCCTGGTTTAAAGGGATGAGGTGGCAACCCCATGGGGGGTTATCAAGGACCCACTCCCTGAGCATGGCACCCTACACTCACTATATATTATATATAATCTAGGAACTGCCCAGCACCATGAAAATATCAAAGGGGACCTGTTGCCTCGCGTGACCAACCAGAAGACACACCACCTGTAGTATCCTTTTTTTGTCACAAGATGACCTCAGTCTTCCAGGTTTAATTACCTCCAGCATCCCCCAACCTGGAAGACTGAGGACATACTGTGAGGGTTGTCAAGGACCCACTCCCTGAGCACAGTACCCTACACTCACTATATATTCTGTATAATCTGGGACCACCCACTGCCATGAAAAGACCAACAAGGAAGAGGACCCAGTGCGTTACGTGAGCAACAAGAAGACGTGCCACCTTTAGTATCTCTTTTTTTGCCACAAGATGACCTCAGTCTTCTAGGTAGAATGACCTCCAGCATCACTCAACCTAGAAGACTGAGGACCCGTGTGTCATGTGGCTGTAGCACTGCCCCCTAGAGGACTGCTGAGAATTACACCTTTAGGATACCCCTGGGTTACCCTTAGCAACTGGCAGCAGACAATCAGCAATTAAAGTTCTTGGCTCAGTCAATAATCAATCCAGGGGATGTTATTTTTGTGGTTTTATTGAGAACTTGGATAGAAGAAGGGATGAGTGGAATACTCCAACTATTAACTATTCACAGTCTTAAGGACAACTAACTGTAGAATGCGGCAAGGTCACTGCTTCACTCTGCCCCTGAAGTGAAGTTGCTTTAAATGTTCCTGCTTGAATATTCCCTTCAGGGTTCTAAACTTGGCACCCCCTTTCTCTCTCACTCTCTGTGTGCTGATATCCATCCACTGACTCTATCCTCTGGAGTGGTCCCCTTCCTGGGCAGACCCCTGGGCAAGTTTCTCTGTACTCATGGACACTGTTTTTCCAGAGTCACCGTTGCCTCCAACTCCACCAGTCAGCTTCTCCTGGACCTCTGGATTCAGCCACACACTCTGGTTCACCAGGCTGACTGCCTGTGACCACCATCCAAAGCTACAGAAGAGGAGACAGCCGTCGCCCTCCTTCCGGGACTTGGCTTCCTGCCCAAAGACCCTGAGCACATGTGTCCCTGGCTTTATATACCCTGCCCCATTAAGCACCAAGACAGCAGTCTGTGCCAATCCCTGGAGCAGTAACAAAGCCTGTGTGTCACTGGCTGGGTTTCCTCCACTCTCCAATGTGCCTCACTATTGGACACAGTGGGGATACTCCCTCAGCCCAGATGAATCACACAATAGACACATGGAACAGACCTAACTGTAGATCAAGCTCTCTGATAAGCAGAGAGCACAAATGCTTTACCTACTGCTCTTCTGTTAAGCAGAGAAAGCCAAAAATATATCTGCTACCTAGCACCTGACTAGGAGGGTGCTACATGACCAGGGGCAGACTGGAACATTTCGGCCCAGGGGGCAAGTACAAACCAGAGGCCCACGGTGCAGTGACTCGCCCCCCCCCCCCCGCACTCTCCCTCTTCGTGTCCTCCTCCTGACCCCCATTCCAGGCTGAAGCTCTGCTCCAGGTACTCTCTACTCACTGGCTGAATCCAGATTCCCAACCTGGCCAGCAGGGGGCGGTTGGGGGGAGCTGGGACAGCTCAGTTGGGGCTGGCCAGGGGAGGAGGGTCTCCAGTGAGGCATGGAAATGGCCTCTGCTTACCATCCATGCTGGGGAGGGAGGCCTGCGTTCTGTCCTTGTCTTCATCCCGCACTCAGTAGGTCAGCAGTGGGGACTTTTTACTTCTCTTCACCAGGAATTCTTTAGGCATGTCTGTGGTAGAGGCGGTGCAGCCTTTTTACAGGACAACAGAGTGGCCCAGGGGGCAATTGCCCCCCTGGCCCAGTCCTCCCCTGTACATGACCAACCAGAAGACATCAGAAAAAGCAAAGTAAAATAATAAAAAAACATATCCTACTATCAATTGGAGCCTCAGTGGGGTCCTCTGGGAAGATAGGTTGGAGCCTAGATTTAGGCTTAAACATAATCAGTAGGTGCTACAAAAGGCATAAGATGACCGTAATTGCATGTTGCTGCTCCTGAATTCCTGATCATGATTTTACAAGTATGTGATGTCACTGTTCTCTTTTGGATTTTCATTGTACCCTTTCCCTGGAGGTGAGTTCCGTTGTCTCTCTCTCTATTAGAGCTCTGAGGCCTCACCCATACTCTAGATAAGTAGATCAAAGACAAATTATACCCAATCTGCTGCTCTCCCGGGCCACAGGCAATCGGGAACTGACAGATGTGAACCTGAAAAAGCTGCCTGGAGGAGAGATCAGAGAATGGATGATCCTGAAATACTTTCCCCACTCCTGGACTCGCAGAAGAGACAGCTGAGCCCGGGATAGTGGCATTTGGGGGTCAGGCAGATGGTGGCAGTTGGGGGAATGATTGTGGTTGGAGGTCAGAGGGACAGTGGTGGTTGGAGGTTGGGGGGTGTTTGCGGTTGGGGGGTCGAGGGGATGGGAGCTTTTGGAGGTCAGGAGTGTTGTGGAAATTTTATTAGGATTAATGTAGACATTTTTCAGGATGTGTGTTAGTTAAATTGCCATTATGTCTCCCAGTGTCGGTTTACCAGTAATCGCTATGCACAGTGAATATGGCTTTAAGCGGCATTGAGGAAAGACCTGTAGTTGTGGAAACCTTCCATTAAATGGAGACTGCACGCGACTTGCCTGATCATCCCGGCCAGCGGACGCTCTGAGCGGCTACCGCTGGAGCGAACACCAGTCCGGATCTATGGCAGGGCGATGCGAAACCCACCGTGCAAATGTATATCAGCCAGCCGAGGCCCCGGTATTCACTGGCAAAGATATGTTTGTGATGTGGAATTATTATCGTTTTGATAATATCTGCCCTTTAGCTGGAACAATGGCTGGTAGCTATTATGCTCGATCCGCACGATTGAAATACTGCTGCTATTTCCTTTGCAGATATAGTCTCATTTACTGGAACAATAGCATAATCACTATCAAATAAGGTTTTCATGAACTATTTTATATAGGATTCACTCTAACAGGTTATGACGGGAGTGCATGCACATGTATTAGCGTGGCCGCGTTCATGAGATCACGCTAGCTTCATTGCATAGTGTTTGGCGGACATTTTACTACCCATTGTTAGCAATAGTGCATGGTTGCTCGTGCACCCAACGGCAGGAAACTCATGCACACGGCTCAGCTCATTCATGAACATACACTCCCCTTTCTATTGAATGTTCGAATGTATACATGTGTGTGATTGGTTGTGTTGTACAGTTCTCCGCGCTTCGCAGTTTTATTAGAAGCAAATTTCAATGCACCAAGCACAATAAATTTCATGGCAGGAGGATGGTGGCTGCTGGGGGGATGGTGGCAGTTGGGGGTCGGGGGAATGGTGGCAGTTAGGGGTTAGGGGATGGTGATAGTTGGGGGTCAGAGGGATGGTGGCAGTTGGAGGTCAGGGGGATGGTGGCAGTTGAAGGTCAGAGGCAATAGTGGTGGTTGGGGGTCGGGGGGGACGTTGGCGGTTGGAGGTCGAGGAATGGTGGCGATTAAAGGTTGGGGGAATGGTTGCAGGTGGGGTTTGGGGGAATGATGGCAGTTGAAGGTCTGGGGGGTGGTTGATGTTGGGAGGATGGTGGTGGTTAGAGGTCAGGGGAATGGTGGTAATTGAAGGTTGGGGGGCGGTGGTTGCAGTTGGGGTTCGAGGGATGATGGCGGTTGAAGATCTGGGGGGTGGATGCTGTTGGGAGGATGGTGGTGGTTGGAGGTCAGAGGGAATAGTGGTGGTTGTGGGGTCGGGGGAATGGTGGCGATTAAAGGTTGGAGGGATAGTTGCAGGTGGGGTTCGGGGGGTTGATGGCAGTTAAAAGGTCTGGGGGGTGGTTGATGTTGGGAGGATAGTGGTGGTTGGAGGTCAGGGGAATGGTGGTGATTGAAGGTTGGGGGGATGGCTGCAGTAGGGGTTTAGGGGATGATGGAGGTTGAAGGTCTGGAGGGTTGTTGCTGTTGGGAGGATGGTGGTTGTTGGAGGTCATGGGAACAGTGGCAGCTGGGGGTCAAGAAAGTTGTGGCGGCTGAAAGTCTAGGGGATGGTAGCTGTTAGGGAGATGGTGGCGGTTGAAGGTCTGGGAGGTGGTTGCTGTTGGGAGGATGGTGGTGGTTGGAGGTCAGGGGGGTGGTGGTGGTTGGGGGAATGGTGGCGATTGTAGGTTGGGGGGATGGTTGCAGTTGGGGTTCAAGGGATGATGGCGGTTGAAGCTCTGGGGTGTGGATGCTGTTGGGAGGATGGTGGTGGTTGGAGGTCAGAGGGAATAGTGGTGGTTGTGGGGTCGGGGGGATGGTGGCGTTTGGAGGTCAGGGAATGGTGGCGATTATTGGTTGGGGGGATGGTTGCAGTTGAGGTTCGGGGGATGATGACTGTTGAAGGTCTGGAGGGTTGTTGCTGTTGGGAGGATGGTGGTGGTTGGAGGTCAGGGGAATGGTGGTGATTGAAGGTTGGGGGGATGGTTGCAGTTGGGGTTCGAGGGAAGATGGCGGTGGAAGGTCTGGGTGGTGGATGCTGTTGAGAGTATGGTGGTGGCTGGAGGTCAGGGGAACAGTGGCAGCTGGGGGTCAGGAAAGTTGTGGCAGCTGAAAGTCTAGGGGATGGTAGCTGTTAGGGAGATGGTGGCGGTTGAAGGTCTGGGAGGTGGTTTCTGTTGGGAGGATGGTGGTGGTTGGAGGTCAGGGGGGTGGTGGTGGTTGGTGGAATGGTGGCGGTTGGAGGTCGGGGGAATGGTGGCGATTGTAGGTTGGGCGATGGTTGCAGGTGGGGTTCGGGGGATGATGGTGGTTAAAGGTCTGGGGGGTGGTTGCTGTTGGGAGGATGGTGGTGGTGGTTGGGGGAATTGTGGCGGTTGAGGTCAGGGGAATGGTGGTGATTGAAGGTTGGGGGGATGGTTGCAGTTGGGGTTCGGGGGATGATGGCGGTTGAAGGTCTGGGGGGTGCTTGCTGTTGGGAGGATGGTGGTGGTTGGAGGTCAGGGGCACAGTGGCAGTTGGCAGTCAGGGAAATGGTGGCGGTTGAAGGTCTAGAGGATGGTAGCTGTTAGGGAGATGGTGGCGGTTGAAGGTCTGGGAGGTAGTTGCTTTTGGGAGGATGGTGGTGGTTGGAGGTCAAGGGGGTGGTGGTGGCTGGGGGGATAGTGGCGGTTGGAGGTCGGGGGAATGGTGGCGATTGTAGGTTGGGGGATGGTTGCAGGTGGGGTTCGGGGGATGATGGTGATTAAAGGTCTGGGGGGTGGTTGCTGTTGGGAGGATGGTGGTGGTGGTTGGGGGAATTGTGGCGGTTGAGGTCAGGGGAATGGTGGTGAATGAAGGTTGGGGGGATGGTTGCAGTTGGGGTTCGGGGGATGATGGTGGTTGAAGGTCTGGGGGTGGCTGCTGTTGGGAGGATGGTGGTGGTTGGAGGTCAGGGGCACAGTGGCAGTTGTCAGTCAGGGAAATGGTGACGGTTGAAGGTCTAGGGGATGGTAGCTGTTAGGGAGATGGTCGCGGTTGAAGGTCTGGGAGGTGGTTGCTGTTGGGAGGATGGTGGTGGTTGGAGGTCAGGGGGGTGGTGGTGGTTGGGGGAATGGTGGCGATTGTAGGTTGGGGGGATGGTTGCAGGTGGGGTTCGAGGGATGATGGCGGTTGAAGCTCTGGGGTGTGGATGCTGTTGGGAGGATGGTGGTGGTTGGAGGTCAGAGGGAATAGTGGTGGTTGTGGGGTCGGGGGGATGGTGGTGGTTGGAGGTCAGGGAATGGTGGCGATTAATGGTTGGGGGAATGGTTGCAGGTGGGGTTCGGGAGGAAGATGGCAGTTGAAGGTCTGGGGGGTGGTTGATGTTGGGAGGATGGTGGTGGTTGGAGGTCAGGGGAACAGTGGTGATTGAAGGTTGGGGGGATGGTTGCAGTTGCATTTCGAGCGATGATGGCGGTGGAAGGTCTGGGGGGTGGATGCTGTTGAGAGTATGGTGGTGGTTGGAGGTCAGGGGAACAGTGGCAGCTGGGGGTCAGGAAAATGGTGGCGGTTGAAAGTCTAGGGGAAGGTAGCTGTTAGGGAGAAGGTGGTGGTTGAAGGTCTGGGGGGTGGTTGAAGGTCAAGCAGACAGTGGCAGTTGAAGCCCAGATGAAGGACCCGGTTATCTGCCAAAACATGTCGGTGCTTCTCTATGTCTTTTTGTTAATTAAAAGTCTAACTGGACTGTCCAACACAGCCTCTTCTCTTCTTGTTCTCATCCCACACTTGGAATGGAAACTCAATGCACCAATACAAATTTAGGCAATGCCCCCGCACTCCCACACATCATATCTTTCCTATGGGTTACGACGTGTTGGCATCCCACTAAAACTGTTCGGGCCGCCTTGAAGTGGCGCACTTTAATGTGCTTCTGAGATCTAAACGGGCCCTAAAAGAAGAAAGATAATGAGAAGACATAGACACATGGAGATTAATTTCCATCTGAAGATTTGATGGGGGGGAGGGGGGATTATGGGATTTCTTATGAAAGTGGATTTTCTCTGTAAGCAGATTGTATCCATATCAAAGAACATGGTAGAGATGGAAGATCTCCTTTAAAGATGAACTCAGATAAAATCTTCAGAATATTAAAGAACATAAAACTGATATGGCCAGATATATACAGAGAGGGGGAGGGGTGACACCCTACAAACCCATAACAGCCTCTGTCCTGGGCCCAATATAGCAGCTGATAGAGTTCTTCAATAGGAAACGAAATAAATAATGGAGAGAAGAGTTATGGAGGAAGGAACCGAGTCCTCCAGCAGTGCAGAGTATTTCAGGACAGGAGGGTTATAGAGGAAGGAGCAGAGTCCTCCAGCAGTGCAGAGTATTTCAGGAGAGGAGAGTTATAAAGGAAGGAGCAGAGTCCTCCAGCAGTGCAGAGTATTTCAGGAGAGGAGAGTTATAGAGGAAGGAGCAGAGTCCTCCAGCAGTGCAGAGTATTTCAGGAGAGGAGAGTTATAGAGGAAGGAGCAGAGTCATCCAGCAGAGTATTTCAGGAGAGGAGGGTTATAGTGGAAGGAGCAGAGTCCTCCAGCAGAGCACTCTTTCAGGAGAGGAGAACTATAGAGGAAGGAGCAGAGTCCTCCAGCAGTGCAGAGTATTTCAGGAGAGGAGATTTATAGAGGAAGGAGCAGAGTCCTCCAGCAGTGCAGAGTATTTCAGGAGAGGAGAGTTATAGAGGAAGGAGCAGAGTCCTCCAGCAGTGCAGAGTATTTCAGGAGAAGAGAGCTATAGAGGAAGGAGCAGAGTCCTCCAGCAGAGCACTCTTTCAGGAGAGGAGAGTCATATATGGGAAGGAGCAGAGTACTCCAGCAGAGCACTCTTTCAGGAGAGGAGAGTCATATATTGGAAGGAGCAGAGTCCTCCAGCAGAGCACTCTTTCAGGAGAGGAGAGGAGCAGAGAGTAATTATTAATAAGAACTGTATAACGTTGTGGAATGTTTGTTGAGAAATATCAGAAATGTTTCTTTTCTGTCTAATGAGGAGAAGTAATGTATCCTATGAATTATAGATGTTGCCTCTCTGTCTTTATCTCACGCGCTCGTGTCCCGCCGGTTCTCTGATTGTATGAAGTGGCGTCGGGTTATTTGAGGTAATTGTACAAAGTATGAATGTTAATATTTCAGGGTGACGATGTTTTCTCAATGTGTCCCATGGAAGATACGGGAGACGATCAGCTCCAGAACTTTCCTGCAGGCCACGTTACGTCTTGTGAGGCCACGTTACGTCTCTCTTTATATCTGGGCAAACTAAATGATAATGGACATCCGGCTCAAGAGAGGCCACAGCTTTGTACATCTGATTCAAACATTACAAAAATTTATCTTTTTCTTCAAATTCCAGCTGCCGTTGGCAGGTACCCAGCAGTGGAAATGAATGGTTTGACGAAACTCAAACACAGTTGAATTTAGACCTCAGGCTGTCCTGGGTACAGTCCTGAATCATGAAGAGAAGAGGGGACTCTTGACAGTTGTTACCAGAACCAATGTCCCCATTGGAGGCTTTCACCTTTATTCCTGTTCTGGTGACAACTGTAACATTTTGATGGTCTCCGGGACAAATGCAGAAGGTCCAATTTTCCAGCAGGGGCACAGACAACAATGAAAACCCAGAAGAGGGTCCTCGTTTAAGCAGGACATATACTAAAATTGGAAGAGGATTTAATCCTTCCAGACACAATCTATGACTAAGAAAAACTTTGGGTCGGGGTTTTTGGTCCATTCCACACTTAGGACACAATATACTCTTTTCACTCTTACGTGGGTTTCCCTCACAACCCAAAAACAATTTTCTAAAGTGGGCTTCTGACTGCAGCACATTGTTGGGCAGCATTACACGGGTCACGGACGTGAGTGGGTCCTACAACCTAGGTTTTGCATGTCAGGTTTTGGTGATTATGTTGCCAGGGTGAAGGTTGTATTTAGGGGGATAGTTTGAGGTTTAACTCTGAATTATTAATAAAAGTGTTTCCGAAACCTTCCAATATTGCCAGAAATGTGACAGTGATTTACTGTGAATGGAGTGCAATTTTGTTTTCACCTTTTCTCATCATGACTAGGGATGATCGAACTTTTGAAAAGTTCAGTTCGACCAGAACACCCGAATTTCCCGAAAGTCCAGAACCCTATTTAAATCAATTGGACCCGAACTTCTGGAATAAAAAAACACAATTTTGAAGCCCTAAAACCCAATAAATGCCTCTAAAAAGTGTCTAGGGTTCTGGGTCATGCCCCGGGGACTATGAATCAGGCAAAAAAAGTTCTTAAAAATTGTTGTTTTTGATAGAGAGCCAATTATTGAAAACATTATTGAAAAAAAAAAATGAGATTTCTTTGGATTTAGTGTCTGGGGGGTCTAACAAGTGTACCTGTGAAGTTTCAGCTCTGTAGCATGTCCAGAACCAGAAAAAAAAACAGATTATTTTTCTTAGAATTTCAGTAGCACAGGGATGGTGTTACCCTCCTTTCACACCTGGACGTTTTTGTTTCAGGCGTTTTTTGGGCGTTTTTTGAAGGCGTTTGGAGGCAGGCATGACATCTGAACTTCTGTCAAGGGGTATATATATATATATATATATACACACACACACACACACACACACACACACACACACACATATATATATATATACCCCTATACAGAAGTTCAGATGTCATGCCTGCCTCCAAACGCCTTCAAAAAACGCCTGAAAAACGCCTGAAACAAAAACGCCCAGGTGTGAAAGGAGGGTGTGTGTGTATATATATATATATATAAATGTACAGTAAACCCCTAACCCAGGATCTGCATAGTGGGGTTACCCTGACATGGCAGAGTGGGGTCACCCTGGCATGGCAGAGTCAGGTCACCCTAAACTACACTACGGTCACCCTGACATGGCAGAGTCAGGTCACCCTGGCATGGCAGAGTCAGGTCACCCTAAACTACACTACGGTCACCCTGACACTTAAAAGTATCCCTACAAAAACTAGATTATTGAATCTAACTATAGTGGTATATAGTACCCTAACTACACTGCATATCCCTTTCCTCACACTAAAAGAACAGCTCCATACAGCAGAAGATAATTGCAAAATGACACTGGAGCTTTACAAGCAGCAGGAGAAACACAAATGCTTCCACTCTCTTCCACAGCCTCTGTATTACAGTGCTAGAGGTTTGGCGGGTCTATGTTATATACTGGGGGGCTTATTCACTCCTGATTGGCCTCTGGACCCCGTAGTCACTCCAATCACATTCCTAGCAGACTCCTGCCCCATCAATTGGCTTTTACTGATGTTTCTGGGCCAATCACAGGCTTTTAAAGCCCAGTTCCTGTCCTATTGCATCCTGGGTGGTTCTTGTGACCGAATTTCAAACATCCAATGTTCGGGTTGAACCGATGGTCGACCCGAACCGTTCGATCATCCCTAATTATGACATCATCACCTTTCTATCTCTATTTTGTAGTCAGCAGAAGTGTACCCTCAGACCATCATCTCATACCTTCAGGCCACCATCTCACACCTCCTGGCAACCATTTCATACCTTCAGACCACCATATGATAACTTCAGACCACCATTTTATAACTTCAGACAAACATCTCATACCTTAAGACCACCATCTCATACCCTCAGGCCACTATCTCATATCTTCAAGTCGCTAACTAATATCTTCAGGTCAACATCTTATACCTTTAGACCACTATCTCATACCTTCAGTCCACAATCTCATCTTTAAGCCATCATCTCATATCTTCAGGCAAACATCTCATACCTTCAGGCCACCATTTCATACCTAAGGCCACTATCTCATATCTTCAGGTCAACATCTCATACCTTTAGACCACTATCTTGTACCTTCAGTTCACCATCTCATATCTTCAGGCCACAATATCATACCAACAATCACAATCTCTTACCTTCAGGCCGCCATCTCATACCTTCAGACCACCATCTCTTACCCTCAGGCCACCATCTCATATCTTCAGACCACCATCTCATATTTTCAGGCCACTATTCTTCAGGTCATCATCTCTTTACACCACTATCTCTCACCTTCAATTCACCATCGTATATCTTCAGACCACATGAAATATGACAATGGTTTACTGTGAATGGAGTGCAATTTTTATTTCACCTTTTTTCATCGTGACATCATCACCTTTATCTCTCCATTTTGTAGTCAGCCGAAGTGTATCTTCAGGCTACTATCTCATAACTTTAGACAAACATCTGATACCTTCAGTCCACCATCTCATACCTTCAGACAACCATCTCATACCTTCAGGCCACCATCTCATACCTTCAGGCCACCATCTCATACCTTCAGACCACAATCCCATACCTTCAGACCACAATCCCATACCTTCAGACCACAATCGCATACCTCAAGGTCACCATCTCATACCTTCAGGCCACTATCTACTATCTTCAAGCCACTAACTAATATCTTCAGGTCAACATCTCATACATTTAGACCACTATCTCATACCTTCAGTCCACAATCTCATATCTTCAGCCACTATCTCATCGTCAAGCCATCATCTCATATCTTCAGGCAAACATCTCATACCTTCAGGCCACCTTTTCATAACTAAGGCCACTATCTCATATCTTCAGGTTAACATCTCATACCTTTAGACCACTATCTTGTATCTTCAGTTCACCATCTCATATCTTCAGGCCACAATATCATACCTGCAACCTATCTCATATCTTCAGGCCACCATCTCATACTAACAGGCCATCATTTCATATTTTAGGCCACTATCTCATTCCTTCTGGCCACTATCTCATTCCTTCTGGTCACTATCTCATACCTTCAGGCCACCATCTCATATAAGAAAACACAAGGGTGACACATTATAGCAAAAACATCTACAACAATGAACTAACATCCCATAAATAACATTTTCAGATTGGAAAATGTAGTGTATAACACCTGAGGATGTAAATTTACAATGGTCGTGATCTTGAGCCCTAATATTAAAGCCATGCAAATTAAAGTTTTTTCGCAAAGGCTGTCCTGAGTCATACCTGTGTTGATGTGAGCAATCTGGAGAAAATGTGATGGAAATTGTACCTCTCCACTTTTTAAATTTTTGGGTGAAATACTTTAGAGTGAACAGGAAAAGCACAATTTGGGTTTTAGGTATTTTTTTTTTTTTTTGAAAGATTAGATGGCTTTAAAGCATTTTTCATTTCTTTGTGTTCTGCATTCTTTTTACTTTCACGGGTTTTAGACATACTTTTTTTGTTAATAGTTTAGAGTTAAACCTCAAATTATTCCCCTAAACTCAACCTCCATTCCCCCATAATTACCTAAGCCTGACCCCTAAACCTAGCTTGTATGACCCATTCACACCCATGCCTTAAAAAAATGTTATACTGTCCAACAATATACTACAGCCAGAGAATTGTTGATGTGTTGTGAGGGAAACTAACAAAAGAGTGGAAAGACCATGCTGCATCCTAAGTGTGCAATGGACCCAAACCATACATCATTTTGAGACTTGATACTAATCACCTATAACCCCGGAGATACAACATAGCCTGGGGGGGGGGGGGGTCAATGCTGAATTCTAGGTATGTTTTTTCTTGCAAAGCTACATTGGTCCAGTTTAGCTTCCATACCTGACCGATCCATACGGAAGTGGAGAATTTATGTAGTAGCCACCACTACTTTGGTGATCCCTACTGTCTTTTGGGTCATGTTCTTTGTGGTTGCCCTGCTGCATAGTGCCCACAGGGGTGTGAGTTTGCTCTCTCAGAACGAGCACCATTCAGAGAAAGCATACTATTGTCTCAATGAATGTTTACCACCCAGCTAGTTAGGCGCTAGTTAAAAACAAGTTTTTGGGTTCTTCTGTAATCAGAGGACCAGTGGTTGTTTGGTCTGGTCTGTTTAAGGTTTCACAGGCTGAGAGTATGATTGCTTCTCCCATATTTAGAAGAGGTTTTTAGAGCTTAGGAAAGAGAATTCAAATGACATACTGGAATATTGACCAGAGCTTAGCCAATCCCTGGGGAGGTATACCCAGATGGTGGCTGGGAGGCTGTTAAATAGTCTGGAGCCCTGAGAAGTTTTTTTTTTTCTCCCTGAGGGAGTGGATGTGTGAGTTGAGAGGAGAGGGCTGTTTGCCCTATAGCCCTTTGGACTGGATGCTTGATTACTTTCCATGAGGCTGCACCTATGGACGATCTTGTTGTTGATCTTGTGGATCCTGTGAGTAGAACCTTCTTTCTGTGCTGCACCTCAATTTATGGTCCCCAGCCATGAACCTGTATGCTGTTTCCTTCTACCTGCACGTGTGCTAAACTACTTCATGGTCCCCAGCCGCGAACCCATACTGTAGATTGTTTCAGTCTATCTGTGCTAAAGCTACTTCATGGTCCCCAGCCGCAAACCCATAAACTGTTTTAGTCTATCTATATCTGTGCTAAAGCTACTTCATGGTCCCCACCTGCGATCCTATAAACTATGTCAGTCTTTCTATACGGGTGCTAAAGCTACTTTAAGGTCCCCAGCCGTGAAACCATAGACTGTTCCAGTCTATCTATACCTATGCTAAAGCTACTTCAAGGTCCCCATCGGCGAACCCATAGACTACTCCATTCTACCTGTAAATGTGCTAAACCTACTTCATGGTCCTCCAGCCATGAACCTATCGACTGTTCCAGTCTATCTATACTTGTGCTAAAGCTACTTCGTGGTCCGTATCCACGAACTCATAGATTGTTTCAGTCTATCTATATCTGTGCTAAAGCTACTTCATGGTCCCCAGCCACGAACCCATAAACTGTTTCAGTCTATCTATACCTGTGCTAAAGAAACTTCAAGGTCTCCAGCCATGAAACCATAGACTGTTCCAGTCTATCTATACCTGTCCTAAAGCTACTTCAAAGTCCCCATCGGTGAACCCATAGACTGTTCCATTCTACCTGTACATGTGCTAAACCTACTTCATGGTCCTCCAGCCATGAACCTATCGACTGTTCCAGTCTATCTATACTTGTGCTAAAGCTACTTCATGGTCCGTATCCACGAACCCATAGATTTTTTCAGTCTATCTATATCTGTGCTAAAGCTACTTCATGGTCCCCAGCCGCGAACCCATAAATTGTTTCAGTCTATCTATACCTGTCCTAAAGCTACTTCAAAGTCCCCATCGGCGAACCCATAGACTGTTCCATTCTACCTGTACATGTGCTAAACCTACTTCATGGTCCCCCCAGGCGTGAACCTATCGACTGTTCCAGTCTATCTATACTTGTGCTAAAGCTACTTCATGGTCCATATCCACGAACCCATAGACAGTTTCAGTCTATCTATACCTGTGCTAATGCTGCTTCATGGTCCCCAGCTGCAAACCCATAGACTGTTTCAGTCTTGCCTACTTGTTCTACTGTTACTGAGAGAGAACTGTCCCCTGTTAAACAATACCTAATGTTTTGGAGAATCTCACATCGCCTCATATCCCCTTTACAAATTTCTACTAGCAAATACATTTCAACGGACAACCCTTAGACTATTTAATGAGCCAGAGTGAATGGAGGGTTTCTGCATGCCTGGCTACCCCTGCGCTATTTTGGGAAAGGAACCTGTAAATTCACAGCGGCCTCTAGGGGGGGGGGGGGGGTAGCACTACAAAGGCAAAACATTTCTTCTTGGATGAGCGGGAGAGGCTGGTTAGTGACGTCAAGCTCTCCAATCAGAGAACACCTCGTGTTTATTGAGAAAATTGGGGTCACTATGCAGCAGGGCAGCCTCTTGGCACGGGACCCGAAGAAAGAAATAATCAATGTAGTAGAAGAGGCTACCACAGGAATTCTGAGCTTTCACAGGGATACGTCAGGTATGGAACAGGTTTACTAACATTGGTCTAAGCTAGACCAATGTACTGTAACTATATGCAAAAAACAAAACATACCTGGGGTTCAGCTTTAAGGTGCGATTTGTTCTTCCAATATCAAGCAATGATCTACATCCAGTGATATATTGGGGGAAGACTGACCCTCTACAGATTTTTAAAAAGGAGTCCATGGCTAATCCTTAGTGCCTGGGCCCCTGTGCTTGTCTGGGGGGGGTACTTTGATATGATTGTTCCATGGTTGAGCTCACAGCCACCATAATTTTTCAAAATCTTTCTATCCTTGGTAATGGTAATTACTGGATGTGGTTCCCCTTTAGTAATAGGCCGCCTTACACTTACCTCCCCCTACAAGTCTCAATTTTAGCCACCTTACGATTGGATATCAAGAAAGATTTCACAACGACTATGCTGAAAAATAGTTTTCAAGGAAAACATTGGTGAACCGAAAGCAGGGTGTCTTTATATACAGTATCTCACGAAAGTGAGTACACCCCTCACATTTTTGTAAATATTTTATTCTATCTTTTCATGTGACAACACTGAAGAAATGACACTTTGCTACAATGTAAAGTAGTGAGTGTACAGCTTGTATAACAGTGTAAATTTGCTGTCCCCTCAAAATAACTCAACACACAGCCATTAATGTCTAAACCGCTGACAACAAAAGTGAGTACACCCCTAAGTGACAATGTCCAAATAGTGCCCAAAGGGTCAATATTCTGTGTGGCCACCATTAGGTTGGAGGTCATCAGAGCTTCACAGGTTGCCACTGGAGTCCTCTTTCACTCCTCCATGATGACATCACAGAGCTGATGGATGTTAGAGACCTTGCGCTCCTCCACCTTCCATTTGAGGATGCCCCACAGATGCTCAATAGGGTTTAGGTCTGGAGACATGCTTGGCCAGTCCATCACCTTTAGCCTCAGCTTCTTTAGCAAGACAGTGGTCGTCTTGGAGGTGTGTTTGGGGTCGTTATCATGTTGGAATACTGCCCTGCGGCCCAGTCTCTGCAGGGAGGGGATCATGCTCTGCTTCAGTATGTCACAGTACATGTTGGCATTCATAGTTCCCTCAATGAACTGTAGCTCCCCAGTGCTGACAGCACTCATGCAGCCCCAGACCATGACACTCCCACCACCATGCCTGACTGTAGATAAGACACACTTGTCTTTGTACTCTTCACCTGGTTGCCGCAACACATGCCTGACACCATCTGGACCAAATATCTTGGTCTCATCAGACCACAGGTGATGGTTCCAGTAATCCATGCTTCCATGCTTGTCTTCACCAAACTGTTTGCTGGCTTTCTTGTGCAATATCTTTAGAAGAGGCCTCCTTTTGGGACGACAGCCATGCATACATTGTAGCAAAGTGTCATTTCTTCAGTGTTGTCACATGAAAATATATAATAAAATATTTACAAAAATGTGATGGGTGTACTAACTTTTGTGAGATACTGTATTTCCTGGACTTGTTTTCTAATAGGCTCCAGCTGGACTGCAGCATGCTTCTCAGAAAACGTCCCCTTTTGGCGGGCCCCTACATGGCGGAGGGGTTAATGGCCTTTTGCAGAGTTTGTTTCCAGCTGCTGTGGGATCCCTCTCCTGCCACCCCGTGGGACCTTTGACATTTTAATTCCTATTTCCGTCTGTCTGAGAAATTGTTTGGAGTTTAATTGGCCCCAATAAACCTTTTTGTATTGCCATATATGAGCAGTGAATTGGGGGCCTCCTGCGGAGTCTCAGCACTCTCTGCCAGGCACAGCTGTGTTTCCCTCTGCGGATGAGGAATGATTCTGGCAGATGATCAAAGGCTCGTGTGGTGGCTCGGAGGATTACACCGAGGTTCGGAGAGTTCTTCCAAATCAACAGAATTATCGTTAACCTGTCAGCGAAAACCTAAAGGACAGAGACAAATGGTAGACCAAATAAAGTCCGTATTCACTCAAAAAAGGGCTGTCCAGATGAAGTCGGAGCCGATTGGATGTTGCATGGGAACACAGATGTCATGGAGGTGCACCGGGAGTACTAGGAGTTACTGGACAACAAAGAGTGCACTTGGATACAGAGGGGTGCACTGGGGTCAACAAATGCCACAGGATTCTCTGGTGTGCACTTGGAGTCAAGGGATACATGGGTGGGGTAACTGAATGACACAGCATGCTTTGGGGGGGGCACATAGGGGCATACAGAGTGCGCTAGAGTCACTGGAAGACACCGGATGCTCTGGGGTGCATTGGAGTCACAAGGTGCATGAGAGCAATGGATGGCACAGAATGCTTTTGGGGAAGGGGGGGGGGGCACTTTTCAATTATGGTGCACACAATCTGTTCGGCGGTAGCTGGATGACACAGGATGTTCTAGAGGAACTTGGAGTCATGGGTTATACTGGGGTCACTGGACTGTAATGCAAGAAGTGAGAGGAGAATGGCTGGACTGCTCTACGCTGACAGTAAGTCCACAACTGCTTCAGTAACATTAGATTATAGCAGTGCTGGGCCGGCCATCCCTAAAACACGTGGAAGCATGAGGATAGACTACCTCAGCAGAAGACCTGCTGGCGTCTCTCCTGTCCGCTAAGAGCAGGAAAATGAGACTGCAGGGGACACCAGATCACCAACACTGAAGGACTGAAGACTGGAAGAACATTGCTAGGGCACCAGATAACCAACACAGAAGGACAGAAGAACATTGCCCGAGATACCAGATCACCAACAGAACTGAGTACTGGAACAATATTGCTAGGGACACCAGATCTCCTACACCGGAGAGCTGAAGACTGGAAGAACACTGCTGAGGACATCGGATCACCAACACAAAAAACTGAAGACTGAAAGAACATTGCTGGGGGCAATGGATCATAAACATGGGAAAACGAAACAATGGAAGAATATTGCTGGGGGCACCAGATAACTCACACTGAAGAACCAAAGAAAGAAAGAACATTGCTGGAGATACCAGGTCACCAACAGGACTGAGTACTGGAACAATATTGCCATGGACACCAGATCTCCTACACCGGAGAGCTGAAGACTGGATCACCAACACTAAAAGAGTGAAGACTGGAAAAACATTGCTAGAGGCACACGATCATCAACATGGAATAAAGACTGGAAGAATATTCTTGGGGGGCACAGGATCATCAACATGGGAAAACTGAAGACTCGAAGAACATTACTGGGGGCACCGGATCATCAACACAGGAAAACTGAAGACTCAAAGAACATTACTGGGGCCACCAGATCATCAACATGGGAAAACTGAAGACTGGAAGAACATTGCTGGGGGCACCAGATCATCCACATGGGAAAACTGAAGATTGGAAGAACATTGGCTGGGGGCACCAGATCATCAACATGGGAAAACTGAAGACTCAAAGAACATTACTGGGGGCACCGGATCATCAACACAGGAAAACTGAAGACTCGAAAAAAAATTACTGGGGGCACCAGATCATCAACACAGGAAAACTGAAGACTCGAAGAACATTACTGGGGCCACCAGATCATCAACATGGGAAAACTGAAGACTGGAAGAACATTGCTGGGGGCATCGGATCATTAACACAGGAAAACTGAAGACTCAAAGAACATTACTGGGGCCACCAGATCCTCAACATGGGAAAACTGAAGACTGGAAGAACATTGCTGGGGGCACCAGATCATCCACATGGGAAAACTGAAGATTGGAAGAACATTGCTGGGGGCACCAGATCATCAACATGGGAAAACTGAAGACTCGAAGAACATTACTGGGGGCACCGGATCATCAACACAGGAAAACTGAAGACTCGAAGAACATTACTGGGTCCACCAGATCATCAACATGGGAAAACTGAAGACTGGAAGAACATTGCTGGGGGCAGCAGATCACCAACACTGAAGGATTACAACTGGAAGAACACTGCTGGTCAGAAACATTGTGTTTCTCTATTACTACATGCAGACAAAAGGAGAGAATATAAAGAAGACGGTATGAGTCCATGGGTTGTGCCAGTGGTTCTGGCTGGTGGTTTATTCGTCTGGAAATTGTTTTCTTTGCACACATTTGATCAAGTTGTTACAGTGTATCTTCTTACCAAGAGTATATACTCCATGTATTTTTTGAATGCTCCTCCGAGCCTGATGCTCACGCACAGTAACGGCTCAACCAATCTAACCTGGCCAGCCAGTCTGGCATCTCATTTGTGTCCAGTGCTGGTCTTGTGATGGATAAACAATGACAATTTCAGTTGTAGTTATGAACACTAAAACAAGTTTAAAGCCCAGTTAAAGTCACGGAAATAAATATTTTGTCAGAGGGAGTCAGTACTAAAAGTCACTATTTTTATGGTCTGTCTTCCACTTTCCTGTTACAGCAGTGGTGCCGTAAATCTAAAAATGGCCACGCTGTGCCATAGGCACCAGAGTGTGACCGCGCTGCCCACAGCTCTGATAGGGATACCACATGGAGGTATCCGGCAAGGCTGACCAGCTCAGTGGGCTGTATCTTAAGAAATCAGGAATAAGGCTGAAGAAAGTTAAATGAAGTTTATTAAGACAAATAATACAATTCCAACACCAGTAAACCATAAATACATATAAGTGACAGATTAACATGAAAGTGCAGCAACCCAAAAAACAACCTAACTGGCTATGTACAAAAAGAGGGAGCACACCTGAGCAGGACAAGGTCAGGACAGAGACAGGAAATAAGGGTAGCAGGGAGCAAGGTACTGGGAGCTGGAAGCAAAGAGCAGGGTACAGGGAGCTGGTCACAGGAGCAGGTTTCAGTAGCAAGTACAGGAGCAGGTCTCAGGAATAGGAGCAGATCTCAGGAGAAGGTATAGGAGCAGGTCTCAGGAGCAGGGAGCAGATCTCAGGAGCAGGTCTAAGGATCAGGTACCAGGTACAGGAGCAAGTACAGGAGCAGGTCTCAGGATAAGCTACAGGAGCAGGTCTCAGGTACAGGAGCAGGTCTCAGGTACAGGTCTCAGGAGCAGGTACAGCAGCAGGTTTCGGGTACGGGAGCAGGTCTCAGGATTATGTACAGGAGCAGGTCTCAGGAGCAGGTGCAGGAGCAGGTTTCAGGTACAGGAGCAGGTCTCAGGATCAGGTACAGGAGTAGGTCTCAGGAATAGGAGCAAATCTCAGGAGCAGGTACAGGAGCAGGTCTAAGGATCAGGTACCAGGTACAGGAGCAGGTTTCAGGAGCAAGTACAGGAGAAGGTCTCAGGAGCAAGTACAGGAGCAGGTCTCAGGTACAGGAACAAGTCTCAGGAGCAGGTACAGAAGCAGGTTTCGGGTACGGGAACAGGTCTCAGGATTATGTACAGGAGCAGGTCTCAGGAGCATGTGCAGGAGCAGGTTTCAGGAGCAAGTACAGGAGAAGGTCTCAGGAGCAAGTACAGGAGAAGGTCTCAGGAGCAAGTACAGGAGCAGGTCTCAGGTACAGGAACAGGTCTCAGGAGCAGGTACAGAAGCAGGTTTCGGGTACGGGAGCAGGTCTCAGGATTATGTACAGGAGCAGGTCTCAGAAGCAGGTACAGAAGCAGGTCTCGGGTACGGGAGCAGGTCTCAGGATTATGTACAGGAGCCAGGTCTCAGGAGCAGGTACAGGAGCAGGTTTCAGGTACAGGAGCAGGTCTCAGGAGCAGGTACAGTAGCAGGTCTGAGGAGCAGTTACAGAAGCAGGTCTCGGGAGCAGGTACAGAACCAAGGATCAAAATTATTGAGAAGGGGGTATAGGTGGGACTTTAAATGAGGCAATGACAGGGTAGAGTCATGTGCCTCCATCCGTGGTACAGATAAAAGAGGAGGGAAATTTGGGACTTTGAATGAGGCACATGACTTTGAGGTGGTGAAAAAAATCGATATATAATATCATGTTTATTAATACATAAACACATATAGAGTCGTAAAAAAATACAGTGAATAAATAGTATTGCTCATTAATAACACATGGTACATGTACTGTATATACATATTGCTGCACCCCCGTGGTGTAGGTGGTGATAGTTAAGGACCTAGACCCCTTTGAACAATAAAAAAACTAAGACTGGGATGCCATTAAAGTTCATGTGTGTGTAAAGGCAGGCGTCCCGATGCTGTTGACAATATAGTACACCCCTCACATTTTTGTAAATATTTTATTCTATCTTTTCATGTGACAACACTGAAGAAATTACACTTTGTTACAATGTAAAGTAGTGAGTGTACAGCTTGTATAACAGTGTAAAATTGCTGTCCCCTCAAAATAACTCAACACACAGCCATTAATGTCTAAACCACTGGGAGAAAAATGTCCAAATTGGGCCTAAAGTGTCAATATTTTGTGTGGCCACCATTTTTTTTCAGCACTGCCTTAACCCTCTTGGGCATGGAGTTCACCAGAGCTTCACAGGTTGCCACTGGATTTCTCTTGCACTCCTCCATGATGACATCACGGAGCTGGTGGATGTTAGAGACCTTGCGCTCCTCCACTTTCGTTTGAGGATGCCCCACAGATGCTCAATTGGGTTTAGGTCTGGAGACATGCTTGGCCAGTCCATCACCTTTACCCTCAGCTTCTTTAGCAAGGCAGTGGTCGTCTTGGGGGTGTGTTTGGGGTCATTATCATGTTAAAATACTGCCCTGGGAGATCATGCTCTGCTTCAGTATGTCACAGTACATGTTGGCATTCATGGTTCCCTCAATGAACTGTAGCTCCCCAGTGCTGGCAGCACTCATGCAGCCCCAGACCATGACACTCCCACCACCATGCTTGACTGTAGGAAGACACACTTGACTTTGTACTCCTCACCTGGTTGCCACCACACACGCTTGACACCATCTGAACCAAATAAGTTTATCTTGGTCTCATCAGACCACAGGACATGGTTCCAGTAATCCATGTCCTTAGTCTGCTTGTCTTCAGCAAACTGTCTGTGAGCTTTCTTGTGCATCATCTTTAGAAGAGGCTTCCTTCTGGGATGACAGCCATGCAGACCAATTTGATGCAGTGTGCGGCGTATGGTCTGAGCACTGACGGGGCTGACCCCCCACCCCTTCAACCTCTGCAGCAATGCTGGCAGCACTCATACGTCTATTTTCCAAAGACTACCTCTAGATATGAAGCTGAACACGTGCACTTGACTTCTTTGGTCGACCATGGCGAGGTCTGTTCTGAGTGGAACCTGTCCTATTAAACCTCTGTATGGTCTTGGCCACCGTGCTGCAGCTTAGTTTTGGAGTCTTGGCAATCTTCTTATATATCCTAGGCCATCTTTATGTAGAGCAACAATTCTTTTTTTCAGATCCTCAGAGAGTTCTTTGCCATGAGGTTCCATGTTGAACTTCCAGTGACCACTATGAGTGAGAGCGATAACACCAAATTTAACACACCTGCTCCCCATTCACACCTGAGACCTTCTAACACTAACGGGTCACATGACACCGGGGAGGGAAAATGGCTAATTTGGCCCAATTTGGACATTTTCACTTTGGAGTGTACTCACTTTTGTTGCCAGCAGTTTAGACATTAATTGCTGTGTGTTGAGTTATTTTGAGGGGACAGTAAATTTACACTGTTATACAAGCTGTACACTCACTACTTTACATTGTAGCAAAGTGTCATTTCTTCAGTGTTGTCACATGAAAAGATAGAATAAAATATTTACAAAAATGTGAGGGGTGTACTTACTTTTGTGAGATACTGTAGGTGTCTTAGACAAGAAGCCTTTCAAGCCCACTCTGTGCCTGACTTCCTTCCACATGTTGAGTAACATTTGTAATGTGGGACAGAGCTGAGTATTCTGTGTTCAGGCCCAGTAGTAGATCTCTGGATGAGTCCGCTACATCAGGTAGGTCCCAAACTGTAAAGTGTTGTAACTTTGCAGCATAGTAATATACCTGATCCTTGGGGTAAGTGTGATAAGTTTTATTCAAGCCACCCTGTTTTTCCAGACAAGGGCTCTAAATTGTGAATCTATGCGTTGGAGCCAATCAGTGGCGTAGCGTGGGGGGTGCAGGGGGGGCCGGCCGCACCAAGCGCAACATCTGGGGGGGGGGGCGCATCCGCAGTGTCACTTTGTCTGTCTGACTCTGACATACACAGTTCCAACACTCTGCGGCTGCCTCCATTTTTAGGCTGGGAGACATCCAGCGCAGCCGCCCTATGGCTGAAAATGGCGGGTCGGGGCGGGGCGGGGCGGGGCGGGGCGGGGCTGGACTGTGCCTCACCTGTTCATTGGTGTAGGGTGGGGTGGCGTTGCAAGCCAAGCCCCGCCTATACCGCCTCTCCTCACTGCTCAGTCAGTTTAGCAGCGAGTGAGTCAGCAGCCTGGCGCTGTCACAGAGTGTTTTTTTTTTTAATCACCTGATTAGAGCCAGAGGCTCTAATAGGCTTCAAAAAAGGGTGGGCCCGGGGCGCAGAGCAGATCGCCCCGAGCCCACCCATTGTGTGACAATAGCAAATGAAAATTTGCTATTGTCACACAAATCCTCCTCCTGGCCAATCAGGAAAATGGGCCCGAAACCCGCTTCCTGATTGGCTGAAAGGGGAACGCATGCCATTGGTCGAGGAGGAGGCGGGAGGACTCAAGGAGATGCGGGGAACTGAGGAGAAGCCGCCGCTGCAGGTAGGTCTCTCTGCATTGAAGGGGGGCACGATGATCTCTCTGCATTGAAAGTGGGCACGCTGGTCATTCAAACTTGTATTTAGATGCATTTTACTTTAATTACATCAGCATTTTCATAACAAACAATACATGTGCTTAGGGGGTAAGGGTTTCTTTAACTAATCTAGTGGAAGAGACTCCAGTGCTAAAATCCCGCGGGTTAGGGGGCGCAAATTGCTTGCCTTGCCCCGGGTGCTGACAACCCACGCTACGCCACTGGAGCCAATAAGTAGGTATCCATACTGGGGCATTGTGTAGGCTATGGGAAAAATTATATACTCCAATAGGTGTATATCCCTCATGCCTATGGAGGTCCTAATTGAGGGTGGGTGGGGTAAATAAATAAATGAATAAAGGTAGGTGAAGTGTGGTGATAGCAGCTGCTATATGAGTAGTAGTGAGTGAAAAATTGAAAAACCCCAAGTAGTGGGATTAGTATAGCGCTTGCTAGTATTATTCAGGGGTGAGCAATTACTTGTTCATGTCCTGGATAATAAAAATGGCAATCAAGTGGTAAAAAGGTGTTGTATAAATAATTATAAATATTAAAATTAAATAGTTCTGTTGTGCAGGTCACACAGCTAAGTGATAGTGAATCAGTGATATTCACAATAAATATAAATGAATCACAATATAAAACAATCTTAAATAAATACTATGGTTAGCATAAAGTGCAGAATTAGTGCCAAAATAGGTGCCAAAAATGTCCAAATAAACAGTTCATGGGTGACTTAGTGCATAAATAAGAATATTCAGTGCCAGGTAGGGAAAAGTGCAAGTGCTTAGTGCTGGGTCCTCCAGTAGTCCAACTGCTGGTAATTGGGGCGTGACTTGGAATAATGGGGGTTTGCACTCACCAGAGGTAGTGGGTCTTAAATACCTTATGGTAAAAAGACCTCTAGAGCTATGTGGCTTCCTGAGCCTGGGGGTGACTGCTGGGCCTTGTAGTTCCCTGTGGTCCGGGGGTCGCTCCCTTGGGAAGACTCGATCCTCCAGGTCCTGGCTGCAAATCACTTGCCCAGTATCCTTTGCCCCATCTGCTGTGGCTTCTCTACGGCTACGCTTCTGAGAGAGGGAAGCAGAACATCCTACTTTTCCTGCATGTGTCCTGTCCCATCATTATGTTGGATATATGACAGCTGTGGAGCCAGGGCTGGCCCAAGACATTGTGCTGCCTGGGTCCAAGAATGAAATGCTGCCCCCCCCCCCCCCCAAAAAAAAAGAATTCACGCCCTCCAAGAGGCCCCCACATTCTATAGGACTATGAAAGCAGTCAGAGGGGTGTGAGTGTGTATGCAGTGACAGCAGGAGCAGGACAGAGCAGAATGCGGGGCTGTAGGTATGGTACAGGAGAATGCGGGGCTGTGGGCATGGTGCAGGAGAATGCGGGGCTGCGGGCATGGTGCAGGAGAATGCGGGGCTGTGGGCATGGTACAGGAGAATGCGGGGCTGCGAGCATGGTACAGGAGAATGCGGGGCTGCGAGCATGGTACAGGAGAATGCGGGGCTGTGGGCATGGTACAGGAGAATGCAGGGCTGCGGGCATGGTACAGGAGAATGCGGGGCTGCGGGCATGGTACAGGAGAATGCGGGGCTGTGGGCATGGTGCAGGAGAATGCGGGGCTGTGGGCATGGTGCAGGAGAATGCGGGGCTGCGGGCATGGTACAGGAGAATGTGGGGCTGCGGGCATGGTGCAGGAGAATGCGGGGCTGTGGGCATGGTACAGGAGAATGCGGGGCTGCGGGCATGGTACAGGAGAATGCGGGGCTGCGGGCATGGTACAGGAGAATGCGGGGCTGTAGGTATGATACAGGAGAATGCGGGGCTGTGGGCATGGTACAGGAGAATGCGGGGCTGTGGGCATGGTGCAGGAGAATGCGGGGCTGCGGGCATGGTGCAGGAGAATGCGGGGCTGCGGGCATGGTACAGGAGAATGCGGGGCTGCGGGCATGGTACAGGAGAATGCAGGGCTGCGGGCATGGTACAGGAGAATGCGGGGCTGTGGGCATGGTACAGGAGAATGCGGGGCTGTGGGCATGGTGCAGGAGAATGTGGGGCTGTGGGCATGGTACAGGAGAATGCGGGGCTGTGGGCATGGTGCAGGAGAATGCGGGGCTGTGGGCATGGTGCAGGAGAATGTGGGGCTGCGGACATGGTACAGGAGAATATGGGGCTACGGGCATGGTGCAGGAGAATGCGGGGCTGCGGGCATGGTGCAGGAGAATGCGGGGCTGTGGGCATGGTACAGGAGAATGCGGGGCTGCGGGCATGGTACAGGAGAATGCGGGGCTGTGGGCATGGTGCAGGAGAATGCAGGGCTGTGGGCATGGTACAGGAGAATGCAGGGCTGCGGGCATGGTGCAGGAGAATGCAGGGCTGCGGGCATGGTACAGGAGAATGCAGGGCTGTGGGCATGGTACAGGAGAATGCGGGGCTGCGGGCATGGTACAGTAGAATGCAGGGCTGTAGGTATGATACAGGAGAATGCGGGGCTGTGGGCATGGTACAAGAGAATGCGGGGCTGTGGGCATGGTGCAGGAGAATGCGGGGCTGCGGGCATGGTACAGGAGAATGCAGGGCTGCGGGCATGGTGCAGGAGAATGCAGGGCTGCGGGCATGGTGCAGGAGAATGCGGGGCTGCGGGCATGGTACAGTAGAATGCGGGGCTGTAGGTATGATACAGGAGAATGCGGGGCTGTGGGCATGGTACAGGAGAATGCGGGGCTGCGGGCATTGTGCATGAGAATGCGGGGCTGCGGGCATGATGCAGGAGAATGCGGGGCTGCGGGCATTGTGCATGAGAATGCGGGGCTGTAGGTATGATACAGGAGAATGCGGGGCTGCGGGCATGGTGCAGGAGAATGCGGGGCTGCGGGCATGGTACAGGAGAATGCAGGGCTGTGGGCATGGTACAGGAGAATGCGGGGCTGTGGGCATGGTACAGGAGAATGCAGGGCTGTGGGCATGGTGCAGGAGAATGCGGGGCTGCGGGCATGGTGCAGGAGAATGCGGGGCTGCGGGCATGGTACAGGAGAATGCAGGGCTGTGGGCATGGTACAGGAGAATGCAGGGCTGCGGGCATGGTACAGGAGAATGCAGGGCTGTGGGCATGGTGCAGGAGAATGCGGGGCTGCGGGCATGGTGCAGGAGAATGCGGGGCTGCGGGCATGGTGCAGGAGAATGCGGGGCTGCGAGCATGGTACAGGAGAATGCAGGGCTGCGGGCATGGTACAGGAGAATGCGGGGCTGTGGGCATGGTACAGGAGAATGCGGGGCTGTGGGCATGGTGCAGGAGAATGCGGGGCTGTGGGCATGGTACAGGAGAATGCGGGGCTGTGGGCATGGTGCAGGAGAATGCGGGGCTGTGGGCATGGTGCAGGAGAATGCAGGGCTGTGGGCATGGTACAGGAGAATGCGGGGCTGCGGGCATTGTGCATGAGAATGCGGGGCTGCGGGCATGATGCAGGAGAATGCGGGGCTGCGGGCATGGTACAGGAGAATGCGGGGCTGTAGGTATGATACAGGAGAATGCAGGGCTGTGGGCATGGTACAGGAGAATGCGGGGCTGTGGGCATGGTGCAGGTGAATGCGGGGCTGTGGGCATGGTACAGGAGAATGCGGGGCTGCGGGCATGGTACAGGAGAATGCGGGGCTGCGGGCATTGTGCATGAGAATGCGGGGCTGCGGGCATGGTGCATGAGAATGCGGGGCTGCGGGCATGGTGCAGGAGAATGCGGGGCTGCGGGCATGGTACAGGAGAATGCAGGGCTGTGGGCATGGTACAGGAGAATGCGGGGCTGTGGGCATGGTACAGGAGAATGCAGGGCTGTGGGCATGGTGCAGGAGAATGCGGGGCTGCGGGCATGGTACAGGAGAATGCGGGGCTGAGGGCATGGTGCAGGAGAATGCGGGGCTGCGGGCATGGTACAGGAGAATGCGGGGCTGGGGGCATGGTGCAGGAGAATGCGGGGCTGCGGGCATGGTGCAAGAGAATGCAGTGCTGTGTGCATACTACAGGAGATGCGGCCGCTGACCTTTTTTTTTTTTTTTTCAAATCGAGTAATAGCCGAAAGAAGAGAAGAGGCCGCCCCTTTCTAAGTGCCGCCTGGGTCCCATGGTCCCACCGGGACCCATGGGGAGCCAAAATCATCTTAACGAGATTGGCTCGCCCAGTTACTGTCAGCGGCGATTTACACCAGCTGGTACATTTCTGTTAAAATTATTGTAAAATCGGTTTTAAATTTCGAGATATATAATCCCAAGGGTCACTGGTCACCGTTATACCTAGATACCTAAAAGATGTAACCACCTGTATGTGGCTTTCGGTCTCTGGTAAGATTGTTGGCAATGGATCCAGTGGGACTAAAGCTGATTTATGCCAATTAATGGCAAAGCCTCAGAACATACCAAACCGATCGAACCCTCAGTATCTCCCAGATATAATAAGGTGTCATCTGCATAGAGTGAGATTTTATCTTCTCTTGTTCCCCTTAAAAAGCCTACAATGTCAGTGGTGGCCCTAACCATAGCAGCCAGGGCTTCCAGTGCAAACAGCAGGGGAGACGGTGGGCACCCCTGCCACGTTCCACGAAACAGGGAAAAGGATTTAGACATAAAGTCATTGATTCTAATTTCTAGATGTGGGTTTAGTGTATAACAATGGTATCCATGAAACAAATCTCAGAAACCCGAATCTATGGATTACCTCCTATAAGTACTCTACACTGTCAAACGCCTTGGCAGCGTCAAGGGAGACAATTACCCGGATTGTCAACTGGGGTCTGAATGTTTAAAAAAGAGCTGTACACTCACTACTTTACATTGTAACAAAGTGTCATTTCTTCAGTGTTGTCACATGAAAAGATAGAATAAAATATTTACAGAAATGTGAGGGGTGTACTTACTTTTGTGAGATAATAAATAATATATATACATTTTTTTTTTTTTTTTTTTTGCATTCTATTGGTATATATTTTTTTCTTCAACATATCACAATAAAATAAAAAAAGGAGGGTCTTTTTTTAAAAAAAAGTATTGAATCCCATTGTCTGAAAAAAGGCCCCCACAACAACAAAAAAAGCTAAAACAATCTTTTTGTTTTTTTGTTTTACCTATTTTCAGGTGGAAGGAGGTATTTTTTGTTTTTTTATGTTAGGTGTGGTTTATGAAAACTCGTTCTAGAATCCTCCTGTCCTCAAGTGACCTTCTGATTCATGAATAGACGGTGTGTAAACAAAGCCATGTGATCGGGTTGGCCAGTTTCTCAAAATCAGAAATTTCCAGATTGCTTCTGATGAATACAAGGAGCTTACGGTAAGAAGACACTGCACCGGCCATATAACCAAAGGTGACAACGCTGCTCACTTCCAATGAAATCACAGGGAAGCGTTGTCACCCTGAGTAAAAATGCAGTTTCTGTTATAGGAAAGGGGAAAAACAACAGAATGACTGGCAGGATCAACAGGTAAGGAGTCTGATAGCTAGAGAGTACTTTTAGCTTCCACCCCGGGCCAGATTCACCCCCACAGTATAGGGTGGAGATGCTGCTGAGCTCCCAGCATGCCTTTCACCCTGTATTACTGGCAGATCTTTGTTTGCCTGAAAACTTGGAGGAACAATGATCGCACTTTCTTCGCTCTGGCATTCTACGTGCGACGGAATGTTTGTATTGGCCCGGGGACAATAGACTCCTGAATTGTCCGCTCTCCACCTTAGTAATGGCAAAAACACAAAATAATCTTCTCACAAACACGGAATATTCCCCCAGCTCTGGCCTGACAAACAACAAGGACCGCACACGCTGCGAGGACTAATCCTTCTCCGCACACAATGTAACCAATCCCAGAAAACAACAACAGAGGGACGGAGGGGGGAGGGGGGGGATAGATAGATAGATAGATAGATAGATAGATAGATAGATAGATAGATAGATAGATAGATAGATAGATAGATAGATAGATAGATAGATAGATACTGTATAGATAGATAGATAGATAGATAGATAGATAGATAGATACTGTAGATATATAGATAGATAGATAGATAGATAGATAGATAGATAGATAGATAGATAGATAGATAGATAGATAGATAGATAGATAGATAGATAGATAGATACTGTAGATATATAGATAGATAGATAGATAGATAGATAGATAGATAGATAGATAGATAGATAGATAGATAGATAGATAGATAGATAGATAGATAGATAGATAGATAGATAGATAGATAGATAGATACTGTAGATATATAGATGATAGATAGATAGATAGATAGATAGATAGATAGATAGATAGATAGATAGATAGATAGATAGATAGATAGATAGATAGATAGATAGATAGATAGATAGATAGATAGATAGATAGATAGATAGATACTGTAGATATATAGATGATAGATAGATAGATAGATAGATAGATAGATAGATAGATAGATAGATAGATAGATAGATAGATAGATAGATAGATAGATAGATAGATAGATAGATAGATATATAGATGATAGATAGATAGATAGATAGATAGATAGATAGATAGATAGATAGATAGATAGATAGATACTGTAGATAGATAGATAGATAGATAGATAGATAGATAGATAGATAGATAGATAGATAGATAGATAGATAGATAGATAGATAGATAGATAGATAGATAGATACTGTAGATATATAGATGATAGATAGATAGATAGATAGATAGATAGATAGATAGATAGATAGATAGATAGATAGATAGATAGATAGATAGATAGATAGATAGATAGATAGATACTGTAGATATATAGATGATAGATAGATAGATAGATAGATAGATAGATAGATAGATAGATAGATAGATAGATAGATAGATAGATAGATAGATAGATAGATAGATAGATAGATAGATACTGTAGATATATAGATGATAGATAGATAGATAGATAGATAGATAGATAGATAGATAGATAGATAGATAGATAGATAGATAGATAGATAGATAGATAGATAGATAGATAGATAGATAGATAGATACTGTATAGATAGATAAATAGATAGATAGATAGATAGATAGATAGATAGATAGATAGATAGATACTGGATAGATATATAGATAGATAGATAGATAGATAGATAGATAGATACTGTATAGATAGATAGATAGATAGATAGATAGATAGATAGATAGATAGATAGATAGATAGATAGATACTGTATAGATAGATAGATAGATAGATAGATAGATAGATAGATAGATAGATAGATAGATAGATAGATACTGTAGATATATAGATGATAGATGGGTGGATGATGGATGGGAAAGGATGGTTGGGTGGATGGATGGACGGATGATAAATGGGTGGATGATGGATGGGAAAGGATGGGTGGATGGATGGATGGACAGATGATAGATGGGTGGATGATGGATGGGAAAGGATGGTTGGGTAGATGGATGGACGGATGATAGATGGGTGGATGATGGATGGGTAGATGAAAAATAGAAAGACAAAAGAAACTTGGGACTGTAGGTAGCTATAAGAAATCAACAGGCACCCCGACTGGGTACCATTGACGGATGCTCCTAATGCTTCCCGAGGGCTCCAAGCACTCCACCAGACC
This sequence comes from Pelophylax lessonae, assembly GCF_965119305.1. Classification (NCBI taxonomy): domain Eukaryota; kingdom Metazoa; phylum Chordata; class Amphibia; order Anura; family Ranidae; genus Pelophylax; species Pelophylax lessonae. Next base: position 737,072,679 of record NC_138769.1, on the reverse strand, counting down.
CCACAAACCACTGCAGCTTGGTTGGGGTCTCGCCGTCTCCTTCCCACCCTGGACCTACGACAAGGCTCCACATTCCAGTGGGTGAACCTCTCTTTCCCCAGAGAGTGAAGCAGGAACAGGAACAAACTCTTACAAGAGCTTAGTGATTATTCAATAAAGTATGAAGAGCATAGCAATCCCTTGTATCAGATTCCCCCAATAAGAGTCAGGACTCTAGATTGAGGGTGAAGTAGAACTCAAACCATTCTCCTAAGTATCTAAGTATATGTCCCTCACTCCCAGTGACGGTCGATGAACACCGCTACAGTAGCCACTTATAACCCCCGGGAGAAATAAACTCAAGTGTTTGTATAAAAATATACGTTTATTGAAACACAAATAAGAAAGTATAAAAGATCAACACACAGACATATATAATATCTCCTCAAATAGCATAAGAAAAATGGGCTCTCCCTTAACCACTTAAGCCCCGGAGGATTTGGCTGCTCAAAGACCAGGGCCTATTTTGCGATTCGGCACTGCGTGACTTTAACGGACAATTGCGCGGTCGTGCGACGCTGTACCCAAATGAAATTGACGTCCCTTTCCCCCCCCACAAACAGAGCTTTCTTTTGGTGGTATTTGATCACCTGTGCGATTTTTACTTTTTGCGCTATAAACAAAAAAAAGAGCGAAAATTTTGAAAAAATAACAATATTTTTCAATTTTTTTTATATGAAAATTCCCCCCCCCCCCCCCCAAATTTTTTAACATTTTTGGCCAATTTGTTTTCTGCTACATATTTTTGGTAAAAAAAAAATCGCAATAAACGTATTTTGATTTGTTTGCACAAAAGTTATTGCGTTTACTAACTACGGGAAAGATTTATGTCATTTTTATTGTTTTTTTTTTTTTTTTTTAGTAAGTGGCGGCGATCAGCGATTTTTTTTTTGCGGGACTGCGACATTGCGGCGGACAGATCGGACCCCTGACTGACATTTTTGACACTTTTGGGGGTACCAGTGACATTACTACAGTAATCAGTGCTATACATATGCACTGTTACTGTAAAAATGACACTGGCGGGGAAGGGGTTAACTTTATTAGAGATGCAGGGGTTAAATGTGTCCCTAGGGGCGTGATTCTAACTGTAAAGGGGCGTGGCTAGTGATGTAACCACAGAGACATAAGATCCTACATAGCAGGATCGTATGATCTCTGCAGTTACATCAGGGAGAATGACAGGCGGCTTTGCTTACAAAAGCCGCCTACCTTTCTCCCTCTCCAGCGGGAGATCGCGGGTGACCGGCGGACATCGGTACCGCCGGTCACTCGCGCTGGAATGTCTGTGAACGAGCGGGGGCGGGTGCGCACCTCTGGCGGTGCGCACCCGCCCCCTAGAGGCTCCTGGGCAGGGGACGTAGCCCTACGTCGGTTTGCCCAGGAGAGCCAGACTGCCGCAGTGAATAGTCGTGCGGCGGTCGGCAAGTGGTTAAACATAGGGAAGCAGCCTGTGGGGACACCCGTAATGTCAACAATGTAACATATGATGAGGAAAGAATTAGAGTAACTTCTCTGGATTTTCACGGGTATCTCCGAAAATGTCAGGATCGCTACACGTTTCGCTAGTAGCTTCTTCAGGGGATCCTGTCAAATGCCAAATTCCAAACGGAAGGAGACAGAGATGGAGCACCTGGAGCCACAAGGTGGAACCGTAATGAATAGGGGCACCAAGAGGCACCTGTCCCAGCAATAGGAGGGTCAGAGAGCCCACACACCACGGGCCTCACTACGGAGTTCCAATATCTGGAGTATCAGTTGGAAGCCAGTGACACTTGTGAAGAAAGAGTATCGCATAAATCCTTGGAACAAAAGTTCTCACATTTATAAGGAGTGATCCGTTTGGTGGTTCCTCACCATTAGTGAGTGCTGGTCCTGGTATAACTCTCCTCTTCCTGTGTGAAGTCCCAACGGCATGAATGGATGGATGGACAGATGACAGATGGTTGGAGGGATGGATGGGAAAGGACAAATTAATGGGTGGATAATGGATGGATGACTGATGACCGAATGATGGATGGGTGGATGGATGGATAAACGGATGATAGATGGTTGGAGGGATGGATAGGAAAGGATGGATGGATGGATGGGTGGGTTGGTTTATAATGAATGAACATTGGATGGATGGGTGGATGGATGGAGGAATGGATGGTTTGAGGGATGGATGGGAAAGGATGGATGGATGGGAGGGTGGGTTTATGATGGATGGACATTGGATGGATCGGTGGATAGATGGATGGTTGGTTTGAGGGATGGATGGGAGGGTGGGTTTATGATGGATGATGGATGGATGGATGATGCATGGACAAATGATAGATAAGTTGGCGGATGGATGAACGGATGATAGATGGTTGGAGGGATGGATAGAAAAGGACGGATGGATGGGAGGGTGGGTTTATGATGGATGATGGATGGATGGATGATGCATGGACAAATGATAGATAAGTGGGTGGATGGATGGACTGATGATAGATGGTTGGAGAGATGGATAGGAAAGGACTGATGGATGGGTGGGTGGGTTTATGATGAATGAACATTGGATGGATGGGTGGATAGATGGATGGATGGTTTGAGGGATGGATGGGAAAGGACGGATGGATGGGAGGGTGGGTTTTTGATGGATGATGGATGATGCATGGACAAATGATAGATGGGTGGGTGGATGGATAAACGGATGATAGATGGTTGGAGGGATGGATAGGAAAGGACAGATAGATGGGTGTATAATGGATGGATGACTGATGCCCGAATGATGGATGGGTGGATGGATGGATAAACGGATGATAGATGGTTGGAGAGATGGATAGGAAAGGATGGGTGGGTGGGTTTATGATGAATGAACATTGGATGGATCGGTGGATAGACGGATGGATGGTTTGAGGGATAGATGGGAAAGGACGGATGGATGGGAGGGTGGGTTTATGATGGATGGTTAATGCATGGACAAAGGATAGATGGGTGGGTGGATGGATGGACTGATGGTAGATGGTTGGAGGGATGGATAGAAAAGGACGGATGGATGGGTGGGTTTATGATGAATGAACATTGGATGGAAGGGTGGATAGATCGATGGATGGTTTGAGGGATGGATGGAAAAGGACGGGTGGATGGGAGGGTGGGTTTTTGATGGATCATGGATGGATGGATGGATGATGCATGGACAAATGATAGATGGGTGGGTGGATGGATGGATGGATGATAGATGGTTGGAGGGATGGATAGGAAAGGACGGATGGATGGGTGGGAAGGTGGATGGACGGAGGATGAATAGTTGGAGGGATGGATGGATCGGTGGGTGGATGGATAGGATGACTTAGGGTTTAGCCTGAAAACAAGCTAAAACTGAACCTTGGCTGTTCGGACAAATGCCAAAAAATGTGCCCACGTAATGCATGTTAGAAGCAATTCTTCCTCTTTTATACATAAGAGCTTCCCAATGCCATTGGTTGTCTAGGATGTGGGTGGGTGCTAGTACCACCGAGTTCTTCACCACCAGTGACGTCACCCAACCTCATCTACTTCAATGGCCGGAAATCGCCTGCCATAAAAGCAAAGAAAGGGAGGATAGATCAAAGAAAATGGCAATGGGGGTTCCCCCATAATTTATATTAGGACCTTCAGGCCTGGTGTGAATCTTAGGGGGGGGGGACACCACGCAAAAAAGGCTTGAACCCCCTCCAAATTTAAAGGGGAACCTCATGCATAAATTAAAAAGTCCCTACCAAACCCTTATCTAAGCATACAGCTTGGCAGGCCAGGACAGGGGGTGGACGAGCATGAGCCCCCCCCCCGTCCTAAAAACCACTAAGTCACATGCCCTCCACATGGGGAAAGTGGCATCTTGCCAGGGCAGACCTCCCTGGATAAAGCATCCTTGATCTCTTCCCGACAACCCTGGCCCTCCACAACCACTGGGCCAGTGTTGTCGGGAAGAGATCAAGGGCCTCTTCCCGACAACCCTGGCCCAGTGGTTGTGGAGGTCTGTAGGTAGGGGCTTTCGGAAAACCCCCCCATGTGAATGAGTAAGGGATACATAGTAATCTCCATAGGCTGTATGTGTTGTTGTGTGACCTCAGTAGATCCTCGGAATATTCCGACAACATGAGAACATACGGGCACCTCACGTGTTATCTCAGACCATGGTTGGACTTGTTGTCCCGGTGTTTCTCTGGAAGTCCTGGTAGAGCGCTCTCACCTATAATTGGCGGTGACGCGCGGCCGTCCTTTTTGTGGGCTCTTCAAAGCGGAGTGGAATTAATTTGTTTCCTCCATCTCTGAGTTGCCCCGGGGTCCAACCAGGCCATGGAAGCTGGAAGCGCGGACCGCCAATTATGGCTCGTTCTTCTCTGTGACAAGGACTGTGGCGCAGCGTCTCCTAAGAACACAGGTTAATGGGGTCTCCGGGGGCCCCTCGGTAACAGGCTCAGTGCAGGAGACAGGTCACGGCTATTTGTAGCAAGCTCTCAGAAAATTAATTGTTTGTTGTTCCATCAATGTGCGTCCTTCTGAAGACGAAGACTCCTCTGCCTTCCCACATCCCTCCCGGAACATTCCTCCGCCGATGAATAATGAGAAACAACAATTATCTGCCGCAGGATGAAAAGTGACATTAATAAAAGGGTCACCTCCCCCCCAGGGTAGAGAATACAGCCATTGGTAGACACCAGGGAGATAGACCACCTAACAGTTCATCTTGGGGAATATTCTGGTTCTGCTGAGTTCCCGGGTCTGTACACCCACTGTGCCCATTATAAGAGATTCCCACCATCCCTGTGCTGAGTTTCTGGATCTTTACACCTGCTTTGCCCATTATGAGGGGTTCCCATCATCCCTGTGCTGAGTTCCCTGGTCTGTACACCTGCTGTGCCCATTATGAGGAGTTCCCACCATCCCTGTGCTGAGTTCCCGGGTCTGTACACCTGCTGTGCCCATTATAAGAGATTCCCACCATCCCTGTGCTGAGTTCCCGGGTTTGTACACCTGCTGTGCCCATTATGAGGGGTTCCCACCATCCCTGTGCTGAGTTCCTGGGTCTGTACACCCGCTGTACTCATTATGAGGGTTTCCCACCATCCCTGTGCTGAGTTCCCGGGTCTCTACACCCGCTGTGCCCATTATGAGGGGTTCCCACCATCCCTGTGCTGAGTTCCCGGGTCTCTACACCCACTGTGCCCATTATGAGGGGTTCCCACCATCCTTGTGCTGAGTTCCCGGGTCTGTACACCTGCTGTGCCCATTATGAGGGGTTCCCACCATCCCTGTGCTGAGCTCCCGGGTCTGTACACCTGCTGTGCCCATTATGAGGGGTTTCCACCATCCCTGTGCTGAGTTCCCAGGTCTGTACACCTGCTGTGCCCATTATGAGGGATTCCCACCATCCCTGTGCTGAGGTCTTGGGTCTGCAGACTTTTTGTGCCCATTATAAGGGGTTCCCCCCATCCCTATGCTGAGTTCCCGGGTCTGTACACCTGCTGTGCCCATGATGAGGGGTTCCCACCATTCCTGTGCTGAGTTCCTGGGTCTGTACACCTGCTGTGCCCATTATGAGGGGTTCCCACCATCCCTGTGCTGCGTTTCGGGGCCTGTACACCTGCTGTGCCCATTATGGGGGGAACCCCTCAGGTTGTGGTGAATAGTAACTTCATGAAAATCGTCATTAGAAAATACCCACCATAAGCCTGATTTTGAATTTCAGCTGGTGTACAAGAGAAGACAGGGGCTAAAGCAAGGAGGTGACTGCAGATTTATCAGCTTTATTTAAAATATAAATAATTCCATTGGCTTTCCCAGTTTTTCCGTGTCCTCCAATCTGACCCTTGCTGTCACAGTGTGTGTGTGGGGCCCCTATTCTAGAATGAGGGAGGAAAATCTCCAATATATCATCCTCTCCGCAGTAAGGAATGCCAGGAATGTCCTACAAGCTGGAATCTCCTTCCTGTCCACTCTGAGGATGGAAACATGGAAAAGGGAAGTTCAATCGGCTCTGTGGGAACGGAAAGTTTTCCTAGACACCATTCTCAACTTCTTCTCAAGCTAATAATAATAACAATAATAATAATAATAATAAAAACAATAATAATACAATTAGTATCAAGGAATAATATTATTATGAATTATTATTATTATTATTACTATTATTGTTATTACTATTGTTATTATTATTATTTAGTAAACATGTTAATATTATATTCATTTTAAATATACATACTATTAATTATTAATAATGTATCCCGGGTAACTATAGGCCGGTCAGCCTAACATCAGTAGTCTGCAAAAATTTGGAGGGGATGTTAAGGGACCACATACAAGACTTTAGGAATGAAAACGGTATTATTAGTAGTAATCAGCATGGATTAATGAAAAATCGTTCGTGCCAAACCAATCTATTAACCTTCTACGATGAAGTGAGCAGCCACCTAGATAAAGGTAAGCCTGTGGATGTGGTGTATCTGGACTTTGCAAAGGCCTTTGACACCGTTCCCCACAAACGCTTACTGTACAAACTAAGGAAGGTAGGTATGGACCATAAGGTGAGTACCTGGATAGAGAACTGGCTCCAGGGGAGAGTCCAGAGGGTGGTGATTAATGGGGAGTACTCGGATTGGGCGGGTGTGGAAAGTGGGGTCCCCCAGGGTTCTGTCCTGGGACCAATCCTGTTTAATTTATTCATAAATGATCTAGAGGAGGGGATATCTAGTACAATCTCAGTATTTGCAGATGATACTAAACTAAGCATGCCAATATCTTCTATGCAGGATGTGGAAACCTTACAAGCGGACCTGAACAAAATAACGGGGTGGGCAACTGCATGGCAGATGAGGTTTAATGTTGATAAATGTAAAGTAATGCACTTGGGGGCCAGAAACCAGAAAGCAAGCTACTCACTAGGGGGGGGGAACCTCTGGGTGAGTCTAGGATGGAAAAGGACCTGGGGGTACTGGTAGACAACAGGCTTGGAAGTGGCATGCAATGCCAAGCTGCTGCAAGCAAAGCCAACAGAATACTGGGATGTATAAAAAAGGGGATTCACTCCAGAAATAAAGAGATTATTCTCCCACTCTACAAGACTCTGATCCGGCCACATCTGGAGTATGCTGTCCAGTTCTGGGCACCGGTCCTCAGGAAGGATGTGCTGGAACTGGAAAGAGTCCAGAGAAGGGCAACAAAAATAATTAGGGGGATGGAGGACATCAGCTATGAGGAAAGACTACAAGCACTGAACTTATTCTCTCTGGAGAAGAGACGATTGAGGGGGGATATGATATCAATGTACAAATACTGTACTGGTGACCCTAGCATAAGGAATAAACTATTCAGAGAAAGGAGATACAATAAGACACGTGGCCACTCACTAAAATTAGAGGAAAGGCGGTTTAACCTTAAAGTGCGTAAGGGGTTCTTCACTGTGAGAGCAGTAAGGATGTGGAATTCTCTTCCACAAGCAATCGTATCAGCAGGGAGCATTGATAGTTTCAAAAAAGATTAGATGGGCACCTTAGAGACCACAACATACAGGGGTATACAATGTACAACATACAGGGGTATGCAATGTACAACATACAGGGGTTATACAATGTACGGTTAAAAGCAAACACACACACACATCATAGGTTGAACTGGATGGACTGATGTCTTTTTTCAGCCTCACTAACTATGTAACTATGTAAAAAATTAGTACTAATATTAGGAATATTCATTACTAATTAATTTATTAGTTTATCTATGAATTCTCTCTCAAGCATTTAATGATTTAAGTTAATAATAATAACAATAATATTAATAACAATAACAAGAATCAAGAATAATAGCAAATTAGCAGCAACCAATAATATTATTATGACTGATAATTTTTTTATTTTTTTTTATTATTATTATTTCATAAATAAATGTTAAGGTTTATTGTTTTTTTCAATTAGTATGATGTGATTATCAATTATATTATACCGTTAACAATTATACCTTTAATTAATATGAATTATTATTCAGTACTAATATTATTAATATTAATTAGTAACTCTCTCAAACTTTTTCAAACATTCATTGATTTAAGTTTATATCTTTTTAACCACTTTACCACCGGAGGATTTTGCTGTCTTACGTCTGGGCCACTTTTTGCGATTCGGCACTGTGCGAATTTAACGGACAATTGCGCGGTCGTGCAACGCTGTACCCAAATTAAATTTATGGCCTTTTTTTCCCCACAAACAGAGCTTTCTTTTGGTGGTATTTGATCACCTGTGCGATTTTTACTTTTTGCGCTATAAACAAAAAAAGAGCGACAATTTTGAAAAAATAACAATATTTTTCACATTTTTTTATATGAAATTCCCCCCCAAAAAAATGTAAAAATCAAAATTTTTTATCATTTTAGGCCAATTTGTTTTCTGCTACATATTTTTGTTAAAAAAAATTGCAATAAGCGTATTTTGATTGGTTTGCGCAAAAGTTATCGTGTTTACTAACAAAGGGAAAGATTTCTGTCATTTTTGGTGTTTTTCTTTTTAACGACTAATGGCGGCGATCTGCGATTTTTTTTGCAGGACTGCGACATTGCGGTGGACAGATCGGACCCTTGAATGGCATTTTTGACACTTTTGGGGGTACCAGTGACATTACTGCAGTAATCAGTGCTATAAATATGCACTGTTACTGTAAAAATGACACTGGCAGGGAAGGGGTTAATTTTTATTGGAGAGGGAGGGGTTAATGTATGCCTGGTGCTTACTGATGTGTGTAGGGGAGGGGGTTGTGTGACACAGGGACAGATAGCAGGTTGAGCTATGCTGAACCCTGCAATCTGTCCCTGCCTGTCACTTAGGAGATCCGCCCGCTTTGTTTACACAAGCGGGCGGATCTCCACACTGGATTCTCCGACAATCGGGGAAGAGCAGCGGTGATCACCGCATCTCCTCCCCTGGCCCAACTCCCGCTGTGACTGAATACAGTGTGAGCGAGCCTCTGGCGGCGCGCGCGCGCCGCCCACAAAGGGAGGAGTCCAGCGACGTAGGTCTACGTCGCTGGACGATAATGAACCACTTTGCTGCAGTACAGTCAACGTGACTGGTCGGCAAGTGGTTAAGCATGCTTTTCAAGTGTGAGCACCTCAGATAAGAACCAGTCCAGTTTCTTTGGTTTTTAGGGTTTATTCGAGAACTTGGATGGGAGACGGGAGAAGTGGGATTCTCCAAAAACTGAACTATGCACAATTAGGCAGGGACACTGAAAATGCTGCTTGGCGCTGATTAGCGCTTTACTGACGCTGGTTAATGCTGACTAATGCGGGCCTCGGCTAGGCCAGGTACTAGAACTTCACCTCTGACTGTGGAAAAGTCCTTTGAGCCCCCTGAGGTTCTCCTTCCTAAGGTAGCTGACTTTAATACAAACTGTTTTGCTGAACACTTCAGGGCCCTTGCTGGCGCCCCCTTTACTCCCTAAACTTCAGGAATTTACTACTTGGGTCACCCTGGCATGGCAGAGTCAGGTCACCCTAAACTCCGGTCACCCTGACATGGCAGAGTCAGGTTACCCTAAACTCCGGTCACCCTGACATGGCAGAGTGGGGTCACCCTGGCATGGCAGAGTCAGGTCACCCTAAACTCTGGTCACCCTGACATGGCAGAGTGGGGTCACCCTGGCATGGCAGAGTCAGCTCACCCTAAACTCCGGTCACCCTGACATGGCAGAGTGGGGTCACCCTGGCATGGCAGAGTCTGGTCATCCTAAACTCCGGTCACCCTGACATGGCAGAGTGGGGTCACCCTGGCATGGCAGAGTCAGGTCACCCTAAACTCCGGTCACCCTGACATGGAAGAGTGGGGTCACCCTGGCATGGCAGAGTCAGGTCACCCTAAACTCCGGTCACCCTGACATGGCAGAGTGGGGTCACCCTAAACTCCGGTCACCCTGACATGGCAGAGTGGGGTCACCCTGGCATGGCAGAGTCAGGTCCCCCTAAACTCCGGTCACCCTGACATGGCAGAGTGGGGTCATCCTGGCATGGCAGAGTCAGGTCACCCTAAACTCCGGTCACCCTGACATGGAAGAGTGGGGTCACCCTGGCATGGCAGAGTCACGTCACCCTTACATGGCAGCTGCATGACCCCACTCTGCCATGTCAGGGTGACCGGAGTTTAGGGTGACCTGACTCTGCCATGCCAGGGTGACCCCATTCTGCCATGTCAGGGTGACCGGAGTTTAGGATGACCTGACTCTGCCTTGCCAGGGTGACCCCACTCTGCCATGTCATACACAATATATATCTATATATATAGATATATATATATATATAAAAAGGCCTCCTGAAAACGCAAGCGCTAAACGCGGGTGAACGCATTAGGCTGCGTTTGGCCGCGTTCTTGCGTCTGAAACGCCGGGAAACACACGTTCGAACGCAAATAATTGCTTTAAAAAAAACGACACTGAACGCAACTGCCTGTAAACGACTGTAAACGACCCGGTGTACATGGACAGATAAGATAACATAGAGGTGGGTTCAGAGGCTTAAAAAAAAAAAAACGCCCAACTGCTCCTAAACGGCCGTTTACATGAGCCCTTACTATACACTCCTGGTTAGCTGGCTCCTGGACCCCCTTTGACCTCTCTGGAGTGGTCCCCTCTCCTAGGCAGACCCCATGGGCAGATCTTGAGTACTCACAACACTGTTTTTCCTGAAGATCTCTGCCCAGCAGCTCCACTGGGTCAGCAACTCTGGATCCCTCTCTGCAGCCCAGCTCAACCTCCGCTCCCTAGGCCGACTGCCTGGACCACCTTTTCCCTTTACAGGAGGAGAGACAGCCGTCACATCCTCCTGGGACTGATTCTCTCGCCAAAAGAAACTCTGTCACATGCACCCCTCCAATTTATGTCCAATCCCAGGATACATTGCAGTAGGGATAGACTGATATGGACAGTGGAGGAAACCCAGCCAGTGACACACAGGCTTTTGTAGCTGTCTCAATGGGTTGGCACAGACAAGTGGTGCATCCTGGGATAGACTATAAAAGCCAAGGGCACATGTGGCAGGGGGTCTTTGGGTGGGAGGCCAAGTCCCGGAAGGAGGGTGACAGCTGTCTCCTCTTCTGAAGTTGTGGAAGGTGGTCACAGGCAGTCAGCCTAGTGTACCAGAAATTGTGGCTGAACCCAGAGGTCCAGTGGAAGCTGACTGGTGGAGTTGGAGGAAAAGGTGGTTCTGGAAAAACAGTGTCCGTGTCCGTGAGTAGGGATGATCGAACGTTTCGGGTCGACCATCGGTTCGACCCGAACATTGACTGTTCGAAATTCTGCCAAATCGGCAACCAGAACCGACCAAAATGCAATGGGACAGGAACTGGGCTTTAAAAGCCCGTGATTGGACCAGAACCATCAGTAAAAGCCAATTGAGGGGGCTGGAGAATGCTAGGAATGTGATTGGAGTGACTAGGGGGTCCAGAGGCCAATCATTAGTGAATGCGCCCCCCAGTATATAACATAGCCCCGCCAAATCTCTACCATTTTAATACAGGGATGTGGAAGAGAGTGGAAGCAGTTCTGTTACTTCTGCTTCAAAGTGTCATTTAGCAATTATTAGTGTGAGGAAAGGGATATCTAGTGCAGTTAGGGTACTATTTTCCACTATAGTTAGATTTAATAATCTAGTTTCTGTAGGGAAAGTGTTAAGTGGCAGGGTGACCGTAGTGTAATGTAGGGTTAAGTGACTCTGACTGCTATGGCAGGGTGACAAAACCCTTCCATGTCAGGGTGACCGCTATAGAGAAAAGATTGTTTCTCTTAGAACACTTACAGAACAGGATGGTGGCTTCTCCCCTGTCAACCAGCTTTTTGTAGCAGGCGTTTTATTGGGCTTTTTTGAGGACATGTTTGGAGTCAGGCATGACATCAGAACTTCTGTGTAGGGGTATATATACACACACACATGTATGTATATATACACATACACATATATAGGTGTGAAAGTAGCAGAAACCTATGCTTGCGCTAATGAAATAATTAACACCAATATGTCTCCGCTCCTATCACACCTATATATGTGTATGTGTATAAATACATATAAGTGTGTGTGTATATATACCCCTATACAGAAGTTCAGATGTTATGCCTGCCTCCAAAGACCCCCAAAAAATGCCCAAAAAAAAAGCCTGCTGCAAAAACACACCTGGGCAGTTTTTGTAGCAGGCGGTTTTTTGGGCATTTTTTGGGCGTCTTTGGAGGCAGGCATAACATCTGAACTTCTGTATAGGGGTATATATACACACACACTTATATGTATTTATACACATACACATATATAGGTGTGATAGGAGCGGAGACATATTGGTGTTAATTATTTCATTAGCGCAAGCATAGGTTTCTGCTACTTTCACACCTATATATGTGCATGTGTATATATACATACATGTGTGTGTGTATATATACCCCTACACAGAAGTTCAGATGTAATGCCTGACTCCAAACATGTCCTCAAAAAAGCCCAATAAAACGCCTGCAACAAAAAGCCGGGTGTAAAATTAGCGAAGCTACTAACCTGTTCTATAATAATTCTAATACAAACAAACTTTTTATTTTTCTGGTTCTGTACATGCTACAGAGCTGAAACTTCACAGGTACACTTTTTAGACCCCCCAGACACTAAATCCAAAGAAATCTCATTTTTTTTTTCAATAATTCTTTCAATAATTGGCTCTCTATCAAAAATTAAAATTTTTAAGAACTTTTTTTGTGTGATTAATAGTCCCTGGGGCATGACCCAGAACCCTAGGCACTTTTTAGGGGCATTTATTGGGTTTTATGGCTTCAAAATGGTGTTTTTTGATTACTGAAGTTCGGGTCCCATTGATTTCAATGGGGTTCTGAAATCCGGGCCGAACTTTCGGGAAGTTCGGGGTGTTCTGGTCGAACCGAACTTTTGAAAAGTTCGATCATCCCTATCCGTGAGTACAGAACAACTTGCCCAGGGGTCTGTCAGGAAGGGGACCACTCCAGAGGATAGAGTCAGCGGACTGTTGTCAGCACACAGGCAGTGAGAGTAAAGGGGGTGCCAAGTTAGAACCCTGAAGAGAATATCCAAGCAGGAACCTTTAAAGTATCTTCACTTCAGTGGCAAGGTGAAGCAGCGACCTTCGCATTCTACAGTTAGCTGTCCTCAAGACTGTGAATAGTTATTAGTTGGAGTATCCCACTCATCCCTTCTCCTATCCAAGTTCCAAATAAAAACACAAAAACAAGGCTAAGCTCGCTGCCCACCACAGTTGCACCTGTTTGGGGTTTCTATGATCTTGATATGATCAACTGGATATTTCGGGGATGAATGACTGGTTGCTCAGGGTCACAGGTGTTTTATTCCTTGGCTGAGTGTTGGGATTTATCAATGCTGTTTACCAGGGGCAGACTGTCAGCTTTCAGACCAGGGGGCAAGTACAAACCAGAGGCCCATGGTGCAGCGACTCAGCCCCCCTCCCACTTTCCCTCACCCCCCTCCCAGTCTCCCAATCCACCTTCGGACCCCCATTCCAAGCTGAAGCCCTGCTCCATATATTCTCTACTTACCGGCTTAATCCGAGTTCCCGACCTGGTCAGCAGGGGGCGGTTGGGGGCAGCTGGGACAGCTCAGTTGGGGCTGGCCGGCGCAGAAGAGACTCCAGTGGGACATGGAACCGGCCTCTGCTCAGACACAGTTTACACCATCCATGCTGGGGGGGGGATAGGCCTGCGTCCTGTCCTTGTCTTCATCCCACACTCAGTAGGTCAGCGGCGGGGACTTTTTACTTCCCTTCACCAGGAATCCTTTAGGCATGTCTGTGGGAGAAGCGGTGCAGCCTTTTTATGGGGCATCAGTGCAGCCCGGGGGGCAATTGCCCCCCTGCCCAATGGCCCAGTCCTCCCCTGCCTCTGCTGTGAACCAACAACTCTCAACATCCCCCCCCCTTTTATCTCGTTTATAAGGAGTTTCTTGGGACATCAAAACAAGGCTTGCAGTATTCACCTATCTATCCACGCAATAGTCTATCTATCATCAATATCTTCGGGGCTACCCTTGGGGTATTTAACCAACATTGCCATATATTCAGGAATTTCTTTGGAGAGTTTCTATGGTAATACCTTTTTTTTTTTTCTCTCGAATGAGTATACCATTCACCGCCTGGATCCACCCCGCACTCGTCGGCAATTGTGCAGAGAGCCAAAATCTAGCAAACCAGTTTCCTGGCCAAGTATAATAGTCTAGTAAGAGCTATGTACACAGAAGGAGGATACTGCTCTTCATTAAGACTACCTAACAAACACGTCAGCGGATCCACAAGCCAGTTGAACCTGGTATACACTTGCAGCACTGTCCCCGTAAGGACTGCTAGATATTCACTCTGCGGGTTCCCCTGGTTACCAACACACGGCCATAAGCAAATGCAAGTTCTTAACCTCCCTGGCGGTCTGATTATGCCAGACTTTTTTTTATCTAAAAGCGGTACATGTTTTTGCATGGAAATCTGTTGTTTTATATTTCAGGCATGCAATTCCTAGGAATAACCCAGTTAAAGCGAATTTCCACCCTGAAATTTTTTTTTTATAGATATAAATACCCCCGGGACAGTCAGGGCTAGTGCATTTAACCAACGATAGCCTCTGAACTGTCCCCTGTTTCACTTACCTTTTTAGAAGAAATACTTACCTTGAAAATGTCTTGTCCACCGCTGCCATCTCAGGTGTGGGCAGCTGAAGCCAGAGCGTCCTCTTCGGTGTCCTCTTCGGTGACGTCGGAAGTCCCAGAATGCCCTGCACCGGCCCTGTTCGTCACTTCCGGTGCAGGCACGGCATCCCTGCACAGCTTCTGGGCACATTGGCTTCTGGGCAGGCGCATTGACTCCTGGGAGCGATGACGTTCATCTTCCAGGAGTCAATGCAAGGCGGAAGTGACGGCTCGGGCCGTGTCCGCAGAGGGAGGAAGTGGAAGTAAGGTAAGTGCCGTATATACTCGAGTATAAGCCGAGTTTTTCAGCACATTTTTTTGTGCTGAAAACGTCCCCCTCGGCTTATACTCGAGTCAAGGAAAAAAAAAAAATTCCCTGGCCGCTCCGACGGGCTTAAGCTTTAAAAATGGCGCCGCCCGTCGCATACATGTCACCGCGCACGCGCCACCGCCGCTCGGGAGAGGCCGGGAATAGCCGAAATTATACGAGCGGCGGCGGAACAGGTAATGAAGGCGCCGCTGGAACAGGTAAGTGAAACAGCTTCACTACCTGCCATTATGCAGGGCTGCGGGCACACTACAAGGGATGCAGTGCTGCGGGCATGGTCCACCTGTACCATGCCCACAGCACTGCATCTCCTGTAGTATGCCCACAACCCCGGATCCTCTTGTACCATGCCAGTACCCTGCATTCTCCTGTACCATGCCAGTACCCTGCATTCTCCTGCACCATGCCAGTACCCTGCATTCTCCTGCACCATGCCAGTACCCTGCATTCTCCTGCACCATGCCAGTACCCTGCATTCTCCTGTACCATGCCAGTACCCTGCATTCTCCTGCACCATGCCAGTCACCCTGCATTCTCCTGTACCATGCCCGCCGCCCTGCATTCTCACCCTAGGCTTATACTCGAGTCAATGATTTTTCCCATCTTTTTGTGGTAAAAGTAGGGGCCTCGGCTTATACTCGGGTCGGCTTATTTTTCTTCAAAATAAAAGTAATACAGATATTACCAACAGCGCATATCTCGAAAAATAATAATAATAAAGTATCTGTGGTGGGTGGTCTATTGGGTCAAGACAATTGATACCAAGATATGTTGCATATAAAAATACTATTGCTCATATAAATCGTACTTGATAGCCTATCAGCTACCTGTCCCTGTTACCTAAAGTGCATATAACATTTCAACATACATATAAAGTGCCTAAACAGTGCATAAAATTAGTGCATTTATAATACCATGGCACAGGAGATGGTACAGGCATGGCTTCCGAAGACGTCACACATTGATGACGAAACGCGTCAAGCTGAGACGCACGTAGCCTCATTCCCAGTGGTACTTGGAACGCAACCCACACACTAACCAGGAAGCTCCGCATCACAGGCGAGCGAACTGTTTTTTTTTTCCGAGATATGCGCTGTTGGTAATATCTGTATTACATTTATTTGCACTGCACACCCCTGCGGGTTGTCTACAGCAGCAGTCCTTCGTTTACATACACGCAGCTTTGCGCAAACACTTTCTACCTTTCTTGGCGCAAGTGTTTTTTCACTATTATATTTTCTTTAAAAATGGAATCAAAAATGGAGAAAGATCTGGGAGTCTTGGTTAATGATAGATTAGGCAATAGCATGCAATGTCAAGCGGCAGCTGCCAAAGCCAGCAGAATATTAGCATGCATAAAGAAAGGGATGTATTCCAGAGATAAGACTATAATCCTTCCACTTTATAAAACTCTGGTCCGACCACATCTGGAGTATTCTGTCCAGTTCTGGTCGCCAGTCCTCAGGAGGGGTGTGTTGGAGCTGGAGAGAGTCCAGAGAAGGGCAACTAAACTGATTAGGGGATTGGAGGACCTTAATTATGAAGAGCATCTGCAATCGCTTGATTTATTCTCCCTGGAGAAGAGACGCCTGAGGGGGGACATGATAGCAATTTATAAATATCTTAATGGTGATCACAGCATAGAAAAAAAGCTATTCATTCGAAAGGATTGCATGAGGACTCGAGGGCATACAATGCGATTAGAGGAGAAGCGTTTTAACCTCAGGCAAAGCGGGGGGTTCTTTACTGTTAGGGCTATGTGGAATTCTCTACCACAAGAGGTGGTCTCTGCGGGAAGTATGGTGGCTTTCAAAAGACTCTTAGATGTACATCTCAAGGATCAGAACATTCAGGGCTATGTGAGATGATTACAGCCACACACACCTACACAGGTTGAACCAGATGGACTATTGTCTTTATTCAACCTCAACTACTATGTAACTATGTAAGGTAAGTGAATAAAAAAAAATGTTAATTATCCAATTGGTTTTCAGGTATTCCAGAGATAGCGGACGGAGCAAGCGGACGGGGAAAAGTAAATTTTGAGGGTGGAACTCCGTTTTAAATCTGTCCAAACAAGAGTCTAGTAGACATCCCGGGTATGATAAAGTTTGAAACACGAAATCATAAATTCTAATATAATAATAATAATAAATGTCATTAAATTCTTCATTGTTTTGGAAGTGGAGATATTTCATTATGAGGGAGAATCTGTACTCTGACATGACCGTGCCAAAGAATGGAGGGGAAAGTAATGAATTGGTTGTCCAATACCACTTCTGCAGGGGTTTCCTCACCACTCCCTGAAGAATTATTAGGCCCAGAAATTTCCAAATGTCATCTTTGGTCACTGGTTCCCACTTTCTGCATCTTGCAAACTTCCGATGCGTAGCGCATTGTTGATCTCGGTAACTATTTTTTCCATAACCTCATCGGTCAGAAATAATTGGAGGTTTGCCAAGGGGTTGTCATGGTCAACGTCAACTTTCATACCAGGCGCTCCAGTAAATGGGAATCCTGGGGGGCGGCACTGCCTGATCTGTACCGCAGTCAATAGAGCACCAAGTCCGCACATTGCTGGTCTCAGTCACAGAATCGTCGTTGTCATCACTTTCCGTACCTGATAAAGGAAAAGGAATTGGCAGCACTCCAGGTTGATGCTGCCAATTCCTTTTCCTTTATCAACTTTCCACGGAGGCGAGCCGGGGCATGCACCTGTGTGAGTCATCAGGCACCACACACCACCTTGAGCAGTGAGTTCTTGTCTCTTCACTTTCCGTACCTGATGACGAATTTTCCAACGAATCGCTATCGCTCAGTTCTTTAAATAAATTCTGATTCACCGTCGCTGTTTTCCAGTTTGTCCAAAAGCGCTTTTGAGCTACAAGAACGCTTTTTGGACGCCATGGTCGTTCTCAATTTTCCAGGCACAAAGAACCACAAAAGTACAGGCAGGGTACTGGAAAAGCCTCCAGGTGAAAACCTGTGGGGAAATGGCATGATACAAAGTTGTAATCCTAACAGGTTACACTGTATCGTGTCATTTGTTTTATTTTTTTTAATCTCCCGCCAGTTCCACCCCCCTGCGTCACGGCGCTCGCAGAGAAGAGAACCGGAAGAAGGTGCCGGCATCGGCCGAACATACAGCGGGAGGATGGCTGGAGGACGGCGGGGGAGGACGGCGGGGGATCGCAGTGGAAGGTAAGTTTGATTGTGGGGTAATCCCAAGTGTGGCTCGGGGTTCCCGCTTTTGGCACACTATATTAACCCCGAGCCACACTCGGGAATACCGCCAGGGAGGTTAATTCCTCTTGGCTCTCTCTTCAATAATTAGTCCAGGGGTATTTGGTTGTTTTGTTGTTTATTTTATAATGGGGATAGGAGAAGGAAGTAGTGGGATACTCAGATTTAACTATTCACAGTATTTGAGGACTTCTATCTTCTCTACTTCACTTTTAAGTATGGAACAGCCAGGCTGTTAATTCATCCTGCCACTTTGGATGAATATGGACTAAGTCTCTTGTTTCCTTCAAGACGACTTGGTGAACAATCTCTTATCTTCAGGACACTCTCCCTAGTACCCTCTCTCTGCTGACACCCGTTCACTGACTATCCTATGAGCAGGGGTTCCCCCCCCTCAGGTCAGGCCCCTTGACTCGAGTCCCTGTTCTCACGATACTGCAACCCCAGGGTCTCCAGTGTCTCCCTTCTCAGTCAGCTTTCCTGGACCTCAGGACGACCTCCTGTGACCGCATGGCACCTCTACAGAGGAGGAGGCAGCCTCCCCCCTCCCTCCGGGACTCCGCTCTCCAATGAAAGACCCCGAGCACATGTGCTTCCGGCTTTTTATACAGTATCCCAGCCAGAGGCGTAACTAGAACCTTCAGGGTTCCGGTGCAAGAAACCATGAAGGGCCCCCCCGGACCCCTGGCCGGGGCCCTTCCCACTGATCCCGGGGCCCTTTATTACAGTCCCGCAGCGGGACCTTTTCACAAGTCCTGCAGTGGGCCTTATTCCTGCCATCTTGGGGCCTCCCCACGGTGGTGGAATGCCAGGGCCCGGTTGCAAGTGTGACCTTTGCAATCCTGGAAGTTCACCCACTGGAGTCAGTAGTTTTTATTTTTTGGTATTTCAGTTGTATTATTTTTCATCATTTTATTTTATTTGCAATGTCACTGACTATGACTCTGTCCATTCAGAAAAGGAAGGAGCTGGTAAATTACATATTTACCGACCCCTTCCTGGTTCTCTATTGTGACACATCCCCTGCAGCAGCCGGAAGGAGAGGGGAGGGAGCACAGTAGGGGGGGGCAGCACAGTGTGGGGGGGGGGGACCAGGGGAGCACACAGGGGTCCAGAGAAAACAGAACATAATTGAACTGGATGGGAGGAGTGGCGGGGGCAGCATACAGAGGAACCAATCTCCATTTTCCTTCTGCAGCTACAGGAGGAAAAAGGAGGACAGTGATTTCTCTACATGCTGCCCCCGCCGCCCCTCCTATCCAGATGTACAGGGGAACCGCACAGGCCAGGGGAGGACTGGGCCAGGGGGCAGGGGGGCAATTGCCCCCCGGACTGCACTGATGCCCCATAAAAAGGCTGCACCGCTTCTGCCACGGACATGCCTTAAGGATTCCTGGTGAAGGGAAGTAAAAAGTCCCCACCGCTGACCTACTGAGTGTGGGATGAAGACAAGGACAGACCGCAGGCCTCCCCCCCAGCATGGATGGTGTAAACTGTGTCTGAGCAGATGCCCGTTTCATGCCCCACTGGAGACTCTCCTCCCCTGGCCATCCCTGACCGAGCTGTCCCAGCTCCCCCCCAACCAGCGTCTGCTGGCCAGGCCAGGAACCCGGATTCGGCTGGTGAGTAAAGAGTACCTTGAGCGGAGCTTGAGCATGGAATGGGGGTCAGGAGGAGGCCGGGAAGTGGGAGAGTGGGAGGGGGGCCAAGTCGCTGCCCCCTAGGTCGAAAGTTGCCAGTCAGCCCCTGAACAGAGGGAATAATAATGACAGTATTTACTTCCAGGTCGTTAATGGTTTATGGGTTGGATTTGTTTTATTTTTTTATGATTTTATTTTCTCTGGCGTTACAAGAAGCCTACACTGACTATGCTATACTTCAATGACCGTACAGCGGGCGAGGAATTACCTTGCAATTAAGTCGTTGTTTTTTACAGTAAGAATTGAATATTAAATGTCTGTACTAATCTAATGCCTGATGCTTAAGCTCAGGCTACGTTCACATGTGGGCGTAGCGGATCACGGGCAGAATTACCGCGATTCTGCCCGCGATCCGGAAATCATTGCCTGCGCGAAGCCCCGTGATTTGCAATGGCACCCCAAAACGCTGTGCGATGTTGCTGCGATTTCCGCCTGCCGAATCGCGGTAACATCGCGCAAACGGAATTGCGGGACGCATGACGCACAAAAGAAGCTCTTGTACCTTTTTTGGGCGTCATTCTGTTTGCGCGATGTTACTGCGATTCGGCAGGCGGAAATCGCAGCAACATCACGGGCATCGCACAGGCGTCCCGCGATTTGCGATGATTACGGATCGCGGGAAGACTCGCGGTGAGTCTGCCCGTGATCCGCTACGCCCACATGTGACCGTAGCCTCAATAAACATCTTTTTGTTTTTCTGATTAAAAAAAAATAAATAAATAAAATAATATTATTATTGAAAATAATAACAAAAATATTATTAACCACTTGCCGACCGCCGCACGACTATCTACGTCGGCGGTCAGCCCCTCACAGGCAAAGTGACGTAGGGCTACGTCACTAGCTTGTGAGGGTCTAGGGAGCGAGCGCGCGCCGCCGGAGGCGCGCTTCCGCTCCCGCGTGGTCACGGACCCCCCCGCGCGTGTGACCGGCGGACCCGATGTCCGCCGGCCACTCTGCGATCGGCGGGGGAGAGGGAGAAAGTCAGGCAGCTTGTGTAAACAAGCTGCCTGTCATTCTCCCCTCTGTATGAGAGCTGATCATATGGATCTACTATGTAGATCCGTTGATCACTCTGCATACAGCTGAAGCCACAGCCAATCACAGTTAGAATCACGCCCCTAGGGACACACACAGCCCCTCCCTCTCAAATAAAGTTAACCCCTTCACTACCAGTGTATTTTTACAGTAACAGTGCATATGTATAGCACTGATTACTGTAGAAATGTCACTGGTAACCCCAAAAGTGTCAAAAATGTCAGTCAAGGGTCCGATCTGTCCGCCGCAATGTCGCAGTACCGCAAAAAAATCGCAGATCGCCGCCATTACGCGTTAAAAAAAAAAACAACAAAAATGACAAAAATCTTTCCCTTAGTTAGTAAACGCAATAACTTTTGCGCAAACCAAACAAAATACGCTTTTTGCGATTTTTTTTACCAAACATAGGTAGCATAAAACAAATTGGCCGAAAATGTTAAAAAATTTTGATTTTTACATTTTTTTTGGGGGGAATTTCATATAAAAAAAAAGGGAAAAATATTGTTATTTTTGCAAAATTTACGCTTTTTTTGTTTATAGCGCGTGATCAAAAAATCGCACAGGTGATCAAATACCGCCAAAAGAAAGCTCTGTTTGTGGGAAAAAAAGGACGCCAAATTAGTTTAGGTACAGCGTCGCACGACCGCGCAATTTTCCGTTAAAGTCACGCAGTGCCGAATCGCAAAATACCCCCTGGTCGTTTAGCAGCCAAATCCTCCGGGGCTTAAGTGGTTAATAACATAAAAACAACAACAACAATATCAATATTAGTGTCAACCAATAATATTATTAAGTGAGGTATATAATGAGGCGCTGCTACTGAATATATTAACAAAACAGGTAAGTATGACTGTAGAGGGTATATACTTCATTCAGTCTTAGAAAAGAGTGACTCCAAATACTGGGATGGATGTGGCTTATCCACTCAAAGGTGCCGTGAATAATGAATGACAATTGTAATAAATAAATACATAATTATAAATGAAAGTGCTTGTGCCAATCTGTGCTAATTCCTGCCAATCCGTGCTAATTCCTCAACACGCGCTGTATCCCAATATGTGCAATAAATACCATTAAAAAAAAAATTAATTAAGGTGAAAAGTGTCACGCACATTGCAGGTGCCAAAAAAACATAATATGCCATAATAAAGGTGCTAAATATAAATTTTAAGAAAAACTCTATAAAAAAAATTCCCAATATTAGAAGAGTGATGTAAGGTGCCCAGTGTAGTCTCCAAGTAAGTTGAAGATAAACATATATTAATAAAAGTGTATGCAAGGCAACAATGCATTAATTAACCACTTAACCCCCGGAAGATTTTACCCCCTTCCTGACCAGGGTTTTTTTTTGCGTTTGTTTTACTGCTTGACTTTAACGGACAATTGCGCGGTCGTGCGCCACTATACCTAAACAAATTTGGCGTCTTTTTTTCCCCCACAAACAGAGATTTCTTTTGGTGGTATTTGATCACCTGTGCGATTTTTTGATCATGCGCTACAAAAAAAGAGCAACAATTTTGCAAAAATAACAATATTTTTCACATTTTTTTTATATGAAATTCCCCAAAAAAATATGTAAAAATCAAAATGTTTTAATATTTTCGGCCAATTTGTTTTATGCTACATATGTTTGGTAAAAAAAAATTGCAAAAAGCGTATTTTGATTGGTTTGCGCAAAAGTTATTGCGTTTACTAACAAAGGGAAAGATTTTTGTCATTTTTTGGTGTTTTTTTTTTAACGAGTAATGGCGGCGATCTGCGATTTTTTTTGCGGGACTGCGACATTGCGGCGGACAGATCGGACCCTTGACTGACATTTTTGACACTTTTGGGGTTACCAGTGACATTACTGCAGTAATCAGTGCTATAAATATGCACTGTTACTGTAAAAATGACACTGGCAGGGAAGGGGTTAACTGTATTGGAGAGGGAGGGGTTAAGTGTGTCCTAGGGGCGTGTTTCTAACTGTGATGGGACATGGCTACTAGTGTAAGAACAGAGATCAACGGTCCTACATAGTAGAACCGTCTGATCTCCATTTTTACACAGGGGAGAATGACAGGCGGCTTGTTTACATCAGCCGCCTGCCTTTCTCCCTTCCCGGTGAACGATCGCGAGTGACCGGCGGACATCGGGTCCGCCGGTCACACGCACTGACTTGTTAGGGAACGAGCCGGGGCGGGCGCGCGCTCGCCCGCTATTGGCTCACAAGCCAGTGACAGGCTAGTGACGTACCGGTACGTCACTTTGCCTGGCCGGGGCTGACCGCCGCAGGATATGTACTTGTGGCGGTCGGCAAGTGGTTAAGAACAAATAACAAATAGTGTCCATGGTGATGGTGCCAAGTGATGTATTATCCTTCTTCCCTTGGTGCAACAAATCAATGGTGCAGCAGATCTCTGGTCCTCCACCTAGTAAGCATTGGTCACTCACCAGAAGCACTCAAGCCTCTGGGACCTAAAGTGCCTGTAGAACTCCTCTCTTTTTGGGACCACTTCCTTCTAGGAGCAGTGGCGTCTGGTGCTCCATGTGCTGGAGGGGGCGGCAGACAGACCACACCATGCCCCCCCCCCCTCCCCGGTCGCCCGGTTCACTCACTGTGAAGGACAGGCAGCGGCGGCTTCTATTTAGTCTCCCGCGTCTCCTCGAGTCCTTGAGTCCTCCTTCCTCCTCCTCCACCTTGGCCAATGGCATGGCTTTCGCCTTTTCTTAAAAATTGTCGTTTTTGATAGAGGGCCAATTATTGAAAAAATTATTGAAAAAAAAAAAAAGAGATTTCTTTGGATTTAGTGTCTGGGGGGGTCTAAAAAGTGTACCTGTGAAGTTTCAGCTCTGTAGCATGTCCAGAACCAGAAAAAAAAGATAATTTTTCTTAGAATTTTTATTAGCGCAGGGATGGGGCTCCGCTCCTATCACACCTATATGTGTGTATGTGTATATATACATATATGTGTGTGTGTACATATACCCCTATGCAGAAGTTCAGATGTTATGCCTGCCTCCAAAGACGTCCACAAAAAAGCCCAATAAACACCTGAAACAAAAACGGCCAGGTGTGAAAATAGCGGAGCCCCATCCCTGCTCTACTGCAATTCTAAGACAAATGATCTTTTTTTTCTGGCGGTCACCCTGACATGGAAGGGTTTGGTCACTCTGCCATAGCAGTCAGAGTCAGTTCACCCTACACTACACTATGGTCACCCTGACACTTAACACTTTCCCTACAGAAACTAGATTATTGAATCTAACTATAGTGGTATATAGTACCCTAACTACACTAGATATCCCTTTCCTCACACTAATAATTGCTAAATGACACTTTGAAGCAGGAGTAACAGAACTGCTTCCACTCTCTTCCACAGCCCTGTATTATAGTGCTAGAGATTTGGCGGGGCTATGTTATATACTGGGGGGCGTATTCACTACTGATTGGCCTCTGGACCCCCTAGTCACTCCAATGACATTCCTAGCATCCTCCTGCCCCCTCAATTGGCTTTTACTGATGGTTCTGGTCCAATCACGGGCTTTTAAAGCCCAGTTCCTGTCCCATTGCATTTTGGTCGGTTCTGGTTGCCGAATTCCGAACTTTTTCCGCAAAAAGTTCGGAATTCGGCCGATGGTCGACCCGAACCGTTCGATCATCCCTATCCAGAAGGTCAAAGGGATCCGGGAGAGAAAGGGGGCGCCGGTGTGGGCCCTGAAGTGTTCAGCAGTGCAGCAGTGTATTCAAGTAGCTACCTCAGCAGGAGTGTTTAGGGGAGCTTGAAGAGGTCCCAAGTCAATTCAGTGTTAACAGGCATCCGGCCAGTGTTAACCAGCGTCAAGTCAGCGTTGATAGGCATTCAGCTAGCGTCAAGTCAGCGCCAAACAGCGATATTCAAGTGTCTCCGCCAAATGTGCCAAGTTTAGTTCCAGGAGTATCCCACTCATCCCTTCTATCATCCAAGTTACCAAATAAGTACAAAAAACCCAAAGATACGGGACTGATCATTGTCTCATATTGAATCACACTTGGAGAAACATGCTTAAATGTGCTGTTGTTGCTAGCGGTAACCCAGGGGGACCCATATCCAGCAAAACGGCTGGGAATTGTGCTACACTTCTTTGGGTGCTACACCTCCTGGACCACCTTCAGGGGTGTACTGCACTTAGCTGCAAGGGGAGCCCTCTCAGCACCTTGGCCTCGGATCAGGTACGTGTATGACCCCGGCTTCCCTCAAGGACTACTCTATACTAGCTGCCAGCCTTCCTGTGTATGGCCCCGGCTCACGTTACAGACTTTGCCTGCTTTCCTGTTGTGACCTCGGCCAAGTTCCTGTTTCCGCTATCTGCCTTATCCCTGGACTGACTACCCATGTCTGATCCTCAGCCTGGTCTTTACCACTGCTTCCTGTGTGCACAAGTTCTTCTAGTGTTCCCGAGAGACATCTTTCTGGCTGTGTATCCTGACTTCTCCAATACCCACCAGGTGTCCACCAGCCCAGCTCTTCAGCACCCTGTTGGCAATGGCCACCTGTGCTTCTTTGGCGCTACACCTCCTGGACCACCTTCAGGGGTGTGCTGCCCTTAGCCGCAAGGGGAGCCCTCTTAGCACCTTGGCCTGGGATCAGGTACGTGACACAGCCTCACACCCACCGATAGTGTCAGCCAATGAAAATTATTCCTACATCTCCGGAAATAAGACTTTTTTCATTGCTTATTAATGAATTACTTGCTAAACAACATCCTGAGACCACAGCAATGGCACAGAGTTAGCGCTGTAGTGTATTGTGTTCTGTGCTTCCAATGTCTGCACGTGTGACAGCAAGTTATAAAGGGAAAGTTGTCCCGTTTCTACCGCGCACCCTCCATGCAGCCGCACAGGTCGTGCACGGGTCAGGCCCGCTGTGCAGTCATTGCATGGAACATTCTATCATAGTCTGTAATTAAAGGGACAGACAGCTGTAATGGTGAACACATTGTACTTCTCTGCAGCTATTTCCAGATCCCAAATTTTATTATCTTGTCCTGTTATTATTATTTTACATTTCTGGAGGAATTAACTTTTGAGGGCTGTTCAGTTGAAATGATATAATGTAATGTAACGAAATAATAAAATATCAGGATACAAGGCAATGTAACAATATAATATAATATAATATAATATAATATAATATAATATAATATAATATACCAATATAATACAATAATATAAGACAATGTAATGCTATAATGTATTGTAACAAAATAATATAATATAATATAATATAATATAATATAATATAATATAATATAATATAATATAATATAATATAATATAAAATAATATAATATTATATTATATTATATAATAATGATATAATATAATGTACCAATATAATATTATAATATAAGACAATGTAATGCTATAATGTAATGTAACAAAATAATAAAATATCAGGATACAATGCAATGTAACAATATAATATAATATCATACAATGTAATGATATAATGTAATGTAACAAAATAATAAAATATCAGGATACAAGACAATGTAACAATATAATATAATATTATATTATAATGATATAATATAATGTACCAATATAATATTATAATATAAGACAATGTAATGCTATAATGTAATGTAACAAAATAATAAAATAGGATACAATGCAATGTAACAATATAATATAATATAATATCATACAATGTAATGATATAATATAATATAATATAATATAAAATAATATTATATTATATTATATTATATTATATTATATTATATTATATTATATTATATTATAATGATATAATATAATGTACCAATATAATATTATAATATAAGACAATGTAATGCTATAATGTAATGTAACAAAATAATAAAATATCAGGATAAAATGCAATGTAACAATATAATATAATATCATACAATGTAATGATATAATGTAATGTAACAAAATAATAAAATATCAGGATACAAGACAATGTAACAATATAATATAATATTATATTATAATGATATAATATAATGTACCAATATAATATTATAATATAAGACAATGTAATGCTATAATGTAATGTAACAAAATAATAAAATATCAGGATACAATGCAATGTAACAATATAATTTAATATAATATGATATAAAACAATGTAATGATATAATATTGTGATATAAAACAATATAATATAATAATATACCGATATACTGTAACACAATGTAATGACATAATACAATGTAATGATATATTGATTTAGTACATTGTAATGATAAATACAATGTAACAAAATACTACAATGTAAAGAAATAATACAATGTAATGGTATAATATAATGTAACATTATATGATCATGTAATGATTAAATACAATAAAACAATATAATACAATATAATGATATAATACAATGTAATAAAATAAGATAATGTAAAGATATATTATAATGTAATGATATAATATAATGTAACAATATAATAAAATATATTGACATGATACAATAGAACAATATAAAACAATGCAATGATATAATAAAATGTAATGCTATAATGTAATGATATCATCTTACCACTCCAAGGAAAACCCTGAAGAAGGAGGACATTAAGAACACATGTGTGTTATGTCCACTCTGTTTATGATTACATAAAGTTTATCCAATCCAAATAATACAAATATATATATACACTGCTTAAAAAAATGAAAGGAACACTTTGAAAACACATCACCAGATCTCAATGGGGAAAAATCTCATGATGGATATCTATACTGGTATGGACTGGGTAATGTGTTAGGACCTATAATGGAGTCCTCTTCTACTCCTCCATGATGACATCACAGAGCTGGTGGATGTTAGAGATCTTGCGCTCCTCCACCTTCCGTTTGAGGATGCCCCACAGATGCTCAATAGGGTTTAGGCCTGGGGACATGCTTGGCCAGTCTATCACCTTTACCCTCAGCTTCTTTAGCAAGGCAGTGGTCATCTTGGAGGTGTGTTTGGGGTCGTTATCATGTTGGAATACTGCCCTGCGGCCCAGTCTCTGAAGGGAGGGGATCATGCTCTGCTTCAGTATGTCACAGTACATGTTGGCATTCATGGTTCCCTCAATGAACTGTAGCTCCCCAGTGCCGGCAGCACTCATGCAGCCCCAGACCATGACACTCCCACCACCATGCTTGACTGTGGGCAAGGCACACTTGTCTTTGTACTCCTCACCCAGTTGCCACGACACACGCTTGACACCATCTGAATTAAATAAGTTTATCTTGGTTTCATCAGACCACAGGACATGGTTCCAGTAATCCATGTTCTTAGTCTGCTTGTCTTCAGAAAACTGTTTGCAGGCTTTCTTGTGCATCATCTTTAGAAGAGGCTTCCTTCTGGGATGACAGCCATGCAGACCAATTTGATGCAGTGTGCGGCGTATGGTCTGAGCACTGACAGTTTGACCCCCCACCACTTCAACCTCTGCAGCAATGCTGGCAGCACTCATACCTCTATTTCCCAAAGACAACCTCTGGATATGACGCTGAGCACGTGCACTCAACTTCTTTGGTTGACGATGGCGAGGCCTGTTCTGAGTGGAACCTGTCCTGTTAAACCGCTGTATTGTCTTGGCCACTGTGCTGCAGCTCAGTTTCAGGATCTTGGCAATCTTTTTATAGCCTAGGCCATCTTTATGTAGAGCATCAATTCTTTTTTTTAGATCTTCAGACAGTTCTTTGCCATGAGGTGCCATGTTGAACTTCCAGTGACCAGTATGAGAGAGTGCGAGCGATAACACCAAATTTAACACACCTGCTCCCCATTCATAACTGACACCTTGTAACACTAAGGAGTCACATGACACCGGAGAGGGAAAATGGCTAATTGGGCCCAATTTGGACATTGTCACTTAGGGGTGTACTCACTTTTGTTGCAAGCGGTTTAGACATTAATGGCTGTGTGTTGAGTTATTTTGAGGGGACAGCAAATTTACACTGTTATACAAGCTGTACACTCACTACTTTACATTGTAGCAAAGTGTCATTTCTTCAGTGTTGTCACATGAAAAGATAGAATAAAGGGGTGTACTCACTTTTGTGAGATACTGTATATACAATATTAACATTGTCCAATACCAAAGCTATTTACATAAATCAGCAGAGAGGGCCTAAGAGGCACAACCCATCACCTATGTACGCAGCCATTTATCAAAAATTAAGTATAAAGAAAAAATCTAGGGTGATAAGAGACAGAAAGCCACACCCGGGAAAGAGACTCCTGGCAGTCAGGGAGGCTTGAAACCCCTCCACGCCTTCAGCCAAGTCCACCAACTCCACTTGTCTCTCTCAAGCACCTGAATCTTCCCAACCTCATGCAGAATAACGCACACCACCACCTGAACAGGAAGGATTTTAGGCCGAGTGGTGACCTGACACCGTGCGTTCCAGGTGAAATAACGGACTACTAAGCTAACTAAAAAAAATGTATCCAAACAAAAGACCCCACCAGTATTGAATGCTCCATACACTAGGGTGACCAGACGTCCCTGGTTTCCGGGGACAGTCCCTGGATTGAGGACACTATCCCTGGTCCAAGTCTGTCCCCAGATTCAGGGGGGGGGGTGTCTGTTTGTACATGGGTGAGGACAGTGGGGGAGGAGGGGTCAGAGCTGATGCAGCTGCATGGAGAGCTGGAGAGTTTAGTTGTTGTAGGGGAAGGGCTAAGAGGTGGCTGCAGAGATAATCTGTGAGAGAAGAGTGCAGAGGTGAGCTATGGATGTGGGGGCAGAAGTGTCCTCTGTGCATAGCAAACCTCTGAACCCTGCACTCTATACCTAACACCCTCCTGTATTCCTGTACCCAGCGCTCTGTGTATTATGCAGTCCTGTGCCCAGGGCTCTGTGTATTATGTAGCCCTGTGCCATTTGCCAATAAAAAAAAAAAAAAAAATATGTCCCCGGATTTCATTTTAAAAACCTGGTAGCCTTACCATACACACACTCAGCATAACCCAGCCTGGAGAGGAAAGGAACACCGAGGGCCTGCCCCACCTGTTTGTATACCTCTATGTTAAAAGGGCACCAAAGCAGAAAATGGTCCATAGTCTCCTCCTCACCTGAGCATTCCTCCCGAAGACAACCACGATCCATCCCACTGCGGTATTTCAAATTGGCCCAAAAATAGAGCCTCCCGTGGAAGCACACTTAGGACAGATCCCTAAATTTAAGGGGGACTCAAGCCAAACGAATCAGTCTTAACCCTTCCCTCAAAATCGGGCCTAGGCAATCTCTTAAGGTCAGTGGGTCATGCAAGACTTCACCTAAGACTCGGCTCATGAGGAGTTTTCTCTGAGCGGATTTGAGATCTTCAGCCAACAATTGCCACTGCTGCAGAAACTTGAGGCACAGAGCGACATAGGCTGGAAGCTGACCACGATGACCCCTGAGATTCTTCACTTTGCCACCTTCTTACCAAAGTAGTAAAAAAGGCCTCCATCAAGATCTACTGCAAGTATATTACCAATGTTAAACTTGAGAAATAGCAGTAAAAGGAAAAGAACGGGGTTGACCATATCTAAGCCACCCTCCCTCCTGGATAAATGGGTGACATTCCTCTTGATGAGGTTCAGTCTGTTCCCCACAGCACCTGGAAGAACACACTATAGATCCTAGCATAGAGACACTGGCAAGATGCAGACAAAGCTGACATACAAGAAGATCGGAATCAGGTAAGTCCTAAATGAGCTGTAAAGTCAGGAAGGTTTTTTATCTTAATGCATTCTATGCATTAGGATAAAAAGCCTTCTGTGTGTAGCAGCCTCCCAAGCACCCCCCAATACTTACCTGTGCCCCCTCTCTGTCCAGCGATGTCCATGAGTCCCTCGCTGTCCTGGGTCTCTCAATCCCTATTGGCTGATATACAGCTGTGGCGCCATTGGCTCCCGTGGCTGTCAATCAAAGTCAGTAAGCCAATCAGGAGAGAGAGGGGTGGGGCCAAACGGCCGTTCCATGTTTGAATGGACACATGGAGCTGCAGCTCAGCTCGGGTGCCCACATTGCAAGTTGCTTGGTGTGGGAGCACTCGATTGGAGAGAGGAGCTCTAGAAGAGGAGGATCCGGGCTGCTCTGTGCAAAACCAACTGCACAGAGGAGGTAAGTATAACATGTTTGTTATTTAAAAAAAAAAAAAAAGAGAGAGACTTTACAATCACTTCAATCAGATCAATCCTTTCCCTCAGAGATAACTATTCAAGCTGGCCCCCTTAGTATTGGCAACTTCCAGCCTGCCTTCCTAGTTTTTCAGGCCATAATCCCTGGTTCTAAATTAAACACCTAGTATCTTAATTTTTTTTTTTTGGGGGCACTGGAAAGGTTTCCGGAAGATCAAACCCCTCACCTTCCTTTCCCATCCAGAAAACTTCACTCTTTTCCCTATTGATCTTGGAGCCTGATGCTTCAGAGCATCATGATGTCAGAGAGACCACCTCCTCCACCTGTTCCAGTGCCAATCACTGACACATCATCCACAACAACCCTCAAAGGCGGCATAATCAGGATCCCCACTGGTATCCCACACAACATGCTGCTCTCTAGCCTCCTGATGAAGGGGTTGATTGCAAACACATATAGCGAGGGACTCAGGGGACAACCCTGGCACACCCCAGAGCCAAAGGTCTATCCAACTCAAACCTTAACAATAGGGAAGCTTTCTGACCCCTTATACAAGGCTTTCAACCAATCGACAAAACCACCTGGCAGAGCAGCAACAGGTATTAATGGTTGACATGATCAAAAGCCTTTGCCTTATCTAATGCCAGCAAATACTTTCCCCAGCCTGCAGACCTGCACAGTTCTAAGGCCTCCCAGACAGCTAAAACCGCAGTGAAGGTGCTCCTACCCTAGATCGAACAATGCTGATTGCTAGAAAGCAAAGACTCTTCTACTGACGATAGGCATCAGAAAATTATCTTCACCAGCACCTTTCTATCAACATTGAGAAGGCTGTTGGGGTGCCAATTCTCAATCATCGAAGGATCTTTACCTCTTGAAAGAAGAATCACAGCTGGGTGCCTTATAGAATGGGGAAGCATCCCCTCAGCAAGGCAACTGTTAAAAACCTCTACCAAATGTGGGGCCAGAATATACTTAGAGGCTTTATAAAACTCAGCCGTCAGACCATCTGGTCCAGGTGACTTTTTGATGGCAAGCTGTTAAGCTGCCCTGATCACCTCTTCAAATGTAATCTCCTCTGTCAAATTCATCAATGGGACATCTCCACCATTTAGACCATGAGTAGAGTCCAAAAAGTATTCCATCTTGTCTCGGTCAAGCTCTTTCCTCCCAAAAAGTTCAAACACCAGCTGATCCCCCCTGCAGTAGAGACTCCTTTGCCTGGATCACCCTTAGCATGCCTCCTGAATCCTGAGAAGGCAATGGGCTGCTTACCTCACCCTGAGGGACCAGGGGGTCAGAACTGGGGGTCTCCACCTCCATCTTTGCCATCCTTGTAAACCTCTGGTCATTGCAAAATTTCTCCTTGAAAGGCCCATCTCTTCATTCAACCCTGGCCACAATGGTTTCCTGGTATTCCACTTGGACTTTAGCCAATTGGATTTCCGAATCCATGGATCCTCGATCCTGGCTATACAAGTCCTCACGCTGCTTTCGCAAACACTTCAACTCTGCTCTGAGTTTGTAGAGCTTGTCTCTCTCCTTATTCAGGACCTTAATCTCAGCCACCAGTCTCTCCCGAATTCATACTCACCAGGGGCAGAGAGATCACCAGCCATGGCTTGAACAGGGGCAGAGAGATCACCAGCCATCGCTTGCATAGGGTCAGGCATGTCACCTGTCAGCCCAGGAGATGGCTGCGAGCTTCCAGCAGGAGAGGCCCCGCAGGCCTCCATGGCCTTCCTAGGAAGGAGCCAGGAGGGCTGGGAGTGATTTCACTACACTCTCCTCTCAAACAGATCACCTGGAGCAGCTTTACAATCTCAGCACCTGACAGGAGAAACTCCTTCCTCCCGACACACCTGTGCTGCTCGTTGGAGGACTCTGCTCCTTTCTCTATAACTCTCCTCAGCTGGAGGACTCTGTTCTGCTGGAGGACTCTGCCCCTTTCTCTATAACTCTCCTCTCCTGAAATACTCTGCACTGCTGGAGGACTCTGCTCCTTCCTCTAGTATCAATGGATTACCAGCTATAGTTATTCACCTCTGTCCCTTTAGAATTCATGTATGGGCTTGTTGTTGAACAAAATTCATTTTAGTCATCTGACAGAATATTTTTCCTGTCTCTCGTTAATTAATCTCTGCACTCCCTTCAGTCTCAAGACATTATTTTTCCTGCCTGGCTATTTCTCTTCAGCCCAGCTCCAGCACATGGCGGACAGATAATGAACAGATAATGTACGGTAGTGCAGATGGATGTGGAGGTTCTGGGCTCCTTCCAGGATATGTGTGGGTGGCTCTGGCAGGACTTCTTCCTTCTAATGCCAGCCATACATGGCTCATTTGTTTTCATTCGGCCAGCGGACAGAACAACAAATCTGAACCAATTCCCCCATCCACATATTGGAGGTGGATGGAGGAATCATCCCCACTGTGTCATTGTATTCTGAAACCGGGACACCCTTGCCATTAGAATACACTGATCAGCGCTGCAGCTCATTGGCTATAATGCTAATAAAAGAAAAAATTTCCAACAAGGACATCATTCGATCGACTTCTCATGAACGGGAATGGCCATAGATGGATTGAAAATTGGCCTGTCCCTGCTTAACCAGCTGAATCTCCATTCATCTATGGCCAGCTTAATACTGCAACCACTGATTGAAATGTCTAACATGTCCGGGAATTTGAAGGCACACATTGGCCCCATTGGAACAATACAATGTACTGCATCTACCAATACCATCTATCTATCTATCTATCTATCTATCTATCTATCTATCTATCTATCTATCTATCTATCTATCTATCTATCTATCTATCTATCTATCTATCTATCTATCTATCTATCTATCTATCTATCTATCTATCTGAAAAGTTTGTATCCGAATGGTAGTTGAATGGGAAGCCTAAAACTGTTCTTGCACAGGGGCTATTCTATAATGGATAGATTTTAGGGAGTCAGATATGGCGTGGTTAAGTGTTAAGGGATTGGATAAGGGATGGATACATGTTAAGGGTTTGGATAGGGGATGGATACATTTTAAGTGTTTGGATAGGGGATGGTTATTACGCGTTAAGGGTTTGGATAGGGGATGGTTACGTGTAAAGGGTTTGGATAGGGGATGGTTATGTGTAAAGGGTTTGGATAGGGTATGGTTACGTGTAAAGGGTTTGGATAGGGAATGTTTACGTGTTGAAGGTTTGGATAGGGGATGGTTACTTCTTAAGAGATTGGATAGGGGATGATTACATGTTAACGGCTTGGATAGGGGATGGTTTGTGTTAACGATTTGGATAGGGTATGGTTATGTGTTAAGGGTTTGGATAGAGGATGGTTACGTGTTAAGGGTTTGGATAGGGGATGGTTAAGTGTTAAGGGGTTGGATAGGGTATGGTTACGTGTTAAGGGTTTGGATAGGGAATGGTTATGTGTTAAGGGTTTGGATAGAGGATGGTTACGTGTTAAGGGCTTGGAGAGGGGGTGGTTATATGTTAAGGGTTTGGATAGGGGATGGTTAAGTGTTAAGGGGTTGGATAGGGTATGGTTACGTGCTAAAGGTTTGGATAGGGGATGGTTACGCGTTAAGGGTTTGTATAGGGGATGGTTACGTGTAAAGGGTTTGGATAGGGGATGGTTACGTGTTAAGGGTTTGTATAGGGAATGGTTATGTGTTAAGGGTTTGGATAGAGGATGGTTACGTGTTAAGGGCTTGGAGAGGGGATGGTTACATGTTAAGGGTTTGGATAGGGGATGGTTAAGTGTTAAGGGGTTGGATAGGGTATGGTTACGTGTTAAAGGTTTGGATAGGGGATGGTTACGTGTAAAGGGTTTGGATATGGGATGGTTACATGTTAAGGGCTTGGATAGGAGATGGTTAAGTGTTAAGTGGTTGGATAGGGGATGGTTATGTGTTAAAGTTTTGGATAGGGGATGGTTACGTGTTAAGGGTTTGGATAGGGGATGGTTACGTGTTAAATGTTTAGACAGGGGATGGTTAAGTGTTAAGGTTTTGGACAGGGGGTAGTTACATATTAAGGGTTTGTATAGGGGATGGTTAAGTGTTAAGGGTTGGATAGGGGATAGTTAGGTGTTAAGGGTTTGCAGAGGGAATGGTTAAGAGTTGAGGGTTTGGAAAGGGGATGGTTACATGTTAAGGGTTTGGATAAGGGATTGCTACGTGTTAAGGGTTTGGATAAGAGATGGTTACGTGTTAAGGGTTTGGATAAGGGAGGGTTACGTGTTAAGGGTTTGGATAAGAGATGGTTATGTGTTAAGGGTTTGGATAAGGGACAGTTACGTGTTAAGGGTTTGGATAAGAGATGGTTACGTGTTAAGGGTTTGGATAAGGGACAGTTACGTGTCAAGGGTTTGGATAAGAGATGGTTACGTGTTAAGGGTTTGGATAAGGGACAGTTACGTGTCAAGGGTTTGGATAGGGGATGGTTAAAGTGATTGTAAAGTCTCCCTTTTTTAAAAAAATAACAAACGTGTTATACTTACCTCCTCTGTGCAATTGGTTTTGCATGGAGCAGCCTGGATCCTCCTCTTCTCGGGTCCCTTGTTCCTGCTCCTGGCCCCTCCCTCCTATCAAGTGCCCCCACAGCAAGCAGCTTGCTATAGGGGCACCTAAGCTGAGCTGCAGCTCTGTGTGTCCATTCAGACATGGAGCTGCCATTTGGCCCCAACCCCTCTCTCTTCTGATTGGCTCACTGACTTTGATTAACAGCCATGGGAGCCAATGGCGCCACAGCTGTATTTCAGCCAATAAGGAGGGAGAGTCCCAGGACAGCCAAGGGACTCGTGGACATCGCTGGAAAGAGTTGGGGCACAGGTAAGTATTAGGGGTGCTGAGGGGGCTGCTACACACAGAAGGCTTTTTATCTTAATGGTTTGGATAGGGGATGGTTAAGTGTTAAGAGTTTAGATAGGGGATGGTTTCGTTTCAAGGGTTTCGATAGGAGAGGGTTACATGTTAAGGGTTTGAATAACGAGAGTAAAGTGTTAATGGGTTTTAAAAGGGGGTGGTGTCATGTTAAAGGTTTGGATAGGGGATGGTTACGTGTTAAGGGTTTGAATAAGGGATGGTTACGTGTTAAGGGTTTGAATAAGGGATGGTTACGTGTTAAGGGTTTGAATAGGGGATGGTTACATATAAAAGGTTTGGCTCAGGGATGGATACGTGTTAAGGGTTTGGAGGGCAAAGTGTTAAGGCTTGGATAGGGGATGGTTACGTGTCAAGAGTTTGGACAGGGGATGGTTATGTGTTAAGGGTTTGGATAGGGGATGATTACATGTTAATGGTTTGGAAAAGGGACGGTTACGTTTTAAGAATTTGGATAAGGGATGGTTACATGTTAAGGGTTTGGATAGGGGATAGTTAAGAGTTAATGGCTTGGATAGGGGATGGTTACGTGTTAAGAGTTTGGTTAAGGGATGGTTACATGTTAAGGGTTTATATAGGGGATGGTTATGTTTTAGGGTTTGGATAGGGGATGCATATGTGTTAAGGGTTTGGATAGGGGATGTTTTCATGTTGAGGGTTTGGATATTATATTGCCATGTATTATATTGCTTTGCATTCTATATTGCATTTTGTTAGGGTACTTCTGATGTTGTATTATATCGCATTATATTGTTGTATTTTATATTGCATTGCGTTTTATACTGCTTTGCATTATGTTATTTCTGATTAATTATATTACATTACATTGCGTTGTATTATATTGCATTGCGTTCTATATTGCATTTTATTATGTTGTTTGTGATGTTCTATTATTTTGTATGAGTTAATTCTGATGTTATATTATATTGCATAATGTTATTTCTGATGTTGTTCTATATTGCATAATGTTGTTATTATGTTCTAATGTTACATTATTATTGCATTACATTGCAGTGTTTTATTTTCCTTTGCATTTTTTTGCATGTTATTTTTGATGCTGTATTTTATTGCATTATGTTATTTTTGTTGTTGTACTATATTGCATTACATTGTGTTTAAAAAAAAAAAATAAAAAATTATTGCATTGCGTTTTATATTGCTTTGCATTATGTTATTTCTGATTTTGACTTATATTGTATTGTATTGCGTTTTTATTTATTTATTTATTTTTTTATTGCATTGCATTTTATATTACTTTGCATTATGTTTTCATGATAAATTATGTTAAATTACATTGCGGTGTATTATATTGCATTGCGTTTTATATTGCTTTGCAATATGTTATTTCTGATTTTGAGTTATATTGTATTGCATTGCGTTTTTATTTATTTATTTATTTTTTTATTGCATTGCATTTTATACTGCTTTGCATTATGTTATTTCTGATTTTGTGTTATATTGCATTGCATTGCGTTTTTTTTTTTTTTTAATTGCATTGCATCTTATATTACCTTGCATTATGTTATTTATGATAAATTATATTGAACAACATTGCGGTGTATTATATTGGATTGCGTTTTATACTACTTTGCATTATGTTATTTCTGATTTTATGTTATATTGCATTGCATTGCATTTTTTTTAAAATTTATTATTGCATTGCATTTTATATTACTTTGCATTATGTTATTTATGATAACTTATGTTAAATTACATTGCGGTGTATTATATTGCATTGCGTTTTATACTGCTTTGCATTATGTTATTTCTGATTTTATGTTATATTGCTTTGCATTGCATTGCATTTTTTTTTTAATTATTGCATTGCATTTTATATTACTTTGCAATATGTTATTTCTTATAAATTATATTAAATTACATTGTGGGGTATTATATTGCATTGCGTTTTATACTGCTTTGCTTTATGTTATTTCTGATTTTGTGTTATATCGCATTGCGTTTTTTTTTTATTGCATTGCATTTTATATTACTTTGCAATATGTTATTTCTGATTTTGTGTTATATTGCATTGCATTGCATTTTTTTTATTGCATTGCATTTTATATTACTTTGCAATATGTTATTTCTGATTTTGTGTTATATTGCATTGCATTTTTTTTTATTATTGCATTGCATTTTATTTTACTTTGCATTATGTTATTTCCGATAAATTATATTGAACTACATTGCGGTGTATTATATTGCATTGCATTTTATACTGCTTTGCTTTATGTTATTTCTGATTTTGTGTTATATTGCATTGCGTTTTTTTTTTTATTGCATTGCATTTTATATTACTTTGCATTATGTTATTTCTGATCAATTATGTTAAATTACATTGCGGTGTATTATATTGCATTGCGTTTTATACTGCTTTGCATTATGTTATTTCTAATTTCGTGTTATATTGCATTGCATTGTGTTTTTATTTATTTATTTATTTTTTTATTGCATTGCATTGCGTTTTTTTTTTATTATTGCATTGCATTTTATATTACTTTGCATTATGTTATTTCTGATTTTGTGTTATATTGCATTGCATTGCATTTTTTTTATTGCATTGCATTTTATATTACTTTGCAATATGTTATTTCTGATTTTGTGTTATATTGCATTTTTTTTTTTTTTTTTTTAATTATTGCATTGCATTTTATTTTACTTTGCATTATGTTATTTATGATAACTTATGTTAAATTACATTGCGGTGTTTTATATTGCATTGCGTTTTATACTGCTTTGCATTATGTTATTTCTGATTTTATGTTATATTGCTTTGCATTGCATTGCATTTTTTTTTTTTTATTATTGCATTGCATTTTATATTACTTTGCAATATGTTATTTCTTATAAATTATATTAAATTACATTGTGGGGTATTATATTGCATTGCATTTTATACTGCTTTGCT